>NC_137336.1:32319916-33528958 GCF_965287045.1 Carcharhinus amblyrhynchos | reverse complement strand
AACATTCTAACACCAAGCATGCGAATTGGTATAAATATTTACCCTTAACCTAAAACAGTGATACAACATTATAAAGCAGTAAAAAAAAGTTTAATTTATCCAACTATTGTAGAGCAGATGATGCAATTTGGACAGTATTTACATTAATGGTACTGGCAGTAACAGCAATGGTGGTAACTTCAGCAATAGCCACTTCACTAGAGTTATTTAAAACCACTGGAGCCATAGTTTGTTGCTGAGCATTCTGGATCTATACTTTCAAAAGTTTCTCAATGCTGTACACTTACATGATTTGCCAGATGGTGTCAAATACAATGCCCTGAATATCACCTGAGTTGTATTCTGCAATGCCTATTCTGGACAGTTTGCACAATAACACCTTGGCTGGTTTGAATGCTGTGGAATTGTCTGATTTGCCTCAGTATTGTAGACAGCAGCTGTTGTCCAACATAGAAAGTAGGATTAGACAATTTGGCCCTTCAAGCCTCTTCCACCATTCAATATGATCATTGCTGACCCTTTATCTCAATGCCATATTCCCTTCTGTTTCCTGTTTGTCAACCAATTCTCGATCCATGCCAATATATCACCACCTATCCCATATGTTTTATATTTGACCATTAACCTGTTATGGGGACTTTATCAAAAGTTTTCTGAAAATCCAAATGCACCACATTCACTTGTTTTCCTTTTTCTGTTCTATTTGTTATATCCTCAAAATATTCCAGTAGATTTGTTAAGTGTGATTTACCAACAGCAAGCTGCTGAAACAGACTCGGCTCTTTCAAGTTTTATAAGCCATAGGACTAAAGAATGTTTGCTTCGGAGGTGGATACAATGATGGCTAATGATTCCTTGGTATTTTCTGAACTGAATGCATTGGTGAATTCAGACTGAGCGGTTTCTGAGTAATTAACCAGGGAAGTGCTGCAGGAGAGAAGCGAGGAGGCAGTGGTAATGCAGACGGATGTGGAAGAGCAGGAATAGTTCATCTGGACCCTCAAGCCTGCTCTGGCACTTAAGCTCATAGCTGCTCTGATTGTGGTCTCAACTCTACTTTCCTGTCTACCCCCATAATCTTTGACTCACCTGTCAATCAAGAATCTATCTCATTCAGTCTTAAAATATTCAGTGACCCTGTTTCCACTGCTCTCAAGGGAAGAGAATTTCATGGACTAACAACTGTCTGAGAGAAAAAAGTTCTCCTCACAAGGTGGAGATTCAGGTATGTATTTCAAAGAGGTGCTGGAGATTGGCATTAAAATGATTTGACTCCCTTTCAAGACTCTGCCATTTGAAGACAGGGCAAACTTAATACTGACGGCCAAAGTCAGACCACCCATCTGGCATCCCATAGTCCCTAATGGAGCAAGCCCACATTCAACAATCTGGCAGCCCCATCTTATGATGGCTTACTTGCTGGTTTACTGTAAACGTTACCAACTGCAACCTGGTAACTAACCCAAGTGACGAGGTCTGGGTTTCGACCTTTCACGGATTATCTGGACAACCCTCAACCGCTTGAGTATAAGCCAGGGAAGATGTGGCCACAAGTAGAATGTGAGGAACAGCTCAAATTGTGACGATGGCCATCCACATCAGACAATTTCCCATATCATAGAATCATACAGTGCAGAAGAGGCCCATCGAGCCCACACTGACACATGAGAAGCACCTGAACTCCCACATATCCGTTCCTGTTGACATCACAATGATTTACTGTCAGCTGAAGCCATTGAATGGTTTGTTAACATCGACAGCGAATGATGACTGCTTCCCTAGTCAACGCATAAAAAAAGGTTAAAGGTATTATGTAAATATGTTGTTTCTTCTAGCATGTCTCAAGCTGTCTTGTGCATATTATAGTTTTTGACTGCCTCTTACTGTGTAGAATATAAATAATTTTTATAGCTGTTATCCTGAATTAAAGAGCCTGAAAATTCCACTCATTTGAAATCATTTATCTTTTATATTGTGAGAAGTGACACAGATCAGCTGAGTGATGGAGTTCTTAATTGGGTGCATGCAGTTGGAGGATTTTTCAAGGAGTTTGACATACCTGAGGCAATGAGTCATTTGATTGGCACTTCATCCACTCCCTGACTCACTGGTGTACTCTGCAATGTGCACTGTTTATTCCAAAGGCTTCTTCTACAGCAGTTCCCAAACAGTGACCACCTCCACCCAGGATAGGGGCAAATGTTACATGGGAACACCTCACTTCCAAGTGACATGCCATCCTAACTTGGGCACATATCTCTGTCCCTGTATTGTTGCTGAAATAAAATCCATTATAGGAGCATCTTCATCACATGAACTGCAGTGGCCCAAGAAGATAGTTCACTGTCATTTTCTCAAGCAATTAAGAATGGACAATAAATAATGCCGGTGCAACGATGTTCGCATCTTTTGAAGGAATTTAAATATATGGTTTGTCTGGCAAGGGCAGTTTCATTTTTTAGACTCCTTTCTCCATAATATGGTATCGATGTAATGATTCTGTTGTCTGTCCATCTTTCAGCGCTGACTTTCTGTACCAGGAAGGCCTTGGGGACGATGTGAGATAGATTATTACTATTCTCTTCAAGTTCCCTTGATTAGGAAATGGAATATGTGTAGTTAGGAATTAATACTCACCAATAAACGACTGAATTGATTTCTAACATCTTAACATAATTTTTATTTCAGCAGACTCAGAAATTCTTTGCAAAGACACAACAAATGTCCTTCTACTGGATTTGTCTCTCTGTTAACAAAGACTTCAAGAAGGCAGTTTCAGGTTTCCTTTCCCAAAGGATTGTGTTAGTCTATGCACAAAGGTTAATGTAATCTTAATAACTTGGAAATACTTTATAGCAATTTCTATGAACTTGACACTTTCTGGTTAATTGATTCAACATTCTGGGAATTTGTTCTGCTTTTGTGAACAACAAATATGAAGGAAAATAATTACAACTTTAAGTACCTTTTCTTCTATGTTGTCAAAAGCTGTGCATTATTTGGAGAAGGTTATTTGATTAGTGCTAACATTTCGATTGCTTTTACTTTGGTTTTAATGTTTATTTGGTTTTGAAAAGTTATGTAGTGTCCCTTAGAATATTTGTAAGTTGATCATGAACCTTAAGTATTGTACGTCTTTATTGGTTCTGAACATTTTGGATCAATTATCTGGTACAAATGATGATAAAGGGCTGAGAAATTAACTGCCACAGACAGCAAATGTTCAGGATAGTAGATGGATTGCCATCAGGAAAGATCGGAAGAGGCAGAAAGTACAGGAATCTTCAAGGTGTGTGCCACTCCCAAACAGAACTTCGCATTGGACTGGTTAGTCATGGCAATAATTTGAATGTGTGCAGTCCAGCCCAGGATACGAGTGGACAAGGAACTGCAGAATAGGGAACAGCGAAGTGTGGAAATGTAGGTATAGGAGATTCCATTGTTGGGGGACAGACAGGCATTTCTGTAATTGTCACTTGGTGTGTTTTCTTTCTAGTGCCAGAGTGAGGGACATCATGGAACTGGTGCAGAATATTTTGTAGAGGGAATGGGAGTGAGTCATAAGTTTTGGAACATGTTGATACTAATGATGTAAAGATGGAAGATATTGAGGTCCTACAGCAGATGTTCAGTAGAAGGGAAGAAGATTAATAAATAAGACGTCAAGGGTAGTAAGCTTTGGAAGATAGGGAGGATTGTTGTGTGTCTTAAGGCGTGGTGCAGTAGGGGGGGCTTCAGCTATGGGGGACATTGGGATCAGTTCTGAGGCTGAGGGCATTTACTCAAAAGGGACAGCTTGCATTTCAATACGATTGGGACCTCATAATGGAGGTTCACTAGTGTGGTTGGGTGGGTTGAAACTAAACTGGCAAGGGACTGGTGACCAGTACATAATTGTGGAAAAAGGAACAAGGTGCATAAAATGAATGTGTTGGGCAATACTAAAGAAAGGAGTAGCCCTATATTGAATGGAATGGATAAGGAAGGACTATGGGGAATGAAAGGATGTTGTTACTATGCATATATTAAATGCGCAAAATATGGTGAATAAGGTTGGTGAGCTACAGCACAAATATCATGGGAATATAATGTAGTAGCAATGACTGAAGCTTGACTTAAAAATGGTGAGGATGGTTGGATGGCAATATTGATTAGGGAAGACATTGTAGAGTTGAAATTATAGGATGTTCTTGAAGGACCAAGGAGAGAATCAATTTGGATAAAAGAATTGAGAAGCAAAAAGATTATGGGTACATTACTGAGGGTATTTATTGGCCTCCAAACATTGGCAGAAGTAGGTGAGCAAATCTGCAAGGAATCACAGAGATGTACAAGAACTATGAAGTGGTGATATTGGGTGACTTAACATGATCCCAATTGACATTTGAGTGATTAAAGTAAAATTCGCACCACACAAGTGCCAGGCAATGGTCGTCTCCAACAAGAGAGGATTTAACCATCGCCCCTTGACATTCCCCCACTATCAACATTCTGGGGGTTATCATTGACCAGAAACTGAACTGGAGCCTTATAAATACTGTGGCTACCAGAACAAATCAAAGGCGAGGAACCCTGAGGCAAGTAACGCATCTGACTCGCTAAAGCCTGTCCACCATCCACAATGTACAAGTCAGGAATGTCATGGAATATTCTGCACAACGCCCAAGAATCTTGACACTATCCAGGACAAAGCAGCCTGCTTGATTGCTACCTTTCCACAAACATTCAATCCCTCCACCAGTGGCAAACAGTGGCAGCCTTGTACACGATTTACAAGATGCACTGCCAGAATTTACCACGGTTCCTTGGGCAGCATTTTCAAAACCCACGACCACTGTCATCTAGAAGCACAAGAGCAGCAAATATCTGGGAACACCACTAGCTGGAGGGACCCCTCCAAGTCACCCATCATCCTGACTTGGAAAATATATCACCTTTGATTCACTGTTGCTGGGTCAAAATCCTGGAATTCTTGGAAAATGTATTGCCTTTCATTCACTGTGCTGGGTCAAAATCCTGGAATTCCTTCCCTAACTGCATAGTGGGTGTACCTACACCAACGGAGGATTTTCATAGTAACTTCATTGCAGAGGGCTTATATCCATGGGGGGGAGATAATGTTTGCCATAATTTTCCAACCTTCCCTAGATACAGGGGAGGTGAAGGAGGCATGGCAGGTGGCAACTGAGAGCCCCTTATGTAAGGACTGATGTAAGGATAGTCCTAGCAACTACCGGCCAGTTAGTTTACTGTGTGTAGTTAAAGTTTGAGGAACAATCAGGGAAAATAATTAGCAGGCACTTGGTGAGGTTTGAGTTAATTAAGGATGACTCAAACCTCGCCAAGGTTTTTATAAATCCATGTATTTATAAAAAGCAGTTTTTTTTTGACGAAGTAACAGAGAAGGTTGATGAAGGGAATTCAGTGGTGTTGTTGTATGGAGGGAATCATTTGATAGAAGTACCACTTAAGGGGCTGGTTAACAAAATTGAGCTTCACAGGAGGGTCATTGTCAATTTAAATATAAAAATTGGCTGAAGGACAGCGGATCATGATGAATGCTTTGTAAGAATGGAGGATGGTAGACAGCGGTGTTCCTCAAGGGTTAGTGCTCGGACCACTTTATTTTTGAAATATATAAACAACTTGGATATTGGAATGCAGAATAAAATCTCAAAATTTGCCTGTGATAGCAAACCTAGAGGAATGGCAGACACTGAGAATGATGCTAATGGGAGGCACTGAGGATGATGCTAATTAGTTGCAAAAGGACATAAATAGGCAAGCAGGATTAGCAGACAGTTGTCAAATAAAATTTAAAACTGAGAAGTGTAAGATGACACATTTTGGCAGAAGTGGTAGGGAGAGCAAGATAGACTAAATGGCACAGCTGTAAGTAATGTGCAGGGGCTTAAGAACCACGGGGTCTATGTGCAAAGACCTTCAAAGGTAGGACATACTGAGAGAATATTTAGCAAACCAAATGGCATACATAGAGCTATTGAGTAAAAACCAGGGAAGTTATGTTAATTCTGTATAGCATGCTGATTATTCCACAACTAGAGTGTTGCATCCGGTTCTAGTCATCACACTCTAGGTCAGATGTCAAGTTCTTTGAGACGATGCAGAGGAGAATTATCAGAATGGTTTCAGAGATGGTGTATTTAATTGCAAGATTAGATTGCATAAGCTGGAGTCTTCATAGAATCCTACAGTGCAGAAGGAGGCCATTTGGCCCAGTGAGTCTGCACCAATCACAATCCCACCCAGGCCCTATCTCCAGAACCCCAGACATTTACCCTAGCTAGTCCCCCTGACACTAAGGGGCAATTTAGCATGGCCAATCCACCTAACTCACACATCTTTGGACTTCTTGGAGCAAATGCAATTGATGGGAGATTTGATAGAGGTGTGCAACAATTTGACTGGTTTGATAAGCCAGACAGGAAAAACTGTCCTTGTTGGCTGATGGTACAGGACTATGGAACACAGATTTAAGATTTTGGGTGAGAAATGCAGGGGGAAATGTGAGGAGGAACATTTTTCTGCATCAAGCTGGAACTTGCTGCCAACGAGGGAGGTGGAAGCAGAAATGATCAATGATTTTGGAAGTAAATTGGATTTAGGAGAAATAGACTTGCAGAGCAATGGAGATAGAGCAAGGAAATTGGACTGACTCAATTGCTCCACTAAGAACCAGCATGGACTGAGTGGGCTGAATATCTATCATAATTTACCTTATGACTTTATGAGCATATTAAGTCCTGTTAATCATTTTGCTCAACATCATGTTCCCTTACCGGGTGAGAATAGAACAGCCTTTTTTATATTGTCTGGTTTCGTAAACATCGTGAATTTCTTATAGTTGATTCATTTCAGCTTTGAATCTTTTCTTGGCTCTGTTCACCAGTATGTGCAACCATTGCTAACTTGTAGTTTGTTAATTTGGATAATGGTGGAGGGATTAAAAGGTATGCTTACCATTTCCAGAAAAAGCTGAAAATATTATGAACACCATGGGACATTTTGTAAACATAAATGGACAAATGCTGTTACAGTCACTCATGTTTTGCCACATAATTAACTTGTCATAAAAGTACCATTCTGATAAAATTGACATTTGGCACTTCTCTGTGATTAAAAGCGCTACCCTTTTAATTACATACTTTGTATATTGTTTTATTTTTCACTTCTCTCTAAACATGTATTTTCACATTTACGTAAACAGCAATGCCAAGTCCTCACCTCCTCGAACTGTGGAGCTGAATGAAGATGATAAGGATCAGGCCCCGGCTCCTATGAATCCTTTTCATATGATGAAAGCCTTCAAAGTCATGAATGAGCTGCGAAGGTAATGTTTTAAAAACATACTTTTTCTTCCTGAATTTGAATCCTTCGATCATTTTTCTCTTCTCTTTCCCCATTTCAGATCTCTGTGCCATTCTTAGCTGCAGAAGGCTAACTGATTCTAAGAGTTCTGCCAACATTGCTGGTTATCTTGGAGTAATTTACACTATTTTGTTTTCTTTTTAACCTTGAAGTATCCTAGAGAGTCCATTTTTTTCCCATTTGAATGGAATAGATGATTTTGAATGAAATAGGTGATTTAAAAATCTGAAGTGATGCAGTTAATAAGGATATTTTACACAGCAATTGTTTTCAAAAAGCTAACGATATGGAAGCAACCTACAGATAAAACACCTCTTATAATAGCACTTCTCTGCAGAAAAAGCCTATTTTCCCATTTATTTTGAATGGACACAATCAAGTCTACTAGCAGCCTACTTCATCTTCCAATGTGTTTTCATATTCTGGGTCAATGTGGCTACCAGCAGGATGTTGTCATTTTGGGATGTTTCTATCCTTCATCCTTTAGAATTTTCTTCTTTGTTTTCCATGATTCCCCCGGATGATTTGTAATCCCCTTTGACCTTCAGAGTATCTTCACTAGCCTTCGGTTATTCATGAATCTTCTCAACCTTGTCTCTCAGCTGAGGTGTCTTGGCCTTCAAGTCAAAATCACCACCAGTGAGCTCCCCCCACTCAAAGGGGAGAAAAGCCTATGGTCATCTGGGACTATGGCGACTTTAACTTTACCAACCTTAATAACTATCCTTAACAGTCAACAAAACCTGTCCATTAATTACTTTAGCTACCCAAATTAGCCCAAGCCTTCACAGCAATTTTCTTTGAAAAGCAGTGGAGCATTATATCAGACTTTGTTTAGTTAAAACTATTAACTATTTTACGTGATAATTAGCATTTAAGTGCATGGTGAGTAAATAGCAGTGATAAAACGTGTACTTGCAATAGAAATTATATGATTTCTCTTTAGAAGAATAGCATGCAGTATTTTTATTTAGTCACTACTTTGAATTAGTGTGTGTGTGTGTGTTTGTGTATTTGTATATAACACATCTAGTAGCTCATAGAATCATAGAATGCCCTCAGTGCAGAAGGAGGCCATTCAGCCCATCAAGTCTGCACCAACCACAATCCCACCCAGCCCTATCCCCATAACCCCATGCATTTACCCTGGCTGTTCCCTCTGACACTAAGGGGCATTTCCAATCTGCCTAATCCACACATCTTGGACTGTGGGAGGAAAGCAGAGCATCTGGAGGAAACCCATGCAGACACAGGGAGAATGTGCAAACTCCATAGTGACCCAAGCCGGGAATCAACCGCGGGTTCCTGGTGTTGCGAGGTGCCATCATGCCACCCTGCACATTTCTTCTATTTCTCACTACCTTGGGATCTACACTGCCATGACTTGGCTCTGAAAAATAAAATTGATTTCACTAATTTACCCCCAAGTGTTTTAAAACATTTGAAGGCACTTTGTAACATAACATAACTTTGTGGTTTTAAATCACTTGAGAGCTCTATAAAGGAGCTGCGAGTCACAGAACAAGCAAACCATTCACGTATCATTATTTATGCATAAATTGTGTGGCTTGATTCCTCCTTATAGTTTGCAATCTTGGAGACATCCTGACAAAACCTTGCAATATTTATATTGATTTAGGCAGTGTTCAAGATTTTAACTGGACCTGGCTTTTAAATCTGTGTGTTTGGGCTGGATTTAGAGTGTTGTGATATGATTTAAAAGAACAACTATCAATCCAAAACTAAACCGAAACACTTGAACTAAAAGCAGAAAATGCTGGATAAATTCAACAGATCTGGCATCATCTATGGTAGCCATGATGTGGAGATGCCGATGTTAGACCGGGGTAAACACAGTAAGAAGTCTCACAATACTAGGTTAAAGTCCAACAGGTTTATTTGGTAACAAAAGCCACTAGCTTTCGGAGCGCTGCTCCTTCATCAGGTGAGCGGGACTTCAGCTCTCAAACAGGGCGTATAAAGACACAAACTCAATTTACAAAATAATGGTTGAAATGCGAGTCTTTACAGGTAATAAAGTCTTAAAGGTACAGGCAAAGTGAGTGTGGAGAGTGTTAAGCGTTAAAGAGGTGTGTATTGTCTCTGACCGCACTGACCTCCTCAGAAGACAAACATGGGACACGGTGGAGAGTACCCTTTGTCATCCAATACTTCACCGGAGAGGAGAAGCTACAGCATCTTCTCCAGAGCCTTCAATATGTCATTGATGAAGATGAACATCTCGCCAAGACCATCCCCATACCCTTACTTCTTGCCTTCAAACAACCGCACAACCTCAAACAGACCATTGCCTGCAGCAAACTACCCAGCCTTCAGGAGAACACTGTCACGGTAACCTCTGCAAGGCATGCTCGATCATCTCACGTGAGAACACCATCTACCAGGTGCACAGCACATACACTTGCAACTCGGCCAACGTTGTCTACCTGATACGCTGCAGGAAGGGATGTTCTGAGGCATGGTACATTGGGGAGACCATGTAGACGCTACAACAATGGATAAATGAACACCACTCAACAATCACCAGAAGTGTGTTCTCTTCCTGTTGGGGAACACTTCAGTAGTCATGGGCATTCGGCCTCTGATCTTTGGGTAGGTGTTCTCCAAGGCGGCCTTCACGGCACACAACAACACAAAGTCACTGAGCAGAGACTGATAGCCAAGTTCCGAACACATGAGGACAGCCTCAACCAGGATCTTGGTTCGTGTCACACTACCTGTAATCCCATGACTTGTCTGGGCTTGCAAAACCTCACTAACTGTCCTGGCTGAAGACAATACACACCTCTTTTACCTGTGCTTAACCCTCTCTCACTTGTGCTTAACCCTCTCTCCACTCACATTGTCTGTACCTTTAAGACTTGATTACCTGTAAAGACTTGCATTCCAACCATTATTTTGTAAATTGAGTTTGTGTCTTTATATGCCCTGTTTGTGAACTGAAATCCCACTCACCTGATGAAGGAGCAGCGCTCTGAATGCTAGTGGCTTTTACTACCAAATAAACCTGTTGGACTGTAACCATGTGTTGTGAGACTTCTTACATCATCTATGGCGAGAGAACCAAGAGTTAATGTTTTGAGTCCATATGACTCTCATACATCTAAACCACGTGCTATTCCGGGATTCAGGATGAGGTTCTTTTAATCAATTTTATTGCAAAAAAAGGTCACAACAATTCCATGAAAGTTTAAGTTTAAGGTGTGATTGAGATAACAAGGGTTACTATATGTAAATAAGATTTATCTCAGATAATAGCAAGATTAAAACCCAATGAAATAATAGAATAATTTTACAAGCCAGTTTTAATTCCTTCAGTGTTAGTGTAGTTTGCTGCTTTTGTGGGGGAGACTCGAACTAGGAAACAGAGATGAGGAGAAACTTATTCACCCAAAGGGTTATTAATGTGTTGAATTCTGTTTCCTAGAAAGTAGAGTTTTTTTTTGAGTTTGCCCCGACTCTCTGACAGAATATCTTACCAAGAGTATCTTGCAGAGTATCTTATCCTTCTTTCTACCACTATAACCCCACATATCTACCATAGCTAATCCATCTAACCTACACATCCTGGGACAAAAGGGGCAACTTAGCATGGCCAAACCACTTAACCTGCGCATCTTTGGACTGTGGAGGGGCCCAGAGGAAACCCACACGGACACAGTGAGAATGTGCAATCTCCACACAGTCATCTAAGGCTGGAATTGAACCTGAGTCCCTGGTGCTGTGAGGCCGCAGCGCTTGCCACTGTGTCGAAGGCAGTTCAACATGACCCCCTTAAGGGCAATTAGGGATGGGCAATAAATGTTGTCCTAGTCAATCATGTCCAGATTCTGAAAATGGATTTTAAAAAGGTTGAAAGTACTAAGTGCTGTACTCCTATGTTCCTATGAATGTGGTTAGCAACTTCCTTTTTTTTTCCTTCCCCCTTCTCATCATGTTTAAACTGGACAGCTTCAAATACAATCATGGTTGACATAGTGTTCCCTTCAATCTGTATTAGTACTCATCTGTGTGATTTCATTCATCAGAAATGTTTTTCAAATTTAACTACTCACTCCCTAAATTTTGTAATTCCCTTGCTGCCTCTCTTTCCTTTGCTCTTCCTTTTAAAATGGTCTTTAAAACCTACCTCTTATAATATTTCGTTACTTGTCCTAATACGTTCTTGATTACCTGTCCAAATATTTCCTTGTCTGGCTATATGTTAAATTTTGTTTGATAATTCTCTGTGACATTTAACTACATTGAAAGTACCAATAAATGAAAGTTGTTGTCATATTTCAATTTGGATTTTTGCAGCTCTCTTGTTAACTGAAGCCTTCAGGGCCTCTGTCTTCCTTTGTCGTGCTGCCTCTTACTCCCAATCGGGTGACAATGGTGAAGTCACTTCTAACTTGCAGAAACATGGACAGCAGCATAAAGGGGGCTTGGTCAGAAATCTGAATGCAACTCTTGCCCTTTCATCTTATTTGTTTCCCTTCCACCCACTGCAACCCTTTGAGTGCCAAAATGGGTTCAATGAAGCAGGCCTGAACTTGAGAAACCCACAAAGCTTTAGGTCATCACTCCTAATACCTTCTTCGCCTTGGTGATTTTGTTTTGATTATATTTCTGTAATATGCAACATTTTTCTATATTCAAATGTCAGTTATTGAGATTGCTAATATGGTGACCCCCATCTTCAAACTAGTCAGTCCTTACAGCGGCAGAGTACTGAGCTGACCTTAGTAAGGAAAATGATCAGTTGTCTATTACAGATTTACAAATACACAATGGTGGCATTAGTGGTATGCGCAGTTGATCAATTAAAACCCAGCTGAATTTTTCACCAAACGTCAGCCACTTAAGAAATGGAATCCCTCAACAAACCTGCTTCTCGCTCAACCTTTGTCATTCTTCATTTCTTGTTAACCACTGTACTGTGTGGTCCAAGATGTGTCAATACAAAACAACTCTTTCAGATTTTTATATACATTAGAGATGCATAAAAATAAGCAACGCTCGCTGTTTATTGCCCCAGATATATGACAATATATATTGCTCAACTGTATTAGGTACAGCACTAAATTGAAGAATGCGTAGAGTAAATTTTATGCATGGAAATGCATGATTGATGATGGGCAAATGTGAGATACAGTGCATGGTGAAAGGTCAGTTGTAGAAATACAGCAACCTCTGATGTACAAATGCTTTACACAAAATGGCATTCCTTTTGTAAATACTCTGTATTTTAATAGTGGTGGAATTGGGAAATGTTCCCTTCTGCAGTTAGGCTGCTTGCCTTTTAAATGATAATAAAATGGATTTGTCTAGTCTTATGCAAAAAGATGCGCAAATATATAGGATTGTTATCATCCCTGTACCAATAGTTTGCTGTCACCATTACCAACACAAATATTGATCAGCATCTTTTAACATAATTACTGTCACAAGACAAATGAAATAATGCTGCAATGTGAACTAGTTAGTGTAGCTGATCAAAAACATGGTTGAAAAGCTAAATTTTGAGGAGGTTTCTGAAAGTAGAAACAAACATGTGTAACAAAGTGAAGGAGATTTAATGCGAGTGTTGCAAAGAATGGCTTTGCAAAGAAACAGCTGCAGACAACCATCTGGAGCAGGTAGGATAGGGAGAGATTCTTAGGCTGCATCGGAGGTGAATGGGATATAGGACAAGTTGCATTTATGAAAGTGACTGGACAACAAAGTCATGGAAGTATTTGTAAATGGACATTTCAACATTTTCAATTCAAGCTATTGGTGGATGGGAAGTGAATGGAGGTCATCAAGAACCGAAATGATGGGTAAATAGGGCTTGGGGCAGAATAGTACCCAAGTTGAGGAAGAGGTAGGTGTAAGGGGCCTTGATGATGGATGAGATATGGGTTTGAAACTCAGTTAAGGCTTGAACCAAATATTCAGGTAATGTACTATCCGAATATAGCTCGAGAATAGCTGAGAAAAAGCATGAAGTTTCTGCAGGAATTGTTCCATTTAGAGAAAATTCTGGCTTGACATCAGGGAAACATTTGGTGGCTGCAGATAAAGTACTGGGTGGTGTCACCCTTCTGTATACCTACAGTAGAGCAATGTGTCAAAGAGGAAAATGAGTAGTAGGGTGAGGATCAAGGTTAAGGCCTTGAGTTCTCAAGAAAATCACTTGGGGTTTGAGGAGAAACAAACTCTTTTTGGATGACTGGGTGTGTAACCAACTGAGTATGTCTCTGCATGTGAACCATAATATAGCAGGATGGAATATTTGATAAAGGAGAAAAATCGAGGATAACATGCTTTGGTATTATTCCATGGTAGGTCTGATAAAGAGGCCTGTGTTACAGAAGTCAGATTGAAGAGATTTGAATTGGGATCTTTCAAGGGGCGAACATAGGACTGGGTGGTGAAAGCCTGTTCAAGAACCATTGGAGGGGAAAAAGATATTATATATGGTATTTCAGGAATAGTAAGAACTTGGTCTGCATATAGCAACACAAGTAAAAGCTTATAACCTCTGAGGAGTCCTTCTGATTCATTGATGGAGAAGGATATCTTGTTATTTATTGAATTATCACATCATGCAGTAAACCTAAAATAAAAGCGGAGTTGCAATCTGCTTGCAATGTTGAACCTTACACCTTCCCCATCTTGTGTCCTGGTCTCTTCTGTCTTTAACAATGCAAAATAAATAAAGTACTGGGAAGCTTCCTCTTAAAAATTAGGGATAGAAGAATTTTTGCTGCTTTTCTTTCCTTCCCCGAAGAAGTTTCTTCTGTTTTTCCTCCTCACTGCTGCTTGACAGTTCCTCTGCTTGTTTCTAACCCTGATTATATCTTGGATGCTAAACTTTAATCTTAATCTCAAATGTTCTGTTTCTATTGTAATCTGTTCTAAAAACATGAATTCTAACGGATTATTTGGTCAACTTTCAGTAAAAGCACTCTGTGTGATGTAACCATTGTTGCTGAGGATGTGGAAATTGAAGCGCATCGTATTGTCCTGGCAGCCTGCAGCCCTTATTTCTGTGCCATGTTTACAGGTACTTACTTGTCTTTGAATGAAATTATTAAATACGCTATCATTTTTGTTGCGGTTTTACTAAAATATTCTAGGATCTGTTTTGGCCACAAAGACAGGCAGGTGCTTAGCTCCTCGTAGTCATTACACTTTCTCTCTGGGAATATTGGTTTATCACAACCTTGCAGTGGAGTTGATTGCACTTGCTTGTTAATTAATGAAAGTGAAATAATACTCGAACCGATGCTGGAATTCTGTGATGAACCAAGTGCAGCATACCCTACATTACACTGGCTGCAATTGCACATAGCATATATGTTTCAGGAAGGGAGGATCAATGGAGTTCCTGCTTCTGATCAATATCCAGTTACATGGATAGATGAAGACAAGATGTGTCCACCTGCAACATTGCCTCCCATCAAACACTCAACTGATGTGACAGTGAATATTGGACAGAAACAGGGTGGCATGGTGGTACAGTGGTTAGCACTGCTGCCTCACAGTGCCAGGAACCCAGGTTTGTTTCCCAGCTTGGGTCATCACCTCTGTAGAGTTTGCACATTCTCCCTTCGGGCGCTCTGGTTTCCAGGTTCGGTGAAATTAGCCATGCTAAATTCTCCCTTAATGTACCCGAACAGGCGCAGAGTATCATAACTAAGGGTTTTCACAGTAACTTCATTGCCATGTGAATATAAGCCTATTTATGACTAATAAATAAATTTTATATGAATATTGCACACGTGTGGAAATGTTCTGGAGGACATTGGCATCGGTGAAACCATAAACAGCAAGGAGTCAATGACTTATAAATAATGAAAATGGAAGAAGCACAAAGTCACGCAAGTTGTTCTCCACTGGTGAATGTCTGATCTCACCACGCCTCTAAAGGAAATGCTGATTGAAGGTTTGGAACCTCTTCACAGGAAGGGAGAGTAACTATGTGTTGATCCATCTAAGAATCTGCTGGCTGAACTGAGAAGCAGCGGCCCCATATTTATTTATTATTTTCTTAAGAATTGCACTGGGATATTGTTTCAAAAGCTCGGACAACCTTCTTTACCTTGCCTGAATGGTCATTCTTCTCTGTGTCAGCTTGGAATGACAATAGTATGGGAGATTTCTCAATTTCTGCGCAATTCCTTGTGTATTAGGATTCAATGGTGAAGATTCATTTGTCAAAATAAGCAGCATTAATGTACTCTTTCCTTTGGTTTGCTCTTTACAATATTTATTTGAAGATTTAAATGCAGCATTGATTGTCACACTAAGTGGTACGCAGTTGAAATTGAATCTAAAATGGAATATGATCTATAATCTAGGTTGACACTCCAGTGCAGTTCTGTGGGAGTGCTGCATTGTCAGAGTGTTGTCTTTTTTTCTTGGACTTTGATGAAAAGTCATTGCCCGGACGTGCTAACCCAACCTTCCTCTCTCTATAGTTGCTACCTGATTTGGGATGGGAGTTTTAAGCGCTTTTTGTTTTTATTTCTGAAATATGTATCAGAATTGCTTTATTCTTATACATGCCAAAATACACAAAGCTAGATAGAAACAGATTACCTGCTTCCTTCGAGTCTGTCCAAGGCACAAAGCAACTAAATATCATGGCCTCTAGTCTTAAGTAAATGAAGACTTGCGTTTATATAGAGCTTTTTACTACAGGTAGAACACACACACACCCGTACGCTGCCTCCCATTAATTCTAAAATTTCAGGAATTTGACTTATTTTTTAAAAAAAATCACACTCCTTGTTTGAATGCAACCAGTGACAACTTTGTATTGGATGTAATGTGACCAATGGGAACAAGATGTAAGGTTCAATCAACCCAGTAAACTATGGATCCAATTACAGAGTGATGTAATAGTCAACTGACCAGCTGATTCACTATAAATAAGGAACTATGTAGAATTGTGGGAAGCTTGGTGTGGCCCAGAGCGAGGCCCTAAGTTTGGAGTAATGATGTTTCTTTATGAAACCCTTTATTTGATTTATAAGTTGGAGTAAGTTCTGTTGCATTTTCATTAGCTGCATTTTGAAGAGTCCCTTCTGAAGAAACACCCCTGACAGCTGCAGAGTGGTTGTTGACTTTCGGGCAGCTTTGTGGATTTCTGGCAGGCTTTTCAAATTTAAAAAATGGGACCCACCAATCTGTCTGAAGATCGGAACCAGCAGTGCAGCAAATACAGTGAAATAGACTTGAATGGATGTTTCAAACATTGTAACCTGACAGATGCATTTTTTTAAAGCCAGTCTATCAGGTTTGCAGCAGCTTCGATGAACCCACCTCCTCCCTCAACAAGCCCCACGAGCCCCTGGTGTTTAGCACTGCCTGCATCCCCTTTCCCCATCCCTGATGATTTCTGATTTTTGGTAGCCTATCTAGTTCAAACAGTCTGTCCACACAGACAGTCTAGTCCTTTCAGAGATTTTAATTGCTTAAGTTATCTAGAGCCTATGTATTCCTTTTATCAAAAGATCTAGCTCTGAGCTTGTTGTTTTAAACTAGGGATTATTCTTGTGGCCCTGCATTGAACCTTTTCCACTGATGTACTCATGGCTGAAGTCCAAATGACCATGAAAAACGTGCAACCGTTTTGGAGACGACACAGGGTGCAAGATTATACTCTATCGTTGAAAGGACAGATCTGCCAATTGCATACAACTGATCTGAATTCCAGTATGCCAATCACTTATTTTTACTTCAGTGAATCTAGCTACTGTCAACTCATTGTCATTAGATAGAATTCTGTCTAAAGGATCACTTTTCCCTCGAGTTATTTTTAATGAAAATATACCAAATGTACTAAATACTAATTTCCACATCGAGAGCAGTAAATTCAGAAATCTGGCAGATTTAACTGTCTTGTTTCTGAATAGATGAATAATTAAATGATCATAGTTAAAGCTGAAACTTCCAAATATCTTGATCCTACTATTCCATTTCTTGCTAAACCCGTTCTGTGTTTATAATTCATTCTGTTGCTGAAAATAAGCTGGGGTGATGATATGTGGCAGGCGATAACTGAATAAAAATAGATGTGAAAATTGAACAGCAAATGCTTTTCTCATGAACTGAAAATAAATTTTAGACTTCAATAATAGCATTGATGCAGAAACCTGTGAGCATCCTGTAATTAAAATCTAGGTGGTGATAGTGCAGAAAAAACTTAATTGTAATGAATTTATATTCAGGATGCTTTTTTGTTATCCTTGACTCTAATAAATAAAATAATTTTTCTTTGTCTACCAACACACTGCCTTTCTCCTCGAACTTGCTGCAGAGCGAGTGAAAACAACATGACCTTTCCACTTCCAACCAGACTACAACTTTTTACCCTGTAGAATCTCTAAATTGACGCACGTTTATTATGATCCAATTAGGATTCTGTCAAGAACCTATCAGTACTGCTGCCAATAGAATGTTAGTGCCAGAACTGATTTCTAGCGCTGGAGTTAGGTGGCGGCTTTGAATCTCAGAACAATTGGTAAGATTTGTGACTGACCTAACTGTTCATAAAAAAAATGTGCATGTATATGTGGTGTTTTTTACAGCACATTTCTTTTTCGTGTTTCAAGCTAGTATGTTGCACACATTAGTTAATGCAATTTTAGTAGTAATGCACTACAGACATTTACAGTCTTTGGATATGGATTGTAATAATCATTCAATTAGCCGCTTGAACTTTTAGGAAGTTCACCAAGTCACTGCAGTGCCAGACCAAGTCAATATCCTGACAGCGTCTAGGAGATGAAACTTCCCCTGTAATTTTCTCACACGCAGCCTTCAGTCTCAGCTGAGCCTGGTTTACCGTGCCACATGGGTACCTCATTGAGATTGGCCTGAGAGCAACAGTGGCTGAGGTCTTTAACTGGGTCACCTGTTCTGGCCTTTCCTTTCTGATGCAAGTCACATACTGTAGACCAGGGTGTTATAAAGATTGTGATGCAGTGCTTTAGTTGATCTCAGAGTCTAGAGTGACAGAGAGGTATTACGGTTATGTATTTCTGGACTCGGAAGGTGTTAAAAACAGCCAGAGTTCCCAATGTTGCCTGATAATCCCATGGCTCCTGCTGGCAAATGTGTCAGTTAGGCTTGTATTTAATACCTGTTGACCATTGTTGCCCAGGCTTGCACACAAACAAGCATGAGGACAAGAGGAAGATTAAATTATTTCAAGGCATTTTTAATGTGGATTATCTTATATGTTGAAGCTATTGTAATTTCTGACTTAAGAATGTTCTAACCAGGTAGCAATAGATACATTTATCTGTAGTGGGCAGAAGGTTTGGATAGATTAGCTGTGTGCCTGTGGTGTATCTTCATGTGGCATGAAATCGAGCCTTTTATTTTGCCTGATTGACAGCAAAGGCCATGGCTCAATCAGTAGCTTATCCTGCCACTTCACTAAAACATTATGGGTCAGATCCTCTAGTATTGGGGGCAATGATACATTGAACCTGAGTTGTTGGTGCAAAGAACAAAGACCAAGGAAAGGTATCGCACAGAAACAGGCCCTTCAGCCCTCTGAGCATGTGCCAGTCATAATACCTGTCTAAACTAAAACCATATGCACTTACAGAATTTATATCCTTCCATTCCCATCCTATTCACATATTCATCTAGTTGTTCCTTAAATGCCACTATCATACCTGCTCCCACCATCTCCCCGGGCATCACGTTCCAGACATTCACAACCCTTTGTGTAAAAAAAAAACTTGCCTCGCACATCTCCTCTAGACTTTTACCCATGCACCTTAAACCTATGTCCCTTAGTACTTGACTCTTCTACTCTAGGAAAAACAATCTGACTATCCACTCTGTTCATGTCACTCATAATCTTGTAAACCTCTATCAGGTCACCCTTCAACCTCCGTCATTCCACTGAGAACAAACCGAGTTTATTTAACCTCTCCTTGTAGCTAATACCCTCTAGACCAGGCAACATCCTGGTAAACCTCTTCTGTACCCTCTCCAAAGCATCCATATTCTTTGGTAGTGAGGTGACCAGAATTGTACACTGTGTTCTAAATGAGGCCTACCTAAGGTTCTGTACAGCTGCAGCATGACCTGCCAGTTTTTATACTTAATGCCCTGACCGATGAAGGTAAACATGCTTTATGCCTTCTTAACTGCCTTATCCACCTGCGTTGCCACTTCCAGCGAGTCAGGGTCCTGAGGAAATCCTGACATGCATATGCACACTGTAATTACCTGAGAAATTTAAACTTTTGATGGGCTAATTTGTGCTGTGCAGGACACTCTGCGAATGATTCTTGCACCGATCTCAGTGTCAGAGACCTGGGCTAGTGCTACTTGCCTGGATACTTAGGCTAGATCAGTGACTAGGGTTTATTTCTGGAGGGATAGAATTGAAAAGCAGAGATGTTAAATTTGTATCAATCCTTGATTAGATCATACTTGGAGTACTATATGCAATTCTGATTACCATATTATTACAATGACATGGCAGTACTGGTGAGGATGTATCAGAGACATACAGGATGATGCTAGAAATGAGAGGTTATTAATCAGGACTGATGGGCTGGATCATTCTTCTCTCTGTCAGAGGTCTAAACTTATGAAACATTTTGGTAGAGTAAACACTGTGTTTTCCACTTGTCAAGAACTAGAGGCCATAAATATGAGATTATCAGCAAGAAATTACACATGGAGTTGAGAAAAGTTTTTTTACTCCAAATGTTGAGAAGGTACGGAGCTGGAACCACAGGGAGTGATTGAGGGAAATAGTATAGATTCATATAAGGGGTGGTTAGGTGAACATACAAGTAAGAACAGGTGGCATGGTGGCACAGCACTGTTGACTGTCAGCACCAGGAACCCAGGTTTAATTCCGGCCTTGGCTGACTGTCTTTGTGGAGTTTGCGCATTCGCCCGTATCTCAGGTTTTCTCCCAGAGCCCAAAGATGTGCAGGTTAGGTTAATTAGCCAGCTAAATGGCCCTTAATGTCAGGGGGACTGACGGTAAATATGTGGGGTTACGGGGATAGGGCCTGCTGGATTGTGGTCGATGCAGGCTCGATGGGCTGAGTAGCCATCTTCTGCACTGTAGGGATTCCATGAAAAGAGCATTATGTTTATTGAGCTGGATGAGGAAGCATCTGAGGCGGAGCAGAAACATTGGAACATGTAGGTTGAACCAAATGGTCTGTTTATGTGCTATATATCCAATGCCATTATAGATGAAATGAAGATACAGTTGACTTGAAGGTGGACTTGTGTATATATGTCTGTGGAAGTCTTTATTTAGTTGTCTTCCTTACAATTCAGCACAAATAATACTGTAATCATTTGATCTTTTGAACATGACTTGTTCATGTGTTTTGGTTGAAACAAACTGTATTGCCTCTTCAATTCATATTTTTTCTCTTTGTTTTGCAGGAGATATGGCTGAAAGCAAAGCAAAGAAAGTTGAGATAAAGGACATTGATGGACACACACTAAGTAAACTAATAGATTATATATACACTGCTGAAGTAGAAGTCACCGAAGAGAATGTGCAGGTAAAATACACCTAAGCATTACTCAGAAACATATCAAAGCAGCCGTTAACACATATAAACTTAAAACATTGATCTTGGGCACTGAACTAACATGGGAATTGAGTAGGGTGTATGGCTGCCGTATGTTGGAGCCACTGACTATTAATCTTGTAGAGCTCTTGATTTGTGGACTTTTTTTCTAATCATTTTGCATAATTCCATTATTAATGCCATTATTTCAGAGGCAATGGATGAAAACAGAGTTTGAACATCTGTCTAATGCATTGTATGAGTAATTGCTGAGATAAAAATTACGTGCACTGTCTGCCGAGCAAAAGGATTTTGGGGCAAAACCTTTCAGCCATTCCAGCATGTTCCTATTGCAATCCAGTATGAGTGTGTCAAATTAGACTGGATTGTCTTGCATTGAGAAGATGATGAAATGTCCATTTACTCTTTCCAAAGCAATTGGCTTCAGAAACAACCAGGACAGGCGAATGTGAGAGTTCCTTCTATTCCAGCCTTTCTGTTGATGGAGGCTGGTAAGCCTATTGAGAAAAGGGATATTTGCCTGCCACAGCACACTTGTAGACTTCACCGAAAGGGTGCGTACAGGATTGCCAATCGTCCAGGCTATCCTGGAGTCTCCAGGAATGAAAGGAACAATCTCAGGGTACTGCTGAAAGCAAACCTAGAAGGAAAATTTTTTTTTTCAAATTGCATTTTTTTTGCCTCCTTAATCTTCTCCAGTTTTTTGAACCCTTTTTGTGCATTAGTTTCTGGGTCAGAAGACAATGAAGAATCACCCTATTGGGCAATGAAGAGCCTGATTCTGTGTTGTGTAGGGATGCAGTGTGCAGTGTACCACGTAGATGGACTTGTCAGGAGAGCAATAATGGGAACATGGGAGTGAGATGGGCGGTTGGAATCAGGATCATCTGCAGGTGCTTTGCCCAACCTACATACAAGATACAATCCTAGAATAGGCCTCTAAAAAAGGAAGATTAAAAATATGTCCATTTCTCAAAGAGCCTGCTGGGACCCCTACTTGTGTACTTTATGGAAGATGTTCTGCATAGACATTATGGCAGTTGCTGAATTATTTGGCACATTAGGACAGGTGGACATGCAGAATATACCCCAATGTGAACATCCATCATCAGCATGTGAAAGAGGGAACTTCCTTGTAAACACAGAGAATCAGCTGGGCGACAGAGGTTCAACATAATTAACAGGATCACAGGCTTGCAGATTTATAGTGTTTACAGTATTATTGTGCAGTGCAGAAGTACAGAATAAAACGGATGTGATACTTCATGCAAAATTGAGTGCAAAGCTTACTAAAGGAATGTATCATTCGAGCAAGAGGGTATAATTCTACAAAATAGTGCCTCAGGCATTGAAATTACAGGAAAAAGTCTTCATTTGGTGCTGAATTACAATTTCATATTCTAAATCCTTGAAGACTACATGTTTATTTTATAATTTTTTATCTTCATTAATATCTGACAGGTTACACCAGGTTAGTTCAGACAGGTTACACCAAAGGTTGGAAGACTGAGTACAGGTGGTTTGGGTCTCATAGTGGTGTCTGTGTGTATGACAACAGAAACTTGCATTGATATAGGAACATAAGAATTAGGAGCTGAAGTCGGCAAATTCAGCCCATCGAGCCTGCTCCGCCATTCAATCAGATCATGGCTGATTGCTGCCTGAGTTCAAATCCACCTCCCCACATGTTCCCCATATCCCTTTTTCCCTTTTTTTATTTAAAATATATTTTATCTCCTGGTGGTGTGGCACGGTGGTCAGCACTGCTGTCTCACAGCGCCAGGGACCTGAGTTCGATTCCCGGCCTGGGTCACTGTCTGTTAGAGTCTGCATATCCTTCTTGTGTCTGTATGGGTTCCCTCCAGTGCTGCAGTTTCCTCCCACAATCCGAAAGATATGCTAGTTAAGTGCCATGCTACATTCTCTCTTGATGCACCCAAACAGGTGTTGGAGTGTGGCGACTAAGGTATTTTCACAGTAACTTCAGAGCAGTGTTAATGTAAGCCTACTTGTGACACTAATAAACTTCAAAACCCTTTTGATGCCGTTAACATTGTGTAATGATCAGAGGCAGATCTATTACCTGACAAATTTTGACACCAAGCCACATAATGTGATATTAGGAGAAGTGGGATAGATTTTAAGGAACATCTTTAAAAAAGCAAAGAGGAGAGGTTTAGGAGTGGAATTCCAGAATGTAATGCCTGGCCTGCTGAAGACATCGCTATCATTGGTGGAAAGATGGAATTGAGGGATGCAAAAGAAGTAAGAATTGGAGAAGTACTGAGATCCCTGGAGTACAGAGATTGGGAATGGAAGAAGGCAGAGAGGGATTTGACCTCTCGAGAATTTTAAATCAAAGGTGTTGTCATACTGGGAGCAATGTAGGTCAGTGAGCACCAAGGGTGATGGTGAACTGGACTTGGGTTATGAGTCAGAATAATGGAGGCTGAAAGATGAGAGGCCAGTCAGGAGCATATTGGAATAATCCTGTCTGGTAGTTAATAAAGGCATTGTATGAGACTTTCAGATGCACTTTAGCTTCATACTTGCTTGTTGCAACACTTGGAATGGAGGATTCAATCGGGGTGAAAATCAATATTATTTTATCATATTTTGGGCAAAATATAAAGGCAAAGGGGGATGAGTTATCAGTTGTAAAATTTTTTCAGTCATGATCTTCAGTCCCTGATTTATCTCAGAATTGTGCTGGCTGTCAATTTGGAAGCTCACTACTTTTATGTGAGAGGAACCCACCTATGAAAGATATTAGGCATGTGCAAATCAAGTGAAAGTCTTCTTTTGTTTGTTGGCTATAAGAATTAAATATAGAATAAAGGTAAATTTGAGCCTGTTTCTGTTGATTGCGGGCACACAGACCAAGATAGAGAGAAAAAAATCAGTATAATGGGGATATTCTTTTGAGTTTGGAATTGGAGCACATTATTTGTGTGTTTAGTCAGGTATAGTGCTGATGGGGACTGATTGATGGTGATATTAAAAACCTGGAAGGGAACGTCCCATTCAGTAGCACATCACTGAATGGAAAATTCACAAACTCAAAAACATATTGAAAGGTAGTACTCTGCTGTTCACTGTTGCCTCACAGTCAACAAAGTTGTTCCTTTTGAGGCTGAGCAAGCTCACATGGGTGCCAGTCCATGAGCACCTGTGCTTAAAAAAAAAGTGTTATGTATGGCATTTTATTTCTCTCAAAGCAGTGACATTGGGCCAGATAATAAAGTTCAGCAGTAAATCATTGAGTAACAGTTGTTGAAACTGGACAGAGGCTCATTGTGGATTATGGGGCGCACAACAGGGTAACATCCGCAGACTGCTGGTTATATCTTTATATTTTACTAAATCTGGTATTGTATTTGGGTCACAACCATGCAGTTTTGTAGCATTAGTAATGTAGCACCATGTGCACAATTATCCAACACTGGTAACATTTTATGAGGAATTTCATGGTAGAATTTAAACATCAACTGCTAAGAGTGAAAATGTTTAAAAAATATCTTAGCATGATGTCACCAAATTGTTTTGAAAGAATAGCAATCATGTATAATTTTTAAAAACTGCTCCTACACTAAACTAATTTACTTAATATTGCACTTGTATTAAATAACAGATACTCCTGATCATCAGCACTGGCCAGAATTTTGCTGGGGACGACAACATAGCAATCAGAAAATGCTGGAAAATCTCAGCAGGTCTGACAGCACCTGTGGAGAGAATAGAAATTATAGAAACTCTACAATGTAAAAGAAGACGATTCAGCCCATTGAATCTACACCGGCAACAATCCCACCCAGGCCTTATCATCACCCACCTATTTACTCCGCTAATCCCTGTCATCCCACATATTTAGTCCGCTAATCCCTCTAACCTACACATTCCAGGACACTGAGGGGCAATTTAGCATAGCCAATCAACCTAACCCGCACATCTTTAGAGTGTGGGAGGAAACCAGAGCACCCGGAGGAAACCCACGCAGACATGGGAAGAACATGCAAACTCCACACAGTCAGTGACCCAAGCCAGTAATTGAATCCACGTCCCTGGAACTGAGAGGCAACAGTGCTAATCATTGTGCCAGCGTGCCGCCCCAATAGAGCCAATGTTTCGAGTTTAGACAACCCTTCATCAGCTGGGGCATTGAGTACGAGAGTTGGGAAATCATGTTGCAACTATATAAAAGCTTGGTTAGGGCGCATTTGGAGTATTGCACGCATTTATGGTCAGCACCCTACTGGAATGATGCGGAAGCTTTGGAGAGAGCGCAAAGAAGATTCACCAGGATGTTGCCTTTTCTTGGGTATTGGCTACGAGGAGAGGTTGAATAAACTAGGATTGGTTTCACTGTAAAGATGGAGGCTGAGGGGAGAACTGATGGAGGTCTTCAAAATTATGAGAGGAATAGACGTGTTGCGTAGCCCAAGGGTGGAAGTGCCAGTTACAAGGGGCACAGTTTCAAGGTGAGAGGGGGAAAGTTTAAGGGAGATGTGTGGGGGAAGTTTTTCTGTCATAGAGTGGTGGGTGCCTGGAACGTGCTGCCTGAGGAAGTGGTGGAAGCAGGCACATTAGCTAACTCAGTACATAGCAGAGATTCAACCATAAAACTTTCTAGGTATGTATGGTTTAGCAAGTCCCTGGATGAACTCACTGCACTGTCAGGGAAACTAATATAATCTTTTTTTCCCAAATTCTATTATTTCCCCTGAAAAATTCACCACTCCAGTTGGAAAAATGTTATAATTAATTCACAATACATGTCAGTAATAGTAGCACAATTATTTTTTTCTGACTGATGACATTAACAAAGCTGTGAAGGACACTGGTCATTCCTGGGAAACAAAACAGGAAAAGTTAAGTTCATGTTTGTTCTGCCTATGCAGTGCACCCCCAGGATGTGGATAGTAGGAGATTCAGAGAGGGAAAGTTTAAGAGGTGTCTGGATGGGTACATGAATAGAGAGGGAATAGAGTGATACGGATTGAGTCAGGGCAGAAGGCTTTTTCTTTAGTTAGGGCATCATGATCGGCACAGGTTTGGAGTGCTGAAGGACCTGTTCCTGTGCTGTACTTTTCTTTGTTCTTTGAAAGAAATGCTTAGATTCCTGTCAAAATTAACAAATTTGCCCAGGATAGGGCAGAAACCCATGCAGAAACTAGCTTTGCCCCATATTCCTCTCTCGGACCAGATTACACGTGATTCTTGCCAAAAATTGATAAGAATTTTTGGGCTTTAGTATTTTTGTCACAGATGTCGTTTAATTTATTTTGAACTATATTATTGTCATAAAAATGTAATTGGATAACTCATACCTGAAATAATCACATCGAAAATGACATGCAACATTTGTGCTATTTTCCTCGTAGAGTGATTAATTATAGTACCTAATATCAACGATTCTGACTTTGCAAAAATAATTGCTTACAGAAATATGTTCTGTGTCACGAGTAGCACATTAAACTTCCTGTTGGGTTGTTTTGCAGGAAATGAGCAAACATGACAGGCTATAGGTGAGTGACAAGTGCGAGGGTAAATACCACCTGGATTGAGATTTGCTCATGTTCCACACAGTACAGAGACTGTTGGAGTCTGAAAGTGTGATTCAAAGCATCAGGCTGTGAACAAATCCCAGATTTGTTTTTCCCTGCACAGCTGGACTTTTAGGCAAGGCACTTCCTCTAATATCTCTAAAGGAAATGAGTAGCCTGCTGGGGGATATCCTGTGCCACTATGTCATTAAACGCAACCCCCAGGGATACCTTCATTTATATAACTCAAACTCATGTTAAGATTTTACTCTCACCATTTGCAACCCTCAGATACTAAAACAGTCCACGCAGCAAATGCAGCAACTAACTGTATCAACACCTGGACAACATTCAGTCTTGGGCTCAGTGGCAGGAAACATTCATACCACACACACTACCAGGCAATGACCATTTCCAACAAGAGAGAATCCAACCATCTCCCTTGGCATTCAATAACACTTCCCTTTCTGAGTCCCCCATTATCCACATCCTGGGGGTGCGTGGCATAGACAGAACAAAAGTTTATTTTTCCTGTTTTGTTTCACAGGGATTGGCCAGTGTCCTTCAGGGCTTTGTTAATGTCATCAGTAAGAAAAAAATAATGACTGTGCTGCTATTAGTGACACATATTGTGAATTAATTATAACATTTTTCCAACTGGGGTGATGAAATTTTGAGGGGAAATAATAGAATTTGGGGAAAAAAGGTTATACTGGTTTCTCTGACAGTATGGTGAGTTCATCCAGGGACTTCCTAAACCATATAGATCGAGAAAGTTGTATGCTTGGATCCCTGCTCTGTGCTGAGTTAGCCGATCTTACAGCAATGTGGTGGTTAGGGTGCCAAAATCAGCTTCAGCGCTTCTGAGCTGGATGGTGTAGTGAATCATCTGCTTGTGAAAGCTGTTTGTTGGGTTCTGCTGGCAGCATGTATGTTCTTATTGGGTAAGGACAAGATTGAACTTCACTGTAATTGCCTTTGCTTTTAAAAAGCCTGCTGAAACTTGCATCTAAGCACGTACATACATAATGACTATCTGGATGAGATACCAAAGGATACCATGGAAACCTAACTCCAAAAGAGAAAATGCTGGAAAATCTCAGCAGGTCTGGCAGCATCTGTTTGGACTTTAGCTCTTTTCTCTCCTTATATCTTTTTCAGATTCCAGCATCTGCAGGATAAAGGCCCTTCTTTTTGGAGATGTGAGAGGTCGAACATTGGCACAAAGAAATTTGTGTTTAGTTAGTACTAACTTTTAATTTGACATTCATTCTGAGAGGCCACACTACTTGGACAGAACAAAACAAGAATGAACTTTACTTTTCCTAGCTGATGTTGATCCTAGGTGCCTGAGACAGAATTAATTTCATTAACTTAAAAATAATTAAGAACAAACTTGTCAGGTACATGTCCTAGGCCTGCTTTGTATTATAATAGAAGGTTACGAAAGAGCATGCCACACCGAAGACAAACCCTCCAATTACTGCAGTACTGGGGCTACTATAACATGCCTCGAAGAAATGAGCTGAACACCATTACAGGTGCTGGTAATGATTCATTTATTCAAAAAATAGACCAAGAAGTATTTTTGTAGTAAGTTATCGGAAATTACTCACTGGACAATTAGCTGGGTGCTTTATTTTCACAGTGGTAGTACATATGCAAGTGATGCAGTTTTACCTAAATAGTGTTTTTTTAAAAAAATCATCTTAGTAGTTAATTTAAATATCCTTTAATTTTATCAGTTGATTTGATCACATTAACATTTTCATTGACACAGTGCTGTTGACTATGTGAGGCCAACATTGCCTGCTTTTACAATACACAGGTGCACTTAGACTGGTTTTGATTCTGCATGTGTGCACAAAATCCACATTTTCCATTGTGTTGAATGGGGTTTTTAAATTTGCTGTGCGGGAAACAGGCTCTAAAAAGATAAGAAATTCTTGAACAAGCTGACCACATTTCCGGTCTGAGAAGGAAACGTCTGTCTAATTTAGCCCTGAAACATGTGCTCTGATCAGACTCAAATTGCCAACCAATCAACTCCCTTTTCTCCCAAAGTATAAATTGTTCTGATTGCTTATATTTTTGTGTTTATCCTGATGAATGCAAGACGAAAGTCTTTGGCAACATGTCCTTTGTTTCAGCAATATTCAATTTCTGTACTATCAAGCAACACTATTTCAAAGTTTATTCATAGAATGTGAGCATTGCTGACGAGGGTAGCATTTATTGGCTCATTCCTAATTGTCTTTGAAAAGGTTGTAATGGGCCATCTTGAGTTACATGAAGAGATTAGAGAAGCAGGGACTGTTCTTCAGGGCAGAGAACGTTGGAGACAAATTAAGTGGAGTTCAAAATTGTGAAGGGATTTGATGGATTAAACTAAAAGAAACCTTTTCTGCTGACAGGAGAATCAGTACTCCCACAGTGCTGTTAGCGAGGGAGTTCAACTTAGGATTGGCGAAATATTTCCCAAGCTGGAGTGGTGATTTTGATTTGATTTATTATTGTCACAGTTATTGGGATACAGTGAAAAGTATTGTTTCTTGTGCACTACACAGACAAAGCATACCATTCATAGAATATATAGGGGAGAAGGAAAGGAGAAGGTGCAGAATATAGTGTTACACTCATAGTTAGGACATAGAGGCATTGATGTGAGAATTGGAGGAGAGCTTATCAGCACTGGTTTCCATTTATGTCCTGCCCTTGTCCTTCTAGGTGATAGAGATTGCATGTTTGGGAGATGCTGTCAAGAATGCTTTAGCGAGTAGCAGTTGGGTATTTTGTAGATCATACACAGTGCACTTGTAGTGGAGGGAATGTTTAAAGCAGTGAATGGGGAGTCAATCAAGCTGGTTGCTTTGACTTGAATGTTGTTGCGCTTTGAGTGTCAGTCCAATTCAGGGAAATGGATGGTATTCCATTGCACTTTTGATTTGTGCTTTGTAGATGATGGATAGACTTTATGGAGTAAGGTGAGTTACTTGCCACACAATTCCTAGTCTTTGACCTGTTTGTGCAGCCACAGTATTTATGTGGCTGGTCCAGTTTAGTTTCTGGTCAATGGTAACCTGCAGGATGTGGATAATGGGGGATTCAGAGAGGGAAATGTCATTGAATGCCATGGGGGGATGGTTGGATTCTCTTTTGGAAATGGTCATCACCTGGTAGTTATGTGGCATGAATGTGTCTGGGCTCAGCGGCAGGACTGAATATTGTCCAGGTTTTGATACATTTAATTGCTGCATTTGATACATTTAGTTGTTGCATGGACTGCTTCAGTGTCTGAGGGATTGCAAATGGTACTGAACGTTGTGCAATCATCCTCACTTCTGACGTTATGGAAGGAAGGAAGATCATTGATAAAGCAGCTGAAGTTGGTTAGGCCAAGGACACTACCGTGTGGAGCTTCTGCAGCAATGTCCTGGGACTGAGATGATTGGACTTCACCAGTCACAGCCATCTTCCTTTGTGTTACATATGACTCCAACCACTGGGGAGGATTCCCCCAATTCCAGCTGATTTGAATTTTGCTAGGGTATCTTGATACCACACTTGGTCCAATGCTGCCTTGATGTCAAAGGCAGTCACTCTCACTGATTTCCCCCCATTCATTAATCACCACTGGCAGACCTGGTAGACACAGTAAGAAGTCTCACAACACCAGGTTAAAGTCCAACAGGTTTATTTGGTAGCAAAAGCCACTAGCTTTCGGGCCTCTGACCCTTCGTCAGGTGAGTGGAAAGCTCTAATCACAAACAGGGGATGTAAAGACACACACTCAGTTTACAGAATACTGATTAGAATGCGAGTTTTTACAGCTAATCAAGTCTTAGAAGTGCAGACAGTCTCAGTGGTGATTGCATTAAGCATAGGTTAAAGAGATGTGTATTGTCTCCAGACAGGACAGTAAGTGAGATGTTGTAAGCCCTGGCAAGTCATGGGGGTTACAAATAGTGTGACGTGAATCCAAGATCCCAGTTGAGACCCTCCTCGTGTGTGGAACTTGGCTATCAGTTTCTGCTCAGCAACTCTGCGCTGTTGTGTGTCGTGAAGACCGCCTTGGAGAACACTTATCCGAAGATCAGAGGCCGAATGCCTGTGACCGCTGAAGTGTTCGCCAACAGGAAGAGAACAGTCTTGCCTGGTGAGCGGTGTTTATTCATCCATTATCATAACATCTGCATAGCCTCCCCAATGTACCATGCCTTGGGACATCCTTTCCTGCAGCTTATCAGGTGGACAATGTTGACTGAATGCAAGAGTATGTGCCGCATACCTGGTGGATGGTGTTCTCATGTGAAATGATGTCATCCGTGTCGATGATTCGGCATGTCTTGCAGCGGTTGCTGTGGTAGAGTTGTGTGGTGTTGTGGTCACTGTTCTCCTGAAGGTTGGGTATTTTGCTGCGACAGTGGCCTGTTTGAGTTGTGCGATTGTTTGAAGGCAAGAAATGGGGGTGTGGGTATGGTCTTGGCGAGATGCTTGTCTTCATCAATGACATTGTTGAAGACCCCAGAGAAGATGTCATAGCTTCTCCGCTCAGAGGAAGCACTGGACGATAGAAGGTAGTCTCTCCACTGTGTCCCTAGTACAGGCAGCAGGTAGCAGAGCAGTGATATAAAGTTGGAAAAGAGTTTTCTTGGGAGTTTTCAACATTAATTGAAGACCCTATAAAGTCTAATGGCACCAGGTCAAATGTGGACAGTAGAATCTCCTGCTGATTGTCACCTATTGCTCTCTCTCAACTAATGGATTAGTACTCTTCCACATTGGATATCACTTGGAAGAAACAGAGTAGCAAGATCACAGAATGCACTCTGGCTGCGGTGCAACCATCATATTAAATGGGATAGATTCAGAAACGATCAACTCAAAACTATACATCTATCTGGTGTTGTGGGCCAGTGCAGAATTATGTTCAATCACAATTTGTAACTCACTGCCTGACAAATCTCCCACTCTACCATTACCATCAGTCAGGGGATCAACCTTGGCTCAATGAAGAGGGCATGCCAAGAGCAGCACCAGGCATACCTAAAAATGTATTAACCTGGTGAATATGGGCTTGCATGCCAAACAGTGAAAACCGCAAGCAGCAGACACTAAATGATCCCTCAACTAATGGATCAGATCTAAACTCTGCCTTCCTGTCACATCCAGTTGTGAATGTTGATGGACATTTGAACAATGAGAGGATGAGGTTCCACAGTTATTCCTATCCTCCTTGTTGGGGAAGCCCAGTACGTGAGTGCTATAAACAAGGCTGAACATTGCAACTATTTTCAATCAGAAGAACTGTTTGGGTGATTCATCTCTGCCTCCTCCTGGGGTCCTGAATATCATAGATGCCAATCTTTTAACTAGTTAAAGGCTAACAGTACTGGGTATAGCAATGGTTATGGGCCGTAACAACATGCCAGCAATGATATTGAATGAAGACTTGTGCTTCAGAATTTGCCAAGCCCTAGTTAAGCTGTTGCCATACAGCCACAACACTGTTATCTACCTGACGATTTGGAAAACTCATCCTATCCATAAAAAGCAAAACAAATCCAACCTGGCCAATTACTGTTCCGTCAGTCTACTCTTGATACCTTGGGTATCGGCTACAGTTCTATCAAGCAGCACTTAAGTAGCAATAACCTATTCAGTGGTGCTCAGTTTGGGTTCTGCCAGGCCTTTTGGTTCCTCACTTCATTACAACCTTGGTACAAACATAGCCAAAGATCTGAATTCCAAAGTTACGAAAGTGATTGCCTTTGACATCAAGGCAGTATTTGACTGAACATGGCATTAAGGTGCTGTAGCAAAATTAAAATCAACAGAAATCGGAAAGAAAACTCTCCACTGATTAGAGTTGCACCAAGCACAAAGGATATTGTTTGTGGATATTGGAGGCCAGTCACCACAGACCCAGGGCATCACTCTGGAGTTTCACCACTACTAAGCTGCTTGTCAATGAGCTTCCCTCCATCATAAGGTCAAAAGTGAGGATGTTCAATGGTGATTGCTCAATGTTCAGTACCATTTGCAATTGGAATGCTGAAGCTGTTTGTGTCCATTTGTGGTGAGACCTGGGCAACATTCAGACTTGGGCTGACAAATAGCTAGTAACATTTGTACCTCAAGTGTCAGACAATGACCATCTCCAACAAGAGTGAGTGCAACCACTTCCCCTTGACATCCAATGACATTGTCTTGGCTGAAACTCCCATCATCAATACTCTGAACAGGTTACCATTGACCAGTCTCTCAAATTTTGTGGCTACAAGAACAAATCAGAGGTTGGGAATTCTATGACAATAAACTCACCTCCTGACTCCCCAAAGCCTGTTCACCACCTACAAGGCACAAGTTAGGAATGTGATGGAATACACTCCACTTGCCTGGATAAGTGCAATTCCAACAATATTTGAGAAGATAGAATAGAGGTGGAGAGACTCTTCCTGCTCAGAAAGGATAGTAGGACAAGGGGGCACAGCCTCAAGATAAAGGGGGGGGGGGGGGGTGCGGTTTAGAACGGAGTTGAGGAGGAACTTCTTCACTCAAAGGGTGGTGAATCTCTGGAATTCTCTGCCCGTTGAAGTGGTGGAGGCTACCTCGCTAAATATTTTTAAGACGCGGGTTGATGGGTTTTTGATAAGAGAGGGGATTAAGGGTTATGGGGAGAGGGCGGGAATATGGAACTGAGCCACGACAGATCAGCCATGATCTTATTGAATGGCGGGGCAGGCTCGAAGGGCTAGATGGCCTACTCCTGCTCCTATTTCTTATGTCCTTATGTTCTTATACAATCCAGGACAAAGCACACCATTAATATAATAAATATCTGCTCCCTTCATCACTGTTGCAGAGTGGCAGTAGTGCGTACTATCAAGCCAAGGCTCCTTCGACAGCACTTTTCAAATCCATGACTTTTACTACCTAGGACAGGGCAACAGGTGCACGAGAGCAACACCACCTGCACGTTCCCCTCCCAGCCACCTGACCTGGAACTACATCTCTGCTTCTTCACTGTTGCTGTATCAAAATCCTGGAACTCTCTTCCTGACATCATTGTAACAACACCAGATGGACTGAGCAGTTCCAAAAGGCAGCTCGCCAACATCTTCTTGAGGGCTGTTCGGAATCAGCAATAAATGTTGGCTTTGCCAGTGACATTCACACCCCACAAAAGGATGAGAAAAATTGTTTGTAACATCTGATCTGCAAAGACTGAGGTCAGACATTCCCTTTTAAAGTTGCCGTATCTACATGAACGTTTCAGATCATTTACTTTGCACATTTCTATCAAAACGCGTCCGATGGATGGCAGAAGGAAAAGAAAGCAGTGAATTGACATTCCTGCTTTTTCAATGGGATTTAATCTTTGATTCTGGAAAAACAAAATGGAAAATTTTGGACCTTGTTTGGAACATCAACTATACACAAGCAGAGCAAACTTCCCTCAGCTAGAATTAATCCTAAATTTGCTTTATCTTGTTGAAATATTTTTAAACATTGAAGTTGTTATGAACCAAGGTAGTACAGATCTTGATTTATTGCCATCTGTACCTTTTTAACTTGGAATCAGTGACAGAGCCTCGCTAGTGAAGCCTTGCATTTATCACCTTGCAACACACCAGTGTTTCCCTGGGTGAATATTATGTTGTAAAATGAAAACTAAGTGAATAACAATAATGGAAATGATTAAAAAAATGTCTAGTGTAAGCAGGTTTTTCTAGCAACTGGCTGTAAATTCCAGTTTTGTATGGCAGATTACTATTGTTGCATGTGGAGTAATGTAGCACTTCAGGCATCTTGCATTTTCAGGGCTGATTACATGGATGACTGCTGTGGTGATCTCATGTGCTCAGAGAATTGGTTTAATTTGTTTAACATTTTCATACCAGAAAGAAACTCAACTGATTATTGAGGGTCGAGCTTGCGGCATTACTTCGAGAAACCACATTTATAGGTTCAGCAGTTGGAATCTGAAAGATCCTATGAAATATGTAGTCGATGTATTAAAAAAAATCCAAAATTTTCCATTTTATTTTTCCAGAGTCAAAGATTAAATCCCATTGACAAAGCAGGAACTTTAATTCACTGTTTTCTGTCCCTTTTGCCATCCATCAGAGGCGTTTTGATAGAAATGTGCAAAGGAAATTATATGAGTTAAAATTGGCCTCAGTGCTTACGTTATCTCTGTAAAGCAAGATGTTTGATTATATTGATGAGATTGGGTTGTAGAAAAGTCAGAATGATGGTCGTAGAATTCCTACAGTACAGAAGGAGGTATTTCAGTCCATCGAGTCTGCACCAACAACAATCCTTCCCAGACCCTATCCCCGTAGCCCGACGTATTTACCCCGCTAATCCCTCCAGCCTATGCATCCTGGTACACTAAGGGCAATTTAGCATGGCCAACCAACCTAACCGCACATCTTTGGACTGTGGGAAGAAACTGGAGTACCCACTGGAAACCCATGCAGACACGGGGAAAATGTGCAAACTCCACACAGATAGTGACCCAAGTTGGGAATTGAATCCAGGTCTCTGGAACTTTGAGGCAGCAGTACTATCCACTGTGTCACCGTGCCGCTGGTGGCATGTGTTTGGAATGTTGAATTTTTAATGAAAGTTGCTCAAATTTGTAACATTCTTTATATAAATTGTAAACATAGAGTATAATGTGAATAAATGAAACATTTTCAGAATTGTGGTTTTCTTTTCTTTCTCATGGGAGATTTGCCTGTTTTAAGCATCTTTTATTGCTGAGCATTATAAAATGAGATTTAGCTGTTTGTAGTGGTTTGTGTTTCCACTACGATGGGATTAAAGCGCAGCTTGTCTCTTGTGGTCTCTTCAGTTAAATGTGATAGGATGGGTTTATTTGTGTATTTGACGTCATGTTAATCTGTTGGAATTGAGACCTTTTTCCCGACAGAGGGCTACACGATATCCAAGCTGGAGTTTGAATCTCATTTGCTTTTCATTTTTGCCTTTTAGGTGCTTTTGCCCGCAGCCAGTCTGTTACAGCTAATGGATGTACGAACTGCTTGTTGTGATTTTCTACAATCCCAGTTACATCCAACCAACTGTCTCGGAATTCGAGCATTTGCAGATGTTCACACATGCACAGAGCTGCTGAATGAAGCCAATGCATATGCAGGTGGGCACTGTTCACTTTTGGTTTTGTTAAAATCACAAAACAAAGCACAGGACAATGTGAAAGCATTCTTAAACTTCCATTTTTGAAATTGTAACCCAGTTTTGACCCAATGATCTAGTTTTGTTCAAAAGCAAAATAGTGCGGATGTTGGAAATCTGAAATATAAACAAAAAATGCTGGAAATACTCAGCAGGTCAGGCAGCGTCAATGGAGAGAGAAGCAGAAGTTAATGTTTTGGGTTGATGATTTTTTCATCAAGCCAGGGAAAAGTTAGAAATGGAATTTGAACAAGTGATGTTGGGAAAGAACAAGAAAGAAAATGGAGCAGAAAAATGAATCCCACCAGCAAGGTCACTTATACCAGCAGTAAAGAAAGTTTGTTCTCCAAACTGTTAGTTTAATTTCCACCTCAAGCACCATTGGACTGCCTGTCCTCTGTTAGGCTCTCTCTCCTCTTCCTCATCTGCTTACTGTCCTTTGGCAACCTCATCCAAATGCAAAGGGTCAATTTCCGTGTAGAATTAACAACACTAACCATACCTTCAAATAGCTGTCTCAATGTCACACAGACCTGTGTCGCCAGACTATCCAGCATCTAGCCTTCGATATTGGGTGGCACGGTTGCACAGTGGTTAGCACTGCTGCTTCACAGCTCCAGGGACCTGGGTTTGATTCCTGACTTGGGTCACTGTCTGTGTGGAGTTTGTACATTCTCCATGTGTCTGCGTGGGTTTCTTCCAGGTGCTCTAGTTTCCTCCCACAGTCCAAAGATGTGCAGGTTAGGTTGATTGGCCATGCTAAAAATTGCCCTTCGTGTCCTCAGATGCATAGGTTAGAGGGATTAGTGGGTAAATATGTAGGGATATGGGTATAGGGCCCAGGTGGGATTGTGATCAGTGCAGACTTGATGAGCTGAATGGCCTCTTTCTGTACTGTAGGGTTTCTATGATTTCTATAAATTAACCTAATTTCTTCCAGCTCATGTTTGGAAAATTGAAGGCATTGACTTCAGCCCCGGGAACAAACTCTCTACTTTTTCAATGGTTTGACAGATCTCTTTAGCCAGTGTCTTAGATTGTGCTCCACAATTCAAAACTCCACAACTCTGTCACAAAGACTGCTTACAACATTGTCGAAACCCACTCTCATTTCTGCCTATCTGCCAGTGAAATCCTCCTCCATATCTCTGTCAACTCCAGAAATGACTATTTCATTGCTCTGCGTCTACCAGGAATTTAAACTCGTGAGAAACTCTGCTACATAAGAACATAAGAAGTAGGAGCAGGAGTAGACTGTCTATCTGATGAGCCTGCTCCACCATTCAGTAAGATTATGGTTAATCTTTGATTTGATTTATTGTCACATTTATTAGTATACAGTCTAAAACATTGTTCTTTGCATGCTATACAGACAAAACATACTGTTCATAGAGAAGGAAGCGAGAGAGTGCAGGACGTAGTATTACAGTCATAGCTAGGGTGTAGAGAAAGATCAACTTAATGTGAGATAGGTCCATTCAAAAGTCTGACAGCAGCAGGGCATCTTAGGACTGTGGGAGGGAACTGGAGCACCCGGAGGAAACCCATGCAGACACAAGGAGAATGTGCAAACTCCACACAGACAGTGACCCAAGTGTACTTGAGATGGTTGGTACTTGTCCTCAGATCTTTGTATCTTTCTCAACAGAAGAATGTGGAAGCGAGTATGTCTCAGTGCATGGGGTCCTTAATTATGTCTTGGGCACAGCAGAAGTCATACCAAGCTGTGATACAACTAGAAAAATGTTTTCTATGGTGTATCTGTAAAGTTGGTGAAAGTTGTAGCTGAAATGCCAAATTTCCTTAGTATTCTGAGAAAGTAGAAGCGTTGGTTTTCTTTCTTTAGTCAGCATGGGGCGACCAGGACAGGTTGATGGTGATCTGGACATCTAAAAACTTGAATCTTTCAACCATTTCTACTTCAGCCCCATTGATGTAGACAGGGGCATGTTCCTCACTACCCTTCCTGAAGTCGATGACAATTTCCTTCCTTTTGTTGACATTGAAGGAGAGATTATTGTTGTCGCACAGCTCACAAGATCTGTTTCATTCATGTACTCAGTCTCATCATTGTTTGAGATCTGACCTGCTGCAGTGGTATCATCAGCAAACTTGAAATGCGAGTTCGAGGAGAATTTGGCCACACAGTCACAGGTGTTTTCATGGACTCCGTTCCACTTTCCCGCCCGCTCAGCATAACCCTTAATTCCTTTACTGCTCAAAAATCTATCTATCCTTGCCTTAAAAATATTCAACGAGGTAGTTTCAGTTGCTTCACTGGGCAGGGAATTCCACAGGTTCACAACCGTTTGGGTGAAGAAGTTCCCCCTCAAATCAGTCCTAAATCTGGTCCCCCTTAGTTTGAGGCTATGCCCCCTTGTTCTGGTTTCATTTGCCAGTGAAATCAATTTGTTATCTATTCCCTTCATAATTTTGTGTGTTTCTATAAGATCCACCCTCATTCTTCTAAATTCCAATGAGTATAGTCTCAAGCTACTCAGTCCCGCCTCATAAACCAACCCTCTCAACACCGGAATCAAACTAGTGAATCTCCTCTGCACCCCCTCCAATGCCAGCATATCCTTTCTCAAGTAAGGAGACCAAAACTGTGCACAGTGCTCAAGTACTGGTGAGGCCACACCTAATAAAGCTGAAACATAACTTCCCTGTTTTTAAACTCCATCCCTCTAGCAATGAAGGACAAAATTCCATTGCCTTCTCAATTACCTGCTGTGCTTGCAAACCAACTTTTTGTGATTCTTATACAATGACGCCTAGGCCCCTCTGCACAGCAGCATGCTGTAATTTTTTACCATTTAAATTTTACTGTTTACTGTTTCCGTTTTACTGTTGTTCCTACCAAAATGGATGACCTCACATTTACCAATATTGTACTCCATCTGCCAGACCCTTGCCCTCTCACTTAAACTATCTATATCCCTTTGCAGAAGTTCAGCACCCTCTGCACACTTTGCTCTGCCACTCATCTTGGTGTCACCTGCGAATTTTGACACACTACACTTGGTCCCCAACTCCAAATCATCTATGTAAATCATAAACAATTGTAGTCCCAACACTGATCCCTGAGGCACACCACTAGTTATCAACCAGAAAAACACCCATTTACCCCCTTTCTGTTAGTTAGCCAATCCTCTAACCATGCTAATACATTACCTGTAACACCGTGCACCTTTATCTTATTCAGCAGCCTTTTGTATGGAATGCCTTCTGAAAATCCAGATACACCTCATCCACCGGCTCCTCGTTGTCCATTGCACTCAAAAAATTCCAGTAAATTAGTCAAACATGACCTCTTTATGAACCCATGCTGCAACTTCCCGATGGGACAGTTTCTATCCAGATGTCTCGCTATTTCTTCCTTGATGGTGGATTCAAGCGTTTTCCCCACTACGGAAGTTAAGCTGTCCGGCCTATAGTTACCCACTTTTGTCTACCTCTTTTTTTAAACAATAGCACCACATTTGCTGTTTTCCAATTTGCTGGAACTGCCCCAGAGTCCAGCAAATTTTAGTAAATTACCATGAGTGCATTTACCATTTTCCCCCGCCATCTCTTTTAGTACCCTGGGATGCATTCCATCAGGGCCAGGAGACTTATTTACCTTTAGCCCATTAGCTTGCCCAACACTATTACTTTAGTGATCATTTCTAGGTCCTCACCTGCCATAGCTTCTTGTCATCAACCTTTGGCATGTTATTTGTGTCTTCCACTGTGAAGACGACACAAAATACTATTCAATGCTTCAACCTCATTTCCCATTATTAAATCCCCCTTCTCACTCTCTAAAGGATCAGTGTTTACCATAGCCATTCTTTTTTGTTTTATTTATTTGTAGAAACTGTTACAGTCTGTTTTATATTCTGAGCTAGTTTGCTCTTCTAATCTGAATTATTTTTCTTTAAAGCTTTTTTTGTTGACTTTTAAAGATTTCCCAATCCTCTAGTTTCCCACAGATCTTTGCCACTTTGTATGCATTTTCTTTCAATTTGATACCTTCCTTTATTTCCTTAGATATCCATGGCTGGTTATCCCTTTTTCACAGTGAAAAGTCTGACAACACCAGGTTTAAGTCCAACCGATTTATTTGATAACATACTCACAAGCTTTCGGGGTTAGCCCCTTCGTCAGGTGAATGGAGAGTTCTGGCCTCAGACAGAGCATATAAAGCACAGTCACCAGGCAAGACTGTTCCCTTCCTGTTGGCGAACACTTCAGTGGTCACGGGCATTCAGCCTCTGACCTTCGGGTAAGCATTCTCCAAGGTGGCCTTCACGACACACGACAGCGCAGAGTCGCTGAACAGAGACTGATAGCCAAGTTCCGCACACATGAGGACGGTCTCAACAGGGATCTTGGGTTCATGTCGCACTATCTGTAACCCCCGTGACTTTCCTGGGTTTGCAAAACCTCACTTACTGTACTGTCTGGAGACAATACACATCTCTTTAAACTGTGATCAGTGCTCCTTCCACTCACATTATCAGCCACTTCAGGTCTTGAACAGCAGGTAAGGTGTAAGGATTCGCATTCTAATCAGTAATCTCTAAACTGTCTGTGCTTTATATGCTCTGTCTGAGGCCAGAACTCTCCATTCACCTGACGAAGGGGCTAACCCCGAAAGCTTGTGAGTATATTATCAAATAAGTCGGTTGGACTTAAACCTGATGTTGTCAGACTTTTCACTGTGTTTACGCCAGTCCAACGCCGGCATACCCACATCATTATCCCTTTTTCTACAGTTTTTTATCACTGGTATATACTTTTGCTGAGCGCTGTGAAAAATTGCTTTGAAAGTCCTCCACTGTTCTATAATTGTTCCACCATAAAGTTTTTGCTCCCAGTCTCCCTTAGCTGCCTCCTTCATCCCAGTGTAGTCTCCTTTTTTTAAGCACAAAACACTGGTATTGCATTTTACCTTCTCATGCTCCACATGTATTTTAAATTCAACCATACTGTGATTGCTTCTTCCGAGGAGATCCCTAACCGTGAGATCATTAATTATCCCTGTTTCATTACACAGGATCGGATCTAGGATAGTTTACTCCCTTGTAGTTCCATTACATACTGTTTGAGGAAGCTATTGTGGATACATTTTATGAACTCCTTCTCAAGGCTGCCTTGACTGACCTGGTTTGACCAATCGACATGTAAATTAAAATCCCCCATGAAAATTGCTACACCATTTTTACATGCATCAGTTATTTCTTTGTTTATTGCTAGCCCTGCCATGATGGCATTATTTGGTGGCCTATAGACTTTTTCTCCTTACTATTTCTAATTTCCATCCAAATGATTCAACTTTTTTCTCGATAGAACTTGTATCATCTCTCACTATCACCCTGATGTCATTCTTAAATATCAGAGCTACACCACCTCCCTTACCTTCCTGTCGGTCCCTCCAAACAGTCTGGATATTGAACTCTTAGTCGTGACCACCCTGCAACCATGTCTCTGTAATGGCCACTACGTCAAACTCATTTATGATGATTTGTGCCACCAACTGATTTACCTTGTTTCGAATTCTACGAGCATTTAGGGTAAAGTGCCCTTCTGCTAGTTTTTAATACCTTTTGAATCCTAACATCTCCAGGCGGGAAAGTGGAACTGAGCCACGACAGATCAGCCATGATCTTATTGAATGGCGGGGCAGGTTCGAAGGGCTAGATGGCCCACTCCTGCTCCTAGTTCTTATGTTCTTATGAGTTTTCCTTCCTTCTAATTTTTTTCATAATTTTCCATGCAGTTGAAACCTTCTCCCCACATGCTAACCTGCTGCTTTGCTTTCCATTAACCATTATACTTCCCGTAGTTTTACCCTTCCCTTCTTCCCCGACTTGCTAGTTTAAAGTCCTTGTGACCATCTTATTTATCCTTTCTGCTGGAACACTGGCCCCAGATTAGTTCAGGTGGAGACCGTCCCAATGGCACAGACCCCATCTGTTCCAATACTGAAATGGAACCCCGCTTTCCCACACCACTTCGGTAGTCGTGTGTTTACTTTCCTAATTTTCTCATCCCTGTGCCAATTCGTACGTTGCTAGGGTCGTAATCCAGAGATTATAACCCTGTTTTTAATTTAGATCTCAGTGCCTGATAATCCCCAAAAATGTCCTCTTTCCTAGTCTGCCTATGTTGTTTGTCCTAACGTGGATATTAACAACTGGATCCTCCCCTTCCACTCCAACTCCAATATCCTTGTAAGCTGGTCAGAGATGTCCCTCACCCTGGCACCGGGCAGACAACATACCATGCAGGACTCAGGATCTGGCTTGCAAAGGATGCTATCAATCCCCCTAATTATAGAATTCCCTACAACTACCACTTGTCTTTTTGCTCCCCTTTCTTGAATGGCCCCCTGTATCTCAGTGCAGTGGTTGGCTAGCTAATCCTCTCTACAGCCCTTTTCCTCATACACACTGGGAGCAAGTACCTAATACCTGTGGGACAATGTCAAGAGATCCTCCGTTCCTGAATTCAGTATCCCTGTACCTGCCTCACTTGCAGTTTCATCCTGTTGTCCCTGACCACTGACTGAATTAGAGGTGTTTAATCTACCGGGTGTGACTGCCTCCTGAAACAATGTGTCCAGGTAACTCCCCCTCCTGGATGTGCCGCCGCATTCCAGGTCATCAATTCTGAGCCAAAGTTCTTCGAGCAACCAACACTTGCTGCAGATGTGGTCATTGCAGCTCGCAATGGAATCTGCCAACTCCCACATCATACAGCTACAGCACATCACCTGCCCAGCATCACTACTTAGTTAATTAATCAATTAATTGTCTTGCAGTGTTCTTTTTCAAATTTAGTACAGATTTCCTACCAGACAATCAGGTCACAGCTGTCAGGTCACTTCTTTACTCCGAGGGTAGTAAGGTCGTGGAATGCCCTGCCTGCAGCAGTTGTGGACTCGCCAACTTTAAGGGCATTCAGATGGTCAGTGGATAGGCATATGGATAACATTGGAATAGTTTAGGTTAGAGGGTCGTTAGATTGGTTCTACTAGTCGGCGCAACATCGAGGGCCGAAGGGCCTGTACTGCGCTGTAATGTTCTATGTTCATGTGACGTCAGTTTTCAGGTTTTTTTACAATGTACACTCTGCTGCTCTGCTCTGACTTCTCCCTGCTGACTAGGCCACGAATCCCTGAGGTAAGTTAGTTTTATACTCTCAGAGCTGCTCTGCTCTGGCTGCTGTCTGCAGACTAAACTGCAGATCCCTGAGGTAAGTTAGTTTTTTTATACTTATTGTGCTGCTCAGCTCCGACCTCTGACTTCTCCCTGCAGACTAGGCCGCGGATCCCCAAGGTAAGTTAGTTTTATATTCAGTGCTGCTCTGCTCTCTGCAGACTAGGCTGCAGATCCTGAGGCAAATTAGTTTTTTTATACTCACTGTGCTGCTCTGCTCCCCCTTCCAACTGCTGCCTGCTCTTCCTAACCACCTCCCTCACTGCCTTACGTTGGCTCCTAGTTCTTAAACTTGTATATAAATCCTTTCATGACATGCCCTTCCTTATAGCTGAAATTTTCCAGTTCCATAACTCTTTGGTCCTCTTACTGTGGCATCTTGGAAAGATCACCCTCCCTTTGTCTTAATACTAGTTGTTATTATTATTATGCAAAATATGAAGCCTAGGGAAGTTCTGGAATTCCCTAGCTAAAATTTCCACTTCTCCATCTCCCTCTTTTTCCTAAAATTTCTCTCTTTGATGAAGCTTTAGGTTACCCACTCTAATACATTTGACTTTAGTTTTTGATTATTTCTGTGAATCACCAGGAGACTCTCCTGTTCATTTTTATTGCCATAGACATACTGAGAGGATTAGTGGGTTGGGTAATCAACCTGTTTGGTCATATCATGAATACATCATCTGTGGCTTTCAAGCCCTGGATTGGCACTTGAACCTGGAGCTTCCACACTGAAGCAGGGACACTACACACTGCACCACCTTCTGCAACCACAGTGCATCTTCCCTTTATGAGGTGCATGCTACTGTTAATGTTGCTGGCCAATCACAACATTAGGATTTTGCTCTTGCATCCAGCCAACCAATATGCTGAAGTCATTTGTAACAGGAGACAACACAGAATTGTCCTGCTGCCTACGTTTTGGTTAGTGGGCACTGGGGACAGGGATCATGCATCATAATCCCTGCCTTCAGTTTTGGGAGTGTCAGTTTAGTCTTCTAGAGCAGTTATATTTTTCAAAACCCTCTGAGGTGAAACACTATATTTTATTATCCTGGCCTAATGTCACAAAAGCATTTTAAAAAATGAATTCACAGTTTGTAATTTTGCAAAATTTATTTGGTAACTCTTCTGTGAAGCACTCTGGAGTATTTTTGTGTTAAATGCAATATAGGAATTCAAGTAGGAGACAATTAGCTGTGATTGTTCAGGAGGTTTGTAAAGAAGCACTTCAATTCAGTTCCTGAAAAATATATAGATCATAGAATCCCAACAGTAGAGAAGGATGCCATCCAGTCTGCACCGATTCTCCGTCAGACCTCTTAACCAGTCCCTATCCTCGTCAGCCCACATATTTACCCCGCTAATTCCCCTGACCTGTACATGTTGAGACATTAAGGAGCAATTTAGCGCAGCCAATCCACCTTACCTGCACATCCTTGGACTGTGGGAGGAAACTGAAGCACTTGGAGGAAACTAACGCAGACATGGGGAGAACTCCACACAGTCACCTGAGACCAGAATTGAACCCCTGCCTTTGGCACTATGAGGCAGCAGTGCTGATCATTTAGTTGCTTTATAACGAACATGGGTTGGAAAATTTGTTATTTGAACCGATATATTGTAACTTGGACAGTTCTATGGAAAGGGAGAAATGAAAATTGACATCAGCACTCTGGTTAGAGAAAGGAAAATCAAACCATTCCCACTCCTGTTTGAATTCAAACAGCAAGGATTGACCACCAAAATACCTCCACATATAATAATCTTTTTGCTTCAAGTTTCTACACTGTTAGTGCATGTTGGCTTCTAATGTAACCTTTTGTATTGTCCCAGCTTATGCACTGTTTTATTCACATTTCTATTATATTTCTATTCTATTATATTTCCCAACAAAAATGGATTATTTGTCCATAAACGTCCCACCTTCCTTTGGTATAATAAAGAACATTGAATAAGTTTGAACAAGCTTTACTGGAAAGGTGATTTAATTGTGAATAAATTATTCAAGTTGTGTGACTTGCTGCTCCGAGGTGAATTTCTATTTGTTTAGTAATTAGGAAGTAATTTATTGAATCCAACTGGTCTGCTGCAAGTTCTGTAGGTCGATGTTAATGGTAATGAGTCCTCTGTAATACATGATTTTACACGCACTGCATGATGCAATTAACATTCTTTGGATTTTGTTTAAACTCTTGTATGCCACTGTACTCCTGGGCTTCTAGTGAAATCAATTTTTAAAGTCTTTCTTTTTGAACCAATGTACAATTATTGTGCTGAAATTCTGAAGAATCATGTGTTTTGCCCTTGCTGGGAGGGAACCGCTATCAGTTAAGGACAGTTTGGATTCAAAGTTTAAGGTGAAGGAAATCTAGCTATTAGTAGATTTAGTACCTGATGTATTAAATCACCAATCCATGAAGTAAGTGTAATACTTAGCATCCTAAGTATTGCTTAAACTCTGTGGCCCTCTGTTTAAGCCAACCTTGAGTACACCTATTTTCAGTTTAGCCAGAGTAAATAGATGAAGAGGGATTTGGAACTGATGGCAAGGAAATTATGTGTGTGGCAGGGTCTTGGACATAATTACTGGAAGGACTGAAGAATTAGTAGGAGGGGATTGAGGTTCATCCAAGATTGGTGACAAATAGAATGCAACAGAGAACAATGCAACTATTGGTAGGGCGGCATGGTGGCAAAGCGGTTAGCCCCGTTGCCTCGCAACAGCAAGGACCCAGGTTCGACTCCCAGCTTGGGTCAGTGTCTATGTGAAGTTTGCACGATCTCCCTGTGCCTACATGGGCTTCCTCTGGGTGGTCTGATTTCCTCCCACACTCCAAAGATGTGCGGGTTAGGTTGATTGGCTATGATAAATTGACCCTTACTATCGGTGGACTAGGAGGGTAAATATTTGGGATTGCGGGGATGGGACCTGAGTGGGATTGTTGTCAGTGCAGGCTCGATGAACCAGATGGCATTCTTCTGCACTGTAGAATCGATGATCTATGAACCAGTGGAGGGATGAAGAGAGTTGCTGGAAAAATAGAGTTAACATCAGCATACACAAAGAAACTGATCACATGTATTCTTTTGTCTTCTGGTTCAGTTATCCCCATCTCATTAACCTGATGAATCTCATGAACCTGATGAATCTCATGATCTTGACGTCTATGTGAAGGTCCATCAGTAGAATATTAAATAACTTGCATCTGCATGCTTTTGCTGTCAGTGATTCCTACTATAAGTTGCTGTATCCAAACTTTTACTGGGAATGTCCCATGTAAACTTCTTACTGTAACTGTGCTTCCCTACCATTTCAAGGAATGCTCTACCCTATTGGTGGGAAGCTGTAATAATGGTGTGGAAAATCTATTAGGCAGTTAAATATTGTTACTGGAGACAAATTTATTTTGGAGCTATAAAAATATAATGTATGGTTTTAAAATGAAAACTGAATTATGTCTCTGCCCTAGTCCAGGTAATACCCCACTTCCCAAGAAGGCTACGTTATTTCCCTATGTTTTCATTGCAATGTCATTGTTGGCAGTCCATTGAAATCGCGGATGATGTTGGTCAGACTTGATCAGGGCAGCTCAGTCGCAGATGCAGCTGCCAAAAGGCACCCCTGACCTGGTGACCACCACGCATCCACAGCCTCTGTGCAGAATCTTGGCCAGGGAACAATACGTATCACAGCTTTGCCCATCTTGTCAATCCTCTGTTGCCACTGGGCTTATACTTCTACCTGACGGAGACCTGCGCATGACATTCTTTACTGTGGGGACTCTGGCGTGGAGCCAGGTTCCACATGGCCTTGGTGGCTGGATTCAGCGGCATGGCACACCATGATGACTTGGGTCACTTCCCCATTGCAGCTGTCTTAAACCTCTGCAGCCATAGGGGGCTGCCGCCCTCCTCCACCTGCTCCACTATTGAGGACTTCTTGCATTGTTCTTTGTCTGGAACCTTCCTTGCTGCCATGGGAAGCCCTACCAGGATTATGAGCTCCGCATGGCATTGGTCTCAGGTTCACTGGGACATGCAAGCCTCTCCACCACGGCAAGGTGACGATCCTCGGAAAGGATTTTCTTTACCATGTAGTCACCAACAGATCAGTTTGGTGTTGAATTTTATGCTTGGTGATTGGCTTAGAAACTCATCACACCATCTGTCTACGTTGTTAAAGTTAAAGTTTTATTTATTAGTCACAAGTAAGGCTTACATTAACACTGCAACAAAGTTACTGTGAAATTCCCCTAGTTGTCACATTTCAGCGCCTGTTCGGGTCAATGCACTTAACCAGCATGTCTTTCAGACTGCGGGAGGAAACTGGAGCATCTGGAGGAAACCCACGCAGATACAGGGAGAATATGCAGACTCATCACAGTCAGTGACCCAAGCCAGGAATTGAACTTGGGTCTCTGGTGCTGTGAGGCAGCAGTGCTAATCACTATGCCGCCTCAAGTCCAGGCTTCTCTGTGGGTAGGGGGAAAAACATGACTGCACCGACTAGGAACAGGCTGAAGTGGCAGACGGTGTTTTCTTCCTATAGTTCCAGTGGCTTACTATTTTGACAGGTGCCCCAATGAAATGGGATTAGCAACTAGTGTCGGAAATGTGCTGCAGGAGCTAAGCGCAATTGCTTTGATTGGATGATTGCAGAACATAGAACATACAGCACAAACAGGCCCTTCGGCCCACGAGTTGCACCGATCACATCAACACCTACCAATCTATAGACCTATCTATAACCCCCAATCCCATTAAATTCCATATACTCATCCAGAAGTCTTTTAAAAGACCCCAGCGAGTTCGCCTCTTCATAAGGCATGCCTCCCAGTCCAGGCAACATCCTTGTAAATCTCCTCTGTACCCTTTCAATAGCTTCTATGTCCTTCCTATAGTGAGGCGACCAGAACTGCGCACAGTACTCCAAATGAGGCCTGACAAGGGTCTTATAAAGTTGCAGCATTACCTCCCGATTCCTAAACTCAATCCCTCGATTGATGAAGGCCAGTACACCATACGCCTTCTTGACCACATCCTCCACCTGCGAGGCCGATTTAAGAGTCCTGTGGACCCGGACCCCAAGATCCTTCTGCTCTTCAACACTACTAAGACTCCTGCCCTTGATAGTGTACTCGTTCATCCCATTGGTTCTGCCAAAATGGACGACTACACATTTATCCGTGTTGAAGTCCATCTGCCACTTCTCCACCCAGTCCTGCATCCTATTTATGTCCTGCTGCAACTTTTGACATCCTTCCAGACCATCCACAACACCACCGACCTTCGTGTCATCAGCGAACTTACTTACCCATCCCTCCACTTCCTCATCTAGGTCATTTATGAAAATGACAAACAGCAAGGGTCCTAGAACAGATCCCCGGGGTACTCCACTGGTGACTGACCTCCATGCCGAAAAAGACCCATCCACAACCACTCTCTGCCTTCTGCAGGCAAGCCAGTTCTGGATCCACAAGGCCAAAGGCCCTTGGATCCCATGCCCCCTCACCTTCGCAAGAAGTCTTGCATGGGGGACCTTATCAAATGCCTTGCTGAAGTCCATGTACACCACGTCCACTGCACTTCCTTCGTCACTGTGTTCAGTCACGTTTTCGAAGAACTCAACCAGGCTCGTAAGGCACAACCTGCCCTTGACAAAACCATGCTGACTATTTCTGATCATGTCAAACCTCTCCAAATGCTCGTAAATCTTGTCCCTCAGAAGCCTCTCCATCAGCTTACCAACCACTGAGGTCAGACTCACCGGTCGGTAATTTCCCGGGCTATCTCTGTTCCCTTTCTTGAAAATAGGAACTACATCCGCAATCCTCCAATCTTCCGGAACCTCTCCCATCTCCATTGACGACGCAAAGATCATCGCCAGGGGCTCTGCAATCACTTCCCTCGCCTCCCACAGTATCCTGGGGTACATCCCATCTGGTCCCGGCGACTTATCTATCTTGATAGAATTCAAAAGTTCTAACACATCCTCCTCCTTAATATCCACATACTCAATCTTTTCCATCTGCTGCAAAACCGTAGCAAAATCTCCCAGATCAGTTTCCACTGTGAATACTGAGGCAAAGTACTTATTAAGCACCTCTGCCATTTCCTCTGGTTCCACACAGACCTTTCCCCCTTCACCTTTTATAGGTCCTATCCCTTCTCTTCTCATCCTTTTACTTTTCACATATTTATAGAAGGCCTTGGGATTCTCCTTAATCTTACCCGCCAAGGCCTTCTCATGACCCCTTCTGACTCTCCTAATTTCCCTTTTAAGCTCCCTTCTACAATCCTTATACTCCTCAAGATCCTTAACATCTCCTAGTTCCCTGAATCTTTTGTACACCTTTCTTTTCCTCCTTACTAGGTTCACCACAGCCTTCGTGCACCACGGTTCCCGTGACCTACCAAAACCCCCTTGTCTCATCGGAACGTTGTCATGCAGAGCTCCAGACAAACATTCCTTGAACATCTGCCACCTTCCTTCGGTACTTTTCCCTAAGAACGCCTCCTTCCAGTTTATTTGTCCAAGTAACTTCCTGACTTCTTCGTATTTCCCCCTACTCCAGACAAACACCTTCCTAGCCTGCCTGATCCTATCTCGTTCCAATGCAATTGTGAAGGAGATGGAATTATGATCACCATTCCCAAGATGCTCTCCTACCGAGAGATCCATCACCTGTCCTGGTTCATTCGCCAGCACCAGGTCAAGTACAGCCTCTCCCCTCGAAGTTCAGATAGAAAAGACCACAGAGCCAATGTAACAGTGATCATCCCTGAAGGACTTCTAATTGTTTTTAGGCAGCCACAAGGTCACTGCAGCCCCCTGAGCAATTCATTCCCCTTTCAGCTACAATACTTTGTCAGAGGCTAGGCATGTTTCATGGAAGTATATAACCTGAACCAGAAATAAAAGTGAATTTGTGGCACAGTGGTTAGCACTGCTGCCTCATAGCGCCAGGGACCCGGGTTTTCAATTCCGGCCTCGGGTCACTGTGTGGACTTTGCACTTCCTCCCATCTGTCTGCGTTTCTTCTAGGTGCTCCTCCCACAGTCCAAAGAAGTGTGGGTTAGGTTGATTGGCTGTGCTAAATTGACCCTAATATTGGTGATATGTGGGGTTATGGGGATAGGGACTTGGTAGGATTGTGATTGGTGCAGACAGGGTGGGTCAAATGGCCTCCTGTACTGTAGGGATTCTATGATTCAGGCAATTGCCAATCAGAATTGTTTCTCAAGAGCAGCCTGCTTGCCTGACATTCGTCAGGTGGGTGACTGAAAAGTTGAACCTCAGCTTTCATTTTCCCATGGCCTGGGCCTCGACATTTCCCTCTGCGACTGAACTTCCTAACTCTCGGGCCATAAGCAGTAAGGAGAGGCATCAACACCATCTCCACAACTGTTCTCAACACTGGTGCCCCATAAAGCTGTGTTCTCAGCCCCCAACTATACTCCTTATACATCAATGACTGTGTGGCCAAATTTCCCTCCAATTTGATTTTCAAGTTTGCTGACAACAACACCATAGTGGGTCAGAGCTCAATCAATGATGAAACGGTACAGGAATGAGATAGAGAGTCTGATGAACTGGAGCGGCAACAATAATCTCTCCCTCAATGTCAACAAAATGAAGGAGATTGTCACCGACTTAAGGAAGCGTAAAGGAGAACATGCCCCTGTCTACATCAATAGGGACGAAGTAGAAAGAGTTGACAGTTTCAAGTTTTTAGGTATCCAGACCACCACTAACATATCCTGGTCCTTCCATGCCTCTACTTTCTCAGAAGACTAAGGAAATTTGGCATGTCAGCTATGACTCTCACCAACTTCTACAGATGCACCATAGAAAGTATTCTTTCTGGTTGTATCACAGCTCGGATTGGCTCCTGCTCTGCCCAAGATCGCAAGGAACTACAAAAGGTCATGAATGTAGTCCAATCCATCACACAAACCAGCCTCACATCCATTGACTCTGTCTACATTTTCGCTGTCTCGGTTCTCTTTTCTACCGTCTTCCATCGGGATAAAGATACAAAAGTCTGAAGCCATGTACCAACCAACTCAAGAACAGCTTTTTCTCTGCTGCTGTCAGACTTTTGAATGGACCTACCTCACATTAAGTTGATTTTTTTCTACATCCTAGCTATGATTCTAACGCTACATTCTGCACTGTTTTGTTTCCTTCTCTATAAACAGTATGCTTTGTTTGTATAGCATGGAAGAAACAATACTTTTCAGTGTATTTTAAGCATGTGACAATAATAAATCAAATCATTTTCCACCATGATAGTCAGTTTGTGCAGAGTGTGTTGGAATTGACTGGAAAAAAGATAATCTGTAATGAGTTTGACTGAATAAGGAATTTCAATGCCTCGACAATTGGCATTGATGTCACTGTAAAATGGCATGGTGCTGCCAAATCTCTGTCTGTATTTTGGTCAGATACTGTACCAATTCATTCCAACCTAATCAGACTGCTCATGGACCAGCAGCTTTGGCACAGATCTTGGAGAATAGGCCGTGATCTTATCTTGGTTTCCAGGTGGAATTGAGATAGATAAATGGACAGTATTCTGCTCTGTTGGGTTGCTGGCCATTTTCCCCTTCATTGGATTTCCTGCTGGCAGCATTCATTACACTTGCCCATATATAGAGAGGCATAATGTAATAATATACAAATGATGGTAAACTGTTTTCTGACACATTTCCTATCATTTACACAACAGCAATGGTTGAAGCAAGGGATGCCTGTTCTCTGTTGTACATTAGCATGATCATGCAGGTGTAATTTACCATTAGGGTTGTAGTTACTGGTCACAGTATATGACATACTGTAACCTTTCTCTACTCTCAGTGCAGGCAAGCTTGGCAGTAGAGGCCAAAACTCCTGCCAAATTTATGCATGTGTCCCAAAAGCCAGATCATTGATTGCAATTAGCTTAGCGATGCAATGTTTTGGCAGGCAGAAGATTCACCCAAATCTGCTATGGAGGAAAATCTAGGCCAGTTTTTGCATAAATCAAAAGAAATATTTTCTTGTGTAATGAATTCTTAATGCACTGTGTTACTGAAACGTTAAATTTGCTGCAAAGATTGTATGGTGTTTGCCATTTTAACTCATTGGAACTGTATTTTTTTCTTCTTAATTTCCAAAGTGCCCTTCAAGACAAGCTTTCCTTCACATTTAGCTCATTGTTGTGCCTTTGGGTTTCACCATTTGCTGCATTTCTTAGATTTCTTGTAAACTAAAATGAACTCCATCTCTGAAGCTGCAGTACTACCCTAGATTTCCTTCCAAAAGAGAAAAATGGAAGAATGCTTGATAGATTGTGGCTGTCCCAACTTTGTCTCCCCTACAAATATAAACAAAGCCTCAGAAGACTCAAGATTTTGTGCTCATTGACTATGTCGTCAGGCAAGCCTAAGACTTAATTTCAACTAAAGGAATTTTGTTAGTACATAAGTGTGGAAGTTTCATACGTGAACTTTTAAACTTCACCAGTGGAAAAGTCTTACGATGTGTTGAACTTTTTTTTGTGTGTGTGTTAAATTAAAGTTTTTTGCCACAGTGGAATGGAGAGGGGAAGATAATCCATCGGTTTATGTCATGAGCATAAAAATCTGATGTCTATTTCCCAGTCTGTACATTCCAAATCTGCGTACACCCTGGATATGACTTGAATTATGTGAGTATGATCATTAGGATGGCTGTCTTTGTAACTCACAAGATGAGGTATTAAGTAATTATGGTGAGACCCAAAGCTACGTGTTGCAGTAGCATCTTGTAATTATGTTGTACCTGTGAAAATATGAGTATGATTTATGTTTTTATGCGAATGTAGGGTTGAATTCAGCCCAGACTGATAGGCTAAAGACTCTTTCTACTGGTAATAAATTGAAATGAGCTTCAGACACCCTAACCTCATTTTGAATGGTATGAACTTTCAGTATAAAACTGCATTATTGTTCTTAAATGGGTGACCTCCTTCTGATTGGTGATATGAGAAATGAAATATCATACTAGTACAGTTCTCAGAGTTGGTGGAGAATAACAACATTTTTTCTTTGTATTCTGCTACGCAAGACTTGGTGCTGTCACTGTTGGCAAAGAAAATATCTATTTTAAAATAACTTCATACACATGCATGAGCACGCACAAACTGAAATTACATTTTTTTGTTTAATAATATTTCTTCACATACTCACCACAAATTGAATTGTTATAAGCCCTCCAGTAATTGGCTTGTGCTTTTTTCTGAAAACAACTGAGATATTTCTGATTTCCTTTTACTATTTGGAAATTACAGAAGTTTACTTTTCGTCATTAACCTTGTCAAGCCAAGGGAACAGAGTTCAGGATTAATAATAAATTGCAGGATTACACGCTGTCCACGGAGCTGGAAAAGGCTAAAGCCGTGACAGGATCATTGAGGAACATCCAAGAACACAAGACTTTCATCAAAACCTTTGCTCCTCCACCAGGTCATCATTCCAAAGTGTTGGCAAATAAAAACGTAGGCCCCGACAAATAGCAAAGGCCCTTCGCATCTGACTGCCTCCAGCCCTCCTTGACAAACTCCGAGGGCAAAACAACAGAAAACCAATGGTTCGAGTCTTTGACTAACCCCAGACCTCAAACTGGACATAATGTACTTCATCAACCTTGAAACGTCCAGCTTTAAGATAAAGATTGTGAAAATATGGTATTCAAATTCAGCTGGGAAATCATCGCCTGCTCTCTTCAGAAGACCAGGCACACACACATTCCTTCTCCACTTCCATCTCTGTGAATCACGTTTGACATACCATATAGCAGGATTTCCAAGAACTGTACTTAACTCAGCTCCATATCACTAAAATTGAATCAGGATCTTCCAGTATCATAGCACTATTATACACATCAGGATCGCGTGATTACAGGTTTTGCGTAAGGATTAAAAAACTGGATTAAAAGATGGGTAGTGCCAGAACTTGTTAAAAATGCAACCATTCCTGGGCTTACACCATGTGACTTCCCTTTTTTAAAAAATAAAACAAGCAATATTTGTGCTTAAAGCTGAACATACTCAAAAGAAACTTTTAATAATGGTTCATACATGTATAATATATACTGAAAATTGAAATTAATTGGCTGCATTTTTTACAAGATCACTTGTAGCATGTCAGCATCCACTGGCAGGGCTCCATTTATCACCCTTCTGAGGTGAGATGCTTTCTTGAATTGCTGCAGGCCATGTGGCATAGACTCTCCCGTCTGCTATTAGGGAGGGAATTCCAGGATTATGGCACAGTAAGGAATGGTATGTTTCCAAGTCAGGATGCTGTGTGGTTTGAAGGGGAACTTGGCAGGTGGCAGTGCTCCTATACATTTGACAGCCTTGTTCTTCTAGATGGCAAAGGTTGTTATGTTGGGAGGTTCTATTGAAAAAGCTGTGGCAGTTGCTGCAGTGCATGTTGTAGACAGTACACACTATAGCCACAATGCACCAATTGATGGGCAGGAATGAACATTGGAGATGTTGGATGGGGTGCCAATCAAGAGGGCTGCTTTATCCTGGATGGTATTGGGCTTCTTGAATGTTTTTTAAGTTTCCAAAACAAGTGGAGAGGATTCAAGTACACTGCTGACTAGTGCCTTGCAATTGCTGGAAAGGTTTTGAAGAGTTAGGAGGTGAGTCACTAACTGAAGCCACAGTATTTGTGCAGAATGTCCAGTTAGATTTCTGGCCAATGATGACCCCAGGTGGGCAATTGCATGATGGGCAATGCTGTTGAGTATCAAGGGGCAAGGTTTCTCTCACTGTCTTTGACCAAATAATCTCTGTCTTTGGAGGTGGTCATTGCTTAGCTGTTGTGTGGCACTGATATTATTTGCCACATAGTAACCCAGACCTGAATATTGTTCATGTCTCGCTGCTTGTGAGCTTGGACTTGCAAATAAACTAAACGCTGTACAATCGTCATCAGAAAATCCCAGTTTTGATATTTATGATGGAAGGTAATTGATGTAGCAATGGAAGATGGTTGAGGCTAGAAAATTGCCCTGAGGAATTCATGAGGTGGAGGTAATCTGAGTAGTCCTACAGAACAAAACTGAATATTGATGAGCAAGTTATTGGTGACTAATTGTTGCATGATAGTGCTGTTGACAGCACCTTGCTGACAATTGAGAGTAGACTGATATTGGCAGGATTGGATTTGCTTTGCTTTTTGTGGATAGGGTATTGATAAGTAGATGCCAGTATTGTAGTTGTATTGGAACAGCTTGGTTAGAGGGGCATCTAGTTCTGGGATTGAAGTGGTTATGTTACGTATGTTATTGAGTTATATAGAAGTTTTGGTGAGGCTACAGCTGGAGTATGATGTGCAGTTCTGGTCGCCACATTGTAGGAAGAATGTGATTACATTGGAGAAGGTGCAGTGGAGATTCACCAGGATGTTGCTTGGAATCGAATATTTAAGTTATGAAGAGGGGTTGGATAGGCTTGGGTGGTTGTCGTCAGAGCAGAGAAGACTGAGGGGTGACCTGATTGAGGGACATGGACATGGTGGATAGGGAGCAGCTGTTCCCCTCAATTGATGGGTCAGTCATGAGGGGAAACAAGTTCAATGTGGGGGGTGGGCAGGAGGTTTAGAGGGGATGTGATGAAAAACTTTTTTACCCAGAGGGTGGTGATGGTCTGGAATGCGCCGTCTGGGAGGGTGATGGTGGTAGGTTGCGTCACATCCTTTAAAAGGTACCTGGATAAGCACTTGGCACATCATAACATTCAAGACTATGGGCTAAGTGCTGGCAAATGGAATTAAGTAGATAGATTAGGTGTTTCTCACATGTTGGTGCAGACTCGATAGGGCTTCTTTTGCACTGAGAGATTCTTTCGCTTGACAGACTGGAGGGACTGATTGTGGACAAGTCCCCAGGACCGGATGGAATGCATCCGAGGGTTCTGAAAGAAATGGCAGAGGTGATAGTGGATGCCTTGGTGGTTATTTTCCAAATGTCGCTGGATTCCGGGAAGTGCCGGAAGATTGGAAAGTGGCTAATGTTACGCCGTTGTTTAAGAACGGTGCCAGGCAAAAGGCGGGGAATTATAGGCCAGTTAGTTTAACGTCTGTTGTAGGTAAAATGTTAGAATCCGTCATCAAGGAGGAAATAGCGAGGCATCTTGAGGGGGATTGCTTGATAGAGCAGATGCAGCACGGTTTCGTTAAGGGGAAGTCGTGCCTGACAAATTTATTGGAGTTCTATGAGGATGTGTCTAGGGCGGTGGATAGAGGAGAGCCGGTGGATGTGGTCTTTCTTGATTTTCTTATGTTCTTAAGATGTTGTCAAGATGCTGTCAGGACGCTCAGCCAGTTCATTCAGCCATTTCATGATATATGAAATAAATTTAACTGACTAAAGATTGTCATCTGTACATTGGGAACCTCAGCAATGGATCAGCACTTCTCCAGAGTGATGATAATGAGGATAAACAAGGCTGAAGTGATTTGCACTCAATGTACTGGGCTCTGCATCATTGAGAATGAGGCGAGACAGTGGCAAAGTGGCAGTGTCACTGGATTAGTGGTCCAGAGGGTATAGGTTCAAATCTCACCATTGCAACTAATGATTTAAAAATTCATTTATGGCAAGTGGACATTGCTTGCTAGCCCAGTGTTTATTGCCTATGTCTAGTTGTCCAGGTGGTGGTGAGCTGCTGCCTTGAACCACTGCATTCCCAGAGGTGTAGATGCACCACAGTGCTGTTAGGGAGGGCATTCTGTATTTTGACTGAGCAACAACGCGGGAACAGCGATATATTTCCTAGTCAGGATTGTGAATCGCTTGGAGGGGAATCTTCAGGTGGTGGTGTTCCCATGTATCTGCTGCCATTGTCCTCCTAGATGGTAATGTTTGTGAGATTGCCTAACAAACCTTAGTGAGTTCCTGCAGTGCATCTTGTAGATGATGCATTCTGCTGCCATTGTTTGTCTGTGGTGGAGGGATTGCATGTTTGTGGCAATCAAGTGGAATGCTACAATCTCACATTTTAGTAATCCTCTTCCTAGTGCTATTTTTCTTTTGTCCAAATGTACATTATGAGCATTGTAAAAAGTTTGACTTTCTACCTTCATTATTGCAGTACATCACAGCAACAGAATACATACATTTATTATAAGCATTCTTAAGGTCAAAAGAAACATTTTGTTCAAAGTGCTATAGCAAAGGCATTATTAATAATTGTGAATATTTGAAGTATTTCTAGGTCAATATGTTGTCAACTACAGGAGCTAATTTTACCCTCTACCGCCTGTAGTTTTTTGTGGGGGAGATAAAATAGAAGGAACCTGCGTTCCTTGGGATCACACTTGCCCTACCCTCGCAGCAATTTTACATTGGGTTGGTCAAGGCCTCAGACAAGCCGCCTGCCATTGCCTCAAATGAGGGCAATTATTGGCTGCTGGAAAGCCATTTCCCACTCATCGCCAGGTCTGGGGGGTTGTCCAGAAAATGATTGAACTTCGCCTCAGGCCGGAAGAGGGGGGGTTGATTCTTCTGTTGGAAACCCCCTGCTAACTTCAGCCTGCAAAAATGGTACTTAGTTAACTGGAGTGGAGAATTTCGAGATTCCAAAGAGAATCAGTAAAATTTGTTGTCTGTACCAGCTGACTTTTATTTTATTGTTTCCTCTTATGTGTTCTTTTACAGAGCAACATTTCCCTGATGTAATGCTTGGTGAAGAATTTCTGAGTCTAAATTTGGATCAAGTATGCAGTTTAATATCAAGTGATAAGCTCACAGTTGCCTCAGAAGAAAAGGTACATGTCTTTCATTTAATAGATAAAGGTTTAAGTGTAAATATAGTTATTACAATTCTTGTAACAACCAATAACTTTAACAAAGAGATACAAGGTTTCTGGTGACTGTTTGGAAAAACTTGCACGAAAAGATTTTACATTTTAAGACTCTTACTGTATCAAACAAACTAAAATCAACATAATCTAGACATTAGGCAACTAATATCCTTTCTTAAGAAAAGATATTTCCCCATTAACTATTGACACAACTGAAAAATAGTTTATGCCACATTTGTACATTACCCCACACTCTCAACCGATATGTAGCCTTGTAGATAAATTACTAATTTCACCCTGATTATTCAACACAATCTCTTCTCTCGTCACAACACAAGTCTTCAGATATCCTTTTGAAAGTTCCTCCACTCAATCTACTGAGTTTCATCGAACTGACAAAGCATTCTGAAAACTCTTTGGTCTTTAAATCTCTACAAGTCCTGGCCTTTCCCTGTCCATTCACACCAGAATTCTGCTTGGTGATCAACACAAAAACAACCTTTCTCTTTGCCTAGCACAGCAGCAGCTGTTTTCAGTCTCTCTCCAGGTCTGTCTGTCTGTCTGACAGTCTGTGTACAGAAATACTTCTGTGTCAAGGTGTGAAATTTGACACTTGATTTCAGCCTGGGCCTCTGCCCCCATGACAACAAAATCACATGAGCCAATCTACAGGCAAAGTTCAGTCAGATCATCACACCCATTCTAGGATATTCTGGTTTACCTCTAAATTAAGGAAAATAGTTTAAAACATAACCACCTTATAAATTCTCATATTAGTGACATTGCATGCCACTAACTATCATCATGATTACCATGCGTTACTGGTACAGGGAGTATTTTGGCTGAGGAACGGTGAACTTGATTTTGTATCCATGGAGATCTTCCAGACTTCACAAATTGTACATCATTATGTTCATGTTTAAAGTGAGAGAAGTTTGACGTTGACCCACATATTTCAAGATCTACAGAGTTCTAGCATGGTTCCTGCTTTCACAGGTATTTGTTTTTAAAAACAACAGAAATCCATAGATTTAAATTCCTTTCAAATTGAATTTACCAAGTATGCTATCTGAAAATCTTACCTTTAGCAGATGCAGATACTACCATTTTATTTTCTTCACATCACATTCAAAACTGATCGTCAGGAGGTATGCCCAGATTATTTACATATATTTGGTCTTTGTAATTTTCTGGTTCCAACAATCCAATTTGGACTTGTGCTAGAATTGGCGCAGTCTGTCTTGCAGGTATGCAATCCTGAGAAACTGAAATAGTGACAAAGACGGTGATAATGTGGATCGCATGTGATTGCTCTTTTCAAACTAAGCGCGTCTTTTTTTTACTTTTGGAATTGTAGATGTGATGGCACTTTACTTCCTTTCCATCTTGTGAATGATCTGAGGTGCTTATTTTACTTGTCTCATTTCATTTGTAGCCAGCATTATTGCTTTTCACATGTTTAAGGCTACTGGTATATCAATCTCAGTGTGACGTGAAGCTACTTGGGAAGATTCATGTGATAGATCCTTAGGAAGGGTCAGAAAAACTGCGTGTGCGCACATGCACACACATGCGCACCCACACGCGCGCGCGTACACACATCCACACACATCCACACACACACACACACACACACACACACACATCCCCACAAACATCCATACACACACACACACACACACACACACACACTCACACACACATCCCCACAAACATCCACACACACACACACATACACACACACACACATCCCCACAAACATCCACACACACACACATCCCCACAAACATCCACACACACACACACACCCCTTTAGCAGCCAGTCATTACTTGGAGTTGGTTGTCATCATTTCAAATTAGTCACTCCCAGCATAGAGTTTGTAAAAGATGATAGCTCCATAATTAATGCATATTAAAAATAATGTGGATACAAGAATGATTTGGCGCTTCTGAATGATAGTGAAAAACAGTATTTAGTTTTAATAACCAGTCTGTGATAATGATAATATATACACCAAAACAAAATACGTGGCTTTAATTTGACAGTGTATGGAGAATGATTTGCATAAAGATATGTTTAGCTTAATATACTCTATAAAGCAAACAAACCCTTTAAAATTGTTAAATAACTAATTTGTGAATTGCTGTATCACACCAATTACTTAATACGGGCATTTCAAAAGGATTGGGTGACAATGTGGGATAGTACATTGGTTATTAAAGCTATTAAAAGCAAGGCTGGTAAAAGTAGGGAACCTTAGGTTACTCAGGATATTGAGGCCCTGGTCAAAAAGAAGAAGGAGACATATCAGATTCATAGACAGCTGGGATCAAGTGTATTCCTTGAAAAATATAGAGCGTATTGGAGAGAAGTCAGGAGGGCAAAAAGGGAACATGAGATTGCTTTGGTAGATAAGGCAAAATAGAATTCAAAGAGCTTCTATAAATACATAAAGGGCAAAAGAGCAACTAAGGAAAGGATAGAGCCTCTTAAGGATCAACAAGATCACCTATGTGCAGATCCACAAGAGATTGGTGAGATCCTAGATGAATATTTCTCATCAGTATTTTTTTTGGCCATGTCTCAAATTTGATTTGAGTTTTTTGAAGGGGTAACCAAGAAGATAGATGAGGGCGGTGCAATTGATGCTGTCTACATGAGTGTAGCAAGGCCTTTGGCAGGATACCGCATGATTGGCTGTTGCATAAGATTAAATCTCATGGGATGCAGGGTGAGGTAGCCAATTGGCTTGATGACAGAAGCCAGAGGATGGTTGTAGAGGGCTGTTTTTCAAACTGGAGGCCTGTGACCGACGGTGTGCCTTAGGGATCGTTGCTGCTCTACTGTTATTTGTCATTTATACTAATGATTTGGATGGGAATTTAGGAGGCATGGTTAATAAGTTTGCAAATGACACTAAGATTGGTGGCAAAGTGGAGAAGATTGTATAGGATTGTAATGGGATCTTGATCAATGGACCAGTGGCTGATGAATGACAGATGGAGTTTAATTTAGATAAATGCAAAGTGATGCATTTTGGTAGATTGAATCAGGGTAGTACTTACTCAGCGAATGGTAGGGCGTTGAGGAGAGTTACAGAGCAAAGAGATCTAGGGGTATAGATTCATAGCTCCTTGTACATGGAGTCACAGGTGGACAGAGTGGTGAAGAAGGCATTCGGCACGCTTGGTTTCATTGGTCAGAACATTGAATACAGGAGTTGGGATGTCTTGGCTGAAGTTGTACAAGACGTTGATAAGGCTGTGCTTGGAATACTGTGTAGAGTTCTGGTCACCCTATTATCGAAAGGGTATTAAACTAGAAGGAGTGCAGAAAAAATTTGTTCTGAGACTTGATGGTTTGAGTTATAAGGAGAGGCTGGATAGACTGGGACTTTTTTCCCTGGAGCGTAGGAGACTTGGGGTGATCTTATCGAGGTCTATAAAATAATGAGGGGCATAGATAAGGTAGATAGTCAACATCTTTTCCCAACTGTAGGGGAGCCTAAAACTTGGATTCATACATTTAAGGTGAGAGGGGATAGATACAAAAGGGTCCAGAGAGTGGTGAGTGTCTGGAACAAGCTGCCAGAGATAGTAATAGAGGCAGGTACAAGTTTGTCTTTTAAAAAGCAATTTTTAATTACTTTACATGGGTAAGATGGGTATAGAGGCTTATGGGCCAACGTGGGCAATTGGCTCTAGCCTTAGTGGTAAAAACTGGGCAGCATGGACAAGTTGGGCCAAAGGGCCTGTTTTCGTGCTGTAAATGTCTGTGGCCGTATAAATACTGCTTTTTCACAATCATTCAGAAGCGTCAAATCATCTTGTAGCCATATATTAATTACGGAACCATCACCGTTTACAAATCCTATACTGGGAATGACTGATAGTAAAACAATGGCACCTTGAGGAATTTTAAATCTAGCCCAGATAAAACCTCATTGGTTCTGTATGATCTGCATGAAATGAGTTTTGTGTGGCTATGGCACTAAGGTGTCATTAATTTGGCCATAATTAGCAATTTTACTGGAAGATATAAAATGCTATTCTGAAGCAGTGCAGAGGTATTTCCTGCCTTGGCTCAGTGGTCGTAATCTCATTTCGGAATCAAAAGATTGCAATTCAAGCCCCATTCCAGCGACTGAATGCATAACTCGGCTGACGCTTCACTGCAGTACCAAGGGAGTACACTATTATTGAAGATGCTGCCTTTCAGGTAATACATCCAGGGCTCTGTGTGGCCCCTCAGGCAGATGTTTAAGATCCCATGGCACTATAACAGAAGAGTAGAAGAGAGTGATGGACAATTTTTATCCCTTACTATTCTGCGAGTTAAGAGCAAATTGGTAGACAGAATTTATAGAACTTTACTTTTTGCACACTAAATAACATTCCTGGGCAGTGATTACGGCTGATGCTGAAACGGGTGAAAGTGTTCTACTTCTCCACTATTACATGACCATCATGAATAACATGGAAGTCCACAAAAGAAATCAAGGAAAATTGGAAGTAGATTCGCTAACTTGAAAAAGGTGAAGTTTTTAAGAGGTTAAAGAATTGCAGTTAATATATAGTTATGAAAATTAATATGTCCTCTTTTAAATTTCTGATACATATTTCAAAATTCTTCTTGGGCCTAGCATGAAACATCTTTTGAGGCTTTTCCTTAACACCTTAAGTCTCTTGGATCTGTAGCCTTTATAATAATGGGTTTGTCTGTATTCTCCGCTTGACTCAATCTCTGTGGTGTTAAGGAAAACACGTAGATTCCTTCGGCAAACAGAGGTTTTACAAATAGAATCTCTTCTCTCCAGTCTGTACAATAAGCATCACAGTTCTGCTGACTGCCAATCACCAAACCTGTGAAATTTGATCCTAATTCTTTTCTATCGTGTTGTACCTGGGTTGCTGCAACTAATACCATTACCTAGTTATCAAAGAATGATTGAAAAGGGCTAAGTGTCAACTGATTACCAGAATTAGGATGAGCTCAATTACATTTTCATTCAGAACGAGTGTGCTCATTAATAATAATTCAAAGCCTATAAGATCAACTTAGCCAGAATAGCTAAAAATTAATTTTGTGATTAAGCCAACCATGCCCCATGTGATTTTAAGGTATATGATCAAATCATTTTTTATCTATTTAGTCAGTTATTTTAGATGTGAAACTGCTGAATGTTATAGATTTCTGGATATGCAATAGAAAATATAAGTTGTGAAAAAAGTTGGTCAAGATTTTGCAGTGACAATGATGGCACAGCTGTCAGGATTCACCATCATTGCTCAACTGAAACATGCAGAGTAATGCAAAAATCCTCAAGTTGCTGTCTGCTTTTCCAAAGGGCATGCCGTTGAAGCATCCCCAGACTACAATCAATTGGGAAACCCATCAACTAATGATTATGAACTTTCATTCTTGCTGCTTAAACCCTCTTGAAAAAGTTACACTTTGTGTTTTTAACGGCGTACTAACTTTATAATTATTGCCTCATTGGCCCTGAGAAATGAGTTTTACATTAACAGAATGTCAAATTTCTTCATTGTGTATAAAATTTTTTTTAAAAATTAGCTATTTTTCACTTTAGCTTCTACTTCAATGCAATCATGGTCATTTAACTCAGCTTCAGACATTTTCAATTAGAAGTGAAGAAATATGGTCCTGATTTTTACCAGGACACCCGCCCCGAAATCAAGGTGGGGAAGTCTCACGGAACGGCATTCTCCTTTGGCTTCGGCCATGATCTTACGAGCTTCGGGTGGGTGTGCCGGTAAAATTCCAGTCATCATGCTCTTAACTTCTCAGTTTGCTGTCTGTGAGAATACTTCAGTGTGATTGGCTGCTTATTCTGCCTGCTGACATCACTGCTGCTTAGAGATTCCTTTGAATTGGTGTCAAATTTAAATTGTTGCTGAGAAAGGTGAGAATGCTAAATATTTGTGCACAGCTTTCTTTGAGATAAGAGGCATTGCTTTGCTACTGGCCACAATATCTGGGTCATTAAAAATGTTCAGACTTTAGATATATACAATGGTCATCAAGGATATAAATGTTATATTAAGAAAGGAAGCATTTTTTGGTTTGTGATAGTCATTCATGACAATGCTATAAATTTTCACTGTACTAAGTTCACAAAACTGCATATCCTACTGGGAGTATTCTTTCATAGCCAGCTGATGTGCTGCCTTACCATTTCAGGATTCGAGATAGCCTTATGTAGCCAAAGACTTTGCAATGTTGCCCGTTACTATTTTAATGGCATTATAAAGTATCTGATTTGGCCAAGATTTATATGGGTGAATTTTCTTTTGCAAGTTTTTTACTCTCTTCAATCCTGTTATTTCAGTTAACTCAAAAGTGAAATATTTTCCAACTCTTATGTTTCGTGGCATTGTTTATAACAGATTGACTGCCTGTTACAAACAATGTCGTAATGACAGAGGTGTTTGGAAATTATTGCCTGAGATTAGCTGACCAACATCTCAAAGAATTATCAAATTTTTTTCTCCAGCAACACTATGTTGCAATGTTTAATTATTAATGTCTGACTACAACCTTCCAAATAACTCGTACTGATAATGGGTATCACCTAACTTCCTGTGATATATTTCTATCACCATCACCACCCATTTTCTTCCACCATTTTATTTCGGATGCAGTTGTCCCTGATTCGCCAGCAATTAACTCATGGGCTTCTGTCAATGCTGCCCTACTGCCTGACAGCTGCCTGGGTTGATCATTAGGTAAAATTTATTTTATATCACACCAGAAATCCTATAAAGCGGTAAAATTTAAAATTAGCACTCACTTCTATTTTACATTGAAATAGTTGTTTTAAGAATCCCTTGCAAATTCAAGCCCCCTTTTTCTTTAAAATTTGATAATAGTGATCTTAACAAAGCTAATGTTTTCATGATATGAAGTAGTCATTGTCATGAGATAGTAAAAGTATTGTAGCTTTGCTTTGGTGAATATTATTTGTGTTTATCCCTGCACAAAAACCTCCTCAGTCTTTGCTTAGCTCAATAAATAAATTCAGAGGAAGGTCATAGCTAGTGTTTTAGCATCTATTACCATCAGTAAAGTTTTATGATTAACTAAGAAAAAGTGAGCAGTGTGATTTACTTTGGTTTTTGGTGCATAACTTCACTTAGCTTGTGTAATTAAATGTAGCTTTGGGGGCTGTTGTGTCTTGCATACATATCGTGTCAAGTTCAAGGGCGAGGGAAATGAATCCACGTGCCACCATGCAGATGTCTCCTTAGTACAAGTTTTAAAACCAGACTGCCTTTATCTTAATCTACTAGCTCTTAACTGTCCCAATTGCAGTCTTAAAAGAATATTTTTTGATATGGTAGTGAAAGGAAATAGAAACTGTGTATGTATATGGCCTCTTGTCACTGCTGTTCTGGTCTACTTCAGAATGGACCTTGAATAACACAAGTAGAGTACCTCAAATCTGGCCACCTCCAGAATAGAGTCGTCAATCAGAATACTTCAATTCAAATTGGAATGCCTATTTTCAGCAATTTAGGTTACTGGCCGATTTTAATTTACTTGCACATTCAACTTAACTTTTTCATGCTTTTCCCCACTTTGGCAATCCAGTTCAAAATGAGAAAAGATCAAACTGAAATGATATTAATTTCTCCAATTGTAACTGACCAGGTTTTTTCTATGCGTGCAAGATTGTATAATACACTTTAATAACTCCTTGGCTTGGGCCAGCTGCAAGAAGGCAACCATGGAACTTAAAGGCTTTTGGCAACACGATGCAAGTACCCTGTATTGTAGCAAGAATAGGTTTATGTCCTGATCTCAAGTATATCCGCAAGAGTTTATTTTTTGTTCTTCCTGGGGGAGTTTGACTGTCACTGTCACATCTGCACTTCACCCGATAAGATCTGCTGGAGCATGGAAAACATCAGTCACGCAAAACTGATCAGTCCTCAGCAACTCTCCCAATTTGCCAAGCCGGGTCAGGTGGGTCCAAGGTTCACTGGAGCATGAAGGAAAATATGTCTAGTTTATGGGCGATGCTGGTTCTTGGATAGCCTGATTTGAGGCATTCTGCCTCTATATTAAAAGTTGGTATCTACAGATGGTAATTCTTGCGGATAGAGGACTGGCTGTCAAATAGGAGGCAGAGAGTAGGTGTCAATGGGTGCTATTCGGATTGGCGGTTGGTGACTAGTGGAGTGTCCCAGGGATCGGTGCTGGGGCCTCAGCTATTTACCATTTATATAGATGATCTGGAGGAGGGAGCCGAGTGTAGGGTGTCGAAATTTGCTGATGACACAAAGATAAGTAGAAAAGCAAATTGTGCGGAGGGTGTAGAAAGTCTGCAGAGGGATCTAGATAGGCTAAGCGAGTGGGCGAGGACCTGGCAGATGGAATACAATGTTGGCAAGTGTGAGGTTATCCACTTTGGCAGGAATAATAGTAGGAGGGACTATTATTTAAAGGGCGAAAAGCTGCAGTGTGCTAAGGTGCAGAGGGACCTGGGGGTCCTTGTGCATGAGTCGCAAAAACCTAGCCTACAGGTGCAGCAGGTGATCAGGAAGGCAAATGGGATGCTGGCCTTCATAGCGAGGGGGATTGAATATAAAAGTGGGGAGGTCTTGCTGCAACTGTACAGGGCACTGGTGAGGCCGCAGCTGGAGTACTGTGTGCAGTTTTGGTCGCCGCACTTGCGCAAGGATATTTTGGCCTTGGAGGGAGGGCAGAGGAGGTTCACTAGGCTGATACCGGAGTTGAGGGGGTTGAACTATGAAGAGAGGCTGAATAGACTGGGCTTGTACTTGTTGGAGTTTAGAAGGATGAGGAGGGATCTTATAGAGATGTATAAGATGATGAAGGGGATGGATAGAGTAGAGGTTGAGAGGTTCTTCCCGCTCAGAAAGGACAGCAGGACTAGAGGGCACAGCCTCAAGATAAGGGGGGGGCAGTTTAGAATGGAGTTGAGGAGGAACTTCTTCACTCAAAGGGTGGTGAATCTCTGGAATTCGCTGCCCGTTGAAGTGGTGGAGGCTACCTTGCTAAATATATTTAAGACACGGGTAGATAGGTTTTTGGAAGGCAAGGGGATTAAAGGTTATGGGGAGAAAGTGGGAAAGTGGAACTGAGCCACTTCAGATCAGCCATGATCTTATTGAATGGCAGGGCAAGCTCAAGGGGCTAGATGGCCTACTCCTATTTCTTATGTTCTTATGTACTCTTTCACCACCATAAGTGCAATTATATCTAAATAATGTATTACTTAATGGGTTGACAGTTTTGAAAATAGCTGATGGAGCATTTTTATACTAGAACAGCATAAATTTAACATTTTAAAACATTTGTTATCTATCTGCCCTGCAGCATACTGAGTACTTTTATTTAAACCCAAAATCAACATAAAGTTAAGCAAGTGCTAACAGACAAATGGGTGGTTCACACAAAGAGATGAATTTCACTTTAGATATTTAACATCACAGAGACATCTGTCATGAAATTACAAGCACAAGCATCACTTCCTACACGTGTTTTAAAGTTATTTAACTCAGACTTCAGTACATAGAATCCCTCACTTTTCCCACTCAATGGATTTGGTCCTTAGATCACTTCCACCTGCAGACGTAGTCTATCCCAGGTTTTGGATATGGTTAACACCAAAAGGCATGCATCCATGAACTCCCTCATGGTCAATTTTTATTCTTAGTCCCAAACAGAAAACTAACCTTTCCTTGCTTCTTCTCATTCTAGGGTTGGATTTTACATACTCCCGTTGGTAGATTTGATTGAAGGGGGAGCCATTAAATCCAACTTGCCCCTACCACCAACACAATTTAACCAGTAGTGGGAGAGGCCAAGTGGCCCCCCTGTCACGTTTCCCTGTACGGGCTGATGGTGGATGGGAGGAGTCTCTCCCCTAGTTTCCTTCCTCAGATGGCTTCTGAAACCCCACCATCCCCCTCTCTCTCTGGGGCCTGATAGTTTTGCATCCAATGAGATGCCAAACACTTAACCAAATCTTGATCCAGTGCCAAATGCCTCTGTCCTAAAGTGAGGGAAAGAGTTGCTGACTTCTAATTGGCCAGCAACTCTCTGAGGTAGGACTTCCTGATCCAGAAGAGCACATATCCCACCTCTACCCCATAAATGGCTGTGGAACAGCCAGTACTTTCCTCCATGCACTTCCCCTGCCACAAATCTTTAGCTGGGGGAGTGGTGGGGAATTTGGCAGCTTGTATAATTCTGTCCCAGGACTTCCATCTGATTCTAATCTCAGTAGGCATTCTGTATCTGTATGTGCTCCAGCACAAGCTTTAACTTGATATCCAGTTAGCTTCTGTTTCCTTTTTGTGATCTGCCAACTCCTATCTCCGAAGCCGCCTCAGAGTTTTTAATGTCTCAGAAATGGTGCTATACCCAAGAATTATGACTTATACCCTTTTCCAGAATTTGCTCTAGCTTCACTTTGGTTTTAAAGGGATATCACACAAACATGGAGAAGAATCAGTGGGCTGAATGACCTAATTCTGCTCTGCTACCTTATGACCTTAACACAAGTTTTTTGCAAAACATCGTGTCACAACTCTAAAAGCATCTGGTCAATGTGAAAGGCAAATATTAGTAAGTCAGAGGTGAATCAAAGGCGTAGGGCCGTAGAACAATTTTTTTTTTACCAGCATGCAACAGAGCCTTGGTACATATGATATTTGTTTTTGTTTCTCTCCCTAAAAGAAATATGGGTGCATTGGATAGGGAAGTTGAGTTGGATGATTTTATGACTTGGGTGCCTGGGTTAGGGAGAGAGTTCATACATCTAATCATACTGTTTCTTAATTGGTGTGTCTCATTCTGTGGATGGGAAAGGACCGGGTGAGTCTCTAGAAGTTGGGAGGTTATACTCGCTACTCTCCATCAGGAGCCAGTTTGACATTGAGGGTATGCCAGTCATACTTTACAGAAAGTGGACACGCCCTTAGGGGAAACACTGGGAAAACAGGTCCATCAGTAAAGAAAACAGTCCAGTTGACATTCAGTGACATCTTTGGCTCAGCTTGTTCACCGGAAGACCATCTGTACTTTCATTGGCTACTTGGTCATGGCATTGTACCTCCGCCACAACGACATCTGCAAGCAAGATATGAAGATAGCAGGTATTGATGCAGACAACTGGGAGGCAGTTGCCAATGACCAGGATTTCTTTAGCCTGACTGTTCAGAAGGGGTATTGGAAAAGGTGAGCAGAAATGAAAAGCTTGGTTGGCGAAGAAGAGGGCCCAGAGAAAACAGAGTCCGGTGAATCCTGCGCTTTCTCAGCCAACTACCTTCATTTGCAGCAAGTGTGGCAGAGACTATTCAGGCCAGAGTGCCTCTGGTGAGCCACACAAGGCAATGTTTAACAATGCACTACCAAAGTGCAAACTAGCATCTCATGCGATGGAAAGCTAGTGACAGCTCTTCAGTTGGGACCTGGTTTGACATTGAGGGAGGTATACCTGGTCTTGCCATCATAGCTTATCAGCATCAGCAGAAATGGAACTCACTCCTGGGGGCAACATTACGATCAATTCCTGGATTCCTGAAAATGATGGTCTCATTATATTTTTTTCATTTTTAAAAGCCATTTGAGGGCAGCATTTTTACCTTTTGAGGGGCATCCGTCCTCCATATCAACATTCCTTAGCCAATGTTTTTGGTCTGTTGGGGAGTAAGCATTTGTGCGGGTGAGGTTCATATACTGATGTTCCTCCACCTCCCAAATGCTTACTGCTCCTGCTTCCTTCTGATCTCCTTTGAGCCAGCCAGAGTTCACTGGTGGGCTCAGTGCTAGTGTAACAGCCAGGACATCTCTGGACAAAATGCAAGTGAAAGGAAAAGGCTGTTTAACTTTGATGCAGACTAGGGACCACAAGTACAAGATTTGAGCAAGAATAGAGATTGGAGCGTAACTTTGGAATTAGATTACAAAAATAAATGCTCATTTTAGTTCATTCAGACTTCCACGTGCTTCTTTCTCATCGGCAGGTATTTGAAGCCGTTATCTCTTGGATAAAGTATGACAAAGAAGCCCGCTTGGACCACATGGCAAAACTAATGGAAAATGTTCGTCTTCCTCTGCTTCCACGGGACTATCTTGTACAGGTTAGCAGCAGTGCAAATGGGGCAGGGATCTAATGTTAGGTAGAACCCATCACAAGTACTTCCTTATGGTTAGGAACATGGTTTATTGCCAGGCTTTATAAAAAGCATATTGACGTGATTAAGCAGAAATAGTGTAACCAAAAAAAATTACATTTAAGCTGAAAAGGAACAAAATTTCATCCAAACATGAAATAATTGCGAACGCTCTTTTACAATGTGCATAAAATCATTTTCCAGAAAAGCTATTTGAAAAAACCTTGCAAAACAAATTTGCAACAAACAGGAATATCTTTTGCAATTTAAAATAACACATGAAAGAAACATGGGGCTGGATTGGGACACAGAGAAGTCTTGTATAATGGTGAGGGAAGATGGTGGTGCAGTGCCTGTCACTTCACTGCTGTTGTGCATTTTACCAACAGTGTGGAGGCAGCTGAATAGTCCTCCAAACCAGAGGCCAATTAAGGATCCCTTTCTGCTGCTGCTGGCAATGTGTCAGCAATAGATGGGCCCCTCTGCTGTATCGAGAAATTGCCTGATGAAACCCAACAGCCTCCTGTGACTGTGGGAGAGGTGGAGTCCTCCGATTTGGGCGCTGTGACATTTGGAGGGCCCCTGGCAATAAAACTCCTATTACCACACCTATGCCAAGGCCTCCCTGATCTGCCCTTGATTCCTCAGACCATGCTTAATGGTTGTGGGGGCAGCTAGCTTCAATGGCATCCTCTTCTTCAAGGAGCAGCCCCAGCTGGTGTCCGTTGCACCAGGTGGCTGCTGACTGCTGGTATTCTGATTGCTTTTGGGGGTAGCAGCCCATCCTTTAAAGGGAAGGAACCCCGTTGGCAAAAAATTAGTTGCTGGGCAATGAAAAGTTGTGGCCGGGTATCCCAGAAATGGCTGAGTTGGGACTGGTCTCAGCTTTGAGCCATTTGTAAGGGCTCCCTCTACACCAATTAAAATACCAGCCATAGGAAATGTACAGCACAGAAGGTAACAATTCAGCCCATTGTGTTTATGCCGACCAGAAAAGACCTAATCAGCCTGGAATCAGCACTGCATTGCCTTTATCACTGGGTCCAAATCCTGGAACACCCTTCCTAACAGCACTATGACTGCACCTGCACCTCAAGGTCTGCAACAGTTCAAGAAGGCCAATCCCTAATTATTCAAGGGCAATTAGGGATGGGCAATAATAGCTGGCCTTGCTAGCAATGCCCACATCTTGTAACTGGGGTAACACAGTGGTTATCACTGCTGCTTCACAGTGCCAGGGACCTGGGTTTGATTCGCGGCTTGGGTCACTGTCTGTGGGGAGTCTGCACATTCTACCTGTGCATGCGTGGGTTTCCTTCAGGTGCTCCGGTTTTCTCCCACAGTCTGAAAGATGTGCTGGTTAGGTGAATTGGCCATACTAAATTCTCCCTCAGTGTACTCGAACAGGAGCAGGAGTGTGGCGACTAAGGGTAACTAACTTCATTGTAGCGTTAATGTGAGATTACTTGTGACTAATAAATAAATAAACTTTAAATTAATTTTTTAAAAAAGATTGACGTCCACTTCCAAATATAAAACTTTCTCTTTTCGCATTATGAAATTTAATTTGATCCCAAGTGCATGCAGGATATAATGGTATGCTGTATTTGCACAAGGATTCGCTTCTCTTTCCGATTTGGAAAAACATTTGGGGCTAGTGGTGTGCCATGTTACAGGATTTTCCTTTCCTAGATCTGGCACAGTGCAAATTTTCTTAATGAGGCAGTTTTTGTAATTTATGTCAAGCCATATTTGTTGATGACTCTTGCTGATGTGCCTGTATCCCCGCTACATGCAGACTGTAGAAGAAGAGGCTTTGATAAAGAATAATAATACATGCAAAGATTTCCTAATTGAAGCAATGAAATACCATTTACTTCCTCTTGATCAACGAGCTGCAATAAAGACTGCGCGCACGAGACCGAGGACCCCAATCAGCCTGCCCAAGGTAGGAAAGAGAATGTTTTAAAGTTTGAAATGAAAGCAACTATATGTTTTCTTTTCCTGACCAGTAGCTTTGCTAATGTGTCTCCTACAGGTATGAGAGCAGACTGATCAGGCTGCTACCATAGTCTAAAACTGCCATCCAATGCTGAACTAAGATTGGTCAGAAGTAACTACGGAAACTTTTCTGCTGGCACATTCTTGGCATGGAGCCACACTGACCGGCAGCTTTTATCAAGAATCTCTTGGTTTCATGTATATAGTTTCAGGTTTATGCGCACCTAACAGGCACTTCATGATGGAATGTGCAATTGGAAAAATACCCTTCCAATATAGACAGAAATAAAACAGGCCATTACTGTACACTGGGAGGGATAAAATCTTGTGAACTAGTGATTCTGGAGGCATTGTACCATTTATAGTATAGCACTGACAGCAGCAGTGATATTGAGGAATTGTTTTTATTTGCTCTCAGGATATGGTTGATGCTCACAATGTCTAATTTATAGCCCTCACCTTGAAGATTGTAGTGGACCTTTTTGAACCACTAATTCAATGACACACTCTCGGTGGTATCAGATAAGGTATTTCGAAAGCCATGATGAGTTGTAAGAAAGAAACGCCGGTATATACACAAGTCAGTGGAAAGCAGTTGATTTTTTTTTCCTGACACGTTCATGAGAGCCTCGCACCCAAGAAGCAAGTCACTGACTCCATCTCAATGGACAAGCAAACCACTGCTCTGGTGACGGTACATATCAGATTAGACACAACCTTGTGCAACAGCTTCCCGATTCTGATGATTGGCAGGTATGCTGCTGTGTCTCAGGTCTCTTGGAGTGCCGCAAGATCAGCAGGCAGCACTGGAGGGGGAAGATGTGGTCAACAGGCAGCCTTCCGGGGAATTAACTTTTCTCATCTTTAAAGCAATACTTCACACGGAATCAATTGACCATAATATCACTGACTGATTCAAATTCAACTTCTCTTTGAATTGATATGTTAATTGATAGATCTGGAGGTTGTTTACATTGAAATTGTTCTTTTGTGTCCCTTCAAGACAAAGAGGTTAGTTTGCGTAGCAAGTACCACATTCCTAGGTCAGCAATATTATTGATGCCAGATCCTCTTAAAAGAGCCAGTTGTGTAATCGGTCATATTGACCTCACTGCAGTGCTTAGAAGCTTTTGAATTCCAGCCACAGAGTACAGGGCAAGAATGCCAGTGCTGTGATCTTAATTCCCTATATGTCTGATGACCTTGTAGATCTAGGCTGACACCACAGATGCTGTCAGACTTGCTGAGATTTTCCAGCATTTTATGTCCAGATTTCAGATTCCAGCTTCTGCAGTAATTTGCTTTTATTTAGATCTGTAGATCTAGGCTGACAGTACTAAGGGAGTGCTGCCTTTACCAAAAGTACCACCTAGTGGATGAAATGTAAACCAAAGCTCCGGCTGCCCTTCCAGGTGGGAGTAAAAGATCCCATGGCACTATTTGACGAAAAGGAGAATCAAAATTTGTCCCACAAACAATATAATTAAAATGGATTATCTGATGGGATATTTTGTAACTGCCTGCAAATTGGCAACTATGTCTCACTATCATAATAGTGATTACGCGTGAAAAGTATTTGATTATTTAAAGCGCTTTGGGATGTCCCGAGTTTGGGAATGGCACAACACAAGTTCCTTCTTACACTATGCTCTCATTTATGAAACCATCATTCTAATGGCCTTTGTTGTGACTTTATTTATCTACACTCACTATCAGGGAATTATTTATGTATTTGATATTTGCGCACGGATTTACTTAATGCCAAATTTACTTCGGAACAAATTTCAGAATGTACAGGCTTATCTGAGAAATCTGGAAAGACTGGTTGTTTTCGCCTCTAAACAATGTTGGTAGACGTGTGAAAACAATCCTTTAGTCTTCTCCATGACAACCTGTTGGAAAGCTTGGCCAGCAGAATAATAAAAACAATTTGGAAATTTAATTTTGGCTTCTTGGTCATTTGTTTTACAGAACCTTTTGGGGGTGGGTGGAAGAACTGTTTAAGAAGCACTTTAATTTCAATATGTTTGCCAAAAAAAGTCCAACTTAATAATGAAAACATATTTTATCAACAGAAGACACACAAGTGAAAATAGCTCCACCTTAAATTTTACTGGTTCATTTAAGTGTTAACTTTAGAACTGTGAGCCCTTATCTCTAGGAAGTAGCATGTCACTTGGACGTCACATCTATGTTCTATCTGTTCAAAGTATGCTCAAGGCTGGAGAGCCTCTCATTCCAAATGATTATGCTATTCAGTTCTTTATTATCATTGTTTGATTTAGTAATATGCTCTCTTAAAAGCTGGGAGATCAGATTGTGGTACATTGTGTGGCATTGTCAATGTATTAGAGTGCTGAAACTAGGTCATGGACTGTAAATCCCAGAACACTCATTTCTGTCTGTCCCCATTGGAAATGTAATGTGCTGCTTTGATCTGGCACGGTGAAGTAAAAGCCCTTTATTCACTGCACTTCACAGATACCCAAGAAACAGATTTGTGTACTATTTGTTTTTTTTGCCCATTCAAAATAAAGAAGTATAAATAGTCGCCATAATAAAGCTCTAAGTGGGAGGCCAAATTAGAGCAATTGGGGTCAAAGAGCAAACTGTTACCATGGAATCGCCTTGGGAATGCACTGTTCATAAAGGTGAACAGATCTAATGAGGTTTGATGAAGGGTCATCCCGTTTTGAAACGTTGGCTCTGTTCTTTCTCCACAGATTTTCTGTTCAGATTTCAGATTCCAGCTTCTGCCATAATTTGCTTTTATTTAGATTTGTTGATCATTCAGGCGACTTGTGAAAACAACTCTGCTATGTTTTACTCAGCAGGTTTGCCACATGATCTGCCATATTAAAATCATTTTGAGTGCTAATGATGTCATAGGATTTGATTTAAATTGATTTACAAGCAGCTGCCTACTTCTGATGGGTTGTAGTAGTGGGTCACTAGGGTTGTAGAGGGGTGGCACAAGGGGTGGCACTGTGGTTAGCACTGTTGCCTCACAGCGCCAGGGACTAGGGTTCAATTTCTGCCTTGGGTCATTGTCTGTGTGGAGTTTGCACATTCTCCCCATGTCTGTGTGGGTTTTCTCCAGGTGCTCTGGTTTCCTCCCACACTCCAAAGATGTGTGGTTAGAGGAATTGGCCATGCTAAGTTGACCCAAGTGTCAGCAGGACTAGCAGGATAAATGTGTGTCGAGTTATAGGGATTGGGCCTGGGTGGGATTGTGGTTGGTGCAGACTCGATTGACTGAATGGCCTCCTTCCGCACTGTAGGACTCTATGTAACTGCTGAGCCAGTTCAGGTGGGATGGGTCGTGGTTGCCCCCGTGTGAGCTTAGGTGGGGTGGGTTGTAGTTGCTTGCTGAGTCAGCTCAGGTGGGAAGCCGATTTTCACCCAGATCTCGAGTGAAATGCCTGTTTTGTGAAGTGTATTCTCTTCTCAAAACTTGCAATTATTTTCCACTTGTCTGGAATGAATGGGTATGAATTTACTGTTGTTGAATACAGATCTATCTAAGCGCGAAACAGCGCAGACAGTACAGACTCTAGGAACATGAGAATGTACAATTCAGACACTAGGTTCAAGCATAGCTTGGTTCACTCTCCTTTTTGTATATGACAAAGCATTTGAAAATGGTGGAAAATGCACCATAATGTCAGAAATAAAATTCAAGCTGCAAATGTGTGACATGGTGGCGCAGTGGTTAGCACTGTTGCCTCACAGTGCCAGGGACCTGGGTTTGATCCTTGGCTTGGGTCACTGTCTGTGTGGAGTTTGCACATTCTCCCCATGTCTGTGTGGGTTTCCTCCGGGTGCTCCGGTTTCCTCCCACGGTCCAATGATGTGTGGGTTGGGCGATTGGCCGTGCTAAATTGACCCTAGTGTCAGGGTGACTAGCTAGGGTAAGTGCATGGGGTTATGGGGATCGGGCCTGGGTGGGATTGTGGTTGGTGCAGACTCGATGGGCCGAATGGCCTCCTTCTGTACAGTAGGGATTCTATGAAAACTTTATCCCCGGATGGAAAATTTAATCTGCCAGAGCTCCTTCAAAAATTTTATATTTACATACTTGAGTTTCTTTCTTCTCTTAATGCAACTAATGGAATATTGGGCATTGCTGTAGTTTTACATCATAACAATTTCATGTTCCAATGTAACTATTATTATATATTAAACAACTGGTTGTTGAACATGTGGTTAAAAGTATTAGAAGAGAGGAATTTAGCTTGACCATTTGCCTTGAAGTAGAGGTCATTGTTCTTTGGTTTGGTCAGAGCTATTTTTCAGTAGAATGTTACTTTTTGAGTTTGTCAGCTTCTATGAAGCTTTTGATCAGCTTATCTGAATTTTGCAGATTTGGCATATTATAACTAAACTTCAGTGGAAAACAGGCCTGTTAGATCCCTTTGACTTAAGGAGGAAGTTAGATACAATCTTTGGCGTGGGGGAGAAAGAGCTTGTTCTGCTTGTGTGGTCACATAATCCATAAATCAAGAGGTCAGAATTGCAGCAGATATTGCATCAGGTTTTCTTTTAAGACCTATATTTTGGAGATATCGTTAGACACCAACACTGAAAAAATTGAACTATTTCCACATCCAAAAGTCTATGTTGTTACTAATTGATTTGTAACACAAATCTGCTTTTGGTTGCAGGTTATGATTGTGGTTGGTGGTCAGGCACCTAAAGCTATACGAAGTGTAGAGTGCTACGACTTTAAAGAAGATCGATGGAATCAAGTAGCAGAGCTTCCATCCAGAAGGTGCAGAGCAGGTAAATATAGTTTATTCTTTTATTTATCTGTGGGACATGGACGTCGTTGGCTGGCCAGTATTTAGTGCCCTTCTCTAGTTGCCCTTGAACTGAGTGGCTTGCGGGGCTATTTCTGAGGGCAGTGGAGAATCAACCACATTGTCGTGGTTATGGAGTGACATGTAGGCCAAACCAGGTAAGGACAGCAGACAGATTTCCTTCCCTAAAGGACATTAGTGAACCAGATGGGGTTTTCCTGACAATCAACAATGGTCATTGGTAAATTCTTAATTTCAGATTTTTTTAAAATTGAATTCAAATTCCACCATTTGCAGGATTCAACCTCAGGTCCCCAGAATATTAGCTAAGTTACTGGATTAGTAGTCTAGCAATAATACCACTAGTTCATTGCCTCCCCATAACAGTGCTGTTCCATTGAGAACAGCGAGTGCAATGTTATGACTATAAACAAGTAATTTTATTCAGTGTTGTATATTTACTTATCCTTATATAAATGTATTATACTTATTTCAGTAAGTTGTAGAAAATAACCACAAGGACTGTTTGGGGGAAGTGGCCTGTTTCTGTGCCAAAACATCGTCAACTTGGCAGCAGCCTTCCTTCAAGCCCAGAAAGTTGTTCAGAATTTTTAGCTGTTATTGACAATTACCTGTAGTAGAGGAAGTGTTGCATTGTTGGAGGTGCCATAGTTTAATATACTTCATTTATATGATACCTTGTCACTTGATGTAATTATTACAAAGGTTTCAAATGAAGTTAACCTATCAGTGCAATTATAAATGTGACACTTCTGCATGCAAGAAGACTTTACGGAAAATGGAAATCAATTTATCATTGACCAGAAACTAAACTGGACCAACATGTAAATGCAGTGACTACAAGAATAGGCCAGAGATTGGGAGCTCTACAGTGAGTAACTCACCACCTGACCCCCTAAAGCCTGTTCACTATCTACAAGGCACAAGTGAGGAGTATGGTGGACCGCATTCTATTTTCTTAGATGAATGCAGCTCCAATAACACTTAAGAAACTTAACACCATCCAGGACAAAGCAGCCCACTTCATAGGCACCCCTTCCATTACTTAAGTATCATGTGGCAGCATTTAACACTGCAGCAACTTGGCAAGCCTCCTTTGGCAGTTCCTTCCAAACCTGTAATCTCTGCCACCTAGAAAGACAAGAGCAGCAGATGCATGGAAACATCATCACCTGCAAGGTCCCTCCAAGCTGCATACCATCCTGACTTGGAATTAGATCACCATTCCTTCACTGCTGGGTCAAAATCCCGGAACTCCCTTCCTCACGGCACTCTGGGGCTAGATGAACTGCAGCAGTTCAAGAAGCTGGCTAACTCTTACCTTCTCAGAGCAACTAAGATGAGCAACAAGTACTGGTCATGCCAGAGATTCTTACACCTCATGAATGAATTTTTTAAAAATCCAACAAAGAATTCACTTACGAGGCTGAAATAATCTGTTAAGTGAGGTAATGTTAGGAAAACGAAAACATCTATGGAAAAGGTTTTCTATTCTCTTAGATCATACACAACTTGCGTTTGAAATGTCTCTTCACAACTTACTCAATGAGTTGTGAGTTGAAGCTTCAATCCAAGAATCTAGACTGAATTTGATGGAACTTATTTAGATTTCCAGTATGGCTCCATATAATAGACTAATGGAGAATCAGGGGTTATGTTATTGAAGAAATGGTTTATGGCTAGCTTGGCTCCAAGACAGAGAGCAGGGGTAGGACAACAAATTATAGCGACAGAAGGTGGAAGTGGGGTCCCACAAGGGACCCCGCTTAGTGTTGGAAGAATTGGTGTTGACAATGCATATTAATCATTTAGATTTTGGAATCAAAAACTATTTTTAAATTTGTGGGTGGCACCATTATGGAGGTGGGGAGGCCAGTCAGCACTGAGGAGGACCCAACAAATTTCAAGACAATGTTAATAAACTTGTAGAATGGACATAGATGAAGCATTGTTAGAGAGTTTAAAAGAGTTAGAATGAAATCAAATCAAATGAAATCAAATCATTTCTAAGTGACGAATAAATTTCAACACATACGAGTGAGTTGTTACATTATGGTAAGAAGTATAAGGAAGTTGCATATTGGAAATTTAAAAATCTGAATGGAGTAGCGGGACGGATAGTGGAGTAGTGAATCAGTGCACAAATTACTTAAAGTAGTGTCATAGATTAGTAAGACCATAAAGCAAGCTAACCCCAAGAGTTGATTTCTAGAGGGATAGAATTAAAAACGTGAAACTATGCTAAATGTTTACAACCCCCCTTGGTTAGATTGCATTTGGATTACTGTACACAGTTCTGGTTGCCATGTTGTTAATGGAATATGGAAGAACTGGAAAAGGTGTAAAAAATATTTACAAGAATGATAGCAAAAATGTGAAGTTACAAGTATCAGAAACTTCTGAACAGGCCGAGAGGTGATATAATAGAGGTCTTTAAAATTATGAAAGGTGGAGTAGATACAGATGGTGGATTTTATTGAATCCCGTCTGAGGCTAACGGAGAATTCCATTCTCCAAGTGTCGCCCACCCCAATTCTGGGGCAGGCGAGGCGGTCAGAGTGTTTCTACTTGAGAGGAGCAAAACTAGAGGCCATCAATATAAGATGATCACCAAGAAATCAGATAGGAAATTCAGAAGAAACTTCTTTACCCAGGGAGTGGTGAGAATGTGGAACTGACTACCACAGGGAGTAGTTGAAGCAAATATTTAAAGGGAGGCTAGATAAGCATTTGAAGGAGATGTGAATAGAGAGTTATGATAATGGATTTAGATGAGGAAAGATGGGAGGAGACTTAAGTGGTTCATTGTCATTTTGGCTGTTTGGGCTTGCTCCTGTGTTGTGTTAGGCTATGTAATTCAAAAAGAACTGATTAGGTTTGAAGCATTTTAGTACATCCTATGGACATCAAAAGCATCAAATAAGTGCAAGTTCTTTCACATAATCAAGGATCAGACTCCACAGTAACGTTAGGAAGTGCTGTCTCTCAGATGAGATGTTAAATCATCATCTATTCTGGTTCAGATAGAGACTGGAAATTCCTGCTATTATTCAAAAAAGAGCACAAAGTTTTCCTGCTGCTCTTCCAACATTTTTCTCTGGAACAATATTACCTCATTATCCATTTCATTGCAGTTCATTTTACCTTGCAGTGTATAAATGATCAATTTCAAAGTAATTTGTAGCACGTGACACTGAGATAGCTCTGAAATATGAAGCATTATATAAGTGCAAATTCTTTTCTTTCTATGCTAATGTTGTGCCAGTGCACCACTTGTATAATGCTATTAATTTACCTCCAGTTATTGAAATAGCTGGCTGAACTGCCAGTATTAGTTCTCTTCATTTTACATGTCTATCAGACATTCTTGATAAAGTTTGGGGAAACTGTGCTGAACAGTTATATAAAAGTTCTATAATGATGTTCCAGAGAGGAGATTTGGTGCCCCAGCTCTGTGCCATGTACATAAAGCCTCCGGTTATGCACAGTGGAGCAGCTTTGTTCCTGTTTGGTTAAAGACTGTTGTGTTAGGCTTTTCTTTGTTGAAATTGGTTATATATTTAATTGGTTGTATGATTGCTTTAAATGCACGATCACATGATTTGATGATGTCATTAGTGTTTCAAAGGCTGCTTTTAATTTCCATTTACTTTCTGTGCAGAGAATATCTCTTTCAGTAAATTTGTTGTGTGTTTGTTTGAATTTATGTGTGCAAACCATGTCTTTTTCTTTTTGTTTAAAACCCACAACCCCTAATGTAGTTAGGACATTACGAAATTTGAGACGTTTTCTAGAAATTCCTTAGAACTAGGTTGCATTCGTAAGACAGAGTATGAAACAGCCTGTGTTCATTTATTTGGCCTATTTGGGGTTTTGTATTTCTTTTCAGTGTCTTCAGGAGTCTAAAACATTGATATTGATTGATATTGGAATATTAATCTACGGAAAATATCATACTAAGTTGCATTTTTCAAGACAAACCTACAAAGGAAAGGATCTCTTGATTTTTTTAAAATATCTATTACTCCGAAGATAATCGGATACAAAGCAAGTAAAAGGACAGGGTAAACAAAAACAATATTAATATAGAATAAACTGAGACATAAGTATCTTCCTTTATACTGTGTGGCACCATCACCGTGCTAAGATCATAAAACATAGGAGCAGAATTAGGCCACTCAGCCCATCGAGTCTGCTCCACCATTCAATCATGGCTGGTATTTTTCTCATCCCCATTCTCCTGCCTTTTCCCCATAACCCCTGATCCCTTATTAATCAAGAACATATCTATCTCTGTCTTAAAGACACTCAATGACCTGGCCTCCACAGCCTCCTGTGGCAGAGTCCCACAGATTCACCACTCTCTGGCTGAAGAAATTCCTCCTCATCTCTGTTTTAAAGGATCATCCCTTTAGCCTGAGGTTGTGCTCTCTGGTTCTAGTTTATCCACAGATGGAAACATCTTCTCCACATCCACTCTATCCAGCCCTCACAGTATCCTGTAGGTTTCAATAGGATCCCTCCTCATCGTTTTAAATTCCAACAAGTACAGACCCAGAATCTGCAACTGTTCCTCATACGACAAGCTCTTGATTTCAGGGTTCATTCTTGTGAACCTCGTCTGGATCCTTTCCAAGACCAGCACATCCTTCCCTATTTACGGAAAACTCTAAATAGGATAGACTCGAAACAGATCTAGCAGCTGAAAAATGGGCACCCAAGAGGCGCTGAGGGCTAATGGCAGCAGCAGACTTGTGTTTAACCACCATCTGTAACTTCATGATGCCACCATGATGGCAGCACAGTGGTTAACGCTGCTGCCTCTCAGCTCCAGGGACCTGGGTTCCACTCCCAGCTTGGGTCACTGTATGGAGTTTGCATGTTCTCCCTGTGTCTGCATGCATTTCCTCTGGGTTCTTTGGTTTCCTCCCACAGTCCGAAAGACATGCTGGTTAGGTGCATTGGCCATGCTAAATTCCCCCTCAGTGTACCTGAACAGGTGCCAGAATGTGGCGCGTAGGGGATTTTCACAGTAACTTCATTGCAGTGTTAATGTAAGCCTACTTGTGACTAATAAATAAACTTTAATTTTGTATCCCCCGTTCTACCATAACCACCAAGCCAGGGAATCAACCTTGGTTCAGTGAGGAGTGTTTAGGAGCAGTACCAGGCATACCTAAAAATGAGGTGCTAACCTAGTAAAGCTAAACAGTAGAAGCGTGCCAAACAGTAGAAGCAGCATGTGAGAGAGCTAAGTGAACTCACAATCGAAGGATCAGATCAAAGTTTTGCCGTGCTGCCACATCTGGTTGTGAATGGTGGTGGACACTCAAACTAACAGGATGAGGAGACGCCACTAACATCCCCACCTTAAATGATGTAGGGAGCCCAGCACGTCAGTGATAAAGCATTTGCAACCATCTTTAGCCAGAAATGCTGAGTGGACGATCCATCTGATCAGCTTCCTGAGATCGCAGATTGATTCATGCCACACCATGTCAGAAAATGACTGAAGGCACTGGATACTGCAAAGGCTATGGGCCCTGACAACATTCTAGCAATGGTACTGAAGGCTTGTGCTCCAGAGCTGGCCATACCCCAGCCAAACTGTACAAGTACAGCCACAAAACTGACATAAACCCGACAATGTGGAAAATTTCCTAGGTATGTCCTGTCTGCAAAGGAAAATAGGAAAAGTCAAATTCAGCCAATTACTGCTCCATCGGCCTACTCTCAATCATCAGCAAAGTGATGGAAGGTGTCAACTATCAAGGAACACTCTCAAAGCAATAACCTATTCAGCTTGGGATTTGCAAGGGTTACTTGGCTCCTGACCTCATTACAGCATTGGTCTAAATGTGAGCAAAGGAGCTGAACTCTTGTCAGGTGAGTGCAACTGCGCTTGACATCAAGGCAGTGTTTGACCATGTTGTATCAGGAAGCCCTTGTAAAATGACAGAACTGCTTGACAAGGCTATTTGATAACATAGTTTTTATAAACTGTGGCTGTACTGCTTGAGCAAGTTACAAGAAATCAAGTGAATATGCCCTGAAATGGCACTTTGGTACATGCCAGCATAATGTTGATAATATGATTTCTACCTGTTCACGTATATAAGCATGTGCTATCAGCAAGCTTCCTGTCATTTGTTCACATTGATCCGTGAATTTATTACTACAGATTATGAAAAATTAATGCCAAAATCACGCTGCCGTTCACTCTGGTGGGATCTTAAGGTCCCGTGGATGGCACATCCCTGCTGCATGTTTCCTGGTGGCAAGGGATGCTTTCAATGGGAAATCTTGTTGACAGTGGCAGACCATAAGATCCCGCCGGCAGCAGGTGGCATGCCAGCTCCTGCTGCCATGAAACATGTCGCAGAGGGGGAGGAAAATCTCACCTTACGATTGATTATTTGGAATTTCTATGGCCAGTATACGTTACTGTCCAGTATAAATTACTAGTAAGTAAATACATTGAATGAATAGCCTGTTAAATAAGCTAAAGTGTTGGTAACCAGATTTATTTTTGCCAACATCATGACTCGATACGCCTTTTGTACCCGCAGAAAAGGTATCCAAAATTTGTGGTGTAGACTATTTTCTATGATCAGGAAACTCAATTATTGTTCCACAATATGTTAAAATCAACTAGCAGGGCAAGCCACTTCCGTTAGCAAGGTTTCCAAGCAGGACTCCAAGCTGGGTAAGTCCTGGAGTAGCGTTCCCTGCCAGGTAAGTGATAAACCTGTTCACATATTAGCTTTACAGCTGACACAAAAGGAAGCTGTCACATTCGATTAGTCAGGCTTGAATTCAAACTTGGATTCAGAAAGGAGCAAAAGCAGCATTATAACTTGCTATGCAACCCATATTCCCAGAACTGAGAAGAACATAAAACATTCTAAGCATGTTCAACCATATACCTTTAGCATTTAGGGAATTACTACAACGGTTTCTCTAGTTCATTCGTATAATATTTTCAGGCAAATTGTATGAAGTGCTGGAGGCATGCAGCAGGGTACCAAAAAGAGCTCTGCAGCAGGATAATAAAACATTAACAAACATTATCAAATTGTTTCAAATATTTAGTTACAGCTTTGTGTATCTGGTTTCAAAGAATGAAACCTGGGCCATACCATTGGTTGTTAAGGGTTATGAAAGCAAAGTGGGTGGATGATGTTAAGATGCAGATCAACCATAATCCAAATGATTGAAGGAGTAGGCATGAGGGATGTTATTGTGTGATGCTTCCACAATAGAAACATAGATCAGCCTGGCACTGCTTTTGAGATCCCATTTGTTCCAGCTTGAAATGTTATTGCTTTGAAGAAATTTTGTACAAAAATGGGACTAAATAATGAAGCCTATTAGCAAAAAATGGAAATAAAATTCATACTCTCTGTAAACCTGGGCTGCCTTTTACTCATCACACTTTTCGGGCAGGATGATTTATTGGGGGCGGCACTGTAGCACTGTGGTTAGCACTGCTGCTTCACAGCTCCAGGGATCTGGGTTCGATTCCTGGCTCGGGTGACTGTCTGTGTGGAGTTTGTACGTTCTCCCTGTGTCTGCATGGGTTTCCTCCCACACTCCAAAGACGTGCGGGTTAGGTTGATTGGCCATGCTAAATTGACTGTAGATGCATAGATTTGAGGATTAGTGGGTAAAATATGTATGGATTATTGGGGTAGGGCTTGGATGGGATTGTGGTCGGTGTAGACTCGATGGGCCGAATGGCCTCTTTCTGTACTGTAGGGTTTCGTCCTTTTTCTTGTCCTTTTTCTCAATAACCACCTCATATCCTGATTTGGAAAACTCTTCCTTGTCTGGGGTAGGGAATAGTAAATTAATAGGTGGGGTCAGAGTAAAAGAGAAAGTAATACAGTCAAAGTTAATGTGCATGTATTTTAATGTACAGTGGTAAATAAGATTGAGTTACAAGCACAGAATGCCATGTGGAAACATGATGTGATGATAACAGAGATATAGCTCCAAGAGGGCAGGATTCACTATTAAATATTCCTGAATACAAGGAAATTAAAGAGTGTTACAAAAATTATTAAGTACTTATAAACAAGGTACTTTAATTATCCAGATGTAGACTGAGATAATATTTGTGTAAAGGGCAAAGAGGGTCAAGAGTTCACAGTGTGTGTTCAGGAAAATTTTCTTCGGTATGTTTCCAGTCCAATGAGGAAGGAAACACTGATGGACTTTGTTCTTGGAAAAGAGATAAGCCAAGTAGATCAAGGGTGGGATTTTCTGGTCATGTTCTACCCTGAAACTGAAAAATCCCACCCGTGGTCAACAGACCTTTCCATGCTCTGCCCCTCGCCTGCTACGATTCCTGTGGCAGGTGGAACAGGAAATTCGCTCCCAAGTATCAGTTCTCAAACATTTAAGGGACGGTCAGCCTTAAAAAAACAGCCCAGAGTAAGATAAAAGAACAGGAAGAAAGCCAACTTCAGTGGGATAAGGACAGATCTGGGCTGAATAATTTAGAGTCCAAGGTTGACAGGAAAAACAGTAGTTAATCAATGAACAATTGTCAAAGAAAATATGATTTGGGCATGCGCAAGAGATTGAAAAGGGAAAGGGAAAGCAAACAAATCCAGAGCACCCTGAATGACATAGGAGACAGAAATTAAGATAAAGTAGCGTTGAGCAGAAACACTTAAGAACCAGACTGTGTATAGAAGGATGAGAGGGGAAGTGAAGAAGCATATAAGAGAACCAAAGAAGGAGCATAAAAAAAGACTAGCACCTAACATAAAAGAGAATTCCAAAGTCTTCTATAGGCATGTAAATAGTGAAAGGATGGTAAATTGAGGATTAGGACCAAAAAGCGAATTTACACGTGGAAGCCGAGGGCATAGCTGAGGTGCTAAATGAATACTTTGTATCTACCTCGATGAACGAAGATGATGTTACCCAGGTCATGGTAATAGAAGAAGTAATTCAGATACTTGAAGGGTTTAAAATTGAAAAGGAAGTGATATTGGATAGGTTTTCTGCAATTAAAGTTGGCAAGGCCAAAAGTTGGACTGGATACTGTGAGAAGTGAGAGTGGAAATTGTGGAAGAACTGTTCATAATTTTTCAGTCTTCCTGATGATGGTGCCAGAGGACTGGAGAATTGCAAATGAATACGGTGCAAAGGTAAGCCCAATAACTATAGGCCAGTCAGTTTAATGTTGTTGGTGGGGAATCTTCTAGGAACAATAATTTGGGACAAAGTTAATAGTCACGTAGATAAGTGTTAATTAACAAAAGCCAGCATAGATTTCTTAAGAAAAATATCATGACTGTGCTTCTCCAGCCGTTCACACCCCGCTCACGCTGCCCTCGAGAATGGAGAATTTAGTGCTCAAACAAATCTCCATTCACTGCAGCAGGATCAGAGAATCCCAGATATGGGCGAGGTTGGAGAATTCTAGCCCATGTCTAACTAACTTGCTGGAGTTTTTTGAAGAGGCAACAGAAAGGGTTGATGAGGGCAATGCTTTTGGTGTGATGTGTATGGATTTCCAAAAGGCAGTACAGTACAGTAGCACACAACAAACCTGTGAGCAAAGTTATAGCTCATGGAATAAAAGGAACAGTAGCAACATGGTTACAGACTGAGTGGAAGGAAACAGGAGTAGCTAATGGATATTTTTCGGGCTAGGGGCAAGTTTGTAATGGAGTTCCCCAGGAGTTGGTTCCTGATATATTAAATGACCTGGATCTTGGTGGATAGGGCACTGTTTCAAAGTTTGCGAATGATACAAAAGTAGGAGAAATTGTGAATTGTGAGGAGGATAGTGAAGAATTTTGAAAGGACAATAACAAGTTGGTGGAATGGGCGGACAGGCGGCAGATGAAGTTTAATGCAGAGTAATGTGAAGTGATTCATTTTGGTAGAAATAGTATGGAAAGACAGTATAAAACTGGGAATGCGGGAGCAGAGGGTCCTGGGTGTATATGTGCATGAGTCATTGAAGATAGCAGGACAGAGTAAGAGAGTTGTTAATAAAGCATGAAATATCCATGACTTTATTAATAGAGGCATAGAGTACAAGAGCAGGGTGGTTATGCTGAATTGATAGAAGTCATATGTTCATGCTATTCTGGGCATGCAGTTCAGGAATGACATGAAGGAATTGGAAAGAGTGCAGAAAAGATTCACAATAATAGTTCCTGTGATGAGAAACTTCAGATGGAGATAGTTTGGAGAATTTAAGATTGTTTTCATTAGGGAAAAGAAGGTTAAGTGGAGATTTAATAGAGGTATGCAAAATCATGAAGGGCCTGGGCAGACTAGATGGGGAAAAAATTGTTCCCACTCATGAAAGGATCAAGAACAAGAGGGCGGAGTTAAAGTGATTAGTAAAAGAAGCAAATGAGGAAAATGTTTTTCACACAGCAAGAAGTTAGGGTTTAGAATGCTCTGCTGAGAGTGTGGTGGAGACAGGTTCAATTGAAGCATTCAAAAGGGAATCATGCTGTTATTTGAAAAGAGAGAATGTGCAAGGTTATGGGGAAAAGGTGGGAAAATGGCACGAGCTGAGTTGCTCATTCAGAGATTGAGCGCAAACACAGTAGCCACCTTGTGCTTCATAACAATTCTGGGCTCTAAGCCTATGATTGGTAAACATCAATGCAAAGTATTCATTTAGTACCTCAGACATGTACTTTTGAGCACTTTTGGCTTCCACCAGTACTAATATTGACTTCCTTGATGGCATATTGTTGGACAAGTTCCAACTACTCATATCTTGTCTAACTGCTATTAATTATGCGCTAGCTGTTAGACCTTCAACCTCGGAGTGTGTCAGTGTTGAAGTTGGCACTGTTCTCACCGCATTCAAACAAGTATGTATACATGCATGCACTTCAGTTAGGAACAGTGATCTCTGTGTGGCCTATTCTAGTTTGTTGACACCAGTACTTCCTCTCGTGTTCTATTGCCCAAAAAAACTCAACATGGAAACCATTACTGTATATTCATCACAAACATTTGTTGAGTAATTTGGGAAAATAATCTATACGTTTGTTTTTCATTCATCATCCTTTCCTGAAGGTGTTAATCACTGCCATCAAAAGCAAGAATACTACGTTTTCCCCTCTCCCTATATTCCTTGGGTAGTGTGCATCAATTTCTGCAATATGCAACGATTACAGTATATTTTTGCCAAAGTAAATCTCTGATGCTTGTAAAAAATGTACAGTGGGCACAGGCATATTGTAAGATGTACATTGTGAATGAAGTGGAGAGATATTACACTACAACAGATGTACCGGGATATGCCCTTTGTCCACCTTCCAGTGTGTTCATACTTCCTGTTCATCTGCCCGTTACACTGCCCATTCCTTAAAATATACTCTAAATATGTCTCTAATGTACTGAAACTGCTACAATTTGTACGATGTATGTATATTCCATGGACATCCTTTACCATGTATATTAATTTATACTGTACCTGTACTATAGCTATATTTAGATCAGGCTGTTACCTGATGTAAATCATATATCTGGCTAGCAGAACAAGTTAGTTTGTCATCTGTTGTCTGGTACATGGTCCATGCTGGTGACAGTGAAGTGTACTACCATTGGTTGTTATATTGCTGTTTTGTTTTAAAATCAAACTGGGGACCACAGATTGATTGATTACTTGTATTCAATGAAGTTTGAATGTCTCCTTTACTTCCAGTTCAACAAGAATAATGTATGATCACAAAGAATGATACCTGCTGCATTGTGACGCATTTTAAAGCGGATACTTGACAATAGCTGGGTAAAAATGCAGGTTTTTGCTGGTGTACGTTGTCATTAACTAATCAGAAATATATTCCTAAATATGAAGACATTGTTTATTATGGATATGATACAAAACAATAGACAGTTATGTGCAATTACAGAGTTGGATGCATCCATAATTTTGTTCTGATTAAACACCAAAACTTTTGGTATACCAAAGGATCTTGATGGCATGCTGCTTTAAATTCATTGTTTGCATTCAGAGTATGTTTATTCATCAACTTCCTTTAACAAAGCACTTTGCATCATGTATAAATGTAGGCAAGAGGCTGCTGAGATGAACACAGGGTACATGACCCTAAGTGACAGGAAAGCAATTTAAACACCAGATCGAACAGAGGGGACTGTGTAAATGACAATACCCAAGGATTGCACAATGTAACTGTAGTACATATGCACTTACACTTGCCCTGTTTTATTATCTGTCTCTCAGGTGTTGTATATATGAGTGGCCGTGTTTATGCAGTGGGAGGATTCAATGGATCCCTGAGAGTTCGGACTGTGGATGTGTATGATGCAGTTAAAGACCATTGGACATCCATTGCCAGTATGCAGGAGAGACGAAGTACTCTTGGGGCAGCAGTGTTAAATGAATTGCTCTATGCTGTTGGTGGATTTGATGGGAGTACAGGTACAGTGGGTTATCCTTGAAATATTTTTCACTTCTACCTAACTCCCTCCTCATTTTACAATTGTAGTTATTGTTTTGCATTTTATGTCTTATCTGGATATTTCTTAAATCCATCTCCTCTTTAGCACAAATAATTAATTGGGCTGACTATTTCACACAATCGCTTCTCATCACTTGTTTGCAAAGGTAACTTGATACTATAAGACCATAAGATATAGAAGCAGAATTAGGCCATTTGACCCATCGAGTCTGCTCCTCCATTCAATCATGGCTGATATGATTCTTATCTCCATTCTCCTGCCTTTTTCCCGTAACCCTTGATCCCCTTATTGATCAAGACCCTATCTATCTCTGTCTTAATGATACTCAATGACCTGACCTTCGAAGCCCTCTCCGGCAATGAGTTCCACAGATTCACCAGCCTCTGGCTGAAGAAATTCCTCCTTATTTCAGTTTTAAAGGGGTGTCCCTTCACTCTGAGGTTGTGCCCTCAAGTTCTAGTCTCTCCCACAAGTGGAAACATTCTCTTCACATTCAATCTATCTAGGCTTCTCAGTATTCTGTAAATTTCAGTTAGATCCCCGCCCCCCTCATCCTTCTAAATTCCATCAAGTATACACCCAGACTCCTCAACCACTCCTCATATGACAGACTCTTTATTCCTGGGATCTACAGGAAACTGACAGGTGGTCTTGCTTCCTATCTTTCCACGACTACCACCTTCCATTTCCTCTGTCTCCTAATTTCCATATTTTAATTTACCACCACCTTGTTCCTTCTTGTTAGTTAAAATAAAAATATTAATGTTTTTTGTGAGATATAATGTCACTTAGCCAGGGTATGACAACAGTGGCAAGAATCAGCATCAGAATGGCATAATTACATTTTTCTTTCAGTGGAGGTGTATAAAAGAGCATCATTAAACTCCATCAAAACTAACTGTTGTGTTATCTAAAGATTAGGGAAGTTACATGGCTTATTCAAGGAACCTACAAACTAAACCTTATAATTGCCCCATCATGTCCTGTAATGAACCTTGAAGTGGTGCTCATATTTAATATTGTGTATGCATCCAAAAAGCTCCCCTCAGTTATCAATCTACAAGACTTTTATCATCAATTGCCTGTCCATCATTACTAATTTTGTTTGTTATAATAGCCTTTCCTCAAATCCCTGAATGCTGGAGACCACTTCCTTCCCCACTCCATATATATGTACATACATGTAATGCATACTTTCCATATAGGATCATTGTAAATTGGTTACATTTAAAAATTATAGCAACTGGAGGGAGGAGAAAATCAAGTCAGAGACACCTGCCACAGAATTGAGAAATGTATGTAGAATACGTGGTTTGATTGCACTGTCTCCTTAGCTTGCCTGCTTCCTTTGTCACGATGCCTATAACTGGTCACAGTACTTAAAGAGTAGTCTAACCTTAGCTGCATTACACTTTATTTGGCACCATTTTGGGAATTAACGTATTCTACATACATTTCTCAATTCTATGGCAGGTGTCTCTGACTTGATTTTCTCCTCCCTCCAGTTGCTATAATTTTTAAATGTAACCAATTTACAATGATCCTATATGGAAAGTATGCATTACATGTATGTACATATATATTTGGAGGGGGGAAGGAAGTGGTGTTGAGATGATGGTGTACTGGTTATGTCACTGGATGGGTAATCCAGTTGCCCAGACTAATCCCAGGGGTGGGGCCTGGGTTCAAATCCCACCATAGCAGCTGGTGGAATTTCAAGGTAGAATACTAAAACCTGGCATTGAAACCATGAAGCCATCATCGTTTATCATAAAAACTCATCAGGAGTGAACCAAATGGGATTTTACCTAAAGGGAAGGAAATCTGCCCTCCTTACTCATCTGGTCTTCATGATTTACATTTTTAACTGCCCTGTGCAATATCCAAGCAAGCCATTCTGTTCTGTTCTGTCCTGTAATTAAGGCAAATGCTGACTTCCTTAGTGATGCACACATTCCTACAAAACATAAATTATGTTTTAATCTTATTTCCTTCTATGTTTATTATTGCTGATTTGTAACAAATAAAAAAATTATTGGTGGCAGCTATTGTTAGTGATTAGCAAAGGTCTAAAAGTCTATCTACCTCAAGAAATCCTGCCTTAGAACTAGCAACAATAAACGTACGAATCAAAAGTGTTTCTTCAAACTGACCCTGTACAATTAGCACTGTCATATTTAATCTCCTGAGGCTTGGCTTCAATTCACTAAGATTCTTAATCCTGGTGTACTTTATTCCTTAGCTGTTGGTTCATTCAATGACAAAGATATCCTTGCTGTTCTGTTTGTATTATGCTTAGTTCTGGAAATGAGATGATTATATAATTTTTCCCTTGTTAAGTAGGACTATCATCAGTGGAGGCTTATAATTATAAAATCAATGAATGGTTTTTCGTGGCACCCATGAACACAAGAAGAAGTAGCGTTGGTGTTGGAGTTGTGGAAGGTAAGAGAAGAGATGACGAATGTTTTGTAGCTCTGTATATTTTCTGAACAAATTGTTATTCCTACCTATTATCCAGTAAAGAAATAAAGGTAAGAAACAAAAAAAATTACTTGACCTTTGAGTCCTAAGCTTAAGGGCTGTCTTATGGTTTGAGTAAAAGAAAAATGAATTCATTTTTTGCATTAAGTCTGACCCAAAGTTTATTTATGTGAAAAATCTGATCATACATAATTTATTGCCTATCAAAGTGAATGGTTTATTTAAAGAATATTCTTTTCACAGTCTTTTAAAGAGGGCCAGGTCTCCTGAAGACTGTAAGTCACTGTGTGGACTTTTACCTAGTCACTAGCCTGTTGCATGTTAAATGCGTACTTGTCTTAATGAAGATGTTTCTGGGTGTTCTTTCACCAGCATGATGATGCAAAAAACTCAAACCTGCACAGCAGAGAGGAATGCACACTGGACATTTGCACCTACAGCATGTTTTGTTAGACAGAACAATATAAAACTGTGTTGCACAAAGATCGGTGTTGGTGATTTCAAATAGCACATTCATCCATAATTGCATAATTTTGTTTTTAATATTCCCTTTTGTGAAAGCCTCTTGTACCTTCCACATTTCAGAACAGATCCACTTCTACTTTGTTCTTCTGTAACACATCTCAGCTTTTTAGCTGGAGAACAGAGACTATTGGAAGAAAATCTTTCTCATATTTCGAGCACTTTCAAATATGTCCAGGACATAAAGCATGTGGAACTTTTCATTTACCATGTGTATCCACACTTTCCACATGCAAGTATTCATTCAGTTGAAGATTGTGTTTTATATGACAAATATAAATATCAAAGTCACCTTTCTAGAAACAGCAATTACAGAATTTCATTAATTGCTATTTTTTTCACAAAAACAAAATCTCAACAGGATTTATAGCCTCTGTCTACTCATGTTTAATGATGCATCAAACTGCTAATCCTCAAATATTAGATGCCCAGCCTACATCATTTAAGCTGAATGATTATCAATATTTTAAACACAACTGGTGTGAGAGTCCTAAAAATAACTCTCATCATGTGGGGATTTTTCTCTGCGGCTGTTTTGCCCTATGTCATTGCTGTTTGAAGCTGTGAAATCTAGGTCTTAATCCTTGCATGATTATTTTCCACACAGATGCTTTTACACAGACTTTCCCATTCCTTGCTACTTGGAAGTAAGTAATAAGTTCCTGGATGGACAGGGGAGGAATTGAATTTGTGCTAAGAATTTAAGCTAAAATTCAGTGCACACTCAAGTTAACTCTCAGAGAAAAACAAAGTACTGCAAATTCTGAACTTAAGACAAAAATTGCTGGAAATACTCAGCAGGTCTGGCAGCATCTTTGGAGAGAGAAACAAGAGTTAACAGTTCAGGTTGATGCCTTTCATTGCTTCTGACGTTCACACTCTCTCCCTCCTCACCCCATTTCTCTCTCTCTTCTATTGGACAACCAGTATTGAACGAGAAACACTGTTGTGTTCAACAGTTTTCCATAAAGTACATGTGTTGATTGTTAATGCACGCTCTGTTTCCTCAGGCAGGTTGTATGCAGTAGGTGGTTATGATGGAGCATCACGTCAGTGTCTTAGTACTGTTGAAGCATATAATCCGGTCAGCAACGAATGGACATATGTTTCAGATATGAGTACACGTCGTAGTGGTGCAGGTTTGATTTTTAAAATATATCTCTTGTATAATGTACAGCATTTTACAGTCTTTTTAAATTTACCTTTTCAAATTTAGGTTGTTTTTTTTATTTTTAGAACTAATATATTTTGCGTAACATGGAAAGACACAGTAATAAGTTTGATCGGAATTGATAAAATCTGCTTTTTTAACAATTCCTGGATAGTTTCACGAATTTAGTTATGGTAAATTATAAATGATTAATTTACACAATGCTGTGTACAACAGTTTTCAGAATTGGTTCTGTTTTAATGAGTGTAATGATAAAGACTATTTTATTCTCAGCTCTTTCCTTGAGCTGTGAGACTCGTTCAAAGTTTTGTTGAATCACAGCAGCGAAATCATTAAATAACATTCTATGTGACTATGACCTTGGAAAACGATTCTTCCTCTACTTTCTTGGTCTGTCTGTAGCCATTAACGTTGTGGGCCACATGACCCTTCTCCAGCTCCTTCCCTCTGGTTGGGTTGGGTGGGACTGCATGTGCCTAATTCCATCATTATCTATTCGGTTGTAGCCAAGGGACCACTTGCAATGGCTTTTCCTCCTCCTCCAGCCTTACAATCCTCCAAATTGTCATCACTTCTCCAGTTCTGACGTCTTATGCATCCCCAATTTGAATCACCCCACTATTAATGGCCATGTCTTAGCTGTTGAGCCTCACTACCTTGCTTTTCTCCTTTAAGACGTCAGATCAAACCTACTTCTTTAATCAAGGTTTTGATCATCAACCTCAAATCACCTTTGTGGATCGGTATCAGATTCAATTTGATAATGCTCCTGTGAAGCTTGGGAGTTGCATTTTACTACATTAAAGGTGCTTCGTAAATGCAAGTTGTTGTTGAAGTGTGCTTGACCCTCATGCGACCAGGAAAAGACAGCATATTGAGTTCAGTCAGTCTGTCACGGGAGGGCATCTTCAGATTGAACTCTTGATTCTTACAGGTAGGGAGTGAGGTGCTAAATTGGTTAGCCTTGAAAAATGTTGGAGGAATCCCAATGCAAGATTTGCCAAAACCTATTGATTGGAATGGGAGCAGCATACCAACTTCATGCTGTTGCTAATTATTATGATTTTTTTGGGTACATTGGGTACCAACTGTACCAGTCATTGGCCAGTACTTAATATTGTAACTAATTTGCACTAAAAATACCTTGCACCTCTTAATGGGGAGGATCACTGGCAGGAGCAGGTTCTACAATCAAATCTGACCTGGGGAAAAGAGAATAGTTGACCACGGAAGAGTATGGGTCCCCAGGTTTTTAGGATGCTGAATTTGAAGATCTTGGTGGAGGAGGTGGAAGGTAAAAGAGGTGAGCTGTATCCTCAGAATGTTCTCCAGACACACCATGAGGAGGCAGTGGGAACAGTTGACATGTAGGCCAATACCAGGAATGCAACCTCAAAGACCTGAATGCAGTGTCAAAAGACATTTAATGACCACCCATGAGTGGTCAAGTTCTGCGAGTGATCTTCGCATGCCACATCCTATCAGCTGTACCATACTAGCTTCAGCTACTGTTCAATTCGCCTCACCTATCAACAATATGACCTGGCACTTTTGAAAGTCTCGTATCTATTTCTACATTGGTATCCCAATCCTCAGAGGGTCATGAGTTTTGGAACTCTTTTCCCCAGAGTGGTGAAGACAGAATCAATGAATATTATTTTAAGGCAGAAGTAGATAGATTCTTGACTAACAAGGGTTCAAAGGTTAATGGGGGTAGGCAGAATGTAGAGTTGAGGCCACATACAGATCAGCCACATTCCAATCAGCAGGTTCAAGGGGACGAAAGGCCTACTCGTGCTCCTAACTCATGTTCGTAGATAAGGAGCTGGAGCATAAAAATTCACAGCTACTCTTAGTCCGGTCCTTGCTTTGTCTCGTGGCTTCAACAGTTAACAGATTTCAGTGATTACCTCCTTAGAGAAGTGCAGAGGCATCAAATATTGGTCTGTCTTCTCAAAGATGCATTATTACAATGATCATAACGTATCTTTATTCATTTCTGCTCCCCAATAATCTGAATTATATTTGAGCATTAATTTTCTTTGGGTCAATACACATTTTTAGTGTGAATATAATTTCTCCTTGTCTTTTGATATTACTTTGTTTTGTTGTCTGGCTTTTTTTCTGATTCTTTGACTTGAGTTTTCCTAACTTGTGTCACGACATCACAGCATGAGCAGAACTGATACTGGGAGGTTGATTAAAACACTAAAACTCCAGAACAAAAACAGAAAATGCTGGAAAATCTCAGCAGTTCTGACAGCATTTGTGGAGAGAGAATAGAGCCAACATTTGAGCCTGGATGATCCTTCATCAGAGCCCTGATTCGAAATGTTGGCTCTATTCTCGCTCCACAGATGCCATCAGACCTGCTGAGATTTTCCAGCACTTACTGTTTTTGTTTCAGATTTCAGCATCCGCAGTATTTTGTTTTTAACTAAAACTCCAAGTATTTCCTTCATTCAGCTTGCTAACTGTGTTGACCTTCATGCATGGTTACTATTTTAATAACATTCCAGCAATCCAGAGAGAGGTTTTCTTTTTATAATCCTGTTCAATTTTTGAGGATTATGACCTGAACTCTCCTAACAATGCAGTGGGTAAATGCAATATGTGGTGTGATACTGAGTCCAAAGATGTGCACTTTAGCTGGATTGGCAATGCTAAATTGCCCTTAGTGTCAGGGGGACTAGCTAGGATAAATGCACAGGGTTATGGGGATAGGGCCTGGGTGGGATTGTGGTTGGTGCAGACTTGGTGGGCTGAATGGCCTCCTCCTGCACTGTAGGGATTCTATGATTCTGTGATACAGAACGGGAGAGTTGCCAGTTGAATTGATCACCTAAGCTGAGTTACCTGGTCTTGACTGAGATGATGGTGGGTGCGAATATTGGCTTCAGTATGCAGGGATTTTAAAAAGAAAAACTGACCAAGTAACTTCACTAGATATCCTCTAAGACCCCTCCGTCCCCTGCAAGTTTCACATGTGAATGTTCGAGAGGACAACATTGGAACTGACTATAACATTCCCCCACCTCAAGAATGGCCTACTGTGATTTGTTCACTTGGCCTATGAGAAATGGGAGGGTTACTGGTGCCTATGCAAACGCACCCCAGCAGTAGTTACCACCCTTAGCAGTGGAATAAGGGAGAAAAAATTGGAGAGATAAGAAAAAGACACAACCTAAAGAGCAATTCATAGATTCCCGTACGGCCCATCAAGTCTGCACCAACCACAATCCCACCAGGCCCTGTCCCTCTAACCCTACTTCTTTAGCCTACTAATGCTCTGACACTGAAGGGCAATTTAAAGGCCAATCAACCTAACCCACACATCTTTGGATTGTGGGAGGAAACTGGAGCACCATGCAGGAATGGGGAGAATATACAAACTCCACACAGACATGACCCAAGCCAGGAATCTGACCCAGATCCCTGGTGCTGTGAGGCAGCAGTGCTAACTACTGTGCCACCCGTGTGATATATAAGGCATTATGATAAACTCTATGCCTCGACTAATATAGGCAAGTATAAGAGCAGGGAGGTTATGCTGGAACTATTTGAAACATTGGTTAGGCCACATTGAGAGTATTACGTGCAGTTCTGGAACCCACATTATAAGAGGGGTGCGATAGCACTGGAAATGGTGTGGAGGAGATTTACTACGATGTTGCTTGAGCAGGAGAATTTCAGTTAGAAAGACAAATTGGATAAACTGGGGTTGTTTTCCTTAGATCAGAGGAGATTTGGTGGGGGGACATGATTGAGATGTATAAAATTATGAGGGGCACATCTTTTCCCTTTGGTGGAGGAATCAGTGACCAGGGAGCATTGATTTAAGGTAAGGGGCAGGAGGTTTAGAGGGGACGTGAGCAAAAAATGTTTTCACTCAGAGGGTGGTGGGTATCCAGAACTTACTGCCTAAAAGGGTGGTGGAGCAAAGAAGTATTTAGATATGAATTTGCAATGTCAAGACATGCAAAGCTATGGGCCAAATGCTGGATAATGGGATTAGAGTAGTTGGATAACTTGTCTTTGATCGGCGCAGATGCGATGGACCGAAGAGCCTTTTTCTGTGCTGTAGACCTCTACGACTCTAACTTCATCCCTGTCAAACTGAATGGAAACATTGCTTGTTAACCTATATTTGTACAGGCTGATGGTCCACAATCAAGTTTGGTATTTTGCATTGAGGAACTGAATGCTTTATTCATTCTTATGTTACAGGAGTAGGGGTTCTAAATGGTCAATTATATGCAACAGGAGGTCATGATGGACCTTTGGTGAGGAAAAGTGTTGAGGTGTACGACCCATCCACAAACACTTGGAGACAAGTGGCGGACATGAATATGTGCCGGAGGAACGCAGGTAGGGATCCATTTAAATTTTGGATTTTATCTTGTATTTGAAGATAAAATAAGTTTTAGTCTAATCAAATATTTTCTGTCTTGTAGGAGTTTGTGCTGTAAATGGATTTTTGTATGTAATTGGAGGTGATGATGGTTCTTCTAATCTAGCTTCTGTGGAGTTTTATAACTCTATAACTGACAAGTGGACATTATTACCAAGCAATATGAGCACTGGAAGAAGCTATGCAGGTAAAGCTGTTGCAGGTTGTAGCTAAGATTTTCTAACCAGGTTGCTGTGTACCGTAATGATGCACAAGCTAAGCAGTTTTTTTTTGATCGTTTGTCATCGGACTATTTCGGATCTATCCAATGTTAGAGTTGGTTTCCATTCGCAGGTGGACATAAAACATCCATATGCATTATTCTAATTCTATTACACACCAGAAATTGACTTGAATTTAAAATCTATATTTTTAATTTGATTCGATTTGATTTATTATTGTCACAAGTTAGTATACAGTGAAAAGTATTGTTTCATGTGCTCTATACAGACAAAGTATGCCGTTCATGGAGAAAGAAAGGAGAGGGTGCAGAATGTAGTGTTACTGTCATAGGTAGCATATAGAGAAAAATCAACTTAATGAGGTAGATCCATTCAAAAGTCTAATGCCAGAAGGGAAGAAGCTGTTCTTGAGTCATTTGATATATGGCCTTTTGCATCTTTTTCCTGACAGAAGAAGGTGGAAAATAGTATATCGGGGTTACGTGGGATCCTTAATTATGCTGGCTGCTTTTCTGAGCCAGAGGGAGATGTAGACGGAGTCAATGGATGGGAGGCTGGTGTGTGGGATGGACTAGGCTTTGTTCATGACCCTTTCTAGTTTCTTGCAGTCTTGCTCAGAGCAGGAGATATACCAAGCTGTGATACAACCAGAAAATATGCTTTCTCTGGTGCATCTGTAAAAGTTGGTGAGAGTTGTAGCAAACGTACCCAATTTCCTGAGCCTTCTGGAAAAGCAGACATGTTGGTGGGCTTTCTTTATTTGTAACATCAAAGAGGGACCAGGACTGGTGACCTGGACACCTAAAAACCTTGAAGCTCTTGACCATTTCCACTTGATCTCCATTGATGTAGACAGGGGCATGTCTTCTGGTACACTTCCTGAAGTTGATGACTATCTCCTTCATTTTACTGTCATTGAGGGAGAAATTATTGTTATCAGACCCAGTTCACCAAATTCTCTGTCTCTTTCCTGTGCTCCGTCTCATTGTTCAGGATCTGACCCATTACAGTGGTGTCATCAGCAAACTTAAAAATGGAGTTGGAGGGGAATTTGGCCACACAGTCATAGGTGTATAAGGAGTATAGCAGGGGGCTGAGGACACAGCCTTGTGGGGCAATGGTGTTGAGGATAATCATGGAGAATGTGTTGCTACCCTTCCTGATCCTTACTAATGTTTATAATAATCATTTTCATATCTTATCTTTTGTGTAGAGGCAAAATGATAGTGACATTAATTTGCTTAATTGTAAGACTCTCTGATCCATGCCACATTAGTGTTTAAATAGAGCATTCATAAGCATCAATGATGCCCATGTTTCAAAATGAATCGCTCTTTGACACATGACATCATTTCTGCCTGGTTGGAGCGCCAATTGGAGTTGATGATTGGCATCAATCAGAAAGCAGGAAGCTGTGAAGAGGATAAATAGAAAAGCAAGAGGCTTCAATAAAGTTATAATTGGGAAAGAAAAGCAGTTTGAGAGGGGTAGCTGCTGGGATGGATTTGCATATTGAATATGGGGAGGTGAGATTTCTGAAGTGTATAAAGAGAGCAGAGTTAAAGGGTGTTAGGTTTGGGTATGCAGGACAATAAGTGAATTCACCTGTTGGCTGAGCGTTGGGGGAAACAATCACACAAGGAAATCGCTTTTGCCAAAAGTATGGTGACTTAAATAATGTAGTTCTGATATCACTGACTTAATTTACTGGCTTTTGTTACCTGTAGTCTGGTGTAAGCTAATCACCACTGCTATGTTCTAGCAAATTGGTGGCTGTTAACCAATAAACATTTTAAACCAGAACTCTGCACTGGCAACATCGGGCAAAAATTGTAATTAATTTGAAATAGGGCAGTTTGTTGTTCTTCCCCAGCCCTAGTTTTCAATATATTTGTTATCTTTTCTTCCTTGGGACTGTCTATATTAAGCTCCATGAAACATAGTTATCCTCAACTATGCTATGAATCAGCTGGCAGATGTGTCTGTACGAGTGAATTAAATTGGCTGGTGCTGCTTGTCCCATGGAGAGTGAAGTGTTGCATCAACATGAGCCACTCCACCTAGTGGCGTACTAAAACCAGTGAAGAATTGGTAAAGTGGGTCTCGTTAAGACATTATTTTTAATCACTATCCTGGAGTGGCAGCCCAGCACTCAACTACCAAACAAACAAGGATAGCTAACTATATGTACTCTTGAAAGTAATTATACTTAAATTATTTAGTTGTGATGTAACCTTACTTTGAACAAAGAAAATTACAGCACAGGAACTGGCCCTTCAACCCTCCAGGCCTGCAGCATGAACTAAAACCCCTTACCTTTCCGGGGAACATATCCCTCTATTCCCATCCTATTCATGCACTTGCCCAGATGAATAATAGAAGCAGATGGGGCAGTGTTAACTGAAAAAGGTAATTGGGTCACGTATGAAATGTGCTGTAGATTAAAAGCTAAAAGAACTCAAAATATGTTGATATGAGGCAGAAATATCATTTGGGTCACTTATTGATATTATCATTATTCAGAACTGGCTCTGAATCTTTTAACTTGAATTGTTTATATTCCTATTAGGTGTTGCTGTTATTGATAAGCCACTATGACTCCACACTTGAGCAACAGTGGGATTCAAGTGAAAACTGATTCGCATCCTGCTGAAGACTGACCTAGGTGTTTTTTTTAAACTATTTATACTACTTGGATGCATGGTATACTGTATGAGGAACAGCTCAGTACAGTTACCCTATCAAAAAGAAACCAGCACTGCAATATACATTTTTAAAAGAAAAATCAACTATGAATCTAAGGGTATAGCAAGATATGGAAACACTTTCGCTACTAGCACTGCAAGTGAAACTAAGAAAGTGCAAATTAGCGGGCATATGCTACCAGTTTGCTCTTGCCAAGTGATCTGGGATGTTCAGAGTTGATAAGCGACAGCCTTCAACAGAGCCCTATTGACTGGAGAATGTGAACGTTTTACTGTTACATGTGAGTTCTACACAGTACCGTTGCTGAAAAATCAAGCTGCTGCCTTTTTAAAGCACAATTGTTTGGATTAGATGAAGCACTGCATTTACCATATCAACCATTTTAAAAGAGACAAACCCAACATTCTAACCTCGGGGAGCAGAAGGGATATTTGCCATAATGGTTTGATCATGTTGAGATGAGCTGCACCTGTTATTTCAAATAATGTTCACCCCTCTCTCCTCTCTCAGATATAGCATTAGATCCCCAATTTTGACAGATGAACTAATAGAAGATATGAAGTTCCTGTTGTAAGTAGTTCCTTTGGTAGCCAGAAAACTTTAATGCAGTCTTCAAATTCTTTGTGAGTTTGCTATTGCCAGTACAGAAACTGTTTGGACACTGGAACCTCTTTTGCGCCGATGCCATGCAGCACTCTTAGTAGTCCAAGCCAAAATGGACCAGAATTGTTATCGATTTTTACAGCCTCACAGTTTAGACTAATGATATTCATTAACTTACATAGATTGTATCAGCAGTACTCAAATATTTTTTAAAATAAAAAAAACTTCAGGCACCTGTAATCGCATGTAATATGCAGATGGTGACAGGCAAGATAGACCATCGTACTTTCCCGTCCAGTTGATCTGGAGGACTTGGGATTGGGTGGTTTACACTAGGCAAATTAATACAGTGAAAGTGAAAACTTTAAACCATCTTGTAGAAGAATTGTTTTAAAAATGCCTTTAACCTCAAGTTTCCATTGTCCCAGCCTTCCAAAGTTTGCAGCTAATTGTTTGGCTACTTTTAATAAATACTGCCATCTAGTGAAAATTCTGACCAGCAAAATGCTAAAATCAGTTTTTTTTAAAAGAACAAAATACATTTTTAATACTAAATGTATTCAAATTCATTCTGGCTACAGATAGTGTGTTATTATGTCTAATAATACATGGAGCAGTATCACTTCAAGGCTCTGAGACTGCACTTGTATTCCTGATGTGAGTAGAATTCTTACTCATGAGGTACAGTAACATTGTAAATGTGGTTAATAGGTATTCGCTAAAGCCTTATTCATTTTAGTATATCCATTCCTTTGTAAAACATCGACTTAAAAAACACAAGATTTTCATACTATTTGCTTTTTTTGACTTTCTTTAATTTCCATTTCCTTCTTTACTATTTTTCTTCTGTTTAACACTTTTTTCCTTTTACTTTATAATTTTGATTGTTTAAAATCGCTTTAATAAATCATCCCTATACTTTTTTGTTTTCACTGTATTTGCCTCTGTGGCTTTCCATTTTAAGAACATAAGAACATAAGAAACAGGAGCAGGAGTAGGCCATTCAGCCCTTCGAGCCTGCCCCACCATTCAATAAGATCATGGCTGATCTGTCGCTGCTCAGTTCCACTTTCCCGCCCTCTCCCCATAACCCTTAATCCCCTCTCCTATCAAAAACCCATCAACCCGCGTCTTAAAAATATTTAGCGACGCAGCCTCCACCACTTCAACGGGCAGAGAATTCCAGAGATTCACCACCCTTTGAGTGAAGAAGTTCCTCCTCAACTCCGTTCTAAACCGCCCCCCTTTTATCTTGAGGCTGTGCCCCCTAGTCCTACTGTCTTTTTTGAGCGGGAAGAGTCTTTCCACCTCTATCCTATCCATCCCATTCATCATCTTATACGTCTCAATGAGATCTCCCCTCATTCTTCTAAACTCTAACGAGTACAAGCCCAGTTTATTCAGCCTCTCCTCATAGCTCAACCCCCTCAACTCCGGTATCAGCCTAGTAAACCTCCTCTGCACTCCCTCTTTTTTTCCAGTTTTTAATGATTTTTAATTTTTAATTTTCTTCCAGTTTTTAATGATTCTCCAGTCTCTGAGCATTGAAATATATGAACCTTGATTTGTTTTATCATGTGTTTCTGTGCAGATAATTTTGTGCAGTGTGAGAGGTTTGAATACATTTGTCAATTTGCTTTTCAATGTTTCTTGTGTCCTCTTTGGTGTTTTCCTTCTGTCTCTTAATTTCACCATCCTGTCTGTCGTTTCCTGTGGATTTTCTTTTAGATGCTATTTTACCTCTGCTGTTTCCATACAGCCACTACTACTGGAGCTTATTAGATTGATGATAATGCTGCACTACTGCAATAACCTGGTAAGTGTTGCCCATGGTTTAAGAACATTGTCTAGTGCAGCATGAGGGAAAATATAAAATGCATTAGGGAATGAATGAGTGAAGAGTCAACTAATTTTGGAGCTTCTGGAGAGCCATACCTTATAACCCTACAGTGCAGAAGGAGGCCATTCGGCCCATTGAGTCTGCAACAACTCTTCGAAAGAGCATCTTATCCAAGCCCACCCCAACCTATCCCCATAACCCCACGCATTTACCATGGCTAATCCACATAACCTACACATCCTTGGAAACCGGAGGAAACCTACACAGATAGTCACCCAAGGCTTGAATTGAACCTACGTCCCTGATGCTATGAGGCAGCAGTACTAACCACAGTGCCACTGTGCCACCCTGACAGGGGACTTGGAGTCAGATTAGCTAATGCAAAAATGTTTATGTCCTGCTTTTCCAATGAATCCATTTAATGTGTATGTTCGAACTACCAGAGGTGCAACAATTATAGAAGCTTTTTTAGTTTCCTTCACAAGAATTTTTAATTATGGTTCGATTGTTCATTTATATAATTATAGGTTGATTTGAATATTTTTGGCAACCTAATGACGTGCAAATATAGTTCAATGAAAATCAAGTATTTTGGTGCCAATGTGATCCTGCCATTGATTATCTACTAAATGTTACTGAGTTGGATAATGGTTGCGCTTCTAATGTCAAACGCAAGTTACTAATTTAATTTATGTAAGTTATTATGTTCAGTACATATACTATTCCATTCTAAGCAGTGTTACAAAATAACTCTCCATCCACAATAGTGAGTGTCATAAAACATAATTAATTTGTAATTCTGTAACTCTGTCTTCATTGTTATGTATTGGACTACCAAATCAGACCAAAAAGGTCATAATATAGTGACAGAGTATGGTGTCAGGGATTAATGTACCATTGCACTCTGCTGTCATTTGAAACAGTGTTTAAAATCTTTTTGGGTTTTATGTAATGATTTATTTTAAATGTTCCTGTCATATCTATGGAACACAAGACTGTGAAGCACTCCTGACTGTATTTTATTTTTCAAAATGTCAATAAAATGACAGAAATAATTTGAACATTTTATTGTTTATTCAGCTTGGATAGATGCAGCACATTTGTCTTTTTATGTGTAGCGCTTGACATTTTCTTGCTACTTTAGAACACTGACAACTGGAATCAATTCTCTTTGTATCTCTAATTTTAAAGTATATAGGTTTTTATTACTGTAATGTTTCTTACATTTCATGAAGGAATTTATAGAGGAAAGAAGAAAATAACAAGTACTCAGAATGGCGAGCAATAGTAAGTACAAAGTGGATAGTTCTGCACCTGAAATATAATCAGATTAATATTTAAATTGCAAGTAAATTTAAACTCCTATGTTTCCTATTGTTTTAAGATTTGTCAGAATTGTGTAATCTCATTTGAATTCAACTGAAAGAAAGGTTGAAGCCATCTTTAGTTGATACATACAGATCTTGTATCAACTGTTTTATTTAAATGCTACAAAATATTACAGACAAGTCAATGAGTAATTTGCCATTAGAATTTCAGGAATATTTTTAAAGTTGCTTGGTGGTACAGAACTTGAATATTGCTGGTAAAAAGTTGCCAAAGACTTGCACTCATCAGGACAAATGCAAGAGTACCAAATTTCAAATGATCACAATTAATACTTCAGGAGAAAAGAGTGATGATTGCTTGGCAAGTCCACTGTGGCTGAGGCATTGCCATACAGAAAGCAACAGGGGACTATAGGCTCCCCAAACTCCAGGTAACTCAAAAATAGGCACAAGGCTTAAATATATTCTTTTTCTTTGCAGAGAACAGGTCTCTGCAAGGCAATGCATATAGCTTTTAATAAGCTTAAATGAACCATGTTACAAGCTCAACTGACTATCTTAGATTGGTTGTTACTGTAGCTGTTAGCACACTCAGGATTCATAGAATCCCTACTGTGCAGAAGGAGGCCATTCGGCCCAACAAGTCTGCACCAACAACAATCCCACCCCATGCCCTATGTCCACAACCCCATGTATTTACCCTGCTAACCCCTGTAACCCACACATCCCAGGACGCTTTGGCCAATTTATCATGGCCATTCAATCTAACCTATACATCTTTGGACTGTGAGAGGAAATTGGAGCACCCAGAGGAAACCCATGCAGACACGGGGAGAATGTGCAAACTTTGCACAGACAGTGACCCAACCCAGGTCTCTGGAGCTGTGAGACAGCAGTGCTAACCACTGTGCTGCCCAGCCTAATCACAAAATCATATCTAACAGTAGATGTTCTGTTTGGGGTTTTGCAATTGTGGACTGATTGAGTACAGTCTGTATTCTGCCTATTACAAACAACCAAAGGAACATGCCATTTGAATCAATCAGTCTGGTGTTGGATGCAATTCTGTGATTTTTCCAAGCAGCTGAAGCCTCCAGTTATGGAGGCTGGAGAGCAGTTGGTGACTCTTGAATTTGAATAGTGATAGGCTTGGCAAAATGCATTCTCAGTCTCTGCTCTCTCACACACAAATAAACAGGCAAGATTAAAATGAAACAGGTGATTTTTTTCATTGAAGCAGCACACTCAATGAAAGACTTTACAAAACATTGAGGCATTTGATGTTAGACTCAAAATTGAGTTAACATAAGAACATAAGAAATAGGAGCAGGAGTAGGCCATCTAGCCCCTCAAGCCTGCCCTGCCATTCAATAAGATCATGGCTGATCTGTTGTGTCTCAGTTCCACATTCCCGCTCTCTCCCCATAACCCTTAACCCCCTTGCCTATTAAAAACCTATCAACCCACGTCTTAAATATATCTGGCGAGGCAGCCTCCACCACTTCAACGGGCAGAGAATTCCAGAGATTCACCACCCTTTGAGTGAAGAAGTTCCCCCTCAACTCTGTTCTAAACCGCCCCCCCTTTATCTAGAGGCTGTGCCCTCTAGTCCTACTGTCCTTTCTGAGCGGGAAGAGCCTCTCCACCTCTATCCTATCCATCCCATTCATCATCTTATATGTCTCAATGAGATCTCCCCTCATTCTTCTCAACTCTAACGAGTACAAGCCTAGTTTATTCAGCCTCTCCTCATAGTTCAACCCCCTCAACTCCGGTATCAGCCTAGTAAACCTCCTCTGCACTCCCTCCAAGGCCAAAATATCCTTGCGTAAGTGCAGCGACCAAAACTGCACACAGTACTCCTGCTGCGGCCTCACCAGTGCCCTGTACAGTTGCAGCAAGACCTCCCTACTTTTATATTCAATCCCCCTCGCTGTGAAGGCCAGCATCCCATTCGCCTTCCTGACCACCTGCTGCACCTGCAGGCTGGGTTTTTGCGACTCATGCACAAGGACCCCGAGGTCCCTCTGCACCGTCGCATGCTGCAGTTTTTCACCATGTAAGTAATAGTCCTTCCTACCATTATTCCTACCAAAGTGGACAACTTCACACTTGCCAACATTAAATTCCATTTGCCAGTTCCTGACCCATTCGCCCAGCCTATCTAGATCCTTCTGCAGGCTCTCCACACCCTCTGCACAATTTGCAATTCCACCAATCTTGGTGTCATCAGCAAATTTCGACACCATACACTCGGTTCCCTCCTCCAGATCACCTATATAAATGGTAAATAGCTGAGGCCCCAGCACCGACCCCTGGGGCACTCCACTAGTCACCAACTGCCAATCCGAATAGCACCCATTGACCCCCACTCTCTGCCTCCTATTTGACAGCCAATCCCCTATCCACGCTAACACCCTACCCCAATTCCATGCCCCCTGACCTTCTGTAATAACGTCTTGTGAGGCACCTTATCAAACGCCTTCTGAAAACCAAGAAACACCACATCCACCGGCTCTCCTCTATCCACTGCCCTAGACACATCCTCAGAGAACTCCAATAAATTCATCAGACACGACTTCCCCTTAACGAAACCATGCTGCGTCTGCTCTATCAAACAATTCTCCTCAAGATGCCTCGCTATTTTCTCCTTGATCACGAATTCTAACATTTTACCTACAACAGACGTTAAACTAACCGGCCTATAATTCCCTGCCTTTTGCCTGCCACCCTTCTTAAACAACAAGTTAATCCGCTAATTGCTACTTTGTAAATAAAAATGGTTGATAAAAAATGTTAAGTATTTTAAAATTATTTCTGAGTAAGACTTAAGTACAGTAGCATCAAAGTAAATTGCAATGCAAACAATTATAACAATATCATCACAATTTCAAGAATATAAAATGGGATAATGCACTAATTGCAATTTTACAGCAAGTCTGTGGAATAAGGATAAAGGATCTTTACAAGCACTTAGTGAGACTTATCTCCAATGCCAATTGAATTTTATGCCAATTGACTTTAGATTAAACCCTGACTACCCTACCCATAAACAATTCTTTGTTATTCATTGCAGCACTAACATTTTAAAATATCAAAATAACTGAACCAATCGCATTTTTCAGTTCTTCCAACATTGTTCCATAGTCTGTTGCATGCTGCACTTAACACTTGTAAGAACAGGAATAGATGCTTTGGCCCCTCGAGCCTGTTCTACCATCAGGGATGTTTCGTATATTGGTTATGTGGCCTATCTTATCTTGAGCGACTCTGATCTGACTCAGGTAGGTTACTTCGAACTGCTTTATTAACATCATATACAAGATGGGGGCGTTATCTCATCTCTGAATATAGTCTGTTCTATCTGCTGTACAGTGTTGAGTACATGACTACTGCTGTCACTGTTACACTGTGACGTAGGTCACTGATTCATTACCTTAACTATTAATCCATTAACCTACAAGTGTGAACATGGCTGACCTGCGACCTAACCCCACATACCATATCTCTAGCCCCATATCTCTTAACATGTCTTTAACAAAAGTTGATCGAGCATCAACTGCTGAAGAGAGTCGCAAACATCTAACACTTGTTTTGTGTGTAGAAGAGTTTACAAATTTCACCACTGAAAAGTCTGGCTCAGGGCTCGTGCCACATCCTCCCATGCCAACGTACTAAATTTTACTTCATACTTCTCATTCTCCAGAACCTGCCAATGCCTAACTTCCACTTTTTTGGAATGTGTTCACATCTTAATCACTAAATTTGTGGGGTGGAATTTTCCTCAAAAAATGACAACGTAATTTCTGGCGAGATCTGGATCACAATCTTGATTTTTTTTTTGTGCCTGAGGCTCAACATTTCTAATCCCCCTCCTTTTGGGGGTCAGCTGAGCACTTAAAGCAGGGGGCGCTGCATTTAGCGGTTCCACAGCACTTAGTCTCATTCTAAGCCAGGACGATAGGAGTAAGGAGATCAGCTCCTCTTCACAGCAGGGGCCCTCACCCATTTGCTGGAGTCCTGCATCAGGGTAACAGATGCTGCCTGGGAGATGGTGGCAGCACAGGTCTATGCCAGCAGTCTGGCCAAGAGGGAGGGAGTACAATGTAGGAAGTAGGTGAATGATCTATTACGAATGACCTACTGTCATCTTGTCACTTGATCATTCTGTCATGTCCCCAGATGTTACTTGGAACCCACAAGTTGCTACCTCACAGTTTTCCAGCAGCTGACCTCCCACCAGCTTCCTTAACTTCCCCCTCAGCACCACGGCACTCCTCAACAGAACCCCCTCCTGCCTGGATGCAGTGTCCACACGTGTTAATTATCATCAAGCTCATATCTTTTGTGTCCCTGCGGGAGAAAATAGCCCCCAGCTGCAGAGAGAGAAAAAATAGGCAATGGACTGCCCGAGCTGAGGATCCTGACTCTATTCAATAAGAGGGTCCATGGGACTTGCAGGGGAGGAGCAGGGGCGGGCCTGTACCAAGTGAGGTTGCTCTGCGGGGGAAAAGTGAGGAGTCATTGTATTTCATCCAAATGATCAGTCTCAAATAAGTATTTTGTTGTCCAAACACTTGACCACGCCATATGCTAAAACACTGGCCTTTGCCTGGCAAGAGCGTCAACCAGAGAGCCTGGCCTGTCCACCAGCTGTGCCCCACTGCCCATCCTTGTGAACACCTCAGAGATCATCTCCGAGGACGACATGGATGAAGCGTCATGGTATCACCCGCACCGTTCACCGTTGCAGAAAGAGAGACACCTCGGTTGGTGAACTGAGCAGCCGGGCTTTTGGGTCACTTTCTGGTGAGCACCACACTGCTTCTGACGTGCATCAGGTGGAAGCAGGAACATCCCAGGGATTGGAGAGTCAGATCAGCTGGATCCCAGGACACAGATGTGCCCCAGCCAGGTGCCTTGTCTCTAGCCATGTTTGAGCTTCAGCTGCTTGAGATGCAAAGACAGAGCTGGGAATACCAGAAGGGTGACTGCAAGGTCAAATGGAGAAGTTCCACAGCCTTCTGTCGCAGATATGTTGTCGGCTTTGTGTGGCACCTGGGCCAACACTGCAAGAGTGGCAACGCAGCGGAAAGCACAGGACATTTAATCCATGGCTGCAAACCTCAGTCCCTGAGCACCATGGTCCAGACAATGACTGACCTCCAGGACTGGTAGCACCAGATGATGGCCAGGCTTCTAGAACTCACTCCAGCTACTCCTTTGCCCCATTCAGTAACCCAAGGGCCCACGAACACCCGGAGGAAGAGGAATGATGGAGCACCTGTGAAGGCCTTCCACCTAGGAGAGCCTGGGAGTGAATTTCCCCCTTCCTAATACTTGTACACCTCAGGGGGCACAAGTATTAGGGCTGAACAGGGTGAGGTGGCAATACCAGTGCCACCCGAGAGAAGTCTGGGGCCCCTCCAGGTCCCAACCTGCCACTGGATGCGTGCCAAAGGCATCAGGGCAGGGAATGCAGCTGGCTGCCTCCACTTCTGGTGTGCAGCCTGGGACACATCTAGACATAGTTGAGGGTACGCAAGGCTATGGAATTGTGGTGGCACAGAATGGGCACAGGTGAGGTTAGGCACAGATAGTTGGAGGTCTTTATCAAATGTTACAAATGCACATGTAACTATATTATACAAACTCAAAATAACATAATTCCTGAGAGCACATGGTGGTGCACAGACCCTCACCCCCGAATCCTCCTCCAGTGCTCTGTGACAAAGGGACCTCAGGCCAAAACTCACTCTCTCTCTCATGAGCCAACAAATAGGAGTCAGAAATAAGCAATAACTGAGGAGCATCACAGACCTTCTCTCACTGCAAATGACCATCACTGTCCTGCTCTCTCTGATCAGCAGGCACCAGGAATACCCAGGCCCAGCATGCTGGTGACTGAAGTTTAACACAACTTTTCTTCCGTGGTCACAGAGGGGTTAGCATCGTCTTGGTAGAAGGGGGCTTCTTGAGCTGCCGGACAACATGGTGTTTCTATAGGGTGAAGCAGAAACTGATGAGGGCAGCCCTGTTCCTTCTACCCATGGGAGCCCTTGCCCCCTCCTGGTCTCCATCTCCCAGCTCCCCTCAGGCCTCTTCCTCCACTCGCACTTCCTCCTCACCGCTCCATCACAGACCGGTTGGCGCTGTCATTGAGCCACACAACCCACAGACTAACAATGCTATAAAATTGTAAATGACACAGGCTTCAGGGCGACACACACCAGTACGACCCTATCCTGGAGACACCTGACAACCTCACCCAGCCACCCAACTTTGCTGAAGCCATGGTACCCGATTCCTGTTTCTAAAAACTAGTAGCAATTCACACCTGGGTGACATCCCACCTAGTGAAGTCTGACTTTAACATCACTAAGTACATTATAATGCATTAGAATTGAGCTAACTGCATCAATGGGGCAGGCCCAGAGATATCATATTCTGAAACCTTACCAACACAAATCCCATTCTTGACCTTTCTTGATATTTTGTGGCCATAACAGGATTGTGCCCGTGGCTAACTGGTCCGCTAAATTCCGTCCATGATATCTCTCTGCAAATATCCTTTTCTCTGCCATATTTTTCCTGCAAGTCAGCGCACGGCTTTTAATAAACAGTTACTTTGTAACTGCAGTGGTTATGTTACTGGACGAGTAACCCTGAAATGCCTGGATTATTGGTTTAGAAACACAAGTTTAAATTTGACCATGGCAACTGAGAGATTTAAATTCAGTTGATTAAAAAAATGTGAAATTAAAACCTAGTATCAGTAAGGGTAACCATGAAACTACCAGATTGTTATAAAACCCAGCCAATTCCCTAATATCCTTTCGAGAAGGAAACCTGTTAGACAGTCTGACCTGTTTATAACTCCAGCAATGTGGGTGACTCTTAAATATCCCAGCAAGCCACATAGTTATATTAGATCGTTGTAAAAAAAAAAGTAACAGGAATTAAACTGGACAGACCATGTGAACCAAAATATTGATATGACAACAGTCATTCTGCCAGGAGGGAGTGGCCCTGGGAGTATTGTCTCCACATTTAATGAGGTCTGAAGGAGTTTTGAGAGTAGCAAGGGTATAGATGTACCATAGTGGTAGACAATGCCCATCACCACAAGTGAATCAATAGCACCTTGCCTGAGAGCTGGCTGAGAACTGAAGAACACAGCTGCCAGATTAGGCCTATGGTAGGTGGAGGTGAGGAACTTGCATAGCCGAAAAACCCACTTGACTGTATCCCTTACCAATCTACCTGCTGCGGATGCATCTATCCAAGTATTGATATGACTAACCACTGCACAGTCCTTGTGGAAACCCTCATCATGTTATGTGACAGATTCAGATAAAAGCTAGCAGCTCTAAACTGGACATCTATAAGGAGCTGTTGGCCATCAGCAAAAGAGTTTTATTTCACAATCTAACCTCATGGACTAGCAGGTCTCTTACTCTACCATTACCATCAAGCTAGGGGACCAACCCTGGTCACACAGTGTGTGGAGAGTATCAAGAACAGTAGGCATACCTAGAAATGAAGTGCCAATCTGTTGAAGCTGGTCACTTATCAAAGATAAGCCGTTCACAACCGATGAATCAAATCAAAACTCTGCAGTCTTGTCATATCCAGTCATGAACAAAGTTGGGCAATTATACTAACAGGAGGAGATGTCTCCGTGAATATCTCCATCCTTAATAATGGACCTCAAAGTATGAATCCAATTAGCAACACTCAGGTGTTTGCAACCATTGTCAGCCAGAAGTGCTGAGTGGATGATTCTTTTTAGCCTTTGCCTGAAGTCTGTGCCATCACAGATGCCAAACTTAACCATATAAATTCAGTCCACGTGATATCAAGAAACAACAGAGCGCACTGGACACAGCAGAAGGTATAGGTCTTGATAACATTCTGGCTGTGACGTTGAAGATTTGTGCTGTAGAACTAGTTGCACCTTTAGCCAAGCAGTTCCAGAATACATACAATACTATTCTGAACAAAGTGGAAATGTGCCCATGTATGCCCTGTTCACAAAAAGCAGGACAAATCCAATTCAGTTGATAACCATTTCATAGGTTTACTCTCTATCATCAGCATCAAAGTGTCAGAAGATATGGGTGACATCACTTATTTAGCAAAAACCTGCCCACTGATGTTCAGTTTGGATTGTGTGGACTATTCAGCTCCAGACCTCATTACAAACTGGGTCCAAATATGGACAAATGAGCTGAATTCCGGAGCTGTGAGAGTGACATTGATATCAAGGCAGCATTTGACAAAATATAGAATCCAGGAATTGAAGTTAAGAGGGATCGAGGGAAAACATTTCATAAACTGGCCATAAATGATACAAAAGAAAATGTGTGTGGTTGTTTGAGGCTAATCATCTTCAGGCCCAGGACATTGCTGCAGGAGTACAGTGTCCAAGGCTCAACCATTTTCAGCTGTCCCCTCAATGACCTTACTCCATCATAAGAATGTGAACTCATTAGTAACACATTTTCAGTTCCATTCCAACTCAGATAATGAAGCAACCCTTCCTCCTAGGCTTAGCTAACAAGTGGTGTATAACATCTTTGCCACACAAATGTCAGGTAATGACCATCTCCAACAGAAAGATTCCAAACACCTCCCTTTACCAGGACTGAAACACCCACCACCATCATCTTGGTGGTTACCATTGGCCATCATCATCCAAGACAAAACAGCCCATTTGATTGGCACCCCACCCACCACACTAAATATTCACTCCCTCTACCATTGGTATACTATGGCTGCAGTTTGAACCATCTGTAAGATGCATTACAGCCATTCCTCAGCATTTCTTTGGCTGAATCTTCCAATTCACCACTTCTATAATTTAGAAGAATAAGGACTGTGGGTGCATTGGAACACTACCACCTGAAAGTTTCCCTCCAAGTTACATATTACCCTTCTGACTTCAAATATCTCATTGTTACTTCATTGTCAATGGTTAGAACTCACTCTCTAACAGCACTGAGTGTACCTACACCATCCCCTTAGAGCGGTCAGTGGGCAGCATAATGAGCAAACAATGTTGTTCATTCACCGATAACCACAAAATCTGGGCAATTGTTTCCATTTCTTTCCCAAGCTTTTTTTTACTAATTATCAGCTCTTAGTCTCTTGAGACTGATTGGTCTGCTCACATTAAGATGTTACTAAAAAGTTGTTGTTGAATTGGAAAGTCTCAACCTAGTGGGTATAGTTCTAATTCTATATCAACTTTTTAAAAATTAATTTGTGGGGCATGGCCGTCGCCAGCTGGCCAGCATTTATTGCCCATCCCAAATTGCCTGAGGACAGTTGAGAGTCAACCACGTTGCTGCGGCTTTGGAGTCACATATAGGCCAGACCAGGTATGGATGGCAGATTTCCTTCCCTAAAGGACATTGGTGAACCAGATAGGTTTTTCCAACAATCAGCAATGGTTTCATGATCATCAGTAGATTCTTAATTGCAGATTTTTTTTTATTGAATTCTAAATCCAACATTGCCATGGCAGGATTCAAACCCAGGTCCTCAGAACAATAGCTGAGTTTCTGGATTAATAGTCTAATGACAATACCACTAGGCCATTACCTTCCCCTGGCATTAAAGAGACAATCTCATTTTTGCCCACATTATCCACAGTATTTCCTCAGTATACTTTAAAAAATCCTAAATGTTACTTGTTAACAGGTACCTATCCATATACCTCTTTAAAACCATGAAACATTTTTGTTCTATTAACCATATAAACCATTTTTTACACAAACTTGCAGCCTTTTTAAAAAAGTTCTTCATTTTGTCTTTTATTTTGTTGTCCTCTTGTACTCTGTATGTAGCAGAAATATCTGATTCAAATTGCTTAATCCTGTAAGAATTATACATACTTTAATTATAAAGGGTCATGCCTCTGTTCTCTCTCCACACATGCTGTCAGACCTGCTGAGATTTTCCAGCAATTTCTGTTTTTGTTTCCAGAGTCTCTATTTTCAAGAGAAAAAGGAGTCAGGCTAGCCAATCTTTTCTCATAGGTCCAGAACTTGAGGGAATGGCCTTTCACTGTAACCCCTCCAATGACTCAACATTTTCCTGAAACCAGGAGACCAACAAGCATGCTGTATTCTAGTTCTGGTCTTACCAAAGACAAATTCATTTTAAAATGACTTCTCTGCAATGTTATATCCTTGGGAATGCATAGCAATATTGGTTCCTTTTTTTCCGTGGTAAAAAGTCTGACAACACCAGGTTTTTTTCCAACAGTCTTGTAAGTACATAGGAATTTGGAGCAGAAGTAGGCAATTTAGCCCTTTGAGCCTGCTCTACCATTCAATCACATCATGCCTGATATCTCCCTGGTCTGAAATCCACCTCCCTACCTGTTCTCCATATCCTTTTAACCTGTTTTTTTCAATCAGAAATGTATTTCCTCCTTCAAACCATTTAATGACTCAGACTCCACTGTGCTATGGGGCAGCGAGTTCCACAAATTTATCACCCTCTGAGAAGTAGTTCCCTCTCATCTCAGTTTTAAATTTCAAAGTCTATTTATTAGTGTCACAAGTAGGCTTACGTTAATTAACACTGTAATTAAATTACTCTGAAAATCCCCCAGTCACCACACTCCACCCACTGCCTGTTCGGATACACTGAAGGAGAATTTAGCATGACCAAAGCAGCTAATTGGCATGTCTTTCACACTGTGGGAGAAAACCCATGCAGACACAGACAATGACCCAAGTGGGAATCGAACCAGTCCCTGGCACTGTGAGCAACAGTGCTAACCACTGTGCCACCGTGTCTCAACCTATACCTATGACCTCTTGTTCTGGATTGAGAGAGCATCTAGATTTGAAGGCATCAGGATTTGAAGGTTTTTGAATTTAATTTGGCTTTGCCTAACCTGATGTGAAGATGCCGGCATTGGACTGGGGTTAATACAACAGATCGCAACAGACACTGAAAGATGCCCTCACAAGAACAGGATATGGCTCTTGACTCATCGATTGACAGTTCCAACGTGCCACAGCGAAAAACCACACCGACCTCCTCAGAAGACGAACACAGGACACGGCGGATAGAGTACCCTTCATCGTCCAGTACTTCCCCGGAGCAGAAAAGCTACGACATCTTCTCTGGAGTCTTTAACATGTCATTGATGAAGACGAGCATTTCACCAAGGCCATCCCCACACCCCCACTTCTTGCCTTCAAACAACTGCACAACTTCAAACAGACCATTGTCCTCACTGTTCTCACTGTTCAGGAGAACAGTGACTACAACATCACATAACCCTACCACAGCAACCTCTGCAAGACATGCTTGCTCATCGACATGGATGCCTTCATCTTACGTGAGAACACCATTTACCAGGTACATGCCACGTACTCTTGCCAACATTGTCTACCTGATGTGCTGCAGGAAAACATGTTCTGAGGCATGGTACATTGGGGAGACCACGCTATGACAACTGATGAATGAACACCACTTGACAATCACCAGGCAAGACTGTTCCCTTCGTGTTGGCGAACACTTCAGAGGCCATGGGCATTTGGCCTCTGATCTTCGGGTAAACATTCTCCAAGGCAGCCTTTACGACACACGACAGTGCTGAGTCGCTGAGCAGAAACTGATAGTCAAATTCCGCAACCATGAGGGCAGCCTCAACTGGGATCTTGGGTTCATGTTTCACTATTTGTAACCCCCATGACTTGCCTGGGCTTGCAACATCTCATTTACTGTCCTGTCTGGAGACAATACACATCTCTTTAACCTATGCTTAATGCTATCTCCACTCACATTGTCCGCTCCTTCAAGACTTGATTAGATGTAAAGACTCACATTCTAATCAGTATTCTGTAAATTGTGCGTGCCTTTATATGGTCTGTTTGTGATCAGAACTCCCAGTGACCTGACAAAGGGACAAACCCTGAAAGCTAGTGGTGTTTACTACCAAATACACTTGTTGGAATTTAACCTGGTGTTGAGAGACTTCTTACTTTGCCTAACCTGCACAGCATGTGACACAGGATAATATCATTCCTAAGCTTTGCTTTTCAACCTTAATTTACATCCTCATATTGCCTCTGGAGAATGTCACTATGCCATGGACCTCCCCTCCACAGCGTTTGAGTGCCCCAGCTTTCTGAAACACTTGTTCTGTTATCGTCTTCACTTGGCCAGTACTAGAATATCTAGTAGCCTAAAAAAGAGGGAAAGTCTATGAATCTATGATTAGAGATGTTGAATCTGGAACAAAACAAGGGCTCAGGCATAGAACATGACTCTGGCGGATTTTGAAACACAGAAACTAAAAGCAGGAGTAGGTCATTTGACCCTTTGAGTCTGCTCCACCATTCATTTTGATCATGGTTGATCATCAAATTCAATACCCTGATCCCACCTCCCCATCCCCCATATCACTTTCGTCCCAAGAGCTATATCTATTTCTTGAAATCACACAATGTTTTGGCCTCAACTACTAAATTCCACCGATTCACCATTCTCATGGCGAAGAAATTTCTCCTCACTTCAGTCCCAAAAGGTCTACCCCTTATCCTCAAGCGATGACCCCTGGTTCTGGACTCCCCCACCACTGGAAACATTCTTTCTGAATCTACCCTATCTAATCCTGTTAGGAGCTTTGCTAGTGCCAGACAGGAGTAAGTTTTTTTTATTCATTTGTGAGACATGGGTGTTGCTAGCTGGCCAGCATTTATTGCCCATCCCTAGTTGCCCTTGAGAAGGTGGTGGTGAGCCACCTTCTTGAATCGCTGCGGTCCACATGCTGTATGGGTTGACCCACAATACCATTTCAGGATTTTGACCTAGTGACTGCAAAGGAATGAAGATATATTTCCAAGTCAGGATGGTGAGTGGTTTGGAGGGAAACTTGCAGAGGGTGGTGTTCCAATATATGTGCTGCCCTTGTCTTTCCAGACGGAAGTGGTCTTAGGTTTAGAAGGTGCTGTCTAAGGATCTTCGGTGAATTGCTGCAGTGTATCTTGTAGATAGTACACAGTGCCAGTGGTGGAGGGAATGGATGTTTGTAGATGTGGTGCCAATCAAGCGGGGTGCTTTGTTCTGGATGGTGTTGAGCCTCTTGAGTGTGATTGGAGTTGCACCTGTTCAGGCGCGTGGGGAGTATTCCATCACGATTCTGACTTGTGTCTTGTAGATGATGGACAAGCTTTGGGATGCTGGCCTTCATAGCGAGGGGGATTGAATATAAAAGTAGGGAGGTCTTGCTGTGGCTGTATAGGGCATTGGTGAGGCCGCAGCTGGAGTACTGTGTGCAGTTTTGGTCGCTGTACTTACGCAAGAATATTTTGGCCTTGGAGGGAGTGCAGAGGAGGTTTACTAGGCTGATGCTGGAGTTGAGGGGGTTGAACTATGAGGAGAGGCTGAATAAACTAGGCTTGTACTCGTTAGAGTTTAGAAGAATGAGGGGAGATCTCATTGAGACATATAAGATGATGAATGGGATGGGTAGGATAGAGGTGGAGAGACTCTTCCCGCTCAGAAAGGACAGTAGGACTAGGGGGCACAGCCTCAAGATAAAGGGGGGGCGGTTTAGAACGGAGTTGAGGAGGAACTTCTTCACTCAAAGGGTGGTGAATCTCTGGAATTCTCTGCCCGTTGAGGTGGTGGAGGCTGCCTCGCTAAATATTTTTAAGACGAGAGTTGATGGGTTTTTGATAAGCGAGGGGATTAAGGGTTATGGGGAGAGGGCGGGAATGTGGAACTCAGCCACGGCAGATCAGCCATGATCTTATTGAATGGCGGGGCAGGCTCGAAGGGCTAGATGGCCTACTCCTGCTCCTATTTCTTATGTTCTTATGTTCTTTGGGGAGTCAGGAGGTGAGTTGCCGGATAAGCGGAAGGGGTGATGAAAATGGGTAAGTGGAAGGGTTAATACAAGTGGGTGAGTGGAAGGGGTAACACAAGTGGGTGAATGGAAGGAGTGATACAAGTGGGTGAGTGGAAGGGATTATATGAATGAGTGGAAGGGGCGATACAAGTGGGAGAGTGGAAGGGGTAATATAAGTGGGTGAGTGGAAGGGATAATATGAATGAGTGGAAGCGGTGTTGTTGTTACTCTGTTGCCAGTCTGGGTTGCAGTGACGTATCCTGCCCATATTGGATTGTCCACACAGCGCAACATCAGTCCACCGGCTCGTCCAATCAGCGGCCGCCGATCCGCATGAGTCGAGAGGAGGCGATCTGGAACCCGCCTCCTGGCCGCACGTCGATTGGCTGGTAGGTCTGTCACTCAGAGAGATCCTCTGCTTCAATTGGTGCCCTGGGCTGTCAGTGAGGCAGTGGGCTAGTGTTGGGTTAAAGTGCTGCGTCTGCAGCCAGGCTGCTTTCCCACAGCATCGCATACTCAGCCTGCAGAATGGATGCAAACAGCAGCATCATCACCTCTGCCATTCTAGCCATGGACTACATGGATTCTTTACTCCCTCAGAATCCCTTACAGGAACCTTTTAAAAATGCATGGAATTACATGCTGGAAAATTTCACCAAGTTTCAAATTGCTACATGGGGATCTCTCCTAGTTCACGAAGGCGTTTATTTCCTGTTCTGTTTACCGGGTTTCATCTTTCAGTTTATTCCAGCCATGCAAAAGTATAAGATCCAAAAGGTAAGGACTGTTTGAAGCCAATAGTTATTATTTGGGGGGGGGGGGCGGGTGGTGGTTGTGAACGGTGTGTATTATTTACCGTGGGACCGGGGCACCTTTTGAATTCTGGAAAGTACCTATCTCAAATAGCCACTCATTCCATCCAATATTACTGTGAGTTTAAATGGAAAATAGTTAATGATTTCTGCTGGATTTGGGTTTATATTTAGAATGGCGTACAGGCAAACAATGTGCAAGAAAAAACTTGCAGAATTTCGAATGCAGGTACTGTATGTATTTGTAATGTCCCATTTAGCCTCTTGTTGCTTCTGTGTTGATAAAATTGATCAAATTGTAACACATTTTGACCCATCATTGGCCAAATGTAGAATGAGTGGAAAAATTGCAACAGGCATCTGGAATCTCTTTAAAGAAAACTTTTGTTTTGGTATTCGCTGAATATATGTTGAACGTTGTGAAATGTAATTATTACAGACTTAACAGAGAACTCGCCAAGCTGCGGTCCAACACTCTTGAGCAGAAATTACCCCCTCCTTTACCTCCTAAGTTTTCTGGTGGAATATTTCAGTAAACATTCGTTATATATGTCCAAGCCAAGTAAGGAGTTGTGAGGAGGAGCAAGCAATGTAATTTATGCCAAAAAAAACCAGGTGGGTCTGACCCTCCCACTGGCGATTATACCTACAGTTCCTGATTTTATAAAACTCTTGATCTGGACTTGGTTGACTATAATGCTTATAACTATAATGGATGTTAATACAGCAGTAATCGTATACCTTAAGAACCACGGCCAGAGTGGCGTCCTGGTTAAATTTACTGTATTTCTATCCACCCTTGTCGGATATACCCCAGGAAGTGCTAGTTATCACTGAAAATATTGGGCAGAGTTGGTCACAGTAAATGTACAATGTGACCTTAACATTTCACTGCATCATAAATATTAGCTGAAAAGAAAAATAATTGCAAGAAATATTCTGAGATATGTGTTTTTTAATGTAAAAGTGCAAAACTGCATTTTACAGAAGTAGCGACAATTATTGCAAAAACCTCAGCCTTCCTTGCTGATCTTTGAGCAAAGTTCCCTTCACAGCAATATGTTTTGACTTGATATGATTTGTTATTATTGTCACATGTATTAATACACTTTCTCGAATATAATTCTTATGAACATAATAGAGAATGAGCACTCGCCTAGCTGTGATCCAACATTCTGGAGCAGAAATTACCCCCTCCTTTATTAGTATCCAAGTATTGTTTCTTGCGCAGTATACAGACAAAGCATACCGTTCATTGAGAAGGAAAGGAGAGTGCAAAATGTATTGGTTCAGTCACTGTTAGGGGGTAGAGCAAGATCAGCTTAATGTGAGTTAGGTCCATTCAAAAATCTGATGGCAGCAGGAAAGAAGCTGTTCTTGAGCCGGTTGGTACATGACCTCAGATTTTTGTATCTTTTTCCTGACGGAAGAAGGTGGAAGAGAGAATGTCCAGGGTGTGTGGGGGTCCTTAATTATGCTGGCTGCTTTGCTGAAGAAGCGGGAAGTATAGACAGAGTCAATGGATGGGAGGCTGGTTTGCATGATGGTTTGGACATTTGAATTAACTTTAACATGTGTTTATTTGTGGTTTAACTAGAGAATGTAAATAATATCAGTAATTGAAGAATTTTTTAAAAACTGCACGCAGTAGCATAGTCGTTATGCTACTGGACCAGTGATCTATAAATCTGAACAAATGATCCAGACACGATTTTAAATTTCACCACAGAAACTCAGGAATATAAATTCTAGGTTAAATAGTTTCAGTAGTAGCAAACATCTGGTTCATGAGTGTCCTTTAGGAAAATAAATCTGTCATCCTCACCAGGTCTAGCCTACTCATGACTTTAGACCCACAGCAATGTGCTTGACTCTTAATTGCCCTCTGAAATGCCATAAAAGCCATTCAGTTGTATTTAAGAAGATGGATTAGCACCTTCCCCACATCCAGTGAATGAATATTTTTTAAAAAATGAATGGGCGAAATGAGAAATCTAAATTAGACTAGATAGCTTCAGTGTTCATATAGTTGAAATTCTAAGCACTGTTTGTCCAACATAACTTGTTCAAGTTGGCTCCCTTAATGATATCATTAGTTGCTGTTTAAGCAAAAACTAACCTTGAAGTTCCTGGGAGTCCAGCAGAATGAGCCAGGAAAAGACTAGAATCATCAAATGCCAAATCCTTGTAGTTTCTAGGAATGCTTGATTGGCCTTATAAAGGGTGAAATTTCTGCCTACAAACAACACCAAAAGCCGTGGATCAAGTGGCCGGTATTCCTTATACAATGAGTTTGGGAGAAAGAGGCCTAGAACCTCCATGAGAAAGGTGGCATGGGAGGTATCAGTGCTTTCAATACCTGGGGTAGATGCCAATGGAGAGCACTCACACTGTGCAAATTGTATCAAAGTCCAAGTTTAGGGCAGTGGGTCGAATTCTATTATAACTGCCAGGATTGTGATATTCAGGGCAAAATGTGTAGTAAAAAGGAGGAGAAAAGATGTTAAAAAATTATTAATTTGTTTCCTGCATTTGCTTTTGTAAAGTAGGTTGTCCATATATGAGACAGTTCTCTTATCATCATCCTTTTTGAATCTAGGACCAGCCAGAGTGTATTGAGAAACAATGGAAGTGCTTCAAAGTGCTGTTATTCAACCACTTCTGCATCCAGCTGCCACTGATTTGTGGTACTTATTACTTCACTGAATGCTTCAACATTCCCTACAACTGGGACAACATGCCACGATGGTAAGATATCCTTGCCTCATCTCATTATCTATAAAGCCTTTGTCCATGGTTATTCATCTCAAGGCTTGAATTTTATAACCTTAACCAGCCTCCTAAGCTGCACCCAATACAAATTCCAATTCATGCTGAGTTCAGTTGCCTGCATCCTACCCCACATTAAATCCTGAATATTACAGATTTGAATCTGATATCAGCAGATGATTACCATGCTCTATCTGCATATTGCTGTTGCTAAATCATGTGCTGTCTATCATCCCAATCCTTGTCAATCTTCAACTGGTCCTCCTACTCTGGAGTATTCATTTACAACTTCAATCTGCAACCTCTTTCAATCCTGTGTTCAGCTTGCATCTTCCACCATTCAATCTTCAATCTACTTTTCCACACTCAATGCTCTTCTAAATCACTCACCCCTCTGTTAGAAGCTTCATTAAAACCTAACTAGCCAGCACTTTGGTCGCCTTCCCTATTCTCCCAATGTTATTATCTGATCAACGCCTCCTGCAGTGTCTTGACATTGCTTGCTGTATTGCAGCCAGTATATAATAAGTGCACATTTTAATGTTGCTTGTTAATAGAAAATAATCTTGATCATGTTACAGAAAATGAAATAATGGAACAAAGGGCAAAATAGTGAGAGGTAATTTTCTGACAGTGCTGCTGGTGGGCAAGTTCTGATGCTGGTGGGCAAGTTCACCTCCTGGCTTTGCAGGGCAGAAATTCAGGTATGGGTCATTAGTTAAAATGGTTGGAAATTTCTGAGGAGAATGCAGCTGGATTTCTCATGTGTGTTGCTGATGGACAAGGCTCTTGACAGCGGTGCAAAGTCAGAACATTTATTGCTGTAGTTTAAACATGGAATTCCTTCAGTTGAAGTCCGGTGGAGTTTCTTTACTGATATAATGACCCTAAACACTGCTCTATTGCTCTTTCTGATACAGGCAGATCATTGCAATGCAATGCCTGGGTTGTGCTGTTGTTGAGGACACTTGGCACTACTTTGTACACCGACTGCTGCATCACAAGAGAATATACAAATATATCCATAAAGTTCATCATGAATTTCCGGTGAGTCACATGTACTGACAGAGGATTTTTTCTTTTTGGGCACAATGAGAAAACTTGGCAGTTGTGAATCACCAATTTACCTTCCCATTGGCTTCGATGTTGTGGATTACTCAAAGCTCCATTCATCCATTGGTCCTGTTCACACTGACCTATATCATCACCTTGCCTTAGGTCCTGCAGTTTGACAATGATACACTGTGCCCTGAGTTGCGCAGCTTCCTGTGGCCAGTCCCGTTAAGCATGTGAAACACTTAATGCACTTGGGCCACACCCTGAATCTAGGTTGGATTTTCTGGACTATGCAAATTAGAATTGTTGTCGCATTAATACACATTTAAAAAATGAAATTGTAAACTGTGTGCATTTGCTTGACCCATTTTTGCTGCAGGAATTGGGACCAAGTGAATATACAAAATATATTTGTGATCTGGCCATAAAACCATTAAGTCTGGAGTTAGCTCACTTATTGAATAGTTGCAGTCTCCAGCAACTGTTTGTTCCACACCTCTGAATTCTTTCCAAAGCTTCATGTTAATTATTGATAACAGTACAGTAGGACTTTTTCATTGCACCTTCTTGTTATCTTTTTACATCATTCTATCAGTGTTTACTTTCAGTGAATGTTACCTTGTGCAAGCATCACTCAGTTTTAGTTTTTTTCAAATTTCTATATTTATTTAGGCTCCGTTTGGCATGCAGGCTGAATATGCCCATCCAGTAGAGACAGTCGTCCTCGGAATGGGTTTCTTCATTGGCATCATGATCTTCTGTAATCATATAATCCTCCTGTGGGCTTGGGTGACCTTTCGTCTCCTAGAATCAATAGATGTACACAGGTAAATATACTGTTCAAGTAGGACCATAAGACCTGTTTGTTTAATGTTTGAGAATGAGTTAGACAGAAATTACATGGAAAAGGTCTCTCCTTTCACAGATCAATGTAAGCTCCTGCAATAAAAGGTTGCACTGATCCTCAGCTGGATCACCATCCAAACATCAGGGTATTGAATACTGCTGGATTCCACAGATTTGAATGACATATTTTAAGACAACTATTTATTCCAAGTGCTTGTTCCTTTATGGATGGTGTCAAGACCCAGGCCAGAAGCTCCAATGTGTTTTATGCCATTTGATTTTGGCATTGGTGAGCATAAGGTGTTTCACTCCAAGTATAATTCAAACAACCCACTAGGAAGCTTTTATCAAATAAAGTTTGTTTAGGAACACAGTTAAAATGTAACAAAAAGATTTAGCATAACATTTAGCAATTACAAGAATTAAACACAACATAGTATAACTCCTAATAACTATCTCTGCTGTTCCAAGTTAAGTAGCATCCCACAGACACCCACCCTTCTCCAGACTTAGCACACAAAGCAAGTCTGCTCACGTGATGCTGGATGTTCAGCTTTTTAATACCTGCTGTGACTTGGTCTTTGAATGTTGGATCAAATCTTTGAGGCTTCCTGTCCTGGAACTTTCAGCAAGCCTCTGGAGAGAGAGAGAGACAGAGTGAGACACTGCCTTCTTCTTGAGTCACTGTCTGTGTGGAGTTTGCACATTCTCCTTGTGTCTGCATGGGTTTCCTCTGGGTGCTCTGGTTTCCTCCCACAGTCCAGAGATGTGCGGGTTAGGTTGATTGGTCATGCTAAATTGACTGTAGATGCATAGGTTAGAGGATTAGTGGGTAAAAATATGTATGGATATGGGGGTAGGGCCTGGGTGGGATTGTGGTCAGTGCAGACTTGATGGGCCGAATGGCCTCTTTCTGTACTGTAGGGTTTCTATGATTTCTATGATTTCCACCAGCTTCTAGAAACAACTAAGAAAATAAACTAAAACTGGATTTTTTTCTGAAGCATAGCTGTCCTTTACCACTTGACATAAATTGTCAATCAAGCTCCACTCAGCAAACCCCAAAGGACCATTAAACAGAACACTGCATTAGACCAGATTAACATCTGGTGATGTCCATTATATTGCTTCAGTAACTATTAGAGGGCACCGGTTGCGTGGGCCAACAAAATCCTGCAAAGGAACATGAATAAAATACATTTTTTAAAGGCACAGTGTTATCACAATGGAGTTTAGTTGAAACTTTGTACTAGGAAACAGCCACATAGAACATTACAGTAACAGGATTGAGAGGTCACTTTTAAGGCGACATTATTCAGTCGCATTCTAGCAACAGATATACAGGCTTCAGGAATGGGATGGTCTATAACTCAAGGACCAGGCTAAGAGAAAGGAACCAACTGTCAGGAGCTCATTTTATAAAATCTGAATGAAAACTGCACAGATGTAAAAGTAACATTATCACTTCACCTTTGGAGTTTGGGGAACTGAATGAGGGAATTGGGGTATCCCAAAGGCAGCAGCCATAGAGAAAAGATGATTGATCCTGACCTACATAATATATTTTTGATTACACAATATTTTTCCTAATTCATTTTGACTCCACATTACACCACCAATGTAACTGCATAACTAAGCAGTGAGACAATAGACATCTTAACCGGTAAAATTCAGTTGTTACCCCCCCAAAGTCCATGTTTATGCAAGTTAAAAGTGAAAAAAAATGTATTTTAAGAACCTTAAATCCACTAGATTTCATTGAGCTAGATGTCATTTGTAAATAGTGTAAAGTGCACAGGGAAGTATGGTAGAACATGAGTAGCCAAGAAATATAAAAATTTTACATTTAATGATTGAAATAAAAAGGAGATATTTCTAAACTGTATGTTGAACTAAATATATACTGTTGTGCCAGATTCATATTACATTCTTCCATATTATCAAGTCGCGATATTAAATCATTGAAACATTAAATCCAGTGAAGCTACAAACAGTACAATTTTCTGATGAATCTTTACATAGTTTGAAAGAAGTATACCCCCTCAGATCCAAGCTTATTGAAAATCGATGTTCGACATTTAAATCAACTTGATGCTTTTGACTTTGCAGCTTTGTTTGCAGTGTGGTTCAATCACCAGCTCAATACCTGCTAGCTCAGGTCTTGTATATGAAAACGGGGCAAAGGTTCTTTATTACCAGTTGAAGAGAGTGTTAGTGGGTGATTTTGAAGAGTATTAACACAATGGTTGGGGCTAGGGTGAGGGGATGTAGTCCATTAGCTGAAGCATTGGACAGTGAAATGTTCACAGCTCCTGTTGCTCCCTCTTGGTCAAATAGTGATTATGGAGAACTGGGACAACCTGACAGCTGCCAGGAACTCGGCATGGACCTGCAGGAGTCAGTGATGGGATCACTTATGAGGTGAACATGGATGGATTGGTCGCCTTGCCTGTTCACGAGGGCTTCACGAAGCATTTGTGATGTGTCAAGTCCTGGGGGAAGTTGATGACAGCGGGGATCAGAGCAAGAATGGGCCTATAAGTACAGCCTATAGAATCATAGAATGTTCAGTACAGAAGGAGACCATTCGGCCCATTGAGCCTGCACCAACAACAATCCCACCCAGGTCCTGTCCTATCCCTGTAACCCCATATCTTTACCCTGCTAATTCCCCAAGGTAATTTAGCACGGTCAATCAACTTAACCTGCACATCTTTGGACTGTGGAGGAAACTGGAGCACTCAGGAGAAACTCACGCAGACAAGGGGCGAATGTGCAAATCCACACAGTCACCCGGGGCTGGAATTGAACCCAGGTTGCTGGCGCTGTGAGGCAGCAGTGTGAAGCAGGACCACTGGCACCTTGCTGTTGCCTGGTACACCGAATTTAAATTAAGTATATGAACTGTTTTACTGCAATTGTTTACTGAAGCAGAGCAGGAGGTTTTAATGGGAAATTAATAATTGAAGAAGAAAAATATTAAAAGCTATGGGGAAAGAACAAGGAAATGAGAATACTGTTGCTGGGGTTACCTTTCCACTTCACTGCCTGGATGATACGCTGGCAAGGCACATCACCTGTTATTTAGAGAATGTGCCTGCATATCCTTCAATAGCTTGAAAATTGGGCAGACGATTCATTCTGCCAGGTCATTGCCAACAGCTACAATGGAGGAACTAGCACAGAGAAGATGGGCTAAACAGCCACTCCTGCAACCAGAATTCAGCAATTCTATTAATGAGACAATATAATACAGAAAAATAAAATGCTAAGTACAGAGAAGCAATATAACAAATGTGCACCCCCACCAGGAGCGTTTCCTTCTTGGGGGGAGGGACAGCAAGTAAAATAGGCTGGGTACCCATCCCACCATCTTCCTACCTACTCCCAAGCTCATGCCCCCATAATAATGAGGCAGGGAAAAGGGTAACAATCAATTAAGTACATTATACGCTGCCTGTGCCAAAATGTATTTGGCAGGGTGGGAGTGGGACACTAGATTTGCTTTAAACATTAAATGTATAGGTGGGGCGCTCTCGGGGCTGCCCTTGGCCAATCATGGGGCAATCCTCCTTAGACTGAACCACCTCATCCTTCTGACCCGATTCTCTCCCATAAACCCACCCACAATGCTTTATGAGTGATGGGGTGGATCAGCAGGGAGCCCATTGGCTCCATGCCAACGTGGTTTCCGAGGCATGTGCTGTCCAGTGTCCCCACCCCATCCCCGCATTATTCCACCCTGTAATCCACAATGGGAATGAAATGCACATGTATGATTGAGGTTTGTCACTCTTGCTAATTATTTTGCATTATATTTTCTCAGTGGTTATGATGTTCCCCTAAATCCTCTGCACCTGATACCGTTTTATGGGGGCTCCCGTTTCCATGACTTTCATCACATGAATTTTGTTGGAAACTATTCTTCAACCTTCACATGGTGGGACAAGCTGTTTGGAACAGACTTGCAGTTCCAGATATACAATGAGAAAGTGAAGATGGACAAGGAAATGAAAAAAGACAAATAAATGCAGAAAACCAACGAGACAAAAAGTTAACAAGTTTTACACCAAGTTACCATAACCAGGAAATCGAGGAATCTAACCAACAGCTGAACTCTTTCCTAAACCGAAGCTCTTAAATTTCAACAGCAGGAACCATTATTTAGCTACCATCTTTTAACAAATAAAATATTCTAAACTTTCTCCAGGAGTTCAGCTGAGAAAGTAGCAGTGTTAATATACACTTGTACAGACTCGCGTTAAAGTTTCTCCTGACTTTTTGTATTTCGTATACCAAATGCACACATTCATTTTCTCATTTCTTCCAAAATTTTGAATGGATAATCTTGAAGTTCTTTCTCTTTGTAATAGGGGTTGTGAGGAAACATTTTTGTGTGATTATTTGTGGTATTGAAACTTTAATATGAATGGGCCCTGTGATTTTTGTGGTGTAATTTCCTCTACAATATTTCCATGTTATATTCTAGAATCAATAGTTGCAACAGCATGATTTTGCTTACCTATGTTATGCCCTACAGTATAACTGCCTTTCAAGGGTTCCGATTCTGGAACAATGGCCTCAAGTATTCAGTCTTCTACCCAAGCACTCATTCCTGTTCGTTCTTACTAGTATTTTTGTCATAGAGGATAATATATCCAAACATTTTCAACTAAGGAGTCCCTACAGGATCAACTAGTCCTTGTTAATACTTGGTTACAGTCAAGTAACACTGGATTTTATTAGTACCTTGTAGACTGATAGTTCCATTTGGGCATCAGATACATAACTTGATTCACATTGACTGCACTAAGAACTGTAGCTAATGTGCTTTATCATTGTCCTTGGAGCTCTCTTTTATTAATACACCTCTCTGGTACACTTACCACAATGTCTTGTTAGCATATATTTGAGCTGATCTACTCAGTATTAAGACAGGGTAGTACCACTTCTTTTTGCAAAATGGATCAAACTTCATTCAGATGACTGCATTTGTTTACGGTTCATTTCAGCTGATGCTTTCTGAACTGCGGTGAGATGATGAAGGATACAACTTGCCAACAAGCGGTGTCAACTTTCTCCAGTGTGGAGAACATAGTTCCTTTCATTAACAATAATGTGGCTATGGGCCAAGTGCTGGCAGATGGGAATAGCTGAGAGTTCAGGTGTTTCTAATGTGTCAGTGCGGACCCGATGGGTCAAAGGGTCTCTTCTGTGCTGAAAGATTTCATGTATTGAGATTGTATTAAGATAAATCAATATGGAGATTATATTTAATAGCATTAACTTAAAGGTTGAAGATGGCCAGTGGAAATCTGACATAATAGAAGAACGTTCGAGAGGGTTTCAGTATATAATTTGAGGATCATTTTCTTTCCAGTTAGCAGAGAGTTTAGTGACTTGGAGGAATGAGTAGACATTTAATGATCTGTTCTAGGATTGAAAACTGATATAGGGACCAATATTAAAATAACCAGACTGTTGGTTCAGTGAAAGATCAGTGCCTGAATTTTGTTCGTGGCACTTAACTATATGAATTACTCATAATGTGGTATAAATACTTAGTGTTACCTGTAGAAAACTCTATACTCTTGAGTTCTTAGCATTGTTGCACAATCAGTTTGGGAATGCAGAGGTAAAAGAGATATTGGGTGCATTTTGTATTTTTGGTGGCTTACTGAAATCTTGCATTGATTGAAATGTTTGTGGTGATGAGGTATGGATATAGATTTTCATAGAAGTACCCAATAATAGAATGTAATTTTAAATGAGAAAACATCTCCCAATATTGCAGGAGGATCTTTATTTTAAAAGAATTTGGGGTAAATCCCATCCCCATTCAATCTGCTTCTGTCAACTCCTCTCCTCAACAAGTCAATCCCATTTTCCTTTCCGGCTGTTCCATCTGTAATTACTTTAGGTCCGGAATGAATTACTGCTATCGAGTTTTATATTTACCTTGCCCAAATCTTTCTATTTGAATGCCTCCAACTAATCTTACCTTTCACCAGCCAGTACAGTGAGAATCTGTCCAATCACCAGCAACATCCTTTGTTGGTGTAAATGTGCACCATTCTTGCTTGACCTTTTGATATTTCGTATCGTCAATTAGTCCACGTTTTTCCATTGCACATCATTGTGTGGTCTATCCTCACACATGTCACTACATATTCCAGTAGAGCTCGTACACCCCAGTTGCTTTTGGATTTTCACTGTGATTTTTGAGCTAAAGTTTCAAACTCCCACACCTCTTCCATTAATAAAACTGCATTCCTCGACTGTATTTCTCCTTTCACCCTTAGCTCATTACCATTGTTGAAGCTCTGTTGCTTAGACTCAACTTATCTAATATTTTATAAAAGCAAACTACTGTTGGACTGTGGTTAGCACCTCCTGGCCTTTCCCCTCGTTTTGTGGCTATGACTCATTTTTCATTCCGTCACCCTACAGTTTAACTATCCCTCCACTTTCTGTGCCTTTTATCTGGTCATCTGGACTCGAAAGGTCAGTTCCTTTCTCTCCTTACAGATGCTCTCAGCTGTGCTGAGATTTTCCAGCATTTTCTCTTTTGGTTGTGTAATATTTTGCCTGTTTGCCCACTGTGTTCTACGTGTGCAAAGACCAATCTGATCAAAACTTCACTTCTAACCCCCATCGCTCCTAATGTTCATCAATCTGCCTCTCCTCCCCCCCACCCCCAATGGATCAAATTCATAGTGATCACTCTCAGTTACTAATCCCTCTCTGGCCTCGTTTAAACCTTACTGTGCAAATTTCTTCACCTCTCCATCTCACGCCATGATTGATGCTCTTTTGCTCTTCTGTGTGACTATGCCATTGGTGACAAAGCTTTTGGTTGTTCCGAGATTATTTTCCAGAAATTCTTTTCCTACATCTCCACCTTCCTATTTTTCATGATTTTAAAAATACCATCCAAATCCTCCCCTAATGTACCATGCTGTGAATTATTTCTCCAACTATTGAATTCTTTCTCTTTGATGTGCCTTGGAACATGCTCTACATTTAAGGTGGTAGCAATTTGTTGGCAATCCCTGCCCACCCACCATCACAAAATAAAAAGAATGGCTTTACGGCGCTTCAGAAGGAGTGAACCTTCTGCTACATTTAAATGTTTGCATGCAAATCCAAATATCTCTTTGAATGTAATCTAATACAAGGCAAGCTACACAAGGGACGGAGGTGGGGGGTGCGAAGAATGGGGACTAGCTTTGCTGGAACCTTCCATATTCATCTTGCAAAGATTGAGTAGAAGTTTTGTATTCTGAGTGGGAAGAGCGATACCAGCGTTCTGAGGGAAAGTAAATGGCCCATTGGACTCTTCAGCGGGTGAGAACTGGATCCATTACAACGAAACAGGTAATAACTCATGTTAGCATAATTCCTTCCTAAGGCCAGGCATCTCCAAACCAGGTTTCCCAGTGGGTAGGAGTTGTGACTTTAATGGTGCCCACTGGAAAATCTTGGATTTTCTTGCAGGATTCATGCAGAAACAGCCAGGTAATTCCTCTGCAAGTGCTGGGATTCCAATCCATGAAAATTCAGGCCAGAGGATTTGATTTCTATTGTAAGGCAGTTTGGTAGAGATAGTTCAAGTACATATACATATACTCATTCAAATTTATGATTTGAAAATATCAATGTATTATCAACCCTAATGATGTGCATAATGAAGTAATGGTCAATCATCAAATCAACTGTAGGAGTTCCAGTTTATTAATAAATGTGTGCTCAGTGAGATTTTTCCAGAGTAAATTAAGCAAGTTACGATCTTATCTGATAAAACAGCCTTGCTGATCATGAATCATGCACATGTAGCATTTTGAACTAAAGTTACTGTCATTGATATAGTGCTGTCCATGATGGATGCCCAATTTCTGTAATAATTTCATGATTGTAAGATTTCTTATTCTATTTAATAGATACAATGAAAACTTCCAAAACTTTGGTTATTTTTGTTATTCTCATATTTTCCGAACATTTTCACTCCGTAGATCACAGTTTAGTGGAAGGGAAAATGTTTTGCTGTTTTCTGTCAAGGGCCCACACTCGTACTTTCAACGGGGAACTCCATGAAAAAATCTGTAGTGCATTTTAATTGGCAAAGAAAACTGCTTCTTCAGGACATAGGCTGGAATATTACGGTCGCTCACAATGGCGGGAATTTGCAGTGAACAGAGGTTTGGTTGGGCACCAAATTCTCTGACCTCGCTGCAACGGGAACGTGGCATGAATGGCTGGAAAGCTCACACCCATGACCTCTTGCCATAAGAATTAGTAAATTGAAAGCTAAAACCTATTCAAAATCAAGACTTGGTTAGGAATTTGCTGTTCTTTGTTATAACTATCCGGATAATATTAAGGGTTAAGAATGATGGAATTTTGATTTCAATTTAACCTGATTTGTGGGTTATTTATTTTCGGTTTGGTTTAATATGCCTGAGTGTGCTTACGAACGATGCTTGGATTTTTGACCCAGTTGAGAGGTTTTTAGAAGCAAAAAAGGTTGAAGGTTGCTTCGGAGAAAACGGCTGAGGTTGGAGCAATGTTCTAAAAGGAAAACTGGTGGGATATTGTTTCGGAAAATTGTAAGCGTAGGAGAAGCTGACTAGGAGGCTGCAGATGGCAAGTCTTGTGTTTAACCGGATAACTCAGTTCCGTGTGTTTAAAGGAGAACAGAGGGAGTTACGAAAAACTGGGTCGGACCAAGTTGCTCTGTAAAGAGCCATGAAATCCAGCTACAAAATAGACACCAAGGCAGTATCATGATTCTCTATAATGCATACACTTGGACTAGAGGTTTGTATTGGAGTGAAGAGATAACAGAGAGACCTGAACAGAATCTATACAGCCAGACTCACAGAAAAAGGAACAGCCTCTCAAGAGTATGAGTATTTAAAAAACCTATCAGAGTGAGAAGCACAGGAAAAACGTTAAGGTGAGCTATGTCTGTTGAATTAAGTTTTCAGAGTCATTATCTTAATTCTCCAATGTACTTATTTAGCCATTACTACTCAATTTGTTTTATTCAATTTTGTACAGTAAGGATTCTTCTAGGGTTTTAATTTAGCCTTGAGCCCCTGCTGCTTATTTCCTTATCATTCGTTCTTCTACACATGATATTCTTAAATGATTATGGTCTAACCAAGCCAGATTCTAATGGCGGCACAGTGGTTAGCAGTGCTGCCTTACAGTGCCAGAGACCTGGGTTCAATTCCAACCTCTGTGGAGTTTGCACATTCTCCCTGTGTCTGATTGGGTTTCCTCTAGGTGCTCTGATTTCCTCCCACGGTCCAAAGATATGCAAGTTAGATTGTTTGACCATGCTAAATTGCCCCTTAGTGTCGGGGGGGTTAGCAGAGTAAATATGTGGGGTTACGGGATTAGGGCCTGAGTGGGTCTGCGGTCAGTGCAGACTCGATGGGCTGAATGGCCTCCTTGGATAGTCAGAAGCTTTTTCCCAGGGTGGAAGAGTCAATTACTAGGGGGCATAGGTTTAAGGTGCGAGGGGCAAGTTTTAAAAGAGATGTATGAAGCAGATTTTTTACACAGAGTGTGGTGGGTGCCTGAAACTCGTTGCTGGGAGAGGTAGTGAAAGCAGATATGATAATGACTTTTAAGGGGCATCTTGACAAGTACATGAATGAGATGGGAATAGAGGCATATGGTCCCTGGAAGCATAGGGGGTTTTAGTTTAGTCGGGCAGCATGGTTGGTGCAGGCTTGGAGGGCCAAAGGGCCTGTTCCTGTGCTGTAATTTTCTTTGTTCTTTGTTCTGCACTGTAGAGATTTTATGATTCTAAGGACCATGTTTGTCCAGTATTCTTACAGCTGGGATTATAACACTGGTAAAGCCATTGGCTGCAATTTTATCCCTAGCTACCCAGCAGAAATTGGAAGGATGGGGACTTCAAATTGCCAAGTCACTTAGTTTCTCTTGAAAACCACAGGGGAACCAACAGGTTTGTATCTTAATCTGTTTTTCTGAGAATACCAGAAGACCTCAGGCTGTATATATGTAACTGGAAAAATAAGCCAGAGGTATTTTAATTTCCAGGTGTCACATAGATGTGCTCTGCGACTCCAAAAGGAACAGCCCTGCTTTTCATGGCACTATGAGGAAATTAAGATGTTTCACATACCTTTCTAGATTTCCCAGTCCCGACTCACTTCTAGGCTGCGTAAGCCCACCATTTGCTGTCAGCTACTGCTCAGCCTGCTATCAAAAGCTGCTGTCAAGTGTGGATGAAGGGAATCGGAATCCAAAGTTGATACATTAGAAAGAACTCCATCAGCTTTTGGTGGCAATCCTTGGTTGGCATAGAGCAGCTAGTTACCACCTTTGGCTCAAGATCAATCAGTTAATAAGAACTACGTCATAAGATCAATAAAACCTTTTGAAATAGCACATATCTGCTTATCCAATGATTGGACAATATGTTTCCATTTGGAGCACATCAGGTAACATACGTCAGAGGGAAATAGTAAGTTGGACTATAATCATGAAAAATAATGAGCAGAAAGGTCTACAACTTGGAAACTACCTGGACAGTAGCTGAAATAAATGCAAACACCAAACACCTGCCACTGAATTCTCTTTGCAACTACAATATCAACAATCAAAAAAATTTCACAGAGCTCAGCAAGTTGCTGATATTCCTGCACAAGTGCAGTGGACAAGCAAGCAAGCATGATAGTGGGCTAGAATAGTGTCTGTTTTATTTAGACTTCTGCCTGCATATTTCAACTCGGGTATTTTCATCCACTGAGTTGTAGGTAGTGTGAGTTGATAATGCTGCAAATAGGGAAATGGGTCACCCTGGAACCTGAGTGAACAGGAGATCTCCTTAACAATGGATGGATAGAGAAAAAGTATGAACGAAAAGGGGTGAATTTGTTGTCAAAGTAAGTACAGAAACTGAAAAATGATTGCATTAAAGTGAATTCATTAGCAACAGAAGTAGGCTTACATTAACATTGCAATGAATTTGCTGTGAAAATCCCCTAGTCACCACACTCTGGCATCTGTTCAGGTTCACTCGGGGATAATTTAGCATGGCCAATTCACCTAACCGGCACATCTTTGGACTGTGGGAGGAAACCAGAGCACCCGGTGGAAACCCATGCAGACACAGGGAGAATGTGCAGACTCCACACAGACAGTAACCTAAGCTGGGAATCGAACCCAGGGGAAAACGTGCTAATGACTGCACCACTATGCCATCCTATGTTTGAATTTAGCAGCATGTTTGAACATCTGTTGGCAGCTGTGAGCTATTACTAATTCCAACTGCACTTCAGCCTCACTTTGTTCATTTGGACAAGCAATTCTTTTCTTTGCTCCTTGCATTACAGCGTGAATCAATGTAAATATACTGGAGTAATCACAGGGAGGCCTGCCTCTCCTCTCATATGGATGCAGGGATTTATAATTAGTTTGGAATCCAAGCTAGTGATTACATTTGCATCTACAAATTATGCAGAGTTCTTTAAAAATTTCCACCTTATGTGGTTTCAATAAAATTATTTTAGCAGCAAGAATTATAATTACCGTTCTTTCTTTATAATAGTTAATGGCTACATGTTCTTCAGAAAATGTTCTTCAGGTAATTGACTATAATTGGATAATCCTATTAAGGGCTCTGCACAGTCTAATTGCACACAAAGATTAAGGCCCTCGAAATAATTTTAATTTTCATCCTTTCCAATTTGCAATGACCAGAAGGGGTCATTTTGTTACATTACAGTTTGACTTACATAAGTTGCTTCAATTGACTAACATTTGTGTCAATTTTGGATATTCAAATATACTGACAATTCATTTCCAATTCAATACTTGCAGGGCCAATATCCCCTCCATTTATGTTACAAGTCACAAGTGGGTTTCCCTCCGGGTGCTCCGGTTTCCTCCCACGGTCCAAAGATGTGTGGGTTAGATTGATTGGCCACACTTAAAATCGCTCCTTATTATCCTGAGATGTGTAGGTGCGAGGGATTAGCAGGTAAATATGTAGGGATATGGGGGTAGGGCCTCGATGGGATTGTGGTCAGTGCAGGCTCAATGGGCCTCTTTCTACACTGTAGGGATTCTATGATTCTATGATGAAGTGAAAATTAGAATAAAACCTAATGGGTGCAGATGAAAGTCTAACCACCCAAGCCATGTTCTCCACGATGCCAGCAGGAAAACACGCTGGTACAAGGTGAGGTGATGACCTAATGGTATTATCACTAGAATATTAATCCAAAAACTCAGCTAATGTTCTGGGGACCTGGGTTCAAATCCCACCAGGCAGAAGGTAGAATTTGAATTCAATGAAAATATTTGGAATTAAGAATTCACTGATGACCATGAAACCATTGTCGATTGCTGGAAAAACCCATTTGGTTCCCTAATGTCCTTCAGGGAAGGAAATCTGCCATCCTTACTTGGTCTGGCCCACATCTGACTCCAGAGCCAGAGCAATGTGATTGACTCTCAACTGCCCTCCAGGGGCAACTAGGGATGGGCAATAAATGCTGGCCAGCTAGCGACATGCCCACGTCCCACAAATGAATAAAACAAAACATGTCTGGAACAACGTCACGTGCAGATTTTGGACTCAGCTGAACAAATACCTGGAGCTGCGTCCAGAATGCAGGATGGAGGCTGCCATCAAGCTAGGACCCTGGAACACCACAGCAGAGGGGGTGGGGAGGGGGCACATCAGCAGGTGGATTTTCCAGATTCAGTGTCCTGGAGGAGGTCCATCTTCCAAGCTCAGAATTTTCCTGGAGATCCATCTTCTTCCTCAGGAGGCCCACTTTCTTTCTTCAATGGTGGGTCAATGATGTTGGGCACCAATATGGCACCCAGATAGGATGGCGGACTACACGCCATGAGGCGTGCTCCGTCACAGAATACGGCACAAAACACCCAGCTGCATAATTCATGCAGTGGGGGCTGGAAGATGCAGCGTGTTTTCTGCAGCTGGAAGCACTCTACGTCTTACCCCCAGCACAGGACTTAGTCCCCAGCTGGGAGAATTCCACCTGCTAACTCTGTTTCTCTCTCCACAGATGCTGCCAGATATGCGACCTTTTTCCAGCATTTTCTGTTTTAATTTCAGATTTCAAGCATCTGCAGTAGTTTGCTTTTACTGCTGTCCTGCTTAAGGTTTAAAGTTTTTAAAGTTTATTTATTAGTTTCACAAGTTGGCCTACATTAACACTGCAACGAAGTTACTGTGAAAATCCCCGAGTTGCCCACTCTGGCACCTGTTTGGGTACACGGAGGGAGAATTTAGCATGGCCAATGCACCTGTCCAGCACGTCTTTCAGGCTGTGGGAGGAAACCGGACCACCCAAAGGAAACCCATGCCGACACAGGGAAAACATGCAGACTCCACGCAGACAGTGACCCAAGCTGGGAATTGAACCTGGGTCCTTGAGGCAGCAGTGCTGAACACTGTGCTACCATGCCACCCCCTTTCCTTTCCCATAACACCACCTGCCTCCCCCCTTGCTCAGACCATTTCCCACTGGAACACTCATGTGCTTTTTGACTATCCTACGCTAATTTGATCAGCTTTATATTCTCCACTAGTCCATCAACAACTTATGTGTCGAGTATAGGGCTAACAGGAGGACTTTGAATAGTGTGGATGAGCAGAGGGATCTAGGTGTATGTGTACATAGATCCCTGAAAGTTGGGAATCAAGTAGATAAGGTTGTTAAGAAGGCATACGGTGTCTTGGCGTTTATTGGTAGGGGGATTGAATTTAGGAGTCGCAGCGTTATGTTGCAACTGTACACAACTCTGGTGCGGCCGCACTTGGAGTACTGTGTGCAGTTCTGGTCCCCACATTACAGGAAGGATGTGGAGGCTTTGGAGAGGGTGCAGAGGAGGTTTACCAGGATGTTGCCTGGTATGGAGGGGAGGTCCTATGAGGAGAGGCTGAGGGATTTGGGGTTGTTTTCGCTGGAAAGAAGGCGGCTAAGAGGGGATCTTATTGAAACATATAAGATGATTAGAGGTTTAGATAGGGTGGATAGTGATAGCCTTTTTCCTCTGATGGAGAAATCTAGCACGAGGGGGCATGGCTTTAAATTAAGGGGGGGTAGTTATAGGACGGATGTCAGGGGTAGGTTCTTTACCCAGAGGGTGGTGAGGGATTGGAATGCCCTGCCTGCTGCGGTTGTAAATGCGCCTAGTTTGGGGGCGTTTAAGAGATCCGTGGATAGGTTTATGGACGAAAAGGGATTGGTTTAGGTTAGTGGGTCATTGTTTTGTAACTGGTCGGCGCAACATCGTGGGCCGAAGGGCCTGTTCTGCGCTGTAATGTTCTATGTTCTATGTTATGTCAACTTTTGCTCCTCCAAAACTTTGGAGCCCATATTTCATCCCACGCCAAATTCAATTCACTCTTAATCCCTGCACTTCCTTTCCATCTCCCAATATCCCCAATTTAAATTCCTAATAATTCTCTTCACTCCTCATCTCTCCCAGCCCTACAGCATTCCAAGGACACTCTCTTGATTTGCTGTGCCGAGCCCCCTTCTTTTGCCCCAACATCAATGGCAATGCATTCAACTATCTAGGCTCTATGCCTTGGAGTTTTTCTGCTGAATTCTCCTTTTTTCTACACCTCCGACTCGAAACCTCCCTCACATTTGTCTCTTGGCCCTGGTTTTGGGCATCCCCTGTCCATAGAATCATAGAATCCCCATGGTACAGAAGGAGGCCACTCAGCCCATCAAACCTGTACAGACAACAATCCCACTCAAATCTTATCCCCATTACCCCACATATTTATCCTGCTAATCTTACTGACACTAGCATAGCCAGTCAACCTAACCTGAACATCTCTGTATCCTCCTTTGACTTGGCACCTTTCTTTGTCTATTACACTTCTATGAAATGCTCTGGGATGTTTTTTACTTTTACAAATGCAAGTTGATTTAAGCTGAAATACAAACCAAGTTGGCAAGATCACAGTAGCAGGGTTTTTCCACTTGGTGGCAGAATGCACCAACCTCAAGTTAAATAGTTTTGAATCCTTTCCTATTCACAGGTCCACGTGTCCTCAAAACTTTTTTGTTGAAAGATCACTTTTTCAAATGGATTAATTATCATGGTTTTCGGTCTAAATTCTAATTCTACATAAAGCTCATGTTACGAATGCACTCAATCTTGAATGTTTTAATAATCGCTTTGAGAGAACAGATACTTACTTACAGTTTCAATGCTGAACCCCACCCCCAACCCCCGCCTCCTTTTTCACAAACGCCCCTTAAACCAGGTTGAATTCATTCTGGTAACCATCACCAGCCTTCGTATCTGTGGATCTAACTGGTGAACACTGTGTGGCTCTCAGTGTTTTTCCGTGCGTGCTGCTCCATCAGAGGAGGCTCTGCACTGCACACATGGTCCCACTATTCAAACCTTTTTTTTTGATTCATTCATGGGGCATGGGCGTCGCTGGCTGGCCAGCATTTATTGCCCATCCCCAATTGCTCTTGTTCAGAGGGCAGCTGAGAGTCAACGGCATTGCTGTGGCTCTGGAGTCACATGTCGGCTGGACCAGGTAAGGGCGGCAGATTTAGAGTTATAGAGTCATAGAGGTTTACAGCATGAAAACAGGCCCTTCAGCCCAACTTGTCCATGCCAACTTTTTAAAAAAAATCCCTAAGCTAGTCCCAATTGCCTGCATTTGGCCCATATCCCTCTGTACCCATCTTACCCATGTAACTGTCTAAGTGCTTTTTAAAAGACAAAATTGAAACCCGCCTCTACTACTACCTCTGGCAGCTTGTTCCAGACACTCACCACCCTCCGTGTGAAATGATCGCCCCTCTGGACCCTTCTTTATCTCTCCACTCTCACCTTAAACCTATGCCTTCTAGTTTTAGACTCCCCTACCTTTGGGAAAAGATATTGACTATCTAGATGATCTATGCCCCTCATTATTTTGTAGACCTCTAAGATCACCCCTCAGCCTTCTACGCTCCAGAGAAAAAAATTCCAGTCTATTCAGCCTCTCCTTATAACTCAAACCATCAAGTCCCTGTAGCATCCTAGTAAATCTCTTCTGCACTCTTTCTAGTTTAATAATATCCTTTCTATAATTGGGTGACCAGAACTGTACACAGTATTCGAAATATGGTCTTACCAATGTCTTGTACAACTTCAACAAAATGTCCCAACTTCTGATTTAATTTCCTTTCCTAAAGGACATTAGTGAACAAGATGGTTTTTCCAACAATCGACGATGATTTCATGGTCATCAATAGATTCTTAATTCTAGATAATTTTTATTGCATTCAAATTCCACAATTTGCTGTGATGGGATTCAATCCTGGGTCCCCAGAGCATTACTGAGTTTCTGCATCAATAATCTAGCAGTAATACCACTAGGCTATCACCTTCCCAAGCCCAACCCCAGCCACTGTCCATCCACTTACTGTATTTCATAGAATCCCTACTCTGCAGAAGAAGGCCATTTGACCCATCAAGTCTGACAAGCAATCCCATCCAGGCTCTAACCCTATAACCCCACATATTTACACCACTAGTCCTTCTAACTTACGCATCCCAGGACACTTTGGCTGTGCTAAATTGCCCCTATCAGCCTAACCCACACATCTTTGGACTGTGGAAGGAAACCGGAGCACCCTGAGGAAACCCACACAGACTTGGGGAGAATGTGCAAACTCCACACAGACAGCATCCCAAGCTGGGATTCAAACCCAGGTCCCTGGGGCTATGAAGCAGCAGTGCTAACCACTGTGCTACTGTGTCGCCCTTATGGGTCCCCTGGGAAACCTATATAGACCCCTGGGTCCACTTTAAAAATCAAGAAAATAAACACTTTTTGTTTTATACCGGAAAGGCACAAACCATAACAATGATGGAACTTAAAGAAGACAATTCTTCCTGCATTGAAAGTAACAAGAACCTACCAACTGAACAGAGTTGTACTTTTAATGGAACCATGGTAAATCCATTTTAATTGACATTGTCTTATCGTTTCCCACCCTCCTACCACACACAGTCTGTTTACCATCTCTTGTACACTACCTTGCCAACTCTGAAACATCATTCTCAGAGTGAGAGGTCTGGCAACTGACTTGTTCTCAAGTCTTCACCAATGAGCTCTTTGCTGGCTGCCAAGAGGTTCAGGAGAGCACCAATGATTTGGTTCATTCTACTAATTGCTTTCACTAACTATCCCTGGGAAAGTCTTTTCCATGTATCTGCACTGTGTGGCAAGATCACAGCACATTTCTCACAGGCACACAATGGAGGAAATTGTGAAGTTATGCACTTTGGTGGGAAGAATAAAGGAGCAGAATATTTTTTAAATAGAAAAAGACTGCAGAAAACTGGAGCACGAATGGATTTGGGGAGTCCTTGTCCCTAAAATAAAAAAAGCCAGCAAATAAGCTTAACAGATAATTGGGAGGGCAAATTGAATGTTGGCATTATTCCAAAGGGAATGGAGAATAAAAATAGGGAAGTCTTGCTAAAACTAGTTAGACCGGAACTGGAATACTGTGAACAGTTTTGGTCCCCTTACTGAAAGAAAAATATACTGGCACTGTAGACAGTCCAGAGAAGGTTCACTAGGTTAATCCCAGGTATGGAGCGATTTTCTTATGGGGAGAGTAGTTTGGGCCTGTATACATTAGAGTTTAGAGGAAAGAGTGGCGATTTTATTGGGAAATATAGGATTCTCCGTGTGCTTGACAGGGTAGATGCTGAGAGGAAGTTTCCTCTTGCGGGTGAGTCTCAGACCAGGAAGCATAATATCAGAATAAGGAGACATCCACTTAAACAGAGATGAGGAGGAATTTCTCCTCCCAGGAGGTAGTGAATCTGTGGAATTCTTTATTGCAGGAAGATTGGGTCATTAAGTATGCTCAAGGCTGAGATAGACAGATTTTTAATTAGTGTTGGAATCAGGCTAATGGGGATGAGATTGGACAGTGGAGGTGAGGATTATTGGCCAGTATTTTATGACCTTGAGGCTTGTAAGATCCCACCCGAGACCAAGGGAGAATGCTGTTCTGCAAGCCTTGTCTGCCCCGGTTCTGGCGCGGGCGAGGTGTTAAAATTCCGGCTATCATTATCAGATCAGTCATGATCTCATTGAATAGCAGAGCAGGCTCGAGGGGCCGAGTGGCCTCCTTCTGCTCCTACACCTAATGGGCAGTGTTCTGGTCATATGTGTTTGTATGCAAAATGGAAATGTCACCCACTGCAATGGATCTTTGCGATCTCTTCTAACCTTTCCACCAGTCCTGGTCATTCCTCTGAAGGAAAAATTGCACCCAAACGTCACACTTACATTTATAAATTAACAATTATATTTATAACTTTGATATAATTCACCCATCTTCTTCATTTTGTCTCTGTTCTGAGGTTATACTGAGCAGCCAGGATGTTTCCTGCTCAGAGTTTAATGATTCATGTTTAAGAAGCTGCGATTCCTCACCGAAAACAACCTGATCTGGAGAGTCCCATTAGTTCTGTTATTTGTTACTTTGCTTAACTGCTAAGGCGACGTCCCAGATTTAGTTAACCCCTGATTTGAGCGCTACCTTTCAGGCGTGGGCTATTTTAACCGTCAGGTCTTATTAAAATTCGACACATAGGTTTTGAACCCGATTCACAGCTAAACGGGAGGGGTATCTAATTTTTTTGGTATCATTTTTGACCTGCACTCGAGGGGGCTCCATGGAAAATGGGAATACACCTCTGGAAAGGAGGCTGGGTATTTCCTTGTTCTGAGTGGAAACTGTCTACAAGTAGAAGGAAGTAGACTGAGTTGCATCTTGATTCTCAAAGGATTGCAATAACAAAAGCTCAGCTGTTGAGTGCCTAATCAGTGTACATAAGACGAACAAAAGGCCTGAAACGTGCATGCTGCATGCCAGCATTACACTGGGCACTCACTAAGCACCACGTCACACAGATCCCTGTGAGCTGGACAGGTTGGGTAAATATGGGCCCACAATGGAAAGTCCTGTTCAGGGCAACTCCACATAGAGAGTGTTAGCCCCCTGGCCTCAGTGTGACCAGCCGTGCTTCCTGCAGGATCAAAGATTGTATTACTGTCGCTCTCTACGTGTAGCCACAGCAAGCAGCAATGATAGGCCCCGTTCGGAGCCTGTTGTAAGCAGGTCATCACAAATTTTAAAACGTGGCATGAAGCAATCCAGTGACATGAACGGGGCAATACAACATGGGACAAGTGGAGAGACTGATTCACCAAGCGCAGGGCATTGCGATTAGGGTATGCGGAAGGAGATAGAAACATAGAATCCCTACAGTACAGAAGGAAGCCATTCGGCCCATCGAGTTTGTACGGACCACAATCCCACCCAGGCCCTATCCCTGTAACTCTGTATATTTACCCTGCTAATTCCCCTGACACCAAGGAGCAATTTAGCATAGCCAATCAACCTAACCTATACAACTTTGGAGTAAGGCAAACCAGAAAATTTCCCAAATGACAAAAGAAGCTAGAAACCTTTCGAGGAACAAAGGGTTTTGGGATGTCAGGTACACAAATCACTATAAACTAGTGTATAAGTTTCAGGAAGAAATCCTAACAGGCTAACAAAATGTTGGTCTTTATTGCAAAGATACAGTAATACACTGGGGAGGAAATAATCAGTCTGTTTACACACTTTGTCAGATCTTATCTGGAGTATTGCAATTATTCTAATTAACGTGGTCAGAATTCTTCGATCTTGTCAGCGGTTGGGATTCTCCAGTTCCACTGCACTGATTGGAGATTTGGCTAAGGCCAAATTCTCCATTCTCGCTGGCAGCCGTAGTGAGGCATGTGAGACCAGAGAATTCTGGTCCAAATCTCAGGATGGATTTTTAAAAAATGTATTTGCAGGATATTAGCACATTTACTACCCATCCTTAATTGCCTTTCAGAAGCTGGTGGTAAGCTGTTTTCTTGAATCACGGTGCTCTGTGTTTTGCAACAACACCCACTGTGTTGCTGTTAAGGGAATTCCAGGACTTTGACCCAGTGGAAGTGAAGGAATGGTGATATATTTCCAAATCAGGGTGATGAGTGACTTGGAGGGGAACTTCCAGTTGGTGCTGTTCCCAGGTATATGCTGCCTTGTCCTTCTAGATGATAGGAATGGAGGTGGAAGATGTTGTTGAAAGAGCCTCAGTGAGTTACTGTAGTGCATCCTGTAGACGGTGCATGCACTGCTGCTGCTGTGTGTCGGGGGTGAAGGGAGCGAATGTTGAAAATGGTGATCTGCTTTGTTCTGAATGTTGTTGAACCTCTTGAGTGTTGTTGGAGCTGCAATCATCCAGGCAAATGAGGAGTGTTCCATCACACTCCTCACTTGTGCCTTGTAGATGGTGGACAGGCTTTGGGGAATCAGGAAGTGAGTTACTCACTGCAAAATTCCTAGCCTCTGGTCTGCTCTTGTAGTCAGAATATTTAGATAACTGATTTATATATTGATTTTAGAGGGATTATAGCATAGATTTACTGGCATTATGCCATTTAATTATGAGTACATGTTGCATGAACTCAGGGGCATTTATAGAATCCTACAGTGCAGAAGGAGGCCATTCAGTCCATTGAGTCTGCAATGACCACAATCCCACCCAGCCCCTATCCCCATAATCCCAGGAATTTACCCTAGCTAGTCCCTCTGACATTAAGGGGCAATCTTAGCACAGCCAATCTATCTAACCCACAGATCTTCGGACTGCGGGAGGAAACCAGAGCATCTGGAGGAAACCCACACAGACACGGGGAGAACATGCAGACTCCGCAGAGACAATGACCTAAGTCAGGAATCGAATCCAGGTGCCTGGCGCTGTGAGGCAGCAGTGCTAACTGCTGTGCCACCATGCCACCCCTTGACTTTAGAAAAAGTATGGTGACTAATTGATTTTATACAGTCAATTCAATTAGGAAATTCACTTCCTCTGTTGGGACGGTGGCATCCAGAACGTGAAGAGCTATCTGAAAATTAAAGCAAGGTCATTCAAGGGTAAATTCAGGAAGTACTTTTTCCACATACAGGGTAGTGAGGAGGATGAATTCTCCCTCCCAAAGGCTGTGAATACTGGGTTCATTTGAAACTTGAAGGCTGACATTATCAGATTTTTATTAGGTTGGGTATCACGGAAGCTGGGGCAGAGACGGGTAAATAGAATTAAAATACGGATCAGCCATCATCAAACGGAATATTGGAACAGGCTTGAGGAACTGAATGGTGTAATTCTGCTCCTATATTCCAGTGGCAGAATGTAAAAATAGAACAGGCACAGGATTGAGCTAGCTGTTCAAGCAAAAACTGAAACGGGAGAATTTGTTAAGGAAGGTCGTGCAATGTTAGTCTGAGGAATCGATGATCTCCTACGGGACTGCTTAGAGTCAGTGGATGGATCAGTATTTAAAAACTCTGCGACCAGCCTGAACCAGTACACCACTACAGTAACTGACTTCATTAATAAGTGTGCAGAAGACTGTGTGCCAAGGAAACAAACCCGTATTTCCCAATCGGAAACAATGGATGCACAGGGATATCCACTGCTTGCTGAAGTTCAAATCAGGCAACACTGACCTATACAAGAAAGCCAGATATGATCTAAAGAGATCCATCAAAGATGCCATAAGACAATACCGGACCAAACTAGAATCCCAGGCTAACGACACGGACTTTCACCGACTATAGCAAGGTCTGCAAGACATAACAGGCTACAAGATGAAGGTATGTAAAATTGCTGGCTCCAAAATATCCCTCCCCGATGAACTTAATGCATTCTATGCCTGTTTTGAGCAAGAGGTCAGTGAGAGCATGCCCTCCACCCTGGAAGCCCTGGATGAACCTGTATCTGGAGGCACCATTGCAGATGTCAGAGCAGCTTTCTTGAAGGCCAACCGACAGAAAGTGACTGATCCAAAAGGGGTACTCAGACATGCACTCAGACCCTGTGCAGAACAGCTGGCGGGGATATTCGCAGACATCTTTAACCTCTCTTTACAACAATCTGAGGTCTCTATCTGCATCAAGAAGATGACCTTCATCCTGGTACCAAAGAAAACCCAATCAGTGTGCCTTAATGACTATTGTCTAGTGGCTCTGATATCCATCATTATGAAGTGCTTTAAAAAGCTAGTTATGGCACAAATCAATTCCAGGCTCCCGGGCTACTTGGATCCATTACAGTTCACCTATTGCTGCAACCGGTCCACATCAGATGCCATCTTTCTCTCTCTACACTCAAACCTGGAACACCTAAATAACAAAAACACCTATGTCAGACTTCTATTTATTGGATACAGTTCAGCCTTCAACACCATTATTTTGACGAAACTCATCTCCAAACTCCATGTCCTGGGCCTCGGCTCCTCCCTCTGCAACTGGATCTCAGATTTCCTAACCCACAGACTGCAATCAGTAAGGATAGGCAACAACATCTCCTCCACGATCATCCTCAACACTGGTGCCCCTCACAAGACTGTGTCCTCAGCCTCCTACTATACTCCTTAGACACTTTTGACCATATAACCAAATTCCCCTCCAACTTGATTTTCAAGTTTGCTGATGACAGCACCATAGTGGGTCAGAGCTCAAACAATGATGAAATGAAGTACAGGAAAGAGATAGAGAATCTGGTGAACTGGTGCAATGACAATAATCTCTCCCTCAATGTCAACAAAATGAAGAAGATTGTCATCGACTTCAGAAAGTGTAGTGGAGGACTTGCCCCTGTCTATATCAATGGGTACGAAGTGGATGTGGTTGAGAGCTTAAAGAATCTAGGTGTCCAGATCACCCACAACCTGTCCTGGTCCCTCCTTGCCAATGCTATAGTTAAGAAAGCCCACCAAAGCCTCTACTTTCTCAGGAGACTAAGGAAATTTGACATGTCCACTACAATTCTCACCAGCTTTTACAGATGTACCATAGAAAGAATTCTCTCTGATTGTATCACATCTTGGTACGGCTTCTGCTCTGTTTAAGACCGCAAAAACCTACAAAGGGTCATGAGTGAAGCCCAGTCCATCATGCAAACTAGCCTCCCATCCATTGACTTTGTCTACACTTCCCACTGCCTTGGCAAAGCAGCCAGCATAATCAAAGGACCCCTCGCGTCTGAGGACACATGCCAACCGACTCAAGAACAGCTTGTTCCTTGCTGCTATCAGAATTTTGAATGGACTTACATTGCATTAAGTTTGTCTTTCTCTACACCCTAGCTATGACTGTGCACTACATTCTGCACTCTCTCATTTCTTCTCTATGTGTGGTATGCATAGCATGCAAGAAACAATACTTTTCACAGTATACTAATACATGTGACCGTAATAAATCAAGTCACAATATAAACTAGGCTTGTACTCATTAGAGTTTAGAAGAATGAGGGGAGATCTCATTGAGACGTATAAGATGATGAATGGGAAGGATAGGATAGAGGTGGAGAGACTCTTCCCGCTCAGAAAGGACAGTAGGACTAGGGAGCACAGCCTCAAGATAAAGGGGGGTGGTTTAGAACGGAGTTGAGGAGGAACTTCTTCACTCAAAGGGTGGTGAATCTCTGGAATTCTCTGCCCGTTGAGGTGGTGGAGGCTGCCTCGCTAAATATTTTTAAGACGCGGGTTGATGGGTTTTTGATAAGCGAGGGGATTAAGGGTTATGGGGAGAGGGTGGGAATGTGGAACTGAGCCACGACAGATCAGCCATGATCTTATTGAATGGCGGGGCAGGCTCGAAGGGCTAGATGACCTACTCCTGCTCCTATTTCTTATGTTCTTATGTTCTTATAAAAGTTTTAATATTTCTGTTGATGCAAAAGAATTCCTTGACTATAACTCAGAAGATACCTCATCGCAAATGTTATTCTACATACATAAGCATGATAAGTTAGTCAAAACTGGATGAATAAAATGTCAGGAGTCCTGATAATGATAATGCACTGCCATACTAGTACAGGTGCATATTCTCAAGGCATGTACACATTTAAAGCAGTAAGCAGATTCTGTAATGGTTTGTATTATTACTGTTTGGGGAAAGTAATAACTAATCAACTTATCAGGCTTGGGCTGTGCTATTTTCTTCTCTTTTAATAACATTATTCTATTATTTGAGCATCTGAAATTAATTCCACCAGAGTGACAGAATTGTTCCTTGCTTGTCAGCAACAGGAATGATTTAACAAGGCTGTTCTTTTCTGCTTGTTTATCAAGTTGCCTCATGGTGGCACAGTGGTTAGCACTGCTGCCTCACAGCACCAGGGACCCGGATTTGATTCCTGGCTTGGGTGACTGTATATTTGCACATTTTCCCTGTGCCTATGTGGGTTTCGTTTGGGTACTCTGGTTTCCTTCCACAGTCCAAAGATATGTTGGTTAGGTGGATTGGCCATAGGATATGGGGAGAGGGTTTGGATAAGATACTGTGTCGGAGATTCGGTGCAGACTCATTGGGCTGAATGGCCTCCTTCTGCACTGTACAATTCTATGAGATGTCAATCTCAAACAAGAGCTTACTGAAGCTGCAGAGTTAACCATGTCAGAACAAACAAACTCTTTTGTCTGCTCTTCACTAAGTGACCTCGGACACAATGGGAACAATGCAATGAGTATTTTTGGCAATTCATTCAGGGCGTCTCTTGCTCCATTGTTGTAAGTTTGGAATGATTTCTGCCAAACTTCATTAAAGTTACAATGTCCATGCAGCAGAAACCCCCAAGGAAATACCAGCGCTGCCAATTCCATTTCATATATCCAGTATATTTTCCTGCGTTTGGGCCCAAATCAAGTAGCCCGTTCAGCCAGGCAATATGTCCAGTCAACGCACTTCAAAAAGAACTAAACATGTGAAATACTGCAAGACATTGTGATGTGACAAAGCATTGGCCTGGATGAGCAAAGCAAGAGAACTCTTTATTGACCCCGGAGAAAGATGTAACAGTCCCAGCGAGGTGGTTTCTCCCTCTTCCAACCCCAATGTAAATCACAAAGGGATGTTTCAGAGTGCAGCAGCAGCTAGGCAGCCAGTCACATTTAAATATTCACACACGGCTAACTAACATAAGAACATAGGAAATAGGAGCAGGAGTAGGCCATCTAGCCCTTCGAGCCTGCCCCGCCATTCAACAAGATCATGGCTGATCTGAAGTGGATCAGCTCCACTTTCCTGCTTTCTCCCCATAACCCTTAATTCCCCTGTCTATCAGAAACCTATCTACTCGTGACTTAAATATATTTAGCGAGGTAGCCTCCACCACTTCAACAGGCAGAGAATTCCAGAGATTCACCATGCTTTGATTGAAGAAGTTCCTCCTCAACTCCAATCTAAACTGTCCCCCACCTTATCTTGAGGCTGTGCCCTCTAGTCCTGCTGTCCTTTCTAAGTGGGAAGAATCGCTCTACCTCTACCCTATCCATCCCCTTCATTATCTTATACATCTCTATAAGATCCTCCCTCATCCTTCTAAACTCCAACGAGTACAGATCCAGTCTATTTAGTCTCTCTTCATAGTCCAACCCCCTCATCTCCGGTATCAGCCTAGTGAACCTCCTCTGCACTCCCTCCAAGGCCAAAATATCCTTCCGCAAGTGCGGCGACCAAAACTGCACACAGTACTCCAGCTGCAGCCTCACCAGTACCCTGTACAGTTGCAGCAAGACCTCCCTATTTTTATATTCTATCCCCCTCGCTATGAAGGCCAACATCCCAATCACCTTCTTGATCACCTGCTGCACCTGCAGACTGGGTTTTTGCGACTCGTGCACAAGGACCCCCAGGTCCCTCCACACCATAGCTTTTTGCCTTTTAAATAATAATCCCTCCTACTATTATTTCTGCCAAAGTGGATAACCTCACACTTGCTAACATTATACTCCATCTGCCAGATCTTTGCCCACTCGCTCAGCCTATCTAGATCTCGCTGCAGACTTTCCACACCCTCCACGCAATTTGCTTTTCCACTTATCTTCGCGTCATCAGCAAATTTCGTCACCCTACATTCAGCCCCCTCCTCCAGATCATCTATATAAATGGTAAATAGCTGAGGCCCCAGCACCAATCCCTGCGGTACTCCACTAGTCACCAACCGCCAACCAGAATAGCACCCATTGACCCCCACTCTCTGCCTCCTATTAGACAGCCAATCCTCTAAGAAGCTAAAAGTATGAAACATTATAGAATCATCGAATCCCTACAGTGCAGAAGGAGGCCATTCAACCCATCGAGTCTGCACTAACCACAATCCCACCCAGGCTCTATCCCAGTAACCCCACATATTTGACTTCTAATCCCCTTGACCCTAGGGTCAATTTAGCATGGCCCAATCAACCTAATCCACACACCTTTGGACCATGGGAGGAAACCGGAGCACGCGGAAGAAACCCATGCAGACATGGGAGAACGTGCAGACTCTGCATAGACAGTGACCCAAGCCAGGAAATGAACTCAGGTCCCTGGCGCTGTGAGGCAGCAGTGCTAATCACTGTGCAACCATGCCACCCATTCTTTTACATAAATATAACTCTTTTTGCATAAATTTTCAGTTAATGCAACAAATTATTACAATCGGGTTAAGATTTAAGCTAGATTAAAGGTAAACAAACTTTTGAAAAAAAAACTCTTTTTCTAATGGAGAAATGGGATGTTCAATATATGTAAAATTAGCTGACAGGGCCAGTTAAGGATGCTAAGCAGTAATTATGGATTTTGTATGCCAGGAAAATCTATTTGCGCTTCTTTCAACAAGGGCTTATACCTTTTCAAAGGTTTGTACATGAATCGCAGTTTCTCCAATTTGCTTGATTTCCATTGATTGCTATCTTGTAGGATGATGAGTGTAATGGCCATTCCTCAGTAGCATCACCCTCTAGAGAAGCATGGAATCACTAACAGCATCTGGATTTCCATGTTATTCTGCACAAATGCAAGCTCCAAACATTTCAATTCAGTAATGACAGCAAACATTGACAGCTTTGCCATCACTCCCACAGTAACATTCAGGACATTATCAGAAATGTATTAACATTGCGAATGTATGAAAATGCGTATTAGGAACAGGACATCTGGCCCCTCAAAGTTGCTGTGCCGTTCAATAAGATCATGGCTAACTTGATTGTGGCCTCAATGCCATTCTCCTGCCTACTCCTGGTATCCTTTGATTGCTTTGATTATTGGTGTTATTTTAAAATTGTTTAGTATCAATTGTGTATGAGGTCTGAAAAGCAGGCACACTATTTATAGGTCTTTAGCATGCCTTAAGGGCTAACTGGTTGAGTCGGGAACAGGAGAGAACACTGCAAATGGCATCTGCTCCCCTTATTTGGGATTGAAGCAATATTTAACATTTGGCAGCAATGATGTTTTCAATGGCCATTTGCAGAAAAACACCTTCAGTCACTCACAGCATTGCTGTTGTAAAGAATTCTCTGCAAGGTGGTTTGTTTTTCATCCTGAAATAGATCTTTTTGTCTTTATATAATTAATTTTTTTTGGCTTTTTGCATTGATTTGTGTCATTTCTTGTCAGAACCAAGATTCTATCAGTGAAGGTTTAGTGAGTACAATTTTGTGTGGCGCTGTTCTTGCGGACTCTGGAGGCGGATGAGAACCATCTGACGATGGCTTAAACCGCAGGTGATTACGCTACACTGAGATGCTGCAAAAAGTCGATTTCTCCACATTCAACTCCAAACAGGCTGCTTGTTACACTCTCAAATGTTCCCGAGGAACACTGATGCACATATTTCAAACTCTATTTGTATGCAGCCAGTGAGGTTGCAGTCTCTGAGCTCCGAATCTGATGAATCAGTCAAGCTGAACATCTGCAAGCCAAAGCCAGACTCTTGTGAAGTGATGCTGAGAACAGACAGGACTTCATCTTGCAAACTCGGTGGGGTCGGAGAAACAGCCTACTGTTCTTTCGATTATTCATCGCACTTGCCCCATGTCTCATTCAGATTTGACTTCCTTAATGGTACTTACTCTTCAAGCCAGTTGATACACTTGACTTGATTCGTTAATAAGGTCTATCTTGTATGATGATAATGAGAGAAATAAGTAAGCTGAGGATGCACACCCTTGTAAAATAAGACAATATGACAAATTTAATGTATCTTCTTCACATGTAGCATCTGCTCTGTTACTTGCATTCTGATCACTTCATAGAGTCACCATAGAACCCTACAGTGCAGAAGGAGGCCATTTGGCCCATCGAGTCTGCACCAAACACAGTCCCCCCCATCCCCATAACCCCATGCATTTACCTTAGCTAATCTCCCTAAGGGGCAATTTAGCATGGCCAATCCACACAATCAGCACATCTTTGGACTGTGGGAGGAAACCGGAGCACCCGGAGGAAACCCATGCAGAGAGGGGGAGAAAGTACAGACTCCGCACAGACAGTGACCAAAGCTGGGAATCGAACCTAAGTCCCTAAGGCAGCAGTGCTAACCACTGTACCAAGTGCTTCAGCACAGACCCTAGGATCTTCCAGCTTGCACTCATTTCAGATCTGTGGCTATATTCTTTGAGCTACCTGTCGACTTGCTTACCCCCTGCTATCAGGTTAATGTACCACAATCAGCAGCCACTGGGATTCATGGTATATTACTTGGAGAAGTAAAAGAATATGCATGTTTTTAAGATTACCAATTCATTTTGATGATCTCATTACAATTGAGTAATAACAAGGAAACAAAGTGAGAAAATCTGACCAGTTACTTCCAGTCACTAATGAACATGTACACAGCCTCGGTTAGGGGTGAAAAAAGTTTCATGGTGTTTTAAAAATTGGGTTTCAAATGGATGTTTTCATTTATAAGCTGGTAATAACTAATATCCGTGGGAAGATTCATCTCCTTGGGGTGTTGTATTCTAAAAGTAGACAGATTATAAAGAAAGTAAGGTCATGTTTGTGTCTCATGTAAACTGATTTGCAGAACACATTACATCTTTGACTCTTTAAATTTATCATTTGCTGGCGCACGTTGAAAATGTATCTTCAGGCAGCGGATGAAGGACATTGACAACCCCTGGGACTAATAAAGTGAAGCTTATTGCATGACCTAGCTCCTTGTCTTATATACAGGTTTTGAATTAATGAGTTCTTGTATCAAATCAGTATCCCTGCCTTTGAATAGATTGACTGTCAATGCTATGCTCTTACAGAACCAGCTGAGGGCAGCAATGATTCAAAGTAACCTGCTTCACATAGATGAATACCTGTCGGTTATACGCTTCATAATTTTGCCAGGAAAATATAAATAACATGTCATTCATTTCTGTAGGAAAGTGCTTCGCTGAACATGGTGCAAAGGATAATTCTCGTTCACAATTACAGCGTGTCTCCTGCAGGAACTTAGCATGAGAAGGACAGTGGGAGAATACAAGACTTAACCATACAGTTCAAAAATGCTGCAGAAACCTCAGCAAAGACAATGGCCAGGATTTTCCACTCCCATTTTTGTCGGGTGCAAGTGTCATGCGGCAGGAGTGGAAAATCTTGAGAAGTCCCAGATCACAGTTCACGATGATGTAAATGTGTGACATGATTGTCCCCCTCCCTGTCAGTAATGTGGCACAACATACCACTTGCCTTCTTTACTGACTGCTTCACCTGCATACTTATCTTCAGCAACTGGTGTATGAGGACACCAAAGTCTGGTTACACATTTCCTTCTCTTAATTTATAGCCATTCAGATAACAATGTCTTCCTCTTTTTGCTGCCAAAGTGGATAACCTCACATTTATTTACATTATATTGCATCTGCACACATTTGCCCACTCACTTTAGCTTAGCTAAGCAAACCCATAATCCCCTCTTTGATGTGATTTGTCTCAAACAGCCTTGTAAAAGTCAATGGAGGGGAAGGTGAGTATATAAACAAACGCTAATGAAGCAAGTGAAACTGACATCTCCTGTCAATCAAAGCAGTTCAACGAGGCCAACCAGTAGCTACAGCTTATTCAAGCTTGAAAGGAGGAGTTCCCCTAGTGAAACTGACAACTCTTGTCAATCAGAGTACTTCAAAGGGTCTGATCACACCTGAGGCTTCTAAAATCAACCAAAGGCAATCATTTCTGTAGAATGGAGTGCTGCTGTGATTCCAAAGTCTTTCAGATGTTCGGGAGGCATGGATAATAATGTGACTAGGCCACTGCAAAGGTTTTACAGAACACAAGCAATGCTAACAGTGACCGACTTGTTTCTCAGGGCAAGAAGGGAAGGTCCAGCCATGAGACTCCCATCCTAGGGGTGAGTCCAGGGGTCAACCCCTTCCCATCCCAGCCTTGAGCCCCACCCAACTCCCAGATCCTTTGTGGAACCCTCCCTTTGCAGTCTGGCAGTGGCAGAGGAGTGCATGGGTACAGTACTGACCTCCCCATCCCCACCCCCCGCCACCCAGAGTACAAGGTGCCAAGTCCATGCTCGTCAGGACCTGCACTGTTTGGTGCCCAGGGATCGAACCAGGCATACAGTCTGCAAACTATGCTCAAATTTACATCAAACAGCTGACATCAGCTCCTCACCTGCTCTGACTGAAAGCGTGATTTTTCCAGGTGCAGTGAGCTGAGAGACTGGGAACAGGATCAATGCCTAGCGGGTATTCCGATCAGGACCTCTCGTCCGATTCAACTGACCCACTTGGAGCTGGCAACCCAGGGGAATTGCCCCTTATAGCTCTTACCCTGTTAATCTGTCATTTACTGAACAGTGGAACAAGTGATTTCATTAAATTCTCAATCATGCCCTGACAGTAATTGTAAAGGACAATGTTCTAGATAAATTTATTTTTTTTAACTACAACATGCTTTGAATGCTCGCTTACACATTGTGATAAATGTATGGAGCTCAGGAAGTTAATTAGACCCTTCGCAGCAGAGAACTGTAATTTATTATACAGCATTTACTGATTACCAGGCATTTAATTCTAGTGTTTAAACTTTGAAATATTTCCATATTTGCCATCGTCAAATCCTCAAATGAATCTTACAGTTATTTAAGCTATCTTGAAGTTTAATAGCGGAGTGTTTTGTTACATCTTAAAGTTCACCTCAGAAACATTTTTGGACATCGCTATCAAGTGTCAGAGTCATTTTATAATATAGCCGGCCAAAGCAATTCTATTGAGCATCTGTCAGACTGAAAGGATCAAAAAGACTACAGGGAGATGAAGCATTTTAATAGCATCAATAGAAGTAAAGAGAAATGCCTTTGGACTTTATAGAACAGACATGAAAAATGATGGATTCAAGTTAATAATTAAATTTAATAGAGAAGACAGCTAGCCAAAGGCAGCAAAGAGAACAAACAGTCAAAGTTACACTGGCCCTTTCGAGGTTTTTTTAAACAGTCCAGATCAAAATCAATTTCAAAATTACTCCATTGTTTGATATTTCCAAACTAAATCCATCTAAAATTTAATTTAATCAATTTTATTGAAATAATTGATTTCTGTGCTGCGTTTAGTAGTCAAAGAATTGATGACCACAGTGCTTTGTGAATCTGGATTTGTTTAAACTGATCTGAAATTCATACAAATAAATGAAAGAAAGTGTGGATTTTCATATTAACCCTTAGAGTAGTAGAGAGATAGACAGAATGCCACACTCTCTGTGCTGCTCTCAGTAGGAAAGTGCCTTTAGATGGGTCCATTTTAGATAAATGTGCCTTTTGCTGTAAGTTGATTGGGATTTATAAAATCGGCTACAATTGGAGACAGTTTAGAAATTTTTAAGTCATGCACAGTGATATTGCTAAAATGATAATTTATATAAACCTAACAGTTATATTCCAACTAGTCAGGTTTTAAGTAAAATTATTCACCATTCGACATATTTAAGAGAAACCTCTGATTATCTTAATATAGAAACATAGAAGATAGGAACAGGAGGAGACCATTTGGTCCTATGAATTGCGGAGTAGGCTCAAAGGATCAAATGGCCTCCTTCTGCTCCTATCTTCTATGTTTCTAAAGAATATGCATTCTATTCTTTTTGGCTTTCCTTTTCATAAACTGCAAATAATAAAATTGATGCTAATTTGATATATATGCACAGTACTTATTCTACACTACTTTGTTCTGAAGTACTCCACATCTGAATCCCTCAGGGTAGTGTCCTAGGCCAAACAATCTTCAGCTGCTTCATCAATGGTCTTCCCTCTGTCATAAGGTCAGAAGTGAGGACGTTTGCCGATGATTGCACAATGTCCAGCACCATTTGCGACTCCTCAGATACTGAAGCAGTCCATGTTCAAATGCAACAAGATCTGGACAATATCTAGGCTTGGGCTGACAAGTGGCAGGTAACATTCGCACCACACAAATGCCAGGCAATGACCATCACCAATCAGAGACAGTCTATCCACTGCCCCTTGACATTCAATGGTGTTACCATCACTGAATCCCCTACTATCAACACCCTTGGGGTTACCATTGACCAGAAACTCAATTGGACACACCACATAAACACAATGGCTACAAGAGCAGGTCAGGGACTAGGAATACTGCGGTGAGTAACTCACTTCCTGACTCTCCAAAGCCGATTCACCATTCACAAGGCACAAGGCAGGAGTGTGATGGAATACTTCCTATTTGTCTGGATGGTGCAGTTCCAACAACATTCAAGAAGCTTGACACCATCCAGGACAAAGCAACCCGCTTGATTGGCATCACATTTACAAACATCCATTCTCTTTGCCACCGATGATTAGTAGCAGCAGTGTGTACTAGCTACAAGATGCACTGCAGCAATTCTTAGACAGCACCTTCCAAACCCACGACCACTTCCATCTAGAAGGACAAGAGCAGCAGATTCATGGGAACACCACCACCTGCAAGTTCCCCTCCAAGCTACTCGTCATCCTGGATATGGAAATATATTGCCTTTTCTTCCCAGTCATTGGGTCAAAATCCTGGAATTCCCTCCCTCACAGCATTGCGGGTCAACCCACAGAACATGGACTGCAGCAATTCAAGAAGACGGCTCACTACCACCTTCTCAAGGGCAAATAGGGATGGGTGGCCAGCCAGCAAAGCCCAGGTCCCACAAATGAATAAAAAGAAACACAGAAGGAATAGCACGGAATCACTTATCTGTGAACATACACAATCTCTCGAGACAATGGGTTAGATTTTTCCTGTGGATGTCTGAACCGTAGCATTAGGTTGAAATTTAGGTCAGAAACCTACACTGGATGGAAACAGTCTGTCATTGTGATTTTCTTCAAAACAGGAGACATGAATACACCTGACTGTCAGTTTTCAATGTAATGCATAAAGTCTATCTAATGGACAGAGGACAGACTCAGTTTCCAATTAAGGATTGTGGGCAGACTCTCAAAGCCAGAGATTCCAGCTCAACAGGGGCAGCAGGCTGCACTGAGGGTAAGTAAGAGAGAGGGCACTTCAAAATGGTGGCCATGAGCTGGCGATGCCAATGTGGGACACAGTAATAAGTCTCACAACACCAGGTTAAAGTCCAAGAGGTTTATTTGGAATCATGAACTTTATAAACACAGCTCCTTCATCAGGTGAGTGGAGGTAGATTCACACATATGTAAGCAAAGACACAATTGCAGGATAATTAAAGATTGGAATGTGAGTCTTCACAGGTAATCAAGTCTTTACAGGTACAAACAATGTACAACAGGAGACAGGGATAACCACAGGTTAAAGAAGTGTCTCAAGCTATGATAGTTAGTAGGATTTTGCAAACCCAGGCAGTATGGTGGGAGTTACAAGTAGTGTGACATAAACCCAAGACTTACTTGATAGTCAAGTTCTGCATTCATGAGGATGGCCTCAACCGGAAACTTGGGTTCATATTTTGCAATTGTGTCTTTGCCTGTACATGCTGTGTTTGTGAATCTACCTCTACTCATCTGATGAAGGAACAGAGTTCCGAAAGCTCATGATTCCAAATAAACCTGCTGAATTTTAACCTGGTGTTATGGGACTTCTTACTGCGCCCAATGTTTTAATTCTAATGTGGTGAAGGGACTTCTGCTTCCAAGGACTTACCACAAAAACTATCACTGATTGTCATAAAAACCCATCCGGTTCATTAATACCCTTTAGGGAAGGAAATCTGCCATCCTTACCTGGTCTGGCCTACATGTTTCTCTAGATCCACAGCAATGTTAACTCTTAACTGCCCAGTAAGCCACTCAGTTTGGGGACAATTAGGAAAGGGCAATGACTGCTGGTCTTACCAGTGATGTCCACATGCAGTGGAAGAATTAAAAAAAATCCACGGTAACGTAATTGGACTGTTAGTAAATTTTAACAGAATCAGATGGGATCAGCCCTGATAAATATAAGCACATTTTTGTTGAAAGAAAAACAAATATCTTTTTAAATTTGAGGGAAATAAGAATCAAGAGAAATGGGGACCCCTGTTTTACACTATTAACAGAAGTCATGATCCCCCACTGCCAGTTTTCAATGTAATATATAAAGTCTATCTGATACAAAGACATCAGATGCCGCAGAAAAGAGACTAAATGGATCTCAATTCCAGTCTCTTTTAACTTTTTAATCCATATTTCTGTATATTGTTGTTAAAAATCACAAAAACATGCTTAATCCTTCAGTTGGAAACAATTTTGACTTTCTCCATTCCGGCCCACATCCTATTATAGTTAAAACAATGCCCATTTTGCACAACTTATTTGCAAGTTGAAGATAGTGTGTCATGTAAACATTTTAAACAATTGAGTTTCAGTAATAGAGGGCAGCAGATATCAGTGATAAAACACCAACTGAAGCAACAATTCTGGAGGATCTTTCAATCACCAAAAAGGTGCATTATGTGTGAGGAAGACAGCTCAGCAAGTGTATCACTTCAAACCATCAGCCCTGAAGAAAAGTCTTATCTTTGCAGTTGTTTCTGCAACTCGATCAGTAAGCTTTCATCTGGTTTCAAACCTTCTCCAGTTCATCTCCAGTAATCTTCCGCCTGCCCTGTCTCCAGTTGCAGCCGATTTTATAAATCCCAATCAACTTACAGCAAAAAGCACGTTTATCTAAAATGGACCCATCTAAAGACATTTTCCTACTGACCTTTTTTTTAAACACAGTACTCAATTGAAATACAATTCACATGAAATGATAACTTATTGTAAATCCCTTACTATGTGACCTCCCTTCAGAGAGTTGCATTCCTACTCAATAACTTTACTGATTAAATTATCTTTTTCAGGCAAACAATGGAAAGTTAACATTTCATTCAGAGTCAGGCTCTATTTTCTTACCTCTTTCCGATGCTATTGTAATGGACTGTCCGCTGTTACTCATGGGCCCACCACTCCATAATGTCAGTGATATTTACTTTGTATCATCCCATCTTTTTCCTTGAAGCTTAAAAGGTTTTCTCTCTTCTACTGACCCAAGAGGGTGTTTCATATCGCTTCTCGCCTTTTGGCTAATATCAAGTGTAACTCTGGTCTTGCATATTGTCTTGCCAATGAGGTTACACTGAGTCGTCACCCAAAGCAATTTTTTAAAAGCCATTTGAGTCTTTTGGCTAAGAGAAGCTCAGATCAAGCCTGGGAGGGCGTGTAATGCCTCTCTCATCTTGTCAGCTTGGGTCTGTTTTGAATTGGATTTTCGATTGGAAATAAGGTATACACACAGAAAAAAAGAGGGTGTTTCAGGTTCAAGGACAGCTATGCTTCTTCTGTACTCCATCATGTAAATCTTTGTTGAACTGCCAAAGTCATGGCTGCACATTCCATCATGGTGGAGGTCACATGACAATGGCAAACCACTTAGCACACTTGGTAAGGATTGCATTTCAAAACCCAATCAGTGGGGGCTGGATTTTACCACGCCTTTAGGGATGGACTGGGGAGGGGGGAAGGCTGGAAATATGACCCAGGAAGTATGTTATTTGAGGATGCACCTCCTCTTCCCCTCCCTCCTCCTGGTGTAGCATCAGTAATGGCTGCCCTTCTGATGGTGTTGCTGACCCTCTGATAGCTCTTTCATAGGGACGGCAGTCATAAGAACATAAAAACTAGGAGCAGGAGTAGGCTATCTGGCCCCTCAAGCCTGCTTCACTGTTCAGTAAGATCGTGGCTGATCTTTTTGTGGAGTCAGCTCCACTTACCCGCCCACCCTCATAATCCTTAATTCCTTTACCGTTCAAAAATTTATCTATCCTTGTCTTGAAAACATTCAATGAGGTAGTCTGCTTCACTGGACAGGGAATTCCATGGATTCACAACCCTTTGTGTGAAGAAGTTCCTCCTCAACTCAGTCCTAAATCTGCTGGTCGCCTTACTACCAGAAGAACGTGGAGACTCTGGAGAGAGTGCAGAGGAGGTTTACCAGGATGTTGCCTGGTATGGAAGGACTGGGGTATGAGGAAAGATTGAAGAAATTGGGGCTCTTTTCCCTTGAAAGACGCCGACTGAGGGGGGATCTAATAGAGGTATATAAGATTATGAAGGGTATAGATAGAGTAAACAGAGGTAAGCTATTTCCTATAATAGAGACACGTAGGACAAGGGGCCATGGACTTAAGGTGAGGGGGGAGAGGTACAACACAGATATTAGAGGGAGGTTTTTCACACAGAGGGTAGTGGGGGTATGGAATGCTCTGCCAAGTAAGGTGGTGGAGGCAAACACGCTAGAGTCCTTTAAGAGTAACTTAGACAGGCACATGACTGAGTTGGAGATGGGTGGATATAGGAGATCCTTTTAAATAAGGGTCATTAGCATTGGGGCGTCCCTAGTAACGTAAATGGGTACAGTATGATAATAATGTTTTTTCTCTTTTCATTCACAGGTTTTAAGTCGGTCCACCTCGTGTCCAACGAGGGGCATACATGCGATGGGTCGTACTGGGGCTGCTCTTGGTTGTTCGAGATTGGCCTAGTGCTTCATGTTGTTAGTGTGTGCCTAAACTGGACAAGATATTGGGCAAGACGACAGCTCAGTGACTATCGCTGATTGCTGTGCAGACACATGGATTTGGGCCAGTGTCTGTGGGAGTTTGCGCATTCTCCCCGTGCTTGCGTGGGTTTTCTCCGGGTGCTCCGGTTTCCTCCCACACCCCAAAGATGTGCTGTTAGGCTGATTGGCAGGAATAAATTGTCCCTCAATCAGTTTCCCTCAATCTGGATGGCCATAAAACATTAGACAGGGGTCGTGGGTAGAGGGGTGGACTGGTAATGTTGAGATGGCGGCGTGGGCTCGTTGGGCCGAAGGGCCTGTTTCCCGGGCTGATTTTGTTCTTTGTTCTTTGCTCCCCGTAATTTTGAGGCTATGCCCCCTAGTTCTAGTTTCACCCGCCAATGGAAACAACTTTCCTGCTTTTATCTTATCTATTCCCTTCATAATCTTATATGTTTCTATAAGATCTCCCTTCATTCTTCTGAATTCCAGTGAGTATAGTCACTTCATTGATTTCTGTCCTCAGGTCCCATTGATCTGTTTTCAGCCCTCGCAGTAGCTGAGGCTCCTGTCACTAGTATAACAATCCAGCACTGCATCTCCCTTCATCTCCCTGCACCCCTGCCAGTGGTTGCTCACTGTCGTTCTCATGCGGCCAAACCATTCGAGTGTTTGACTCTCTCTTACCTTCTAATTTGCATTATTCCACTCCAGCAAAGCCTGTCATGGGATGGGATTTTCTGGCCATTCACCCTAGTGGGAACTTCTGGTTCTGCTGACAACCCTACGCACACCCTGCACCCCCGCCCCACACCCCCCCACCACTGTATGATCCCCAGCGGTGGAGGGTGCGAACTTTGACAGTGGCGGGACTGGAAGATCCCGTTGCTGGACAATGGCAAGCCACCTCAGCCAGCACAAAACACGCTGCACGGGATGCAGGAAAACCCACCCATGGTCCCCACTCTCCCAGCTCCACAGCCTGTGACAGCTGGAATCAGTCTTATCAGATTTTCAGAATGTCTGCATCTTAATGGTCATTAAAAACCAGTGCAAAAGTAGCACAGTAATTTTCATTAAAATTAGCCCAAAAGTGTACACTGCATTAACTAATGTCATGGATTGGCAGGAACATGGAGTTGAGCTGACAATCACAGAATCCTATAGTGCAGAAGGAGGCCATTTGGCCCATCGAGTTTGCACTGACTACAATCCCACCCAGTCCCATCTCCATAACCCTATATATTTACCCTAGCTAGTCCTCCTAACACATGGTGAATCAACCTAACTCACATACCTTTGGACTGTGGAAGGAAACCAGAGCACCCAGAGGAAACCCAAGCAGATACGGGGAGAATGTATAAACTCCACTCAGGCAGTCACCTGAGGCCGAGAATTGAACTCAAATCCCTGGTGCTGTGAAGCAGCAGTGCTAATCACTGTGCCACCATGCCGCCTATACAAACCCCTCCCCAGCTGAAGCAGCCATGATTGTACTGAACAGTGGAGCAGACTCAAGGGGCCGAGTGGTCTACCACTGCTCCTAATTTGTACATTCATACGTATAAATTTAATCCGTTCTTTGTAAGACAAGGTTATGTGCTGATCCAGGAGCAGTAAATGATTTCTGCTTCTCTCTCTGTATTTTCTCTCCCTGCTTGAAATTTTTTTTTGTGATCTCTAATTTCTCTTCATAGCTGTTACCTGTTTCTGCTATTTTGTTCCTCGGGTGGCCACTTCTATTCCTCCCCATTTCCTCTGGTCTCTTTATCGTCCTTCCCTTTATCTCTGCAACTGATGTGAAATTATCCCAGTCAGATGTCTGCGTCTGTCGCCTATTTCTGCTGTTCATGCAAAGGATGATCTTTCTTCTTCTGCCTTAGTTTCTCTGCTTATTCCCTAATGCGGACTATCCCATGTTTCAGCCCTGGCTCTCTGCATCTGTTCAGCTCCTGCCTGATGAAGATCTTAATTTTCTGCACTACCTCCACCATTAAATACAGTGAAATTAAAAGCAAAATGGACAATCATCTCAGTATCCTCGATCCCTCAATATCCTTGGCTACCTTCACTGTTGAAGCAGGTGGGGCTTTGTGCTATCAAAACAAGAAAAAGGCTGGAGCATGTTTTCTGCCCCATATTGATGTTGTGCCCCCCTTCCCACCTCTGTGATCCATTCTCCATGTAACAATTCCCGAGACAGCTCCTTACAATATATGTTAATAAGTCGGAGCGGCGTTACAGTCACACATCTCCTGGTTTTACAAATAAGCTGGAATGAGAAATAAAATGCACAGTTGTTGCTCGGATCAGCTAAGACAGGGGGAAATGAGGCTGGAGATTGCCGAACACTTGGGAATTGATCAAGCTGAGAATGACTTTCTGAAGCGTTTCTAAGACCATCAGCGAGTTCTGTCGCTCCTCGTCCACGCATGCTGAAGGTTTCCTAAGAGTAGGAGTGCTATTCCATGCTTTTCTAAGTTATTATGGTCTGTTTTCATTCACAGGCTGGGACGTCACTGGTAAAGGCTGGAATTTATTGCTCATCCCTAATTGCGCTTGAGAAGATGTTGAATGGTGATGGGCCACATTCTTGAATCACTATAATCCGAGTGGTGGAGGCACTCCCATAGTGCCCTTAGAGAGGGAATTCCAGGATATGGATCCAGTGATGATGCAGTCAGGATGGTGTATAGATTGGAGGAAACTTGCAATTGGTGCTGTTTCCACGCGCCTGCCCTCTTGTACTTTTATGTGGTAGAGGTCGCAGGTGCTACTAAAGGAGCTTTGGATGGGTTGCTGCTGCTGGGTCGATGGTACACACTGCTGCCTCTGGGAGTCTGCGATGGAAGTGAATGTTTAAGGTGATGAATGCAGCGCCCATCAAGTGGACTGCTTTGCCCCAGATGGCGATGAGTTCCTTGAGTATTATTGGAGCAGCTTTCATCCAGGCAAGTGGAGAGTATTCTATTACACTCCTGAATTGTGTCTTGTAGATTCTGAGGAGTTAGGTGAATCACTTACTGCAGAATACCAGTTTCTGTTTGGAGAATAATGATGTAGGGTGCAATAGATGATGGAGAAAAATAGAGTGAATAGAAAATAGAAGATTCACTACAACAGATGCTGCCACCTTGCTGAAGGTATAAAACAATTCTAAAGAATGGGTTGCTTCATCAAAGAAGCAATAATGGAACTTTCCCACCTATTAAATGAGCCATGGTGTTCCTTCTAGGGTAGATACCAAGATATTGTTTCCCCGGGTCACAGTCTCAGAATAAGGGGTCAGCTGTTTCAGACTGAGATGGGGAGAAATTTCTTCCTTCAAGTAGTTGTTAATCTTTGGAACTGTCTACCTCCAGAGAGCTGTACGAAAGGAAATAAGCAAAATGAGGATGGTGCGGGAAGGTGGAGTTGAGCTGAAGGTAAGTCGTGATCTTGCCGAATGCTGGAGAAGGCTCAAAGGGAAAATCTGCCCACTCCAGCTCCAAGTTTTTCTGATCTTTTGTTTAAGTCAATCCACATAGTTCCAAAAGTAACCTGCGTAAATTTTGTTTTCACATCATACTATACATATCAACAAGCTTATTATTTCTACACAGTAATAAAACAAAAGGATGCTTAATAATTGCTGCTTTCTGAATGTTAATTTACATTCATTTGCAGAGAAGGTATTTTTGAAGAATCATTGCTGATGTGATGCATTTTATGTGTTTGTGCCTTTTGCATTACAAGCACGGTTTCACTTCATTTCAGGAGCTATTCCATGTGCAGGAACATTCCAGAGATAGATTTCTATATTTTGTTAATAATGTAGTGAAACTCCCTTCTGCAAACGTTAATGATAAAAATGATATTCCTTTAGGAGAATCAAGGCTCTCAAAATTCATTAGATTCAGCATTTATTAATCCAAACTCCAAAGGTTGGTTCCTACATTTGTTTATTCCTGCTTTGTTGCACATTACCACACATGCAATATTTATTCCATCGCTTGTATGCAATGTTCGATCTTGAAATAAACTCAGTTACATTATTAAAAAAACACATAACCTACTGGCAAAATACAAATGTTGAACCTTTCAATGGAAATAAACAGAACAGAAAGACTGGTGTGGGAATATACATTCTAACCTTTCCATAAAGGTTGTGGGTGTCACGGTGGCGCAGTGGTTAGCACTGCTGCCTCATAACGCCAGAGACCTGAGTTCAATCCTTGGCTTGGGTCACTATCTGTGTGGAGTTTGCACATTCTCCCTGTATCTACGTGGGTTTCCTGCAGGGGTTCCAGTTTCCTCTCACAGTCCGAAGATGTGCGGGTTAGATGGATTGGCTATGCTAAATTGCCTCTTGGTGTCAGGGGGCTAGCTAGGGTAAGTGCATGGGGTTATGGGAATAGGGCTTGGGTGGGATTGCGGTCAGTGCAGACCCAGTGGGCCAAATGGCCTCTTTGTGCATGGTAGAGATTCTATGATCTATGATAAACAATTGATCTATTATCTAAATAAGTACTTGTAACCTGTGTATGTTAAATTGTAGTGAAATACTTTAATAAGCATTAATGTAAACCAAACATTGAACAATTAATAAAATTGCAACTGCTAACAATGTCAAAAAGCAATGATTAGATTATTTCTAAAAAGACATGCTATAATCTTCTTTATGGAAAGCACCTTAGTATTAGTTAACTAGAACAGGGACTGTTCATGATCATTATGACATTGATATTGTGTATACACAGTGTAGTTCATAACGACTGAGGATACGGATTCTTCACACACAATAGTATGGATGTGGAGCCAAGAGGGGAGGGGTGGTGAAGTTGGCACATGCCCTTATGGATACCATGTTGGCGTAACGCCGACTGACTTCACGTCAAGCAGCCCCGTGGCAATAATGTGCTGTGGGGATTGGTAACAAGGGCGGGTTGGGGCCAAAATCCTGCACTCTGGAGATACAGTCAATCCGATTAACCAGCAGGTCCATCAGTTTTGCCAGCAGAAGGTCGGCATCAGTGGCATCTGTGGGACTGCAGCCAAAAAGAGGGCCCTAGGCCCAGGATCTCTGGAGCAGATGAGGCCGGGAGCATTAGGGAGAGGGGCAGTGAGCGGGGAAAGTGGGTGTGTTTAAAAGATGGAGTGGCTGGGCAAGAAGTGGGGGGGGGGGGGATTCAGTCTAAGGAGGTGGGTGTGGCACCATGTGATTGATACAGGGCAGCTCAGGGACAGTGACTCTCCTTTGTCTCCCACCTTTTAATCATCTGAAGTCAGAAATTGGGTTTCTCGCTCCTGTATTGTGGTGTGGGCAGCAAATTATTCAGGTCAATAGACTTGTTAATATGTCTGGTTGACATTTAAATGGTTATTTTAATTTGGCGGACAGGCTGCCTATTTTGATGCCTGCCAGCCTCCATACTTTGTGGATGTACTTTGGGATGAGGGGGAATGGGTGTCTATGCCATTTACATGCCTCACACATGAAACATGCCTGCTGGGGCACATAAAATTCAGCCCAGTGAGTGCCAACCTCACTGGGAGCCACAGAATTATGAAAGCAACAATGAGAAAAATGATTAACCCCGGGTTCTTACTGTGCAGAATTTAATAGCCACTGGAAGAACATTTTCTGGCCCCCACAGCAAATGATTGAAGTTTGTCCTTAATATGATGTGAACGTGACAGAATTTAAAGAAAAAAAAGGAAAAAAATTAAGTTTGTTGTTTGCTTGCAGGGATCAGCAAACACACCAAAGTAACAGCCAGCTTCTGAATTAGTAAATCCTTTTTAATATATTTGCCATTCATGTTTGTCAATGTAATGTTTCTAAAATAGCACAAGCTTTACTCAGTGCGAGTGTACCCCCATGAACTGAGTTTCTGGAGGAAGTGATCAGCTGTGTTGTTGCATCTGGCATATTGTAAATGCTGTAAGGTATGGGTATGATAAATGCTCAGTGCTTGTCATAGTTATGCAATAGCAACCAATGGCATTAGAATGCGATTTGACACAGCCAAGTGCTGATAAGAGAATGAAAAATAATCCGCACATCAGAAGGTCTGGCACTTCTGATCTCTGATGCTACTTGGACTGACATTTCGTTCTGAGATTAGTAGCTGCCTCTCCTTGTTAAATCAGCAATAATGACTTATTCATTAAGATTTAAGGGTTTTTATCAGATACAGTTTAGATGAGTGCTTACATACTTGCTGGATGGCATTCTCTGAATACTCATGTACACGGTTTGGTACAAATCCAATGTAACTAACTTCCATTACCTCACAGGTAACTCCCTTCCATTCATCTTACCAAACAGTAGCCAACAATCAGTGGCCCAGTCCAAACACATACCCATTGATTGATTGGTTAGTCTCTGGTAAAAGCAGTTCTCTTTACCATCCTTGATTATGATTGAGGAACATGCAGTGAGCAATCTCATTACGGAGCTTAGAAACAAAACCGAAATGACCAGTTACAGATATTGAACAAAGCAGTTATTGTCTATCATTATCCAAAGAAATGCACCCACATGGAACTATCATACATCACTGCTTTAGAACTGGCGATCTCATTGTTATGAGAAAAGTCTTGAAAGAATTAACATGATTCCAATTCATTTATTGTTGTATATTTTTCCCCCCATCTTACTCCTATTTTTCCAATTGAAGCCAATCCATCAAGCACAGAGGGGATAGGACAGAGGTGGAGAGGCTCTTCCCACTCAGAAAGGACAGTAGGACTAGAGGGCACAGCCTCAAGATAAAGGGGGGGCGGTTTACAATGGAGTTGAGGAGGAACTTCTTCACTCAAAGGGTGGTGAATCTCTGGAATTCTCTGCCCGTTGAAGTGGTGGAGGCTGCCTCGCTAAATATTTTTAAGACACGGGTTGATAGGTTTTTGATAGGCAAGGGGATTAAGGGTTATGGGGAGAGGGCAGGAATGTGGAACTGAGACACGACAGATCAGCCATGATCTTATTGAATGGCGGGGCAGGCTCGAAGGGCTAGATGGCCTACTTCTGCTCCTATTTCTTATGTTCTTATGTTCTTATGACTTTCCTTATGTTCTTATACCAGAAGGAATTTCTCATGCAAAGGAGAATAAACTGAATCTTTTTTATGTACATCTTCAGAATAGAATCATAGAATCCCTACAGTGCAGAAGTAGGACATTCAGCCCATTAACTCTGCACTGATATCTATCCCACTTAATCCCAATTCATCCCGCTAATCCCTCTAACCTCCACATCCTGGGACACTAAGGGGCAATTTAACTTGGCCAATGCACCTAACCTGCACATCTTTGGACTGTGGGAGGAAACTAGAGCACCCCAAGCAAACCCACACAAGCATGGAGAGAACGTGCAAACTCCACACAGAGAGTGACCCAAGCTGAAAATCAAACCCAGGTCTCTGGAGCTGTGAGGTTAGTGTGTTCTAACCACTGTGTCATCCTGCTGCCTCAGGTCTCCTCAGCTTGATTGGAACAGAAATGGGATGCTTTGGCAATTCAATAACTAACTCCTAAGTGATGCTTAATAACAGTCATTTCTGTGCAGGACATTGTGTTACTAAAGTGCTCCTGCTTGTGAATGATATCTAAATGTAGGACTATTTTAATGCAAACATCCACCTTAGACAAGTGATGGCACAATCTTTGCACCCTTGCCCACATTAGTTTTTGCTCCTCAGATACATAGAGATTCACATAAGCAGAGAAAGAAACAATCAGACACCTGAACAAAAATGAAGAAGTAATGCAACATTTCAAATACAGTGTCGTGTTAGTACCATTGGCAAGCTCAAATGTAAATATGAATTGAGAAAATGGGATTGGCAAAAAGGACAAATGATCAGGGTAGAAACAATAATTTTAAAATGATCATTCTACTGTACATCAATGATGTCCTTTATTCAAATTGTATTTGTATAGACTCTGTTGCGTTATCTATAAATCACACCACACTCAAAATTCTGCCATCTGGATTCTTTGCTCACACAACAGTGGCTCTTCTACAGTTAATTAACTACAATAATTTTATACAAAAAAATATATAAACATGATGTTTCTCTGTGACATAAAATCTGCGCAGCCACAGCCCAGTAATGTGGCCTGGCATCTTACAGTTTGTGAACACCAAATGTAAGTACAAGTATTTTCAGATAGACTGCTTTAGTTAAATTTAATCAGAACATAACCAACAGTTCAGACTAATGCGTAATAAAAAAAATGCACAGGGTATGCAGCCATTGCAATTTACTGTAGCCTACCAATCTTCTTGTTGCAACTGCAAAGAACAGATAACTCCCCTCGAGTTAAATTCTTCACCCCTGGATTTTCCATGCCGTTTTACTTGAGCACACTGTAGCACAGCAGTATCTTAGCATTTTGTTCACACAACAGAAAAAAAGCACTCTAGAGTGAAGCTGGTTCTCTAACAAGGATCTATTCAGCAAGATGATTTGGGTAGAAAAGAGGTATCCGACTGAAATAGTGAAAAAAAAATCTCTCAGTGTAAACACCGGTAGGAAACTGTCAAAGTACATTTGGCTTTGAGGTGTTCTATTTATTTAATCGCATTTGATTGACAATGGATTGTCAATGAATTAGAATAATGTTCCACATGCGTAATAACACAAGAGATACATGTCAACATTTTGAAGATAGGATCTGCTGACTTACCTCTCTGAAGCAAGAAACATGTTTGCAAACTTGACCTGACATTATGGGCAATGACATGTTTTGGAATTATTGACATCATGGAATTCCGAGCTTTGTAAACCTGTAAATGCAGGCTTTTCCTGTAGATGTAAACTTATCCCGATATTGTTATAAACTTTGGACCTTCCAAAACACTTCTGCCCATATCTCAACTCACAGTAAGATCCATTCCATCACCCCAGTACTCATTGACCTGCTGATTGGAGAATGTGCAAACTCCACACAGACAGCCACCCAAGGCTGGAATTGAACCTGGGTCCCTAGTGCTGTGAAGCTGCAATGCTAACCACTATGTCATTGTGCCACCCATAAAATTGCCAGAGGCCATTGAGGCTCCCCCAGGTAGTCAGGATGGTGAAGCAGTGCCCTTTGGGCAGTGCCAGCCTGGCATTGGATGCCTGACACCCTGGTACTGTCTACTGGGTGCACCTGGCACAATTCAATGAGCACCGGGCAGTTCCAAGGAGTGGGGCCTTAGGGGAGGGGGAAAGGGTCTGGAAAGAAGGATGTATGTGGGTAGCTGCACACTCTGAGATTGTGGATCGCCAGGGCAGTTGTGGCTTAACACATCCCATTGAATTGTCTTTGGCTGTTATTTTAATGCAAATATTAATCCTTTTTTTGAAACAGGCTCTTTCTGAAGCACAGTAGTAAAAATAATTTCACATGAATGCATTATATTTCCATAGGTTATTATTTCACAGTATCAGGTGAAGTCCCAAAAGCTCACCAGCTTATAACATCCTCACTATAATGTAACATTTACTATACACCTAAAATGTTGAAATGTTAATGAATTTTATACAGCGATAAAATATTGTAACTTCAAATGTCACTGTGGTAATACCAAATGAAAACTCACTGGATGCTTTTGTTTAATATTGTAGCTAAGGAATTAACTGGATTGATTAAACTTCCATTTGTCCACAGTCTGGAAGAGTGTGAGACTGGGTGGGAAAGGTTTACCCTGCCAATGGTGGTAGAGGTGAGTTTTAACACTGTATTTTCAGGCTGCTGAACAAAAACATTTTCTCTGCAGGTTTTATGTTTAAAGTTTATTTATGAGTCACAAGTAGGCTCACATTAACACTGTAATGAAGTTACTGTGAAAATCCCCTAGTCGCTGCACTCCGGCTCCTGTTTGGATACACTGAGAGAGAAGTTAGCACGGCTAATGCACGTAACCAGCACATCTTTCTGATGTGGGAGGAAACAGGAGCACCCTGAGGAAACCCACGTAGATACGGACAGAACTCCACACAAACAGAATTGAACCGGTGCTGAGAGGCAGCGGTGTTAACCATTGTGCCGCCATGCCACTCTCTGCCGGATTAAGGAAGGTGTTTGACTTTAGCAGCATGTTAAACATCGGTTGCCAACAGTGAGCTATTACTCATTCCAACTATACTTAGGGTGAATGGGATCAAAGGATATAGGAAGAAGAGGGGGATCAGGCGTTTGAGTTGGATGATCAGCCATGATCATAATGAATGGTGAGCAGGCTCGAAGGGCCAAATGGCCTGCTCCTGCCCCCTATTTTCAATGTTTTTGTGTTAAAAGCAGAAAATAAAAGGAGAAATCAATTTTTTTTTCCCTTTAGAGCAGGTTAGATATTTGGACATGTATGTGAGGTAAAGTTTGAAGCTAAAATACGGTAAACTGTTTAAATGTAAAACCCATTTAAAAAATAGCTTGAAAAGTCTACTATTAATCACTTAACAGCATTCCATGTACATAAAAGTATTTCTTCAGAGCCAGTTTTGTTAATCATCAAGTTTTATTAATTACATTGCCAGTAAAAACTCAGTTACACCTCATTGAACCATGATGTCACATTTTATGGAGTTTCGACCTGTGATGTACAGGTGTGAGAATTGAAGCTTTGGGAGGCATTGACGGTGGGGGCAGGGAGGTGGGCATTTGCCACAGTGCAACCGGTGATAGAGCCAGAGGGAAAAATTGCTACTCTAATCTGTCTATTCCCAATCTCCTGAAGTCACTGTCAGCCTCAGAGCGATAATAAACACTGACAATGCATTCTCAAATTCACCACCCCACTCCTCATAAAATCCAGACCCAGGTCTTTTCTAATCTAGTTAAACATCATCGATTAATTTTAATTTAGTTATTCTTTGCAAGTGATTGATTGCCACTCACTTCCGTAACAGCGGTAATAGACTTTGCATATAAAGGTTAAAATAAACACAATTAATATTTCCCAAGTTAATTTAATGTTTAACGTTTATTTATTAGTGTCACAAATAGCGGCATGGTGGCACAGTAGTTAGCACTGCTGCCTCACAGCGCCAGGGTGGATTTCCGGCTTGGGTCATAGCCTGTGCGGAGTTTGCATGTTCTCCCCGTGTCTGCGTGGGTTTCCTCTCGGTGCTCCGTTTCCTCCCGCAGTCCAAAGATGTGTAGGTTAGGTGGATTGGCCACGCTAAAGTACCCCTTAGTGACAGGGGGACTAGCTAGAGTAAATGCATTGGGTTATGGGGATAGGGCCTGGATGGATTGTGGTCGGTGCAGACTCGATGGGCCAAATGGTCTTTTTCTGCACTGTAGGATTCTATGATTCTAGGCTTACATTAACACTGCAATGAAGCTATTGTGAAAATCCCCTAGTCGCCACACTCCAGCGCCTGTTCGGGTACACTAAGGGAGAATTTAGCATGGCCAATGCAACTATCCAGCCCGTCTTTCAGACTGTGGGAGGAAACTGGAACACGTGGAGGAAACCCACACAATCACAGAGAGATCGTGCTGACTCGGCACAGACAGTGACCCAATCCAGGAATCGAACCCAGGTTCCTGGCACTGTGAGGCAACAGTGCTAAACACTGTGCCACTGTAATGTGAGAAGGTTTTCATGATCATTTTTATCGTTAGGATAACATACATTGGGGTATTAGGATATTGATCCTGTGACCTCATTTCTTTTCTAGATGCAAAGAAATCTCAAGTATTATCTCTTTCAGCACCTTCTGCCCAAGAACCACTTGGCCCCACTCTCTCCGCTGTGTTAATTGATCTGTCAAACAAACCCAGCATTTTTATTTGTAACATGGCCTGTAAGTGGAGCCACAATTAATTTCAGAATGCACAGCAATTGTACCTTTTGAACTTAAAACCCTGCTGCATACCTGTAAAGGTAGAAATTCACAGAGAAGCTGGCATTAGTGAAAAGACCCTTGACCTTGGTGAGGCCGCAGCTGGAGTACTGTGTGCAGTTTTGGGCGCCGCACCTGCGCAAAGATATTTTGGCCTTGGAGGGAGTGCAGAGGAGGTTTACTAGGCTGATACCGGAGTTGAGGGGGTTGCGCTATGAGGAGAGGCTGAATAAACTAGGCTTGTACTCGTTAGAGTTTAGAAGAATGAGGGGAGATCTCATTGAGACGTATAAGATGATGAATGGGATGGATAGGATAGAGGTGGAGAGACTCTTCCCGCTCAAAAAAGACAGTAGGACTAGGGGGCACAGCCTCAGGATAAAGGGGGGGCAGTTTAGAACGGAGTTGAGGAGGAACTTCTTCACTCAAAGGGTGGTGAATCTCTGGAATTCTCTGCCCGTTGAAGTGGTGGAGGCTGCGTCGCTAAATATTTTTAAGACGCGGGTTGATGGGTTTTTGATAAGAGAGGGGATTAAGGGTTATGGGGAGAGGGCGGGAAAGTGGAACTGAGACACGACAGATCAGCCATGATCTTATTGAATGGCGGGGCAGGCTCGAAGGGCTAGATGGCCTACTCCTGCTCCTATTTCTTATGTTCTTATGTTCTTACGGAAAACCATTAGATCGCAAAATATAGATAACAGGGAGTACAGAATCTTGCAGATAGATTCACTGCGCTCTTTTCTGTATTCGAGTTTGAATAGTTATATGGGTCTGGATTTTCAATGCTGGTGGAGGAAGGAGTGGATTCAGGTATGATTTGAAAATCGAACTCCCAGACGACAACGTTGGATCGCACTGTCTCTGGAATGTCACGCAATTTTCAATGGGAGGATGGGAAGGGACGTCAGGAACCCACTATATCTCCATCTTTCTATCAGAGTGGCAAATCAGTGCAATTCATTACCACAGGAAGTAGCCGAGACCAAATCGTGCGATTTCAAGATGAAACGAAATATAGATCTTGGGGCTAAAGGCTCAAAGGAATGGGGGGAAGGTCGGTCAGGATATTGAATCTGATGATCAGTCATGATCAAAACGAATGGGCAGAGCAGGCTCGAGGGGCCGAATGGTCTACTCCTCCTTCTACTTTCTGTTTTTCTATACGTTTCTAAGTGCCTGTTACGTTTGTTGTAGAGCCAATGAAAAGGTCTCACTGGTCCAGTCTGGATCTTCAATCAGTTGGTACAGCAAGTCTGGCACGCACACAGCGGGGAGTCACAAGAGCTAACGGAGGAGACTCTGGTCACCATCATGTTCAGTGCTTAACCAGTGGTACAGAGCTGCCATTGCTGAAAGGTTTACATCTCCCTCTTAACAGTGTGAAAGGGTGGGGGAGACCTGAGAGAGGCATCAGGTTGCTGGCATCACCAGGGCAGCAGAAAGTGGCAGGAGAATCCCTGCTGCGTAAATCACCGGCAGTTTGGTGACAGGAGAGGCAGACAGGCTACTTTGATGTAATGCTGAGAAGCAAGGGGATTGAGTGCTCCAAGAGAGGAATCCTGGTCAGGAGCAGGACAGAGGAACGCAGAATGGGCCGGCATGGAGACGATGTTGCTGCCCAAGACGTAGCCAAGAGTCAGCTTCCTTCAAACGACAGAGTGTTGGTGTTGGAGGAGACTGCATTATTCAGGAAGTTGGTCTCAGACATTTGTGTTCTATTCTATAATGGCTGGCTGCCTCACAAAGCCCATGGCAGTGCTCTATCTGCAGCCACCAAGGTTCACTCTGCTTGGTTCCAGTGTAAGAACAGCACACCCCTGCCAGCACTCTTGCAATCAGTGTGCGCTACACAAACTCTGCTGGCAATGGCTGGAAGTGATTTGGCCAACACTTTTTACAGGTCTGAGCTTCTGCGGTGCTGTCAGTGACGAAGCCAATGGAGCTGCATTTTGTAGCCGCAATGTTTCAATTATATTGGGTGGAATCCTCCGCTCCTGCCATCAGCAGGGGAACTTTGACCCCACGATATCAACAGGGGACATGGTGGGTCCTCCAGTTTCCTCCTACAGGCTGAAAGACATGGTGGTTAGGTGCGTTGGCCATGCTAAATTCCCCCTCAGTGTACCTGAACAGGTGCCAGAGTGTGGTGACTAAGGGATTTTCACAGTATCTTACTTGCAGTATAAATGTAAGCCTACTTGTGACACTAATTAATAAACTTATACTTAGTTTGGCATGAAGCCAAAATACAGTTTCTCAATGTCTGAATGAGTATTTGGAATTCTGTTCCTGGGACTTTCAAGGCAGATTAAAGGCTGGTTTGAGCTTTCCAAAGAACAAAGTCAGGAAGTCCTTTTGTATGCATTAACAAGTCGTGTGTGCTCAATAGTAGGTCACCTTGCTGGAATGACATTCTCCCTTCAAATTAAACTCCTCACATCACTTTTACAATTGCACATTAGCGGCGTGGACGTGGAGACGTAGATTTCCTCCAGGGTTAACGGTGAGTTGCTGCTGCATTATCTTCTTTGGGAAATATCCGTGAATACCAGTGTATGCTTCAGACTGGGTGGCGGGCATGCAGATTGTGTAGAGGATCATAGAATCAGACAGTGCAGAAGAGGCCCTTCAGCCCATCGAGTCTGCACCGATACATGTGAAACACCTGACCAAGGAAGGGAGGACGAGTTAGCAGAGCAGTGCTGGCTGTTGGGGGGCCTGTTAAATATGATGCCTGGACCTGGTGGGGGCAGAAACACCCTCTCCTTGCCACGAGAATGAGCGAGTCCCTTGTGGATGCATATATAATAAGCCGACAAATACAAGACAATGGGTGGATTTTTATCGGCACGTCCGCCTGATGTTTGTATGTTCCCACTGGAGGCCAACAGAGAATGCCATTCTCTGAGCCTCGCCCGCCCTTGGAATCGATGTGGGCATGCTGGTAAAATTCTGGCCAATATGTCCCATATACCCCAATGGGAATCACTCCCAATCCCACGCCCACCACCAAACTTCTGTATCCTCCAGTCCTAGGATTATTTAATATTATTCTGTTCTGATTTACAGCAGAAAGCTGGAAGTTAATTTTCAATTCATTTCAGGAAATTTGCTTTTGGTTATAACCGTTTCAGACATCATGACATGACATCCTTTGAAAAATATCTATCCATGAAAGACACATTTTTTTTATCATACTTCTGTCACTTCCAGGCAGAGCAGTTCACTCTCTTCAGGCCCATTTATTAAAGCCACAATTCTTCTCTCTGAAGCTTTGTGTGGATTTTGTGTGAGATTTATACTGATGAGTGATGAAATGCATCTGCCATTACTTGGCAGAGATGGATCTTCAAGAATTTGATATCCATTAGAGAAGCTTTGGCATAGATCCCATGCAAAAAAAGGAGTCCTATGAAATGATTGCTTAGAAATTAAAATATGGAATTTAAACAGCCAGTTTGAGCTGAAGATTGTCTCAGTTGGTGCTTGGGGAACAGTGGATAGGGAAAAGAAAAGATCCGTTGACCTCGGCCAGGATTTTCCAGCTTGGAAAATGGCTGGAAAACTCTGCCCAATGAGTTTATTTTGAGAGGTAGACACTGAAAATCCAAAGGCCAGGAAGAGGGGATTTGGATCAGTTGGACATTCCTGGAGTCCCCTGGGTGGATGGCCCCAAAGTGCCATGCTGCTAGTCATCCTCCCTGTGGGTGACCGAGGGCGACTGGCTGACTCCTTAAGAAGAACGAGCAGCTGGACTGGCATCTACTGCCAGCTTGCGTTGACACTGCTGGATGGCGCCAATGGGGGCAGTGATGGAGTGCAGCTCCTGCAGCAGTTCAGGACTGATGTCCTGGACCACGGTCTCCATTGTGACTGCCAACCTGCCTGTTGACCTCAGTACCCTGGCATGCTGGCGCTTTCACCTCAGACTGAATGCAGACTAACTCACCCAGCGTCTGTTGCAACGAGGAGGAAAGCTGACATCCTTTCTTGATGCTCCCTTGACTGTCTTTGCAGCTCCACCAATGGATTTCAGGTCAGGTTTGGAGGTTCGCCATCTGACTCAGACTCAGCAGCTTCCTGTCCTCTGAGCATCGACAGCTTTTCATGGCCCTGTCTCCTTTGCCTGCTGTGCATCAAAAGCTGGGCGCTGAGTTCACCAGACTGTGATCCCGAGGCCACTGCAGGACCAGGTCCTAGTGAGGTGTGTGTTGATTGTGCTGGTGAAGGGTGGGGGTGAGCGTAGTGATGGATCTCCAACAGAGCTGTCATCAGGATCCCATCCAAGGCTGCAAATGAGTTCTTGGCTCATGGTTGCACCAGCTTTCCAAAGGGGCTTGTAAAAGAGAGGAGAGATAATGAGTATATGGCAGGGTGTTAGAAATGGGTTAACAGACCTTCAAATTAAGCCCTAATTTGATATCAATTATTCAATAGAAGTCACTGATACATACAGGTGGCAGTATTTGTTGATGGAGAATTGTGTGTGGAGTTGGATCAAAGAAATAAAGGTATTTTATGAAGAAGCAGAACTCACGTCTCCTTTACTCTACAGCAACCAAGGATGGGTGGCAGGGCATTAGCCTTGACCACTGCTGCCACTGTCTCCAGGCCCAAGTTGGCCACCTTACTGAAAGTCCTGTAACCAGAGTGGGGCTAGCGGACATCGCCATGAACCTCGACTGTATCCAAAAGGGTCTGTGGTGAGGTCTCACTAAATTTGGGAGTTGTGTGCTCCTTGATTCCATTTTCTATGGAGCTCTCCTAAGCTACAGAGAGTATGAACACTCTGGAGGGGCACCAATTAAATATAGTTTTGAGGATTATAAAGATTGTCCCCACAATTCTGCATGCCATACATGCACATTAATCAATGTTACCCAACCGTACACTATGTGCCCATATCTTATACTAAAGCAGTAATTCATTTGCAGGCACCTGAAAATGTTATTAAGCCAACATTTCACAGGAAAATATAAAATCAAACAATTGAATCCAATAGTTGTTGAAAAATGTTGAATCTTTTGTTCTCAGGATTGCAAACCTTTGAAGCATGCACCTCTTGAGAGAGTAACTTCATCAGCAGCTATGAAAAAGTGATGTGCTAAACACTAAGGTACTTTAATCCATCGCAAGCAACTAACAACCTACTTAACTGGCAAAAATGGGAAAATGTGTATTAATTCAGCTGCAGATTGTATACGTTTTAAATAAATGGCTCGGTAGAAATGGGGGATAGTCACAATATGCCCTCAAATCTAGAAGACACAGAATGTAGAAGCAGGAGTAGGTCATTTGGCCTTGCGAGTCTGCTCCACCATTCATTTTGAATGTGGCTGATCTTCAAATTCAATATCCTGGTCCCACCTCCACCCCCCCACCCCCTGTATTTTTTGATCCCTTTAGCCCCAAGAACTATACCTAATTTCTTCTGGAAATCACACAACACTTCTGTCTCAACTACTTTCCACGCGAGTGAATTCCACACATTCACTAGCCTCTGGGTGAAGAAATTTCTCCTCACCTCAATCTTAAAAGATTTACCCTTTATCCTCAACTATGACCCCTGATTTAGGACTCCGCAACCATTGGGAATATTCTTTCTGAATCTAAGCTGTCTAATCCTGTTCGAATTTTGTAAGTTTCTATGAGATTCCCCTAACACTGTTCTCAACTCCAGTCAATATAATCCTAACCAATTTAGTTTCTCCTCATCTGACAGACCTGCCATCCCAAGAATCAGCTTGGTAAGCCTTTGCTGTAGTCCCTCTGTAGCAAGGACATCCTTCCTCAGATAAGGACACCAAAACTGCACACAATACTCCAGGTGTGGCCTCACCAATGCCCTATACAATTGTAATAGGACATCCCTAATTGTATATTCAAATCTTCTCGCTATAAAGGCCAACATACTATTTGCCTTCTTTACTGTCTGCTGTATCTATACGCTTACATTCAGCAACTGATGCATGAGCTGTTGCTGAGTATCCACCTCTCTTAATTTACACCCATTCAGATAATAATCTACCTTCCTATTTTTGCTACCAAAGCATAAAACCATACATTCATCCACATTATATTGCATCTGCAATTCATACGACCACTCATTCAGCTTGTCCAAATCATGCTGAAACATCTCTGCATTGTCCTCACAGCTCACCCTCCCAAAATTAATATTCTGGCCCAAATTAATAATCTGGAGACATGAGTTCAGATTCTGCCATGACAGCTGGGGAAGTTAAACCCAGTTAATTGAATAAAAACCTAAAATTAAAGCTTATTTCAGTAATCTGAACCATGAAACTGTCAGGTTGTTGTACACACTAAAACCATCCCAGGGGTTACCATTGATTGGAACCTGAACTGGACTAGTCATATCAATACTGTGGCTACAAGATTAGGTCAGAGGGCAGCAAACTCACCTCCTGACTCCCCAGAGCCTGTTGGCCAACTAAAGACACAAGTCAAGATCTTGGTGAAATACTCTCCATTTGCCTGGATGAGTGCAGCTCCAACAACACTCAGGAAGCTCAACATCACCCAGGACAGAACAGCCCATCCACAAATATTCACTCCCTCCACCACCGGTGACAGCACTGTGTACCATACACAAAATGCATTGCAACAACTTGGCAATGTTCCTCCAATGGCACCTTCCAAACCTACGGTCTCTACCAACTAGAAGGACAAGCAGATGTGTGGATTTCCCATTGAACACACCTCTCACCATCCAGAAACCCATGGCAGGGATGCGTTGGTGGCAGGACAATAAGATCCCGCTGGTATAAACGGCAGTAAGATTTTGGTGCACATATTTCATGCAAGAAGCTTGACACAATCCAGGACAATGCAGTCCACATGATTGGCACCTCATCTGTTCACCGCCTTAAACATTCACTCCCACAACGAGTAGAGCGTCATTCACTTCCACAACCACTAGCGTGAACCATCCACATTCAAAATTTGCACTGCAGCAACTTGCAAAATGCGCTTTCAACAAACTTTGCAAATCTATGACACTACCATCCAGAAGAACAAAGGCAATGGACACGTACAATTCCACCGCCTATAAGTTCCCCACACATCCTCTTGACTTGGAAAATATATCTCCATTCCTTCAGTGCGTTGGGTCAAAATTCTGGAACTCCTTCCCTCGTATGACAATGGGTGCACCTGTAACCATATATTCGGTGATTCTGGAAGGCTTGCTCACCACCTTCTCAAGGGCAATTGAGGATGGGCAATAAATGTGGGCCTTGCGACTCCAGATCTTGATAAGCTGATGCCCCTGGTGGCTGCGCTGCTCAGAAGCTATTTGAACTAATGTCAGCCGGCATTATATAATGGTGTTTGAGGCACAGTCAAATTTATGATTTAACAAGAGCGCCGTGTGATCTGATGATGGTTTTATTTTAATTTATTTTAATACGTTGTTCCTGCTCTGCAGCGTTTAATTGCAGCTTTACAATTCTCTCTTATCTGAAATTCAGCCTGTGCGATGCTGCCTCTTTGTGTTACTGGAATTCATGCTAGTCTTTACATCATTGTTTGGAAAAACGTCCCTTGATATCTGTGTGACAGTGCTCATTACCAGCTCCCGGACAAGTAAATGAAAGCTTTGTCTGCTTCTATACCCATTGTTTTCTAGAGCACAGCTTTAATTAATCTTAAATTGAAGAAGAAAATTATATCAAATGATGCAACATAATTAATCTTAAACAATGACATGAATCTTTTGTTTCCGAAAGGGCTTTAATAGAACTTGTATCATTAGAGATCCCTTTGGACCTTCAAAGTAAATTGATCATGTTTTTGAGTTTCTGCTTTTGCAATATCGTTTTGAGTTGTGGGTAGGTGCATGAGTCATGGGGATGGGGGGATTAAGATTTTGCTCAGTGGGCGGTGGGGCGGTGAACTGCCTGACAAGCTGCTCTGTGGCAGGAATGGGTGATCGGTTTCAATAGTGGCAGGGCAGTTGTAGCTGAAATGTCTGACAGGCGAAGAGAAGGGAGAGGAGTTCTTTGTCAATCAGGGCATTGCGAGTTTCAGTGACAGTGAGGGCCTTTGATGCAAATGCCACTGATCTGCCATTCTGGATGCAAACTCCTGCCGAGACGCGTCTGCTGATAGCACTACAGGCTTTCGGATTTCAAAGTATTGTATCATTGGAGGGGCTGCAAGCAGGTTCTTGAACACACTGTTCTGGTGCTCCTGCCAGCACCATCCCATGAGCTAGTGGGGAAGTTGGTGGAGGGATGCAGTCACTTCATTGTAGCAGGGGATAACTCTGAGAGATAATTTATCATGCTGAGGAAATGCTGCCAGGCATGTTTGGCATCAGTGTTGGACGTCTGCCCTATAGCCTTTGTCTTATCCAAGTCTGGTTTCACACCATCAGCATTCGGAATGTAGCCCACCTAGGGGACCTCACTGACTCTAACTTTGCATAGGGCAGGGTTGAGCTTCAACTGTGTTTCTGATACTTTTGAGGGCCAAACACAGATGGTCAACATATTCCTCCAGTGTGTACCCCCAAAGGAGGGTGGCGTCAATGCTGATTTCACAAGGTAGAATCATAGAATCCTACAGTGCAACAACAGGCCATTCGGCCCATTGAGTCTGCACTGACCACAATCCCACTGAGGCCCTATCCCCATAACCCCATACATTTACTCTAGCTAGTCCCCCAACACTAAGGCAATTTAGCATGGTCAATCCACCTAACCCACACATTTTTAGAGTGTGAGAGGAAACCAGAGCACCTGGAGGAATCCCACGCAGACACAGGGAGAAAGTGCAAACTCCACACAGATAGTGACCTAAGCCGGGAATCGAACCCTGGTCCCTGGTGCTGTGAGGCAGCAGATCTAACCACTGTACTACCATGCTGCCATGGTAGCTGTGCGAAGAGCTGTTCCATGACCTTTGGAAGACCTCATTACTCGTAGAAATACCACAGGGCATGTACAGAAATCTGTATCAGCCTACTAGAGACATAACATTGTAAACTTTGTCAAATGGGATTTCCTAAAATCCACATTGACTTTCTGCTATGACCTGTTCAATTGTCTTCATTGGATGAAGAGGTCTCAGACGTGTTGTGTTAAGGTGAACTGGGTGAATATAGATTCTGACTGTGCCCCTTTCTTTATTGCAGCTACCACAGTGGAGATCCATTCCGTGGTCTCATCCATGGGAGCTATAACACCCAATCTCATCACTCTGTCTTGTTTGTCTGTGAGCGTCTGTTTCAAGACTTATTCTTCTAGGAGCACAGATAGTGAGTGACACAGAATCATCCAGCCTCATGTGATATATATTGAGCAGATTCCGAATAACATCACAGGCAGACGAGCCTCTGTATTCCAGCATCACTGGTACTTGAGGCTGGAAGATGTGCGTGTCTGGCTCATGGTGAATTAGTCCTAGTGCAGTACTGCAACGGAGACCCAGCAAGGTTTAACATCCTGGTCGACAGCATTTAATTGAAACTTGCCCTGTGTGCAGTCTAGGGTAACTATGGCTTCTGTGCGTCTGGTCTGTCCACCAACTGCAACAAGGTTCACTTTGTTGGTGAATTCAGCACAGGGCTGGACTTTCTTCCACAGCAGATTTGAGAAAACATCGCCGTGTCAGTTTTGACTTTCAGTTTGGTTGTGTAGTGAGCAATGTTGAGTGTTGTGAAAAATTAACTGTTTTCGGTGATAAGGTCAATACTTTTACAATAGAATGCTTCCAGGTACTCAAGGTTTTGATTTATCTCCAGCTATTTACCCTTTATATGTTGAGCTTTGCAGAAATAGCTGACTGCAACAAGTCTTGCGACAGTAACTAATTGATATGGCTTTGATCTGCAACACTTGGCGAAGTGATTCCATTTACCACAGTTGTTACAGTGCAAAGTATGTGCTTCTTATTTGTGAGTGTTGGCTGTTGCAGTTTGAGAAGGGTGTGTTTTGTATTGCAAAGATTTCAGCTTCTCTTTATTCTTTAGTGTTCTTCTTGTCCTATTCATTCAGTATGCAAATATTAATGGTAGATTCCAACATCAAATTTTTTTCAAGGAGCAGCTGCTTGTCACACAGTCGCTATGTATTCCACAAACTGCACGGTCTCTTACAAGTCCATCAGTGAGACCACCGCATTTACACTATTTTGTCAGAATCATCAGTGTATGGCTGTATCAATACATCGGGTTTCTGACTAGTAGTGCTGAAAGCATGATTATATTTTTTAATAGTTGTGCAGATTTGTCCATTTGTTTATTAGTACCTCAGGAAGCTCAGTCTTCCCACTCCTGGAAGATGAGCAATTTCTCTGAGCCCGCCAAGTTTAGCAACATGATGGCTTGGATTTTGACTTGTCAGACAGACTTGCCTAGCTGCAGGAGTGCCATTCCTTCTCCAATCTTTTCTAGTTGTTGGGGTTGTTCTCATCAAAAGTTAAGCAGGTCCGCGTGCTGGTGTCCTTGTGCCATCTCAGCCAGCTCCGGATACCATGTATTATTGTGTGGCTGTGCAGGATTGGTGACACAGATGATGACTTTAACAGTTTATCTCTTTTATTATAAAGGTCTCTGGCGACTTCTCTGTACCAGGCAGGAGTAACTTCCAGCACCCTCTCCACATTGTCCATCTCTACCGATGCACGGGTCATTTGGCAATATGAGTGGCACACTGTCTCACAGGGACCCGGGTTCGATTTCTGGCTTAGGTCACTATCTGAGTGGAGTTGCATGTTCTCCCTGTGTCTGCGTGGGTTTCCTCCAGGTGCTTGGGTTTCCTCCCACAGTCCAAAAAACGTGCTGGTTAGATGCATTGGCCATACTAAATTCTCCCTCAGTGTACCCGAACAGGTGCCGGAGTGTGGCGAATAGAGGAGTTTCACAGCAACTTCCTGCAATGTTAATGTGAGGCTACTTGTAACTAATAATAAAATAAATAAATAATATGTGAATGAGTGCACATCATGCAGGATTTGTTCATCAGCAGAGGAAGTTATACACAAGTTTCCTGATGTAATTGAAATATTTTTGGCACAACTCTTCTGTAACTTGAGTTTAGGAACTACTTAAACTGCTGACCCCACCCCCCCCCTCTTCCCCAAGAATTGTTCATTGCACCATTGGTTTAATTTCTTAAAGACAGTTGGCAGCAATATCAGATAGTAAACAGATGACAAGTGGCTTCACTGATAGTTTTCAGCAAATCACTTGATGGCATCCATCACACATGGTATCTGTCCACATCGGCACCACTATGCCCACGTAAGTGAAACTGACCTCACTGGCCATCATACCATGACAGCAGGCAGAAAAAAATACAATTGGCTTCTCTGATAGAGACGTGGAAACCATCCTCCAAGTGCTACAAGACAGAAATTTAACATTTCTGAGTCTTCATTACATCCATGTCTATCAATAGTACAGAAAGAAATGAAAACACTGTTCAAAGGCAGACAAGCGTTACATGTCACCACAGCCTTCTTTTCATCCCTGTCAACTACTACACTCTTCATCCTCTTAAAACAACACTTACACAATTAACCCATTGCACTGCCCTTTGCATTGGGACACACAGAATCTTAGTAACACACTAGCTGCCCTGTACAATCCCAAAATATCTTCCACCACTCAACCGTCTCACCACCCCACATCTCTCACTGCATTTCTCCCACCACAATTGCCACAATTAACTGACCCATTTATCCTCAAACGTAACCATCCTCCAACACTTTACCCTGAAATAGAAATAATTGGCTGCTTTGAAATGCACTGGGCATTTGTCTGGTGATTTGTCACTTCAAAACATTACAGGAAGTCAGGAATTAAGCCTTTGAGTCGGTTCAGAAATCCTCACGTGGTGAATGATATTGTCAAATTCCTGCTGGGCTACCGAGATGTTATCTGGTAAGATGCATAGCAGAAGATGTGCTTTTGCCACTGCAAGTTGATCAGCCAATGCTTGCATCATGAAGAACCTATCCTCCAGTATTCCGTGTGTACCCAGTGAGATCACGACCTAAGTTGCACTAAGACAAGCTGGACGTGGAAGATATAGAACTCCTTCTGAGTCACATACGTTTGTGACTGTTTGGTTGGAGACTTCTGAGCCTTTGTTGCCTCGGGACGATGAATTTGGTTGCTTTATAGAAGAGACATCAGTCACTTTCTGAATGTAGGCCTTGACAGTTGCCTGATTAATGGAGCAGAGGTCCCCTGTGGCAGCCTGTAAGGATTTGAAACTGTAGATGTTGAGGACTGCTGTCACTTTAATTGCAGTGGGCAGACCAATTGTGGAGTAAGTGTGTATATCTTTATTATAAAGACATGCCCAATGGGTAATTTGGACAACTGCAGTCAACATAGGAACAGCTCCTTAGACAGGGTGGCCCAGACACACAAGCCTCTTCTCTCAGTCCCAATTGCAGGAGACGAGAGCACAGAACACCAGGGGGAGTTAGAAAATCAGTGGTGACCCTCTACGCTCACTGCTGTAAAGGAAGAGGAACTGGAGGTGATCTGGAGAGATGCAGATCTCTCAGTTACTTGTGATAGAAATAAATATCATAAGAGCAACAACAATCACTTTGGTTACTGATATCAAGTCAACTATGAAACATGATTGTATGCAGAATGATAATCTACAACTTGTTACCCTGACAGCTCTAATTTGTGTCTTTAATTTCCCAGAGGCTCAACAACCATCCCACAAGAGATGGTTCAGGAGGATGACAAAGAATTAGGGTTGGGGAGGGGAGAGGGGCAATCTCCAGATACATGTCAGCATTGGGTGTGATTACTGTATCTTGGAGTAGGAAAAAGATCATTCACTCATTCCTGAGTGCTCAGTTTAGTTTCTGTAGACAAAATGCCCATGGCAAACCACCATTTCAAGGATATGCCTGTATCTGCCTGCGTGAGTGTGCATGTGTGTGTGTGTATATGTGTGTGTGTGCGTGTGTCTGTGTGTGCATGTGCATGTGTGTATGTATGTATGTGTGTGTGTGCATGTGTGTGAATATGTGTGTGTGTGCATGTGTGTGTGTGCATGTGTATGTGCATGTGTGTGTGTATGTGTGCGTGTGTGTGCAAGCTGTGTGTATGTGCATGCGTATGTGTGCGTGCATGTGTGTGTGTGTGTGTGTGTGTGCATCTCTGTTTTTAAAAGTTCAATCAGAGCCTCAGTGTTGTTTTCTGTCAAAAACTGCTCTCTGTAGCTTCGTCTTCTTACCACCATGAGGCAAAGAGGACCCCATCAAAACCAGCTTACATTCATTAACACAAAAAAAGTAAAAACATTGTTACATAGTCAAATCAATGAATACAATACATTTTAATGATACTTTGGCCTACAGTCCACTTTAGTCTGTGTTACTTTTTTTCATTTTTACACACCGACACTCATTTTTTTACAGCCCTTTTTTTATGTTCCTCCCTAGCTTGCTTCCCTATTAAATTTTCTCTTTCTTTTTCAGTTTCTTGGGCCGCCTTTGCTGAATTCTAAAGTTCCCCCAATCCTCAGGCTTACTACTTTCTTTGGCAACTGGATAAGCCTGTTCCTTTGATCTCATATTTCTCATACTTCTCTTGTTAGCCATGGTTGGATCAGCTTTCCTGCTGGGTTTTGTGCCTCAAAGGAATGTAAATTTGTTGTAAACATGTATTAATTATTTAAATGTTAGCCATTGCCTGTCTACTTTCAGAACTTTTAATGTAGTTTCCTAATCTACCACAGTCACTTTGTCCCTCTATACCTTCATAGTTTCCTTTGTGTAGATTTTAGGCCCTGGTTTCAGACTGACATACATCACCTTCAAGTCTATTATTTTAAGGTCACTCTTCCCTAGAAGCTCCTTTACAACAAGATTATCAATTAGCCCTTTCTTATTGCACAATACCGTTCTGAAAAAAATCTTCTTGGCTGGAATTTTCCTGTCCCGCCCGCCACGGGAATTGTAGTGGACGGGGAGTGGACCATGAAAAGGTCCATTGATCTTGGGTGGGATTCTCTGGTTTTGAGGCGAGAGAATCCTGCCCCTTGTGTACATTCCAGGAATTCACCCTCCATAGGATTTATGCTAATTAGAGCCACCCAATCTACATGTAGATTGAAATCCCCCATGATTATTGTATTAAGAAGTTTATTTATTAGTCACAAGTAAGTTTACATTCACACTGCAATGAAAATCCCGTGGTCAGCACATTCCAGCACCTGTTCGGGCACACGAGGCTGAATTTAGCATGGCCAATTCACCTAACCCACACATCTTTGGAATGTAGGAGGAAACCAGAGCACCCGGAGGAAACCAATGCAGACATGGGAAGAATGTGCAAGCTCCACACAGACAGTGACTCAAGCCGGGAATCGAATCCAGGTCCCTGGAGCTGTGAGGCTGTGTCATCATGCTGCCCCCCCCTTGTTACATATGCCTCGAATTTCCTGATTTATACTGTGCCCTACATCAACACTATTGTTTCGCAGTAACTTCATTGCATTGCTCATGCAAACTTACTCGTAACACTAATAAATAAATTTAAGGCGAGCTTTGGAGGCCTGTGAACAACAGCTGATATTGTTTGCTACCTCTTGCTGCTTCTTAGCTCCACCCAAATTTATTCTACATCTTGATTTTTTGATCTGAGTTCCTCTCTCACTAATGTACTGATTGCATCCTTTATTAGCAGCGCTACCCCACCTCCTTATCTTTTGTGCTTATACTTCTTCAGTGTCAAACACTCTTGAACATTCAGTTTCCAGCCTGCTGATGAAAGCAATCTCATTTCCTGTCTGTGTACTGGAGTTTTGGAGCAGTGACTTGGTTGAGTGACTAATGCACCTGCAGTTACACCTCCGTCATCACAATTAGATCATACCTTTCTATTTGATTTCTATTTGGGCCTTGTTGTGAATGCTGCGTGCATTCAGATAAAGTGCCTTCAATTATGCCTTCTTATTAGTTCACAGCCTCTAGCCTTAACTGCTAATGCACTCTTAAATTTGTACACTCTGTCCCTTCCAGCCACATTACACTCTTGCCTTGTCCTCTCTCTTTAGATGATAGTACCTCTCACTTGATCCGTCACTCTCACTATTTAGTTGAAGCCTTCTGTACTGCTCTGGTTATATGACTTGCCAGAACACAGATTTCAGGTTTGATTCCTGGCTTGGGCCACTGTTTGTTCTCCCCCACATCTGCATGGATCTCCTCCGGGTGCTTTGGTTTCCTCCCACAGTTTGAAAGACGTGCTGGTTGGGTGCATTGGTCATGCTAAATTCTCCCTCAGTGTACAGGAGCTGGAGTGTGGTGACAAGGAGATTTTCACACCAACTTCATTGCAGCGTTAATGTAAGCCTACTTGTGACTCTAATAAACTAACTAAAAGACTATCCTAAGTACAGCTCCCACTTGCCTGAGTACTGATGCCAGAAAAACCCATTTCTCCCACACCAATCTCTGAGTCATGCATTTAACTCTGTAATCTGATTTATTATAATCCAATTTGTTTATGACTCAGGTATTAATGCAGAGATTATTACCTTTGAGGGCCTGCTTTGTAATTTAGCCCTAGCTGCTCATACACTCCACGCAGAAACTCTTTTCTAATTCTACCTTTGTTGTTAGCATTGAAGATCTTCACGATGATGTCTATGTCCATGGAGAGAGTTATCACCTGCCTGGAGCATCAGATGTGGTAGTGACCAATGTCATCATCCATGGCCTGTACAACCATAAACAACAATGAGGAACCCTTTACCTTTCCCATTCAGTGTCTCATTGACATGGAGAAAAGTGCTCTCCAAATCATTTTTAATTGAAAAGTGTGGATGGACCGTGGAAGACATGACGGGGAAAGGGACACAGAAGTGGGGCTTCTGTTCAAAATAATTCCACTAGAGTGCAGTCTTTGGCCGAACTTTCACAGGTTTCAAAATCCAGAGGACATTGGCCAAGAGCACCTGCACAGCCAGAGCAAGGGGTATGAACAGCCAGCCTCCACCCCTGCTGAAGGTACAGGAATTGTACACATGGAAATAGTAGAAAAAGGAAGAGTAAGGAGTTGTACTTGCACAAGGGGTTTTGCCCGTGGGTGCTTAATACAAATGACAGATTGTTAATTTCCTGGTTTGTTAGTATCATTGAAAATTATTATTTGAATATTATCTCTCAGCCAACACCTCAAAAAGAATAATCTGGTCCTTATTACATTGTAGTTTGTGAGGAGTTTGCTGAGGGCAGATTGGTTGCTGCGTTTCCTATGTTACAACAGTGACTACATTTCAGGACAAGTACTTAATTGGCTGTGAAGTATTTTGAGATGTCTGGTGGTGGTGAAAAACGAAGACAAGTTTCTTTATCCCCTTTTCACATATTGCATTATTACTGAGTTGCCAGCAAAGTAACCTTCGGAATTGAATTGATTGATTATCGTCACAGGTATTGGAATACAGTGAAAAGTATTTTTTCTTGTGATCTGTTACAGACAAAACATACAGTTCATAGAGCACATGGGGGAGAAGGAAAGGAAAGGGAATGGAATTGTTGCAATTACCAATAGGCTGAAGAGAAAGATCAGTTTAATGTGTGATAGGATCATTCAAAAGTCTGATGACAGCAGGAAAGAAGCTGTCCTTAAGTCAGTTGGTATGTGTTTTCAGACTTTCCCCCTTGTAAAGAAAGATGTGACAACAGTAAAACATGAGCAACAGCTGTCTGTGAAAGTAAATTGTAGAGAATGGCACAACTTTGTTCTGGGCTTGGGGACTCCAAGTAGGTTCAGGATTAATTGCCAGTGGGCTCATCCTTTGCTCTAGCCAGTTTCCTCCCACACTCTAAAGATGTGCCAATTTGGTGGATTGGCCATGCTAAATTCTCCCACAGTGTACCCTTCCACAGTAATTTCATTACAGTGTTAATGTAAGCTACTTGGGACATAAATAAATAAATTGTCAAAGAACTAATTTTTGTACTGTCAACAAAGGTTCTGACCTCATGCCAAACCCATAAACCTTCCTGATAAACAAGATTGTTCCTGCCAACTAAAGCCTCTTTTGCCCTGCCAACTAAAGCCCCAACACGGGCTTGACACATATTACCCTATTCCACAACACGCCATCCCGCCCACCTCAACATAGAGAACACACAAACGAAAAATCAGTCCATCCCACCAGCTCCCATAGCCCCCTCCTCCCCGTCCACTCCAACAGATACATACATGGGAGGCGAAAGAGCCAAGATCACAAGAAAACAACAAACCACCCTTCAACCCACCTACCCATCAACATCCCTGTCAGCAACCCCCCCCAGGAATCTTTCCTCCACCGCCTGACCTCCCCCCAGTTGCCACCAGGTACACCCAGAAAATATTCCCCCAATCCAGAGACCGACTCAGCAACAGGCACTCAAAACCTCCCCAGCCAAGAAACCCAAACGAAACTCTCCAACACATAGACCATCTTGACATCCATCCTGACCCCTGGAAACACAACAAAGTCAACAACCTAACAGACTCCTCCCATTAACACACACCACCTCAACCCAACCACCTCTCTCCAACCACCTACAATAAAACTAACATGAGTAATAATAAAAAAAAGAAAAGGCCCAGGAGCCAAGAAGACAACAAGCCACAGTACCAGGGCAAGGCACCACAAGGGGCAACAAGGCTTGGACCTGAGTGGAACAAAAAGAGGCAGAGTATGAAGATAAGGGGGATATGTCCTCTTTCTGTCTGACCCCAAAAACAGAAACATTGCAAAATTAGATTATTCTGGGCATCACAGGCAGCTATGTGTCTACCGCTTATATCCTTGTTAAATCAAATCTCTCTCTCCCCTTCTACCTCATATTGTTTTCCCTCCATTTTTGAAGGGGCAATATGCTCAGCACCTTCCATCTCCCAGGAGACCAGAGCTCAATGCAGTACTATGTTGTGCAAGGCAGGGCAAACTACTGTCCTTCTCAATACCTGGGCTGATGCATATTGATAGGAGAGGCGATGGCCTAGTAGTATTATCACTAGAAAGTTAATCCAGGAACTCAGCTAATGTTCTGGGGATCCGGGTTTGAATCTCACTATGGCAGATGGTGGAATTCGAATTCAATAAAAAATATCTAGAACTAAGGATCAACTGGTGACCGTGAAACCACTGTTGGAAAAACCCATCTAGTTCACTAATGCCCTTTTTGGGAAGGAAACCTGCTGTTCCTACCTGGTGTGGCCTACATGTGACTCCAGAGTCACAGCAATGTGGTTGACTCTGAACTGATCTCGGGCAACTCGGAACGGGCAATGTATGCTGGCCAGCCAATGAATCAATAAAAAGCAAAATCCCTGGATCTGTCGAAGGAGCTGAAACACATCTTCAACACTTCAGTTGCTTGCTCTAAAACAGCCCCAGTGGTCAGGTTCACTTGTACTGCTCCTGGATATCATTGTCTGGACGGTTAATGTGCACCAATAGCCATGCCTTTCAGGATTCAGCACTACCCCGTTTCAAGGTGTGAAAGATCTCATTGAGGCTTCACATCTGCAGGGCAAAAGCATCATGTCTGCTCCCTGGGAATCTTGTACAAACAAGCCTGGTGACCTTTCAGTGGTTGCACATGAACTACACACAGATAGAGTGGAAGCCTTTCCAGTTACCGTGGGCCTCGATTGTGTGCAGTTGCTCACTGGCCACGCAAGCACGTTTGGAGGTTAAACTTCAAATGGAAAGGTTGTTCACACACAACAACAAAATCTTCACGAAACATTCCTTAGGGCTCCATTTTTACACTGCATTTTAATTCACCCCTTAGAATACAAGTGTTGATCTTAACAAAATTGAATCCTTTGTATTGTCTTCAGAACAAATGACAGATGCAAACTGCAGCAACTGGAAGTTGAGTTTAATATTGAACAGGTAACATCGACAAGAGGGATAACTAATTTCAATATGCAACAGGGCAGGAAAACCTGAGGCTGTGCATTACTGCTTTGGACACAGTGGAGGAAGTAACAGGGGAAATAAACCCATTATCCCAGATATAGCTTTCTGACTTTGTTCTGTCTTTTCTTTTTGCCTTGGGTGATTTTTGGAACGGCCTTTCTTCAAACAGACTTGTGGGTGACTCTGAAAGGCAAGTCTAGTATTAATAATGCATTCTTACTGACGGTGACAACGGCCTCACCTTTAATGGCTTTGTTTGTTCTAAGTGTTTGTTGGTGATTTGTAGGTGTTATTCAGGTCATAGCTGTATTCGTCACTTCGCTAAATCCCTGCTCCAGAACTCCAATACACAGCCAGAAAGTGTGATTAATATCTTCAACAGAAACATCACACCAACCACTTAATTACTCCACTGGGCTGGTGGGGAATTGGAAAATGACTCAGGTTCACCTATCAGCTATTGCCCAGGTTGATTTGATTGATTATTGTTACATGTATTAGTGTGCAGTGAAAAGCATTGTTTCTGGTGACCTGTTACAGACAAGACATAATGTTCATAGAATACATGGGGAAAAGGAAAGGAGAGGGTGTGGAATATAATGTTACAGTTATCAATAGGGTGAAGAGAAAGATCAGTTTAATGTGTGATGTATGGCAGGACCATTCAAAAGTCTGATGACAGCAGGGAAGAAGCTGTTCTTAAGTCAGTTGGTATGTGTTTTCAGACTTTCTCCCTTGTGAAGAAAGATATGACAACAGTAAAACATGAGCAGCAGCTGTCTGTGAAAGTGAATTGTAGAGAATGGCACAACTTTGTGCTGGGCTTGGGGACTCCAAGTAGGTTCAGGATTAATTGCCAGTGGGCTCATCCTTTGGTCTATCCAGTTTCCTCGCACACTCTAAAAATGTGCCAATTGGGTGGACTGGCCATGCTAAATTCACCGTCAGTGTTCCCTTCCACAATAACTTAATCACAGTGTTAATGTAAGCCTACTTGGGACATTAATAAATAAATTGTTGAAGAACTATTTTTGCACTGCCAATGAAGGTTCTGACCTCATGCCAAATCTTTAAACCTTCCTGATAAACAAGGATGTTCCTAATCCCTTTCCTCTGCCAACTCATTGTCCCCTCATATCGGCCTGATGGATTCTAACCCAATCCACACCCACCATCCTGCCCATCACAACATAACACCCACAAAAGAAAGGTCATTTCATCCCTCTAGCTCCCATAGCCCCTGACCCCTGCCCACCCCAGTAGAAACACATGGGAGGCAGAAGAGCCAAGACATGGGAAGACAACAAATTAACCTTCAACCCACTACCTTCCCATCAACATTCCTATCAGGAAACCTCAAGGAATATTCCCCCCATCACCAATCTCCCTCCAGTAGCCCACCAGGTAACACCCAGAAAATGTTCCCCCAATCCGGAGACTGACTCAGCAACAGGCACACAAAACCTCCCCAGCCAAGAAACCTCCCACCACGATAGATGGTGGAATTCGAATTCAATAAAAAAAACCTAGAACTAAGACTCTACTGGTGACCATGAAACCATTGTCGGAAAAATCCATCTAGTTCACCTCTATGCCCTTTAGGGAAGGAAACTTGCCATCCTTGCCTGGTCTGGTCTACATGTCAGTCCAGAGACACAGCAATGTGGTTGACTCTCAACTGATCTTGGGCAACTAGGAATGGGCAATAAATACATGCCAGCCAGTGACGCCCATGTCCCATGAAAGAACAAAAATAAAAAATCCCTGGATCTGTCGAAGGAGCTGAAAGACATCTTCAATTCCTCAGTTGCTTGCTCTAAAACAGCCCCAGTGGCTTCGCTCGTAGCGCTTCTGGATATCATTGTCTGGATGGTTAAGGGGTATCATCAGTCATGTCTTCAGTGGGTATCTAGTCTTTCAGGAGCCAGCACTAACTCTGTTTCAAGGTGTGGAAGATCTCACATAGGCTTCACATCTTCAGGGCAAAAGCATCATGTCTCCATGGGAATCTTGTACAAACAAGTCTGGTGACCTTTCAGTGGTTGCACATGAACTACAGACAGATGGAATGGAAGGCTTTCCAGCTGCCGTGGGCTTCGATTGTGTGCAGTTGCTCACTGGCCACACAAGCACATTTGGAGGTTAAACGTCAAATGGAAAGACTGTTCACACATAACAACAAAATCTTCATGAAACATTCCTTAGGGCTCCATTTTTACACTGATTTTATTTCATCCCTTAGAATAAAAATGTTGATCAAAACAAAATTGACTCCTTTGCATTGTCTTGACAGGTGCAAACAGCAGCAACTGAAAGTTGAGTTTAACATTGAACAGATAACATCAACAAGAGGGATAATTGATTTCAATATGCAACAGGGTAGGAAAACCTGAGGCTGTGCATTACTGCTTTGGACATGGTGGAGGAAGTAACAGGGGAAATAAACCCATTATCCCAGACGTAGCTTTCTGATTTTGTTAAGTCTTTTTTTTGCTTTGGGTAATTTTTGAAAAAGTCTTTCCTCAAACAGAATTGTGGGTGATCCTGAAGGGCAAGCCTAGTATTTATAATACGTTTTTACTAAAGGTGACAACGGCCTCAACTTCATTGGATTTGTTTGTTCTAAGTGTTGGATAGTGATTTGTAGGCGTTATTCTGGTCATAGCTGTGTTCTTCACTTAATCAAATCTCTGCTCCAGAACTCCAATATACGGCCAGAAGGTGGGATTACTAACTTCCACAGAAATTTCACACCAATGATTATTGTTCAACCACTTAACCAGTCCATTGGGCTGGTGAGAAATTGAAAGATGACTCAGGTTCATCTTTCAGGTATTGCCTAGATTTATTTGATGTGATTTGATTTATTACTGTCACATGTATTAGTGTACGGTGAAAAGTATTGTTTCTTGCGTGCTGTACAGACAAAGCATACCATTCGTAGGGAAGGAAAGAAGGGGGTGCAGGATGTAGTGTTACAGTCACAGCTAGGTTGTAGAGAAAGATCAACTTAGTGCAAGGTAGAACCATACAAAGGTCAGATGGCAGCAGGGAAGAAGTTCTTGGTTGGTACGTGACTTCAGACTTTTGTATCTTTTCCTTGGTGGAAGAAGTGGAAGAGAGAATGTCCAGTGTGTGTAAAGTCCTTGATTATGCTGTTTTTCCGAGGTAGCAGAAAGTGTAGACAGAGTTAATGGATGGAAGATTGTTTACGTGATGGGCTGCGTTTTGTTCATGAGCCTTTGTAGTTCCTTATGGTTTTGTGCAAAGCAGGAGCCGTACCAAGTTGTGATGCAACCAGAAAGAATGTTTTCTATGGTGCATCTGTAAAGGTTAGTGAGAGTCATCACAGACATGTTGAAGTTCCTTAGCCCCCTGAGAAAGTAAAGGGGTTGGTGTGCTTTCTTAACTATAGTGTCGACATGGAGGGACCAGGACAGGTTGTCGGTGACCTGAACACCTAAAAACTTGAAGCTCTCGGCCATTCCACTTCTTCCCCATTGATGTAGACATGTCTGTCACTACGCTTCCTGATGTTGATGACTATCTCTTTCATTTTGCTGACATTGAGGGAGAGATTATTGTCATTGCACCAGTTCATCAAGTTCTCTTTCCTGTACTCCATCTTCTTGTTGTTTGAGATCCAACCTACTATGGTGGTGTCATCAGCAAACTTGAAAATGAGTTGGAGGGGAATTTGGCCACACAGTCATAGGTGTATAAGGGGTATAGCAAAAGGCTGAGCTCACAGCCTTGTGGGGCAGAGGTGTGGAGGATGATCATGGAGGAAGTGTTGTTACTACCCTTATTGCTTGGAGTCTGCGGGTTAGGAAGTCTAGGATCCAGATGCAGGGGGAGGAGCCGAGCCCCAGGCCATGGAGTTTGGAGATGGCTGAGCTGTAGTCAATAAATGGTAGTCGGACATAGGTCTTTGTTGTCTAGATGTTCCAGAATTGAGCGTGTGGCCAGGGAGATGGCGTCTGCTGTGGACCTGTTACAGCAGTACTTGAACTGTAGTGGATCCAGGCAATCTGGGAGGCTGGGAATTGATTTGTGTCATGACAAACCTTATGAAGCACTTCATAATGGTGGATACAGGAGCCCCCGAGTGATAGTCATTAAGGCACGCTATTTCGCTTTTCTTTGGGACAGGGGTGATGGTCGTCTTCGTGAAGTGAATATGGATCTCAGATTGGTGTAAAGAGAAGCATCTGCTTCTTAGCGACTCATCGTTCATGTTGGCTTGCCTACAGTTCTCAGTAAAGCCAAACAGATCATTTATAAATGCCTCAACACTTTCCCTTCATCGTTGGGTGTATTTGTTAAATTTAACCTGCTCACAAATGGTATTCTTTCTCCAAGTACTTTGATTTCTTCAGTATACATTGCTTTATCCTCACGAATACGCTACCTGATAAGGATATTGTTTGAGCAGCCACCCATCATATAAGCAGTGTACTGACTTGCTCGCTGCTCACCTTCACAGTCAAGCTCGAATGGGTTCATATCCAGCAAATCTCCAATAGCAGTACAACCATATCTCTGCTTGGTTGGGATCTGGGACTTTCTCAATGCTTTCTGGCAATGATAAAGACATCTCCATAACTATTCTGCCAACTTATAATGTTCATGGTATACATAATCATGTGATATTTAATCACTCCCTATGATAATGTACACAGTATTTGATTAGCATATTTAACATTAGAATGAATCCAATACACTACACAAAGCGACTGGGAGTAAACTGAGGCCTCTGAAGATGAGTTTTCGAAACCTTTCCTTGCTGGGGAGCTTAAGGACAGGCATTCTCTCCCCTGGCTCACAAGGAAAATGTGGACTTTGGTAACACAGCCTCTTCCTCCTCCTCTAGCATGCGATCCTCATCACCAGGAGTGCTGTTTGCCTATGGGGGTTAGTGCAAAGATATGTTTTGAGGCTATCACGAATTCTCTAATGAAACAGAGAAAATAAATAATTTCAAAAACAAATTGGAAGGAAGTAAAAATGTGGGGCAACTGGGGCAGAGCAGTGAAATAGGATTGGATGGATTGCTCTACAGAGAGCTGACATAAACTCAATGGACTGAATGGTCTCCGTCTGTGTTGCAATGATTCTAAGATACTAAGTAATATGGGAAATTTAAATGAAATACTTCCATTCCAGAGCACCTTTCATAACCTCAGGGCATGACTTTATAGCAAATAAAGTATTATTTCTGGAGTGTACTAATTATGGTAATATAGGAGAAATGGCAGCTAACTTGCACACAGCAAGATCTGCCAAAAAACAGTATCATAATGAACGAACTCTGTCTTTGCAATCTTGATTGAGGAATTAATATTGAACAAGGCACTCGGGGAAAATAGTGAAATAATAAGTATAACAATTCTTACAAAATAGTGCCATGGGATCTTTTCTATCCACCTGAGAGATATTCCTCTAGTTAATGTCTAACATCTGCAGTCATACAGTGTTCTCTCAGTTCAATTATTCAATCTTTACATTAATGACCCAGTGGAAGGAACCTGGTGGGTGGCACAGTGACACAATGGTTAGCATTGTGGCCTCATAGCACCAGGGACCTGGGTTTGATTCCCTGCTTGGGTCACCGTCTGTGCGGAGTCAGCACATTCTCCCTGTGTCTGCGTGGGTTTCCTCCAGGTGCTCCGGTTTCCACCAAAAGTCCAAAAGATGTGCTGGTTAGGTGCATTGGCCATGCTAAATTCTCCCTCAATGTACTCGAACATACGCGGGAGTGTGGCGACGAGGGGATCTTCACAGTAACTTCATTGCAGTGTTAATGTAAGCTTACATATGACACAAATAAATAAAAATAAAACAAACAAAATGTAAAGATTCCAAATTTGCCGATTGATACGAAGGTAGGTGGAAGGCCATGTTGTGATGAGGATATTGTGATCCTGCAATAGGACATAGAAGGGTGAAAACCTGGCAAATGGAATTTAATGTGGGGAAATGTGAGGTCATGCACTTTGCTAAGATGAATCAAAGGATGGAGTTTAAAAATAGGGAGGTTTTGTTGCAATTGTTTATAGAGTATTGGTAAAGCCTCATCTGGAATATTATGTATAGTTTTGGTCCCCTTACCTTCAGAAGGATATAGTAACATTGGACACAGCCCAAAGGAGATTCACCAGGCTGATTCCTGGCATGAGACAGTTGTCCTATCAAGAGAGACTAAATAGTCTGGATATGTATTCCTTGGAATATAAAAGAACGAGGGGTGACTTTATTCAAATATATAAGGTCCTGAGAGGGATTGACTCTCTTCCACCTTCTTCAATTGGGAAAAAGATACAAAAGTCTAAGAACACGTACCAGCCGACTCAAGAATAGCCTCTTTCCCGCTGATGGTAGATGGTAAGATGTTTTCACTAGTGGGAGAGTTTCAAACATGGGGAGGTAGCTACAAGATAAAGGGCTGGTCATTTAAAACTGACGTGCAGAAATTTCTTCTTGCAGAGGGTGGTGAATCTCTGGAATCCATTGCTCCAAAAGGGACAGGATCATTAGAAGTAATTAAATTGGAGATGGATAAATATTTGATAAATCGAAGAATAGAGAGCTATGGGGAAATGGCACAGAAAAGGAATTGAGGCTGTCATATATTAATCATGATCGCATTCAATGGCGGAGCTGCTTGAAGGACGTTATGACGTACTCATGCTTCATTTTCTTGTGTGTTCAGTGCTATATCAAAACTTGAGCTTCAACGTTTATCCTTAACCTTCTGGAGTGGGACTTGAACACACAACTGTCTCTGACTCAGAGGCAAGTGTGCTACCAACTGAGCCATTGTGAACATTTTTGAAGAGTCGTAATTATATAGTGTTTATTTCTACCATCTAATACCAAGATGCCAATCATACACATTCACATTGGACATCAGCATTGCGACTCAGTGTCCCCATGCTGGAGTTTGTGAAAATTAATGAAGATTAAAACTTCACAAACTTCACTGAGCTCACCTTATGGGCCACCGTAGCTTACCTGTAATGACTCACCTTCATACTTAGGTGGACTTCTCTGGCCACGCTGGTCTAAAAGCCAGAAATTTCTGCCCGACCATCAATGGCAAAGAACAAAGAAAATTACAGCACAGAAACAGGCCTTCCGGCCCACCAACCCTGCATCGACTATGCTGCCCACCTGAACTAAAATCCCCTACCCTTCCAGGGACCATATTCCTCCATTTCCATACTATTCACGTATTTGTCAAGACGCCCCTTAAAAGTCACTATCGTATCTGATTTTTTTGGAGAAGTTTATTAACGTACTATTATTAGTTCTTTCATCCTGTGAGCTGACACTATTCCCTGCCTATAGTCCAAGATGACCAATGTGGAGAGCTGATTGGTGGTGATTTAACCTGGGGATCACCAAATCTCAGGCAGGGGGTGAGGTTGAGAAAATAAGGCCTCCATGAATAACCTCAGCTGGTACAAAAATGGGTGGCACAATGGTACACGGGCAGCACAGTGGCACAGTGGTTAGCACTGCTGCCTCACAGTGAGAGGGACCCGGGTTCAATTCCTGGCTAGGGCTACTGCCTGTGGAGTTTGCGTGCTCTCCCTGTGTCTGCATGGGTCTCTTCCGGATGCTCTGGTTTCCTCCCTCACTCCAAAGATGTGTGGATTAGGTTAATTGACTATGCTAAGAAAATTGCCCCTTAGTGTCCAGGGATGCGTAGGTTAGAGGGATTAGTGGGTATAATATGTAGGGATATGGGGGTAGGGCCTGGGCAGGTTTGTGTTTGGTGCAGACTCGATGGACCGAAGGGCCTCTTTCTGCACTGTAGGATTCTATGATTTTATTCTAGTGGGGTTACGGGGATGGGACCTGGCTGGGATTGTTGTCCATGCAGGCTCGATAGGCCAAATGGCCTTCTTTTCCTTGCCTTTGCCCTGCATCACAAACCAGCCACCCAACCAACTGAGCTAAACGGGCCCCCTATGATTGATGATAATGACTTGGAAGAAAGTGTTTCTGATTCAAATGCCCACTTGTCTGAATCTGCAATTTAAACTCAGCAGATTCAAGTTACTCTATGGAGGTCATTCTATACCTTGTTATAATTAGCATACATGTTCCCATGCTCTGCCAGATATTTAAATAAATGTAGAGAATTGACTTGCTTTGCACAGCAGCTTTTCAGGCGATTATTTGAGGATAATTAAAAATTCTTGTGGGATTTATGAATGGAAGTTTGAAATCATGAGGTGAGTGCAGTGAGGCATGGGGCAAGGGAGCGATTAAAATTGGGAATATTTCAGAAATCTCACAGGAGCAGTGCCCATGACGTGCGTTTCACGCTGCCACTGCCAATCATCAAAGTGAGGTTGTAGGAATATTCAAATCTGACATCTCAATATAGTTTAAACCTTGATGCATTTGTTATTTCCAGACAATCCTTTGACTCACTCAAAGTCTCTGGGAAGTAGACATGTAGATAAATAATCATGATTAAAGTGTTTTTCTTGTGGCTAGGTGTAACCTGTGTTGATCTTGTTACATGTTATGAAGGCAAGTTTAAGATCTGTATAGACCTCTAGTCATGTACACTGCAGTAAGTATTTAATTATTTATTGTGAACAGGGCCTCCAGAAATGAGGGAGTTGCTACAGAACTCCAGCTGACCATATAATCAATGCAATGGCATTTTGCTATCACTATGGTAAGCTATTGACAAAATGAGGGCAATGGGCATGAATCTGCACTTCCATGTGCAGTTAAACACCACAGTCAGCTAATATTATTCCCTGACACTTTAAACTTTAAAGCATCATCCGGAGAATGAGCAACTTTTAACTATTTCATTATTTCAATCTGTAGGGCAAATCTACCTAAATAAAAGAAAGCACAAACCTTGGTTATATGAAATTAAACCAAATCCTAATCCTACAAATATATGTATACATGTGGCTGGAGTTTCCTACAATCTGCACGCAGGTCCTGTTATGAGTAAAGAGAGGACTGGTATTGGTATTTATAGAACATAGAACACTACAGCACAAACAGGCCCTTCGGCCCACAAGTTACGCCGATCATATCCTTACCTACCAGGCCTATCTATAACTCTCAATCCCATTAAATCCCGTGTACTCATCCAGAATGTAGCACCTTTCATCTCAAGGAATTTTACTGGAAATTTTCAGTGGATGCAAGCAAGTTGTGGCTTTTTAAATTTGCTCATAGGATATGGGAATATGACTGGCACTGCCCCAAGGCAATGCCCCGCTGGTACTGCCACACTGGCACTGCCCCACTGGCACTGCCACACTGGCCCAAGGTAATGCCCCATTGGCACTGCCACACTGGCACTGTCCCACTCACATTGCCCCATGGCAAAACCGCACTGGCATACTGGCACTGTGCGTTGCTGGCTCTATTAGGCCCCAACCTATCAGTGTGGGGCAGGGTGGGAGACTTATTCTGCATGGCGGGCTGCAAAATGTGAGGAGAAAAGCCAGACATGTCCCCTGCCGGAATTGAATCCTGGTCTCTGGCTCTGGGAGGCAGTATTGTTAACCACCGTACCACAGCGCTGCCCCTCCCCCAACCCCCCAACTCTTTTATAACCTTTTGAAAATTACCAGATATATTTTCATTCTGCATTATTTCTTACACCTCAGCCAGCACTCTGCAAGTAAGCGAAAAATCCTTCTTATGTTTTCATTTCTTCTTGTTTGAAAATCAAAACACACATTTACTGTGGATAAATGGTATCAAAAACAATATTTTCTCTGATGTAATAGATAGATTAGGATGCATAAAACAGGAGCTTTGAGCCAATCTGGAAGATAAAACAATAAATATGCTGATTAAGCTAGAAACTCTGCCAGCACCACTAAGTCAGTCATTATAAAAATTTCTCGAGTATCTTGTTCATTTTTCTTCTCCCCTGTAAGGTTTACGATTTCTGCTCGGACTTTAAGTAAACTTATTTCGAATGCGAAGATGTCATCTTGCTTGGGCATTAACCATTCAGATAATTTGGAAGGAGGAATCACAGCCTATCAGAGTCAGACTGGCAAAGTGAAGGGCATGAATCAATCAGACTTTAAGTGATATTCTGCTGTTACCTTTTCTACTCATTTAACTATCATAGAATCATAGAACCCATACAGTACAGAACTCCATCGAGTCTGTACCCGATCACAATCCCACCCAGGCTCTAGTCCTGTAACCCCACACATTTATCCACAGAGTACCACACATTTACCTTGTTAATCTCCCTGAAACTAAGGATCAATTTAGAATGACCAATCCACCTAACCCACACATCTTTGGACTGTGGGAGGAAACCAGGGCACCTGGAGGAAGCCCACACAGATACAAGGAGGAAGTGCAGACTCTACACAGACAATGACCGAGGCCAGAATTGAACCTGGGTCTCTGGCTCTGTGAGGCAGTAGTGCTAACCACTGTACCACAGCGCCACGCCCCCCAACTATCTTATGACCCTTTGAAACTTACCAGATGTATCCTTCACAGGGTGAAAAGGCCAAGTTTCTTCAATTTTTTTCCCCTCAAAACTCAAAACACCTAACTTTAGGCAGGAGTCTTGTAGCTTTCATTCTAATTATTTCTTACACCTGAATTTATGGTTTGTGCCTTGGGAAATGGACAGTACTCAAAGTACATTTTCACCAGAACACTCTGCAGTTTGGTCATGGCTTCCCCTGACTGATACCCCGTGGTTTAACTCTGTAATCAATATTCTATTGGCTTAATGGATTGTGGCACTTCACTGGGTTGACATACATTGAATAGCGAATGCGCTGAGGCTCCTCGTTATGCAGCATCTTGGCTTTTGAAACACATTTCAGCACCTTTCTTCCTTTGTGCCAGGTCAATTAGCAGTTAAAACCAAGGCCTTATTGAAAGTGAGTTAGGCAAGTGGACGATCAAACCACTCCATAGGTTATTACAGAAACTTTAATCGCTGAGTTCACACTTTCATAAATTAAGAATCTTTCTAAACGGCTATGCAAATTTGAAAACAAGACCTGTAGCCTCCGGCATGTCATTCTTACTTGGCAAATTTGCACAGCAAACTGGTAGCAAATGTTTATTTAAAAAAAAGCAATATACGTTCTGCTTAATCCTCTCCCTCTTTGGCTGTCCCTTGGGACAGAGGGTGATTTTCTTCCCACTCTGGGGTTGTGGGTCTTGAGGTGACTAAAAGGTTCAAAGCCTGCTCGGCATGCTCTGCCCATGGGTGAGGCAGGCAGTGTTTGGTGAGGCAGGTGGGTGCGATGCTCGGATTTTGCCTGCTCCTTCTGCTGTTTGCATTTGGCCTCCAACTGAGTCTGAGAGAGACATTTGAAAGGGTCGGCCACTTAACAGAAGTCTCTCCTCCAACTTGGCTGTTCTCGAGCAAGAGATTCTCACATTTAGGTGGTAACCTTGCATTTTTCTGAGGGAGTCCCTGAAATATTTCCTCTGTTCTCCTAGTAGTGACTTGCTGTGATGGACCATGTGCCCTCCTGACCCCTGCCCCCTGCCTCCCCGCGACCCCAAACCCCACCCCCATCTCACCCCCAATGCAGCTGATTCGACATAACCAGTGCCTCGATGCTTGATTTATATAAATGTCATTCTCCATCCAGACTGACCATTAAACTACCTTAAAACTGGGTTTACTTCCCATTGGGGGGTTTGTAGAGGATTACATCACTGCTAAGGTGAAACTACCACCAGCCAGGAGTAACTTCCTCCCAGAATCCTCAGTAGCCACGCAGCGAGACTTAGAGGCTAAACAAGTGCTTGTCATTGGCTAACTGCTGTTGGAAAGGGGAGTGGCATGGTTACAGTGCACCATTTAATTGGCTCCAACCAGTAATGGGCAACATCGCTGAGATAGCAGTATTAATTATTTAGCACAGCTTTGGAACAGAAATCCAGGAAGCCGGCAGGGAGGGCTAGTCATGCCCACCTAAGTGGGGCACAGCTGATGGTAAAACTGAGGGGCTTTTTGGAAGAGGGTGCAGATGCAATTTTTTTACCCTGGTAGCCACAGGAACACATTTCATTCTGTTATCTGCTCCAAGACTGGTGATAATTCAAAGGAGAATTCAGACTAATATGTCAGCTAATTATCAGTTCTGTTTTGTGTAATCCTGACAGAAGCCATTGTCATTTATTTGATAAGAAATACCTGTTCTGGGCTCATATAGATACAAAATGAACTCAGCAGCATGCATTTGAAACTAATTTACCTTTGGGCACAATCTGCTTTCGTTTTACATATAGAGGCTTTATTTTTCAAAAATCATTGTTAACACACTAATAAGTTTAAATTATTCTGTGATGTAATATATGCAATTACCTGCTGTGATAGTAATATTTTTATGAGAAGAATAATTCACACAGAGTAAACGTCAAAGCGATTTGATGGGTTTTTTTTTACAATTAGAAGTAGATTCCAAGACTGATGAAAATTTAACAGCTGAATGAAGTGTCAGGGTTGAATATTAATATAAGCTTGGTCTCCCAGAGGGCCTAATCAAAAGCTGATGGGCTGCTATATAAGAAATGTGCAGGGACATTATCATCTCTCTACAGCAAGGATAAAAGAGAATGCTACAGGTTAATTGTATAAATCTACAATATTAACAGATTTGGTTCATTCAGATATAGCCTAGATTCTTGAAGCCACAGAAATACCGACTGTAATAAAATGCCACTCAAAAATATGGACATATGAGAAGGACAAAATGGATAGCCCCTGAAAACAAGGCAGCACGGTCGCACAGTGGTTAGCACTGCTACCTCACAGTGCCAGGTATCTGGGTTCAATTCCCGGCTTGGGTCACTGTCTGTGTGGAGTTTGCACGTCTCCCTCTGTCTGCATGGGTTTCCTCCAGGTGCCCTGGTTCCCTCCCACAGTCTGAAATATGTGCTGCTTGGGTGCATTGTTCATGCTAAATTCCCCTTCAGTGTACCTGAACAGGTACCGGAGTATGGCGTAGTATGGTGTTAAAACTGTCTGCACCAATGGTGTGCTTCCTCTGCTGTATTGTCAGGGAAATAGTTGGAAAAGGGTTGAGGGGGCCGATCCTAATAGTTTTAAAGTTTATTTATTAGTGTCAAAAGTAGTCTTACATTAACACTGCAATGAAGTGAAAATCCCCTAGTCGCCACCTGTTCGGATACACTGAGGGAGAATTTAGCACGGCCAATGCACCTAACTAATAGGTCTTTCAGACTGTGAGTGGAAACTGGAGTACCGGAGGAAACCCATGCAGACACGGGGAGAGCATGCAGACTCCACACAGACAGTGACCCAGCCAGGAATCGAGCCTGTGTTCCTGGCACTGTGAGACAGCAGTGCTAACCACTATGCCACATGCCACCCGAAAAAGTTAAGCTGTGATCAAATCTTCCCCACCAGAAACTTAACTTCTTCTCATACAAAAAAATTAAAAGTAGATCCTCCGCCCCACTTCACACTCTCTCCCACGGAACATCTCCCACAGTCCGAAAGACATGCTGGTTAGGTGCATTGGCTGTGCTAAACAACCCCCCACTCCCCCCACAGAACATACTGGCCTAGCACTGCCCCTGGCAGTGTCATAGGCCAGTGCCCAGAAATGACTCTCTCCCGCCTTGAGCAAGGTACTCCCTGAATCAGGACTGGAGGACACAGCCTCAAGGTAAAGGGGGGTGGCAGTTTAGATCAGAGTTGAGGAGGAACTTCTTCACTCAAAGGGTGGTGAATCTCTGGAATTCTCTGCCTGTTGAAGTGGTGGAGGCTACCTCGCTAAATATATTTATGGGTAGATAGGTTTTTGACAGACAGGGGAATTAAGGGTTATGGGGAGAAAGCGGGAAAGTGGAACTGATCGACTTCAGATCAGCCAAGATCTTATTGAATGGTGGGGCAGGCTCGAAGGGCTAGTTGGCCTACTCCTGCTCCTATTTCTTATGTTCTTATGTTCTTAATTGCTCTGGTGGGTTTTGCTTGGCAGGTGCAGACCATAGGAAACCTGTTGTGATTCAGATTGGCACGCCTTCACACCTTCACACTGTGTGGAGAGGGGGATAATCACAAAGGGAAATCCCACTGCTGTAAATTGCGTTTTTGGCCTCTTGCCACTCCTGTCTCTAACGCCGCTGACTGAACAAGGAAGTGGAAAATCCTCCCCACTGAAATCCCAGAGCAATAGCATAAAGAGCTTATACTATATAGAAACCTAATCCTATGACTTAAGTGCTTCTGGAAATGATTTCTCTCAGGATTTTGTTGTCACACATTCTTTCGCTGTTGGAGTTTGTTATTTATTAATTACATTTTTCCACTCAATTTCCCAGTGTCTTTCATATCTTAAACAACAATTGGAATTTAATAAACATACTATTTGTACATTTATTTTGTACAAATGTAATGAAACATGATATGGGACACGTGGATAGGCTAAAAATTCATAGTATACAGCACAATTGTATGACAGTGAGTTGGTGCCAGTAAAGCCAGACTGTTAAGGTTGTACTAGCTACAGATTGGAATTATTTTTGTAAACATATTGATTTCTTTACAGCCACATTGCTAACATTAGTTGATTGTTCTGTGATTAATTAATCTCAAAGACTCAGCAAGGGGGCTTCAATTTCACGATTGTGACAGTCTTCTGCCTACTGCATGCAGGTATAATGAAAGAAGGACTAAACCTACATTCACACAGCACCTTTCACAATGCCCCAAATTGCTTTGCAACCAATTAAACATTTTTGAGTTGTACTCACTGGAATAATGTAGGCAACGTTATCAAGTGGCAAACAGACTGAGGGGCTGAATGGCCTACTCTAGCTCCTGATATGTATTGTATGTTATTCCAGATAGACAAGAAGAGCTGGATGAGATGGCTTGTGTCATCCATAACTACCTTGCGAGCAGAGGATGGAATCACGGTTGGAGTTCTGTTTATTTTGTTTTTAATGAAAATGCGAGTGGAATTTGTGGGGTGAAATTCCCAGGCCAGGAGTGCATAATAGACTCGTAGTGAAATAATAACCTTTTTCGCATTGCACATGATTCTCCAGAGCTTTGTTTCCCATTAATGTCAATCTTTTCCTTTTCTCTAGTTACCTATTATCCCATTCTACCTTGGCGCTATTTATGGGTTTTTTTGAGATATTGAAATATTGCATTAAATTTATGTTGCATCTTAGATGTTGAAAATATATTGTAATTTGACAAGGAAGTATACTATGAAAGATCTGACACTGGGAAGTTCCAAAGAACAAAGGGACCTTGGTGTATTGTCTATAGATCCCTGAAGGTGGAAAGGCAGGTTAACAGGATGGTGAAAAAGGCATATGGCACACTCACCTTAATCAATCGGGGTATAGGTTACAAAGGCAGAGAGGTCATGATGGAAGTTATAGAACTTTGGTGAGACCACAGCTGAAGTACTGTGTGCAGTTCTAGTCGCCACATTATAGGAAGGACGTGAACACACTGAAGGGGGTGCAGAGGACATTTACCAGGATGTTGCCTGGGATGGAACACTTAAATTATAAAAAGAAGTTGGACAGGCTTGTGTTGTTTTCTCTGGAGCAGAGAAGACTGAGGGGTGACCTGATTGAGGTGTTCAAGATTATGAGGGGCGTGGATAGGGTGCGTAGGGAATGGCTGTTCCTCTTAGTTGAAGGGTCAGTTACAAAGGGACACAAATTAAAAGCGAAGGGTGGGAGGTTTAGAAGGGATTTGAGGAAAAACATTTTTACTCAGAGGGTGGTGGCGATCTGGAATGCACTGCCTGGGAGAGTGGTGGCGGCGGGATGCCTCACATACTTTAAAAAGTATCTGGGTAAGTACGTGGCACGCCATAACATTCAAAGCTATGGGCCAAGTGCTGGCAAGTGGGATTAGGTCGGCAGGTCAGGGCCTTTTGTACTTTGGTGCAGACTCAATGGGCCAAAGGGCTTCTTCTGTACTGTAGGGTTCTGCGATTCCGTGATTCTGATAGTGAGAAGCAGCAGAGTTTTCAAGAAGACACATTTAATTATCAGTCATTCAGTCTTTGTCCTCTACCTCTTAAAAGTTCTATCACACAGAGAAACCCAAGGGCTCCAATACTTCTCACTGACAGTAAAGACCTATGTTGTTCAATCATCCCACATTGTTGCTCAGGAGTGATTTGATCTTTCTAACCCATGAGATTACTGATAAAATAGAATCCAATTACACCACTTGTATGAAATAATTATATTGAATAATATCATGTATCCAGACAGAAGAAAGCATTTTTTCTACTTCTATAGGATAGAAAAGATCTTGCGCTGTTGATCTGGGTTGCAAGTATTGACTCTTTCTCCCAATATGAATATACTGTCATCATGTCCATATGGGGCAATGTGCAGAACCTGTTCATGAGGGCTGAGAAAGTCACCCATAATCAGTGTTATCATCTGCACAGTGTTATAAATAGCTAATGGGATATTTTCCTGTCAAACTAACAACTTTGCAGAATATTGTCCAAGTAAAATTTGTACTCTCTGCTTTGTTTAATAGTTACAGAGGAATCACTGCACAGGGTGCACACAAATTAACACTGCATTATACCGTTGCTGCTCTGAATATTAATGGTCCATGCTGCATATATATATATTGGATAGCATTTGTAGCCAGATGTCAGAATTGGGTATTATCATTTTATCAGTACCTTCCTGTGATTGATGAAGCTTGAAAGAAGAAAAATGATTGGGGGAGGAGGAGTGTTAAAGTGCAGAGGGGGGAGTAAGGGGTCTTCAAACAGGAGAGGTACCAGGGGCCATGATTTCTCTCCCTGGACTTGGTCACGAGCCATGTTGTTAAAGGATAGCTGTTCTGGTTGGCCTTGTAGATGTCCTCTGCTTTGTCACGATTATTCAAAAACAGATGGCACAGAGGACTGCCAAAGAATGAAGGCATCATGTTTGCTGTGAGAATACAAGCAATAGAGCTGCTTAGTTTGCTCCTTTAGAATCACACAGCAGCTGGACATTGAGGGAGCGGAATCCTTTTCATTGGAGAGCATAAACAGGAGCTGGAGCAGAGCAAACGGCCTCTCGAACCTACTCCACCATTTAATGTCATCATGGACAATCTTCAGAAACAGCTCCACTTTCCAGGCGACTTGCCGTATCTCTTGATTCCCAGAGATATCAAAAATCCTGTCTAAATCAGCCTTGCATATAGTCAAAGTGGAGGGTCCATAACCAATTGGGGTAAATAATTCCAAAGATTCAACACACTCAGTGAAAAAATGTCTCCTCATATCAGCTCTAATTGATCAACTGTGACTCGGAGGGCAATGTCGTGAGCCCATGTTGGCCAGCTGTGAGGTTGCCTGTGGGACTCAAGATCCGGAAGGTGCAGTTCTCACCGGAGAGAACGTGATTTCAGATCATCCCCATCTCTCGCCGGTGACTCATTAAGGTTCATGCTCATAGCAGGCGTGAACCACACCTATGATACCACACCAATATGACGTCACGTTGGTGCCATTTGCCAACCTGTGCCAAGGGGTTGGCCCCAGTGGGGCCTCACAGTTGGGTGGGGGGGGGTGGTGGAATTCATTTACATGTGGTGGTGGCTGGGAGCAAATGGAGGAACAAGGGATGGCCAACAATGGTTGTTAGTAGGAGGGGTTGGTGGAGGTGGGTGCTGGTTCAGACTGTGTATGGGTTGGGGGGAGAAAGTGGGAAGGTGTCGATGATCAGGGGCAGGGGGAGGTGAAAGGGCCAATAATTGTGGGGGAGAGAGAAGGAGCTGATGATCATGGGGAAGTAGAATGGGCTGCTGATTGGTGGAATAGAGAAGGCTGACTCTGATCCAGGGTGGAGGGAAGGCCCCTCAGACATCCATGGTGGACTGAGGAGAAGGTTTACTCAGGTTCTGACTGGGGTGCCCTTTAAAGACAGCACCCCGATTTCTGAGCAGTGGGTTTTGCCACTGTTTTGAGCCCCTGTCCCTTGGTATGATGGTAGGAAACATGCCCCCTTGATTTTTTTGACAAAGTGTCATAAGATCTGGAGAAAAAACCCAATTGGTTTCTCTGGAGAAAAACATCAGTTTTTTTTGCTGGAAACAGCACTCTGCCATTTTTTGGTAAGATTTTGCCCAACCATATTTAAGGAAAGATTGAAAACTGTCAGGAGGAGTGTTCACGTGCTATCTTGAAGAGTGCGCTGTGCTTGGACAAACCTGTGAATAAGTGGCCTCCAGCCACCCCCAGAGAAGTGTTTGTTTGTTTCAGAAAGGAAGGTTTTGTTCCAAGCTTTGGATTTCCATTGCTGAGTGAGATGGAGAGAGAGAAGACCTGCGAGATACCTCTCCATAGCAACAGTGAACGTTACTTGAATTTTTATGGATTAAGAATCGATAAGGACTGTTGCCTGAAAAAGGGTGTTTTTTTTGTGAATCTAGCTAAGTTGAAACGTTTTGGGTAATGTCAGATTATATTTAACCTTGTTATTCTAATGACGTGTGTTTAAGTTTTTTTTAGAAAGAAGTATTTCGATATTAAAAATCTCCAAAAGTGGTGTTGAAATCTTTGCTTCTGACTTTAGTGTGCATACCTTCCCGTAACAAAATACAGATTGCAAATTGCTGATCAATTTTTCCTTTGGGCATTGGCCATTTTGTCGCCAGTTATATAATAGAATCATAAAATACCTATAATGCAGAACAAGGCCATTTGGCCCATCGTGTCTGCACTGACAACAATTCCACCCAGGCCCTATCCCCATAACCATACATATTTACCCTACTAATCGCCCTGACATTTTCCAACACTAAGGAGCAACTTAGCATGGCCAATCAATGTAACCAAACACCAAGTGTATTTTATCTACTGACTCTCCTTTATCTACCCTATGAGTTACATCCTCAAAAAACCCTCAGGAATTTGTCAAAACATGATTTCTCTTTTGTAAAACTAGGTTGACTTTGCCTGATGATCCATTATATCTATGTACCTCCCTTAACAATATATTCCAAATTTTTCTCCGTGATTGATGGCCTGCAGTTCCCTTCTTTCTCTCTCACTCCTTTCATGAAGAGTACTGTTACATTTGCCAATTTTCAATCTGCTGGAACCATTCTAGAATCTAGGGAATTTTGAAAGATCTATTTATTGATTTTTTTTTATTAATCACAAGTAAGGCTTATATTAACACTGCAATGAAGTGAAACTCCCCTACTCGCCACAGTTCGACACCTGTTTGGCTCAAAGCACCTAACCAGCACGTCTTTCAGAATGTGGGAGGAAACCTGAGCACCCGGAGGGAACCCGTGCAGACATGGGAAGAACAAGCAAACTCCACACAGACAGTGACCTAAGCCAGGAATTGAACCCAGGTCCCTGGCGCTGTGAAGCAGCAGTGCTAACCACTGTGCTACTGTGCCACCCCTCAGTGCATGCATCTCTTTTAGACTCCCATTACAAAAGCCACCAGTTCGTGAGAACTCGTCAGCTTTTAACTACTTAAGTTTCTTTAATGCTTTTTCTTTGCTGATATTAATGACCTTAAGTTCCTCGGTCTTATTAACACCTTGGCTACTCTCTTTTGGTTATGTGATAGATGCAGTTGTGAGCCTCTCAAAGTTGACATGTGGCCCTGGCAAAATTACCTGCACGCAGTTAATAACACTGAGTGACATTTGAAAACCGGAGTGACAGCAAAACCCACTCCCCCGGATTCTCTGTGCACTGGAGAATCTGGAGAGAAAGCCCAGTGGTGCAGCAGGAGGGCTACACATCGGTTTACTCACTAAAACTGAACTGACAAATTATGGGAAGATTCCACCCAATCTACTTGTTTGGTGATGTGGCTGCCAATTCATATGTGGTTGAATTGCTGACAGTTTGTGCTTGCAGCAGTGCATGTGTGAGTGTGCAGAATGCACCATGTGAACGTAGGCATGAATCCTGATTGATAGAGATAGTTGGTAGGTGTGTGGTAAATTAATGTGAGGCTTGTAGCGCAGTTGCTGGGATGTGGCATTTGAAGATGCATTAGTTGACCTTGATCACTGGTTTGAGGTCAATAAACTAAATCAGCGCCACATTGCGTCCAGGTCCTTGATGATTGATTTCTGGCATTAACTTCCATCTCTCACTAGTTTTGCATTGTACAAATAGAGGGTCTCCTGCCTTGCTGCAGTTATAGAACATTTTTCCACGCCCTCCATCTTGATTGCCAGTATAATGTCAGGAAGCCTTTGTTCACATTCTCTCCTGTGGACAACCATGGCCTTTGTTGCATAGTGTTGTTCCAAATGATGTCAGCATCCCAGCAGCCACATGCACCTTCCTTATGGCAGCATGACACCACAGAGGTTAGCACTGCTGCTTCACAGCTCCAGGGACCTGGGTTCAATTCCCAGCTTAGGTAACTGTCTGTGTGGAGTCTGCATGTTCTCCTTGTGACTGCGTAGGTTTCCTCCCACAGTCCAAAGGTGTGTGGGTTAGGTTGATTGGCCATGCTAAAAAATTGCCCATTAGTATCCTGAGATGTGTGGGTTAGCAGGTAAAATGTAAAGGGATGTGGGGGGTAGGGTCTGGGTGGCACTGTGGTCAGTGCAAACTTGATGGGACAGATGGCCTCTTTCTGCACAGTGGAGTTTCTATGTTCTATAATTTTAAAAGGTGGCAGGCTGGTTTTAGATAGAGCTGACAGGTAATGATGTCTGGGTACCTGCTAGTATGTGCAGTCGTGATAATCAGCAGGCAAGGCATGCTGCCTTGATTACAATGAACGGTTGTGAGGTAATTGCGTACCATAATCTCAACACTCATTTTTGAAGGCTATCTAATTTAGCCACACAACAGTTTGACAATAGTGAACAAAGAGTCAACCATTGGATGAAGGAAAATTGATAGTAACTACACAGCCTGAAATTTAAGTCTTTTCTGCCAAATCTATTTTGATATATTTTTTAAAGGAATATTGTGCAGCTTTTCTGAACAGTTCATACCATAATAGGTTTCAGTAGGTTAATATTTGAAATCATATTAAATATATACAGTGAATAGTAAATCCAAAGATGTTAAAAAATTGGCTTAGATGGGAAATCTTTAAAATTGAATACATTCTAGCATGTCTTTGATAAAGAAATTAAAACAACCATGTTTATCACATCAGTTCTTTTCATAGTAATGGATAATATTGTGAAAGGTGGGAGCTTTGTCTTATAATACATTGGTGAAGTGTCTTTTAAATAATGCTAAATTAATATTTGGGTTCTTATCTATGCATGATGCAGTTCTGTCAAATCTGCATGAGAAAGAGTTTTGAATATAAATTACTGAAGCATTCAAATTTAACCTTTAACTTACAGAAAAAAGGCAATGACCTAATCCATCCTTAGGATCGCTTGGTGTGAGATGCTGATAGCCAGAGAGTAAAGATGGAAAATAGATTGCTGTCAATATCATAAGAACAGGTCCATCCCGAACTGACAGATTTGTAGAAAAGGTATCACAGCAAACTGACAGTAACAGTGCAGCCTATTTTATTCCTTAAAAGAGAGAGATGCACAATCAATATCTTCTTTACACACCAGTTACAAAGCTGCTGATAAACTTTAACATTTTGCTTTTTTTTTCCAAAGAGAAAGCTGTCAATATTACCATGGAAATATAGTAGAGAATCCCGGCTGAATTAACAAGCATGATTGAAATGGTTTGACCTCTAACTTATTGATATATGCACCCATTAGAATTTACTCAGTTATCTATTGCCAAATGGTTTAACTTAAAAAGATTGCACTCTGGTCTCCAGCCATCTGATAACTTGTTCTTAATTCGTTAAACCGCAAAGGAAGATTGAGTTAAATGCCCAGATTAAATGGCGCTCACAGGCACTGCCCATTTTCCAGTAAATTTTGCGCATACAAGGAACACAGCAAGTTAGTGTACATGTGCAGCAAACAATTAGGAAGGCAAATTGCTTTTTGGCTTTTATTGCAAGGGAATGGGAGTATGGGAATAAAGAACTCTTGCTTCAGTTGTAAAATCATAGAGGTTTAAGCATGGAAACAGGCTCTTTGGCCCAACTTGCCCATCCTGTCCAGTTTTTACCATGAAACTAATCCCTTTTGCCCGCTTCCACTAAGTTAGTCTCAATTGTACTAAGTTTTGGTGAGACCACATCAGAAATGGAGTGTGCAGTTTTGATCTCTGCATCGAAAAAATAATTTTTTAAAACATTATTTATTTATTAGTCACTAGTAGGCTTACATTAACACTGCAATGAAGTTCCTGTGAAAATCCCCTTGTCACCACACTCCAACGCCTGTTCGGGTACGCTGAGGGAGAATTTAGCATCCCCAGTGCACCTAACCAGCATGTTTTCAGATAGAACAGGAGGTACAAAAGAAGGGGGAGTTGGGTTTTTGATTAGAAAGAACATCACGACAGTATTGAGAGAGGATATTTCTGAGGGTTCACCCACTGAGTCTATATGGATAGAACTGAGAAATAAGAAGGGGGAGATCACTTTGATAGGATTGTACTATAGGCCCCAAATAGTCAGCGGGAAATTGAGGAGCAAATATATAAGGAGATTACAGATAGCTCCAAGAAAAATAGGGTGGTCATAATAGGTTACTTTAACTTTACCAACATTGACCGGGACCACCATAGTAATAGGGGCTTGAATGAAGAGAAATTTGTTGAGTGTGTTCAGGAGGAATTTCTCATTCAGTACGTGGATGGCCTGACTAGAGAGGCAGCAAAACTTGACCTCCATTTGGGAAATAAGGAAGGGCAGGCGACAGAAGTGTTAGTGAGGGATCACTTTGGGACCAGTGACCATAATTCCATTAGTTTTAAGTTAGGTATGGAGAATGATGGGCTGACTATTTGAATAATATAACGAGGATGGACATCTCACATTTACTCCTCTTACAAATAACTAGTCACGCTTCCTGAACCTTGGGTAACCTGGTAGCTTAAAGAAGGTGAGGGCAGCTATTGGGAGAAGGCAAGTACCTTTACAGCATGCTTGTGGGCCAGAGAATGAGTTCTTCTCCTCAGCCACCATATTTACCTGCATCCCTGACTTTGGGTCTACTCCCTATTAGACCTCCAGCTCCCCCCCACTACCCCACCATCCAAAGACTTCTTCCCCACTGGGGGAGTGGACCCTTCCTGTGAATGGACTCCCTGGAATTGGAATGCCAGCTCCACCCCCAGGGAATAGACCCCTCTGAACTTGGGGACCAGAGTCCCCACTCCAGGTTTGGAAACCTCCCTCCTCTGTGGTTCTGCCCCCCTCATCCCTTGTGAGGACAGGGATCAAACAAACCTCCCCACCCCACCCCACCCTACCCCACCCCACCCTCCTCTCCCTCTGCCCCCAGGATCAAATCCCCACCACATTCCTGCTCCCGATAGCAGCTGCGGGTTTTTTTAACCTATGGCCGCAGCCTCTCCTGGACTGCTCCCTACCAGGTTGGAAAAGGACACTGTCAATTGGGCTGCCTTCCAGTGTGGATTCTTTCAAAGCAAATACACATCATGGGAAACATGAACATCCAGTGTGAACATTCAACTTCACAAAATGCCACTGCCTGTCAAAATGATTCATTGTATATAAAACACTCGGAGATACTTCTGAGAGATGTAACACACAAAAGCAACATTCTGGAAACAGAAATACCAAGATCAACCAAGTTCACCTTCGAGCATCCTGGCTCTTACGTAATAGAATAATAATAGATTGTTAATTAACAATAGTAATGAATCTCCACCCATTAGCCTGCAGGAGGTGGGGAAAACACATCTGTTGCTAATTACTGGGAACCATAAGTCAAGAATGCTGCACTTGCCATAATCATACCTCAGATTACTTTGGAACTGTGTTTAAATCAATTTAATAAAATAAAAAGCAGCCATCCCGCCCTCACACACACACACACACTCTCTATGCCAACCCATGTCTACCCATCTACCTCCATGGCTCCTCACACTATTATACCAATCCATGCCTTCTACCCAACCCCTTACCCTCATACCTCCATGCCATCTTAGTACTAACTTTTGACATTACCCATCACCCTTTACCCTTACCCCCTCCATGCGGACTTACCTACTATCCTTGGACAATTTCTTGACAGCTTTGACACTTCCTTATTTGATTTGTCATTTCTTTGACAGCTGGACAGTTCTTTAACAGTTCTTTAACAGCTGGACATTTCCAATGAGTTTGTGTCTAAAACATGCACAACCATGTTCACTTTTAATGATGCCAAAGGGTGCCTTACCTCTCCCAAAAGATTCCCTGGAACATGTCCAAAGGGGTACCTTACCTTGCCAAACGGGATGATGGCACAGTGATTAGCAATGCTGCATCACAGCACCAGAGACCGAGGCTCAATTCCCGGCTTGTGTCACTGTCCATGTGGACTCTGCACGTTCCTCCTCATGGCTGTGTGGGTTTCTTCCAGGTGCTCCGGTTTCCTCGCACAGTCCAAAAGATGTGCAGGTTAGCTGCATTGGCCACGCTAAATTCTCCCTCAGTGCGTGTGGTGACTAGGGGATTTTGACAGTAACTTCATTGCAGTTAATGTAAGCCTATTTGTGACTAATAATTAAATAATAAACACTGGCTATCCAAATAAATCTAAGTTCAGACTTTCTCTTATCTGGTCTATTCTGTACACTTCGGGTTTCACACTTCTAGCGCACCAAGATCCCACTTCAGTGCAGACAGCTGGTGATTTAAATAGTTAGCTGCCTCCGTAAACCATGCATGTGCAAACTCTGGCCCGACTCCAGTCCCAGCCCGCAAAAATGGGAAATGCTGGGTTTGGGAACTGGATTTAGAAATTCTGGCCATTTCTTGGATTTTCACTATGACAGTGAGTCTCTCTGCTGTGGTGAATATCTGGGCCCTGTTTTCATGTGTAAGCAAGATTATTGCTGCAGTTATGACAGTGCAGCAGGAGAAATCCCAAGGAAATCCCAAAGCAAACCATCTTGTCAAATGCTCAGGAACTATTTACAATGACCCAATGTCACCCACCTGAGAATATAATGGATTTCAATGGGATCAAGAACCATCAATCCTAACTTGTGCTTCTTTACAAAGTGTTCTGCAGTGATGTGGAGGCACCATTCAAATTCATTTTGGTTGACATTATCATAGTTTAGTCCTTGTTGCAGGTTCGCTTGTTATACTACTCTGTCCCTTCCGTGACAGCTTAATACTAATGCACAGCACCATTGCAGATAAAATCCACAAATTGAAAGGGGCCATAGTTGTAAAGCGTCTTAATTATTGCGCTTAAGTATTGTGCTAACAACTAAATAATCTTGGCAAGAAAACTCGGTATAGAATTTAATTCTATTTGCTTCACTCTGATTTGGCAGATTATGCGTCTCTATTAGAAAATGCTATACTTAGAAAGTGGAATATATTCACTATGAAACTTAAAACTCACTCTGAAGAATAAATTGTGGCGAATGTCAATTTATACACAAAATGTGTAAATGTGGCACGGTGGCACAGTGGTTAGCACTGCTGCCTCGTGGTGCCAGGGACCCATGTTTGATTCCCAGCTTGGGTCACGGTTTGTGTGGAGTTTGCACTTTCTCCCCATGTCTGCATGGGTTTCCTCTGGGTGCTCTGGTTTCCTCCCACAGTCCAAAGATGTGCAGATTAAGTGGATTGGCCATGCTAAATTGCCCCTTAGTGTCAGGTGGACTAGCTAGGGTAAATACGGGTTAGGGATAGGGTCTGGGTGGGATTATGGTGGGTGCAGATCCAATGGGCTGAATGGCCTCCTTCTGCACTGTAGGGATTCTATGATTCTTCAATGATAAATTAATAACTGGTGTCATTTATGGTGATGCATATGTATTGGATTACAAAAACTCAGATAAATGTTTGTTTAAAGTGGAGATAAATATAGAACATTGTCATGTGTAATGGGTATGTCTGTACGACATATACTCACATATGAAGTGATCCATGTATAAGGAAAGCTTCTTACCTGTATATGACTATAATCATACAATCCTGTGGTAAGCCTAAAATCTTGAGACCTTTATTTACAAATAGTTGCTGTTTTATATTTGCATATCGTTGACTAATTGTGAGAGCCAAAAGAGCAAAATCAAATTTCCTTCTTGATTGGCCAAGTTATCTTTATCTTAATTCAAATATTATATTGTTAAAACTTTGGGTTGTTGATGTAATTCCACTTCCAGTCTCTGATTTGTCATCACCATCAGATAGGTTTATGTAAAATTTTAACATTGCGTCACAATCCTTATTTAAAGAAAAGACTTGCATTTGTGAAGCATCTTCCATAACCCCAGAATTTCCCAAAGTGCTTTGCAACCACTGAAGTACCTTTGAAGTGTAGTTAGTGTAGTAATGTTGGAATAGAGCAAAGATATGGACAATTATGAATTGTTTTTTGAAAGAAGTTGGGTTCAGATTTTTATTCAAACAATTATTTGAAAAGATTTACCTCTTTGCAACAAAATTTTGCAAATAAGACAAATCCCCTTCACTCATTAACTTGTTTACACTTAAGTGTGACTATATATCGTTACCTTCCACGCCACTCACCATCCTGACTTGGAACTATTTTGTCATTCCTTCACTGTCACCGCATCAAAATCCTGGAATTCTCTCCCTTACAACAGGCATGCCTGCACCTGATGGACTGTAGCAGTTCAAGAAAGCAGCTCACCACCATCTTCTCAAGGGCAATTAGCTATGGGCAAAAAAGACATTTACTGGATTAATTCCAGGAATGGGTGGATTGTGCTCTGAGGAAAGGTTGGAGAGGTTAGGTTTGTATCCATTAGAGTTTAGAAGAGGCATGTTGGCACAATGATTAGCATTACTGCCTCAGCACCAAGGACCTGGGTTTGATTCTGGCCTTGGGTGGCTGTGTGGATCTGTATGCAGATCCGCAGTTCCCTGATGGTGCCAATTCAGGTGGACAATTGGTCAAGAAGGCATATGGCATGCTGGTCTTCATCGATCGGGGGCATACAGGAATTGGAAAATCATGTTGCAGCTATATAAGACTTTGGTTAGGCCAAATTTGGAGTATTGTGCACAATTGGTCACCACTCTTATGATTATGACAGTCTTTGATAGAGTAGATAGTCCGAGTCTTTCTCCCAGGGTCAAAGCTCAATTAACTGGAGACATAAGTTGAATATGAGAGGCAGAAAGTTTAAAAGAGATGTAAGGGGCAAGTTTTTCATACGGAGGGTGCTGAATGCCTGGAACACGCTGCCAGAGGAGGTGGTGAAAGCAGATTTTATAACAACTTTCAAGGGGCATCTGGATAGATACAAGAATAGGCGGGGAAGAGGGGGATATGAACCATGAAAAGGCAAGAAAATATTAGAGAGGCATCTGTGTTGGCACAGATTTGGTGGGCTGAAGGGCCTGTTCCTGTGCTGTACTGTTCCTCTTTTAATTTCAAAACCATTCTGCACTTGTCTTTTTCTTACTTATGTTCCTGCTTAGTATAATTTGCCACATTTATTAAAATTCATGAGTGATGGGCTTCTGCAAGAGTTCCACTTGAATAAGACACTGAATAGCTAAAGCACACAGATAGTAATGACCTTGGTTTAATCCACAATTGGATCACATTAAAGGCTGTGTTTTTCTTTCATTGCCAGCATCTGCAGGTCTAAAGAATGAGCATAAATCTTTGCTGATTCTTTTTGTTCTTTGCTCTGACGAAGAGTCATCTAAATTTAAAACGTTGGCTCAATCCCTCCACACAAATGCTGTCAGATCCACATCAGAAAGGGAGGTTGATATACCAATGATCAGAGATATAGCTATCATTGCTTGATGATATAACACACAGAATTGGACACTATACCCTTATGTATGCATAATGTAACCTTAATCGATAACCTTGAGAGGATAGAGATAACTCCTATGCTTTGATTGGTATATGCTCATTACTTGTAATTGAATTTGAAACTATAACCGCTCGTGTATTTCTGAATTCTGTGCTCTGACTGGCATTGATGACTTAAATCAGAGTCCTATAGCTAATCATTTTGAAACCACTCTGTGAATTTGTCTGGCTACTTGAGGGGAACAATAGTTTAAATACAAGAAAACATTATGATAGCCCGATAACATCAGTGCAGGCCAGTTTTACAGAAATCTAGGTGCAATGCATACTATTTTCTACAAAATATTTTCCTTTATAAAATCCTTGTTTTAATGGTTCTTGAAGTTGGAATTTCTGCTTTTGTGAAAAACGTCAGTAACTTCTCTGTTACCAAAAAGCCTGATGAAATCAATGGGAAGACATGGCTTTTGAATGTCTTTCTATTAATGGATATTACATTTGAAAGAATGCCAATCTCGATTTGTTACAACACAGAATTTCACCTCTTCATTGTCATTTAGAAATGGCAGTTTCAACGAAGGATAATCCTGCAGTAACAATAACTTTAAAAACGGATCCAGTTTTAACTGTAACGTGGCAAAATCTAAGCTGCAATATTCCTCATCATTTTAATGACTTACTGCTTCAAAGAAGAAGGCGGAATGAGGGAATTCTTTGACATTTTTGACACTCCTTCGTTGGCATCTTTGAGTTATGACATCCACAATGCATTTTTGTAGCTCTTAAAATGTACTTGCCCTGCACATTATATTATTTTCTTACAAAACTGCTGCAATCAATTATTTCTCCATAAAACCTCAAAGTTGTGGTTTCCTTACCTGAGTGTGGAATAGTGGGAGACTGGGGGCACACTAGTTAGGGGTATCTTACAGAATGCCAAAGCCTTGTTCCATTCGTTCACAACAAGAATAAAGAACAACGGAAACACCTCCAATGTTAGGAATCATAGTCAGAGAGAGATAATGGGCAGAATGTGATTTATTGGGACAAACAACAAAACAATAAAAGACCTGTTAACTGACCAGTTACACAGAAAGCCAGTCAAGGCACACACTTTGCTTTTGTATAGAATACAGAATAATTAGAAATATTCATCATGATAGTCTGTCTAACTTCTAGGGTATGTAAGACAAATAACTTGAGAAGAACAGATTTTTGGTACGGGTACTAAAAGAGAATTATAAATACACCTACAAAGCTTACACGTGAGAATAAAGAATATGTAGGTTACAGAGTATAGTTGTCTGTACAAATATAAATTACTGAAGAAAGTAACTATGGCTAGTCAAGTTGCTGCTGCAGATTGAGTTTGACGACTGGCTATATTTCTCCTTTGATAATATTTTGACTACAAGCCATGTTCTTCAGCAGTATTTGTGGTATGGGCTTTCTCATGTTCATTGTCACAACAACCAACAGTGATCCTACACATCGGCCAGACAGGGTATGTTTACAGCATGCAAAGGTTTTTCATTCTCTTTCAAGGTGGACTGCTCTTTGTCTGCAAGGCAGTGCACTGATCATGTGAGTTCGCTCGCCCAGTATGAAAACCAGTCACTGGATTCAAACCTAAACTGTAGTTTCACCAGGTTGTCCTCATATTATTACTTTCAATGGTAGTTAAAAGGTCGCGTGGTCACAAGATTCTTTCTCTACACATTTTTCTGAGAAAACTAGTTTGTACAGAAACCCCACGGCAATGCAGTTGCAACATCAAAGCAAAGACGCCCACCAGAAAAGAACATCAAAATGAAAAAGGCAAGAACTCAGATATGAGATTTTTCTTGTCGAACATAGCCTAGATAGACTGTATTACAACTACTAGTGGAGGCTCCCTCTAGTAAATTGATATGTCTACAAGATACAACCTACACTATACAACTAACAATCAACCAGTCTCCAGAGACAACTTCAGCTTTATATCCAGAATAAATATTTAACAACAACATTACAGAGGAATAGCCAAACCATAAAGTGAAGACATAGTTAGCTTCAAAATGTAAATTATCAGAAAAGTAATCTCAGAATAAAAAGCAAACCACAAGAAAATACTATGGTAACTTCAAACAAACTCCTCTATTTAAAGATGTGAAAACTATTTAAATGTTAATTACTCTGCTGATAATGTGTGTATTAGTTTTTATCATTATCCAAAACTGGTGAACTAATGCGTGGTAAAGAATGCTTTAGTTCCTTTATAACCAGCCTGTTAAAAAAAAAATCAATGTGAGGTCGATTTCAACTTATGGGCCAGAATTTTTTGACTGTTCACATCCCACTGCCGCTGCAAGCGAAGAGGGAGAGTTTGGCACTCAGCCAAATCACCATTCATTTCAGTGGGAGCAGAGAATCCCGCTGGCGTGAACGGCCAGAAAATTCTAGCTACAATCTACTCTTAGGCTGAAATAATAAATTAATCAATTATGTATACATGAAAATTTAAATCTGTGCATTTAACTTTTCAACCCATAGGAAACTGCACAATTTGCTCCAGTTATTTTTTTTCACACCAAGTTAGACCCAGAGAAGGAATTCTATAAAGAAATTTTTGACACAAATTTGCAGGACAATTTATAACCACACATTAGGAAACATTACATAACATGCCTTTGGGTTTATTGTTTAATGAGCACTTTTATTGCCTTTCCTACCACAATCTGTACTACAATCTTTAAAACAATGTACAAAATAACTCAGGCATATTCTGACAAAGTCATAGCAAGGGAAGGCAATACGCAATTCTTCTTTCAAATTCAAACCCCCTAACCTTTGATACAATACACGTACACTAGGAATTTGAAAAGTACCATAGTGGAGCTTGCTTAAGAATACATCCAAGGTCAATCCTGCATAACATTAAAAATGTTTAATGTATAAAGAATTTCATGCACATTTATATAGCTATCATGGGTAGAAGAGCCATGATATCTATATAGATATAGAGATGTTTGCTCCTAAGTTCATGATCTGATCATAACAAGCATATCAACTGCACCATTTTTATATCACTTGTTTATCATTCATCCTAACCAACCCAACACAAGATTCTAATGACCTTTCATCACCCAACTATTCCAGTTAATCAACCACCTTTCATGAAGGCAGGACTAGTTACAAGCCAATTCCGCAAGGGCAAATCTTACTTAACATGACCAGCTTTAGCCTATTAAAGACAACTCTTCTCTCTTATCAAATTCCATATCAATATATTTCATTCTATAATAGACCGTTATTCAAAACACTGTCAGGAATGCAGCATTGTAAAAGAGGAGGACTCAATGTCTGGTAATTCCTGGAATCCATTTGCACATTAGTAGAGGGGAATGTATGCCCATGAACATTTGAGAAGGCAGTTTCTCTTTGGGGCCAACTAATTTGAATGAAGCTGGAAGAAGAAAGGTAGAAACTGCCAGCAGTGAGTGGGACACACCAGGGATGCCAGGATGATTCAGAAAGGACAATTTAGGCCTGGCGAGGGTGTAGCTTTTCTTTTTAAAGCTTTGCATGGAGTTAAATGGATAAGCAGCTTGTTGGAAGAAGGTGTGGAGCAAAAGGAAGGAAATAAAATGCGCTTCTGATTTTTCAGTGGCTGGTGTAGAAGTGTTGCTGGCACAAGTTTAAGAGTGGCAGGATACTATTGTTGGATAACTAGGGAAGAGACTATCACATATAACAACTGCACATGACATGTGGAATGTGATGGCTGTGAAAAGGACCTCCATAATTTCAAGAAACTGCAAACGGTGTCAGAAAAGGTTTATTGACTCTGTCAGCAAAGGTAAGAGTGTTTTCAGATGAATAACAGGGCAGAGAACCGAATCATAGAGAAACACTTGACATTCCTTGGAACATTAGTCAAGCATTACACTTCAGGCTATCATGTGGCACTATGGACCTCAGCCTGAGGAAAATTCACTTGCCAGTATGCCTGCTAAGTGTATCATATCATATAATACATTCTAATACACTTAACTCTCATGACATGGTAGGTCCTTGTTCCCTGACACACATCACTATTATGCATTTTGAGAATCCCAACTGCATATGAATGCGGGATCTGGAGACCATAGTAACCAATCAACACTGCTTTGTCCTAGAGGAGATGTCAATGCAGGAGGAGGACATTCCACCATGTGATATTCGACATTATATGAAGAGGAAAAAAAATGCCGTAATTTGCTTCTAGTCTGGAAAATAGAAGGTGGAGACCTAGGATTCTCTGTTTTCAGTGCAATCATGAGAATCTTTTCTTATTGAATATATTCTTCAATCTGTTTGCTCATACAACTTTCCTCATAAAAGATGCACAAAAGAGCTCATTAAGACAGAAAGTTGCTCAAAAAGACTGAAGTTAACAGTGGAGTAACAGTGGTTTTCTTCCTCCAGAGACTGGCAGGCATGAGTTTGTAGAGAACATCACTAAGGAGTAAGATACTGTAGTCTATTCCTTTGCTGGTGGCACTGGTAACTACTCATCCACCTTGCCATTCACCATTTTTCTTGTATACAGTACCCCAGGGGGCTTGCATTCAAAGGGGTACAGATGACCTGGATGAAGAATTGAAACTTGGCTAGACCCAACATGTAAGGAAGCCAGAGGAAGTAGATGTGGAAGTGGAGCTTGATATAACTGAATGGCGGCATAAGTTGTATCAGACTTTGGCTGGACAGAAAACAGTTGGTAATCTCAGGAGATCAATCATGAAGGGAACTATTCTAGCAGAACATCTGAAATATATGAAGGTTCTCCTTGACCCAATCACAAGACCTGCTGCAAATGGCTGAGATGGGGAGGAGTCCACTGCCTTGCAGTGCAGTAACATTCGGTTAGGGTTCCTCTATTGCAGGACAGGCTAGAGAGAGTAAAACATGAACATGCTTCGTAAGGGATTCCAAGCAAGTCAGTGTCAATCAACTCAATGTAGAAGTGTTGAATGAAAGACTGCAAGTATAGGGGAAATGCCTTTATCAATCATGTATACTGGGAAGTTTTGCAAATGGCTGCAAAAGTATTCAGCTGACTTGCTTCAAGGTCTATTCTCCCAATAATCACCTTTCCCCAGGTTCCAGTTCAGGGATTGGCACATGTGCGGACACTTGATGACAGCAGCATCGTGAAACATGGCTGGAAGAATGGTGTAGAAAAGATGGTTTCTGATTCCTAGGCCATAGGGGCCAGGTAAGGCTAAACAGGAATTGCTGTCACTTAATTCAGAGGGGTATGCATGTACATGCAGAGCAGATACATAGGGCAGTGGGAAAAGTTTTAAACTAGTTTGGAGGATGCGAAAGGAAAGTTGACATTGTATCTAAAGAAGTGAGAAAAATACCCAACAGGACATATTGTAGAATCATAGATACCCTACGGTGCAGAAAGAGGCCATTCAGCCCATCGAGTCTGCACCGACCACAATCCCACCCATTCCCTAACCCATATCCCTACATATTTTACCCACTAATCCTTCTAACCTACACATCTCAGAACACTAAGGGGCAATTTTAGTATGGTCAATCAACCTGAACCGCACATCTTTGGACTGTGGGAGGAAACCAGAGCGCCCGGAGGAAACCCACACAGACACGAGGAGAGTGTGCAAACTCCACACAGACAGTGACCCAAGCCGGGAATCGAACCCAGGTCCCTGGAGCTGTGAAGCGGCAGTGCTAACCACTGTGCTACCGTGCCGCCCCTGGGCATGGGTAGGGTAGTTAGCTAATTAAGAATTTAATAATTCTGAAATAGAATGCTTTCTAAGGGTAATGAAAAATGTAGGGACAGCTCCTTGAGTATAAATATAAAAAAAATTGTAATGTCTGCAATGAGTGCCAAAGTATGGCCAAAACCCATCACCAGTAACTTGAATGGACAGTGTCCATTTTCCCAATTGCTTCCACCTTAATAAGTGGCTCCTTGCAAATTGTGCCTTTTAAATATATAGTGGCACACATCATCAGGGGCAGATGGGAAGGCAGAATTCCTGTAATTTAGTACAGGTAATGTCATATTGTCTCAATTGTGTGATTTGTGGGTAGCTGCCTCAGTGAGGTGGGCACTTCTTCCAGCCCTATGTGAAAATGAATGGACAAAAATGCATATAAATATATTAAAAAATGTAAATAAAATGTATGTAATATCTAACATTTGTGAAATATTTCTGTATAGTGATGTTAAAGTATGTTGAGATATTTTGTTTCTCTGCCAAAGAATTGACGATAAGAAAGCTCCACAGTTTGTATTTTCAACTCTTCTTGGAAAAGCAGTGAATTTTAAGGGTTTGTTAAGCTGTATGGATTCAGAATGAGACTAGTAAATTGTACCGCTCATATCCTAGAGTCTTGTTATAAATCTGAATAACTTCTTTCCTGAACTTTCTTGCTATGCAGAAACACATTTCAAAATGCATTTCGCCACTGAGCATGCTCAACAGATGAACTAAATGGTCCCACTGAATCAACGTTTTATTATCTACAAGTTATTTTTTGTTTGCTTGATCTCAGATGCAACATTTCCTCAGTACCACAGACAAACTGAGATAAGAATGAACTTGAGCAGTGTGCAAAATATGACAGTTCCGGGTAGTGATGCAGTAAGCGCAACTACCAAATATAGCCAATATCATCATCTTTGTCATCTTCGCTATCTTCATCATCTTCAATGCCTCCGCCCTCAGGTGCCTTCTCTTCCTCTTCATTTTGTATTTCTCTCTCGTCATCCTGGTCATCAGACAAGACATGGAATCCACCGCTACCAAAATCACCAGAAGTCTCCTGATCTTCTTCTGAAAGTAAAAGATCAAATCCTCAAGAGATTGCCTTTCAATAAGAAAAATATATTTGCCATGATGTTCAACAGTTACTCTGTACTTAGCTGAAATTATTACTTTGGAGGGGTTGTCATCTAATACTAAAGGTGAGAAATATCTGTATTGGGAACTTCAACTTACAAAGAACTAGAATGAAATTGAACAGATTTACTTAATATATGGCAGTTAAAACTAAATGCCAGTGAACTCCCATCTGGATTAGAAAGATCAAAATCTCAGATCTTAAAGGTTAAAAAAGCATTTTCAAACATGCATAATGTAAAAAAAAACTTGGCTGAACTGAATAGAAAGCAACTATATTACAAACCATAGGTAATTCATTGCTTCCAAAATAGTCTACCTGATGACATGACTCTCATTTCAGTTTGTTCCCTGTTATCCCAATATTGTTTGATCTGGAAGTTGGTGATATTAGTGGAGAAATGCTAAATGTGATTAATTATATTATTTAATCAGTCATCTATGACTGACTTTAATTGGGTTAATACCTTTTGAAAAATAGTAGAGAAATGTTTTACGGCTTGTTAAGTTTCTATCCTTTAATATCAATTTTTCCTACTTAGTTTGAAAATGAATCATTAAGTCACGGCAACAGAGCCTTAGGATCTATTTCAGAAGATGCGTCATCATGACCTTTTGCTCTTGGAAATGGGATGAGCTGTGTTTCTTTGTACTTTGCAAAGGGAGAGGTCCATTCAGGTTCACAACACGAGATTTAATTGCCATCTTTCTCTTTATTATTAATCACACCATAACCTATAATTCAGTAACATCACACTCTTCAAAGGTGGGTGTGACTGAATTGATTCATTGAACTCAGTAAGCAATGCCATCCATAATAAATGGAAGTCCTGACCTTCAAAGAGGGCTGATAAATCCTACCTTAGTCATCAAAAGATTCATACGGCAGATTGTTTCTTTGCCTATATCTAGAGAAGGATTTTAATAATACCTTGTTCCCCTCTTAACTGGTGTCCCTGAAAAAAAAACAGTGAACAGTGTCTTTCATTAGCAGGTCTTACCACAGCTTGGAGCCCCTTCTATCCGTGAACCGGCTATTTCATTGCCATATTTGTCAACACACCAGCACTGTCCGGTGCTACTGTGACACTGGGTCGGTTTATAATATCCATCCTCATTGCATCTTGGTATAAAAATACCTACAGAAAGTAAAAATGAAGAGAAAAGTTGTGATAAAATGTTTAACTTCAAGTTTCCAAATTTATGGGCGTATTCTTCCCAAAAATGCATGGAGTTCAGGCAATAAACTGGTGTGAAGATCGTAAGTTTCAGAGCAGACTTTTCTCACTGTATTGAACAACGCTCTGTGCATTTTGAAAGGGGAAGCCAGATACATCCTGTCAGTTGGAGGGGCAAGGCCTCACGATGCTGGCAAGGCCAGGAATCCTGAGGTCCTGGCACCATTGTTAAAGGGCGCCCTAATCTCCAACTTAAATAGAAGGACCCCCTCTTCTGCAGCCCCAACGAACATCAGGACCGTCACCCCCACCGTCCCACCACCCACCAAGCACTAGGCACCCCCCATCGCAATGCCAACTTCAGGGCACACCCATAATAACTCCAACATCAGGGACATTCCCCCGCCTCTTCCAGTATCAGGGCAAACCTCTTTCCTCACCACAACGCTAACTTCAGGACACCTCCTTTCCTCTTACAGGCTTCAAGATCTCCCCTCTTTACCACCACCTCCCATCCCCACATAAGGGGAACCCCCAATAGGGCGCCCCTAAGGGCACACCCCTGCCAACCTGGCACTGCCAATGTGGCACTCCCAGTGCCAGGATACTGCCTAGTCATGCCCCTCATCTCCCAAGGACTTTACTTACCTCTGCGCTCCCACACAAGCACCACGACTACTTTTTATTTTTGAAAACCAGCAGTGATTTGTACTGGCGTGAGTCACACTGACTGGGTGGGAGTCACTGCTGGTGAGTAGATGCTAATTTATTAAAACACATGGAAATCAGGTTGAGCCCCTTTCTGGGACTGAACCTGTTCATGACACCAGTAGGACATGGGGAAGATCTCAAGTGGAGATCTTGCAGGTGCAAAAACCATTTTTTTGCCACTCATGAGAAAGTTTGAAGTTTATTTATTAGTATCACAAGTAGGCTTACTCTAACACTGCAACGAAGTCACTGTGAAAATCCCCTAGTCGCCACAATCCCACGCCTGTTCAGGTACACCGAGGGAGAATTTAACATGGCCAATGCACCTAACCAACACATTTTTCGGACCGTGGGAGGAAACCGGAGCACCTGGTGGAAACCCTTGCGAGCACAAGGAGAACATGCAGACTCCGCACAGACAGTGACCCAAGCCAGGAATTGAATCTGAGTCCGCGGTGCTGTGAGGCAGCAGCGCTAAACACTGCGCCGCGGCCATTATGGGATACGTGCCCACAATCTACAAGGCTGTTAAATCGCAGCCTGTGTATCAGTTTAAAGCCCTCAACACGAGCAATTTGCATTCAATGCCTTCCACATAACAAACCATCCCCATGCTCCTACGCAGGAAGAAGCAAAACAGTGAGCAGGAGAAGCTAAGGGAAGTAATCATAGGCACAATCAAAGAACTTTGAAATGTTTTGACTTTAACAGAGTAGGAGCGGAGTGATTGAAGGTTCTGCTGTTGAGAGTGGAGTGCGGTGCCTGGGGTGGTGCGGGTGTGGTGGCCATACACGAGTGAATCAGGGTCTGCAGAGAGGAGGTGTGAGCTGGGACATGGAGCTGCAGAGAATCATGGGGCTAGGGCTGAGTGTGATCATACGGAGCTTCAAACAGCAGGGATGTCAGCTCAGCAGTGTGGGCAGGGGAGGGATAGGGCAGGAGTGAAAGGTGTGCTGTACGTTTTGTGGAGTAATGTACAGACTGCAGCATTCCAGATATAAAAGCAAAATCCTGTGGCTGCTGGAGATCGGAAACATAAACAGAAAATGCTGGAAATAGGCAGCCAGTTGGAGAGGATTTATAGAGAGAGCTACAGAGATGACACTTCACGTCACTGACCTATTATTAGAGTTCTGATTCCAGGGTGTTGGCCTGAAATGTAGTGGGGCGGGGGGAAATGTTTTTGCTTCCTCTTCCTGTAAGACGCCCAAGTTGAGTTTCATGCCAGTGGGATTTCCTACTGTTCCTTCTTGTCCACCCCCAACCCCTCTGCCAGTGCCATAATGGGAATCCCCATTAGTGTACATTAACCTCTGATTATCAGATACCTCCGCCTGATAATCGCCACCTCCCCCATCACCCTCTTACACAATCTATTCAGGCCAATGTGATTCACAGCAGGACTCCCATAACGTGCAGCTAGCATGCAAAACCCACCAGAGGAATTTAGGCCAGTGTATCCTTTGGGGGTAGAGGTGTGGTGGTGGGGGGGGGGTTGGATCATGCTGGGCACTGCCTCCTGGCATTGTATGGGGCTCGGGCAGTGCCGGGGGCAATGCTGGGTGGGGGCGTTCTGTTGAAACACTCCGTTGGAATGTGGGAGGAGAGGAGGGTGTTTGGGATGGGGATGGGAGATGGTGTTGGGGTGGGGGTGGAGGTGGAGGGAGAGGGTGGTTTCTGTTTTTCATTTATTGTATTGGGGAGCCATATAAAAAAGATGCTGAAATCTTTAAAAGGTTAAGTTACTGGCAGGGTGGCCTCAATCAGAGCCTGTGTCGCCAGCGTTACGTCTGGGGACTTGCCTCCTTAACATTTTTAGACTATTTCCTTGACAATACGGCGCAGTTAGAGCCGGCTGTTTTAATGCCGTTTTCCCCACCTGCTGCACCACTCTGCCAAAAAAAAGGGAAAATTCCACTTGGAATTCTTTTCCCGCTTCTCCACAGATGCAGTTTGACCTCAGTATTACCCGTAATTTCTGTTTTTTTGTATTTCAGAGTTCTGGGTGAGCTTGGGATTTGAAAAAGTTAAACAGAGGAGTTGGATGAGGAGAATATTGAGGAAGGTGCAGGTAAGATTTGGGTAAGATACAGGCAAGCGACAGTTCAGGTACAAAGTAAACTTTCTTGGTTGGGAAAGGATGCCAGAGTTAAGCACACTTCGAGGTACAGCAGGTCACTGAGGTTGCACACCCGTTGGTTCAGCCTGAACAAACTGCCGATGAAGGAGATATAATCAGAGATTCAGGATGTTTTCATTCTCACAATTGTTGAATAGAAGAAGGAATTGGCTCTTCCCAGGCACCGTAAAGGCAGTCAGACGGTTCGGCAACAGTCTCCAACCAAAGATTAAAGCAGAAAGGTGGAGTTGGGTGTCATCAGCACACACGTGCAATCCTACACTATATTGAAAGATGATACCAAGGAGGGATTGCTTAAAGATAGGGAACAGGAGAAGGAGGCAATGAAACCTCAGGAGCAGGACAGCAAGTGAATACGGGCCACCTCTGAGGTATGGACACATGATAAAAACTTTGGATGAGATGGATTGATGATATTGGGAGAGTTGATACTTGGAATGCAAGGAGGATGTGCCATGGAGATGGACAGTAGAGGAGAGGCAAAGGAGAATCAGTGAACAATAGAGAGGGATGGGACATGATCAACTGTATGGAGGGCCACAGGGGAAGATGAGGACTAATAAAATGCTCCACTTGTTGGTAATTTTGACCAGGTTGTCCTCAGCACCAAAACTGAAACAACGACTGGGTAGCTGGAGGCGAGAGGAGAGTAATTGGAATTGATCTAGGGAAATGCAGGATTCAGGAGAAAAAAGGCGGGCTTGACTGAATAGGATTTGTCAGGACACATTTTCAAAACAGCAGTTTTAAACTGAGAAAAGAAAGAATGACTGGAAATCTCCGGCTGTTCACCCTGGCGGGATCTTCTGGTCCCACAATGGTGCAACATGGGGTGGAGTCAATGGGACTTCCCGTTATTTATTAATAGTTAGTGCCTTTTTTCACAGCTTCTGCCTCTCCATACTTTATTTCCTGAGGGCGTTGACTCATTATGGGTTATGGACCCATGATACTAAGTTGCCATTATACAAGTGTGAGCCTTCACAAGAAATGTCAGAAACCATTTTGAATGTATGGGATAACACAGTCAAACACAATCGTGTCCCCACTTTATATCCACATGTGCACACTTCCAGGGCTCAATGTATCATGATCAGAAGCAGGAAACCCGATTAATTGTAACTCCCTGATCTTGCGGTGTTACTGAAATTAGTAATTGCCCTCGCACCATCAAACTATGCCCAGCGACTGAGATCACAGACTGGATGCTTGTTGGATAAGTCATGAGCAATAAACCCACTGTCTCAACTCCAATGGGTGAAAACTCTCATCAGAAAACTGTGATATGAATTTAGTCAATTTCAGACAAACTCAGACTGAACACAAAATAATATACTGCTTTTTGTGTGCAATATGCAACTCTGCACATGAAGTGATTGTCTGTATTTCATGGGAAATGTAATTTTATGTGTGCAGCGAGAAGCTTTCTTGTGGATGTATAATTAATACCCCTGCACACAGTCACCTTCTGTGGCTGGAGCTGTAATGATTTCTTTCTTGCAAAACTGATACATTTTTGCTAAGAGGTGTGTTAGAGAGACACATTTAATCTATACACTGCACATACACACAGATCTCTTGTGGTCAAGTCAAGATGTTCTCACTAGCCTAACAGCCTACTTTAAATTCAGGTTTTAAATTAAGGGAGAACAGAAGCTTTCATCTTCTGAATCCCAATACAACTCTGAATAAACGTACAGTATTTTTTAAAGAGAGTAACAGACCATCAGATTGTGAGTAGTGCCTTGAAACGTGCGGAAGGCAAAAATCCAATTTTTATACTGAAAAGCCTCTGATATTTTTCTTCAACATTTTCTGATGATGCAATGTGTGTAGAGGAGTGATCTGCTACTTTGAGTTGTATAATTGTGTCTCATTTCAGTGATATGTTAAGGTTTATATTTGACACACTGCAGGGATATATTTGGATTTATTTATATCATAGAATTCTACAGAGCAGAAGGAGACCACTTGGCCCATCGAGTCTGAACCAACCACAATCCCACCCAGTCCTAGGCATTTATCCTAGCTACACCCCCTAGGCAATTTAACATAGCCAATCCACCCAACCCGCACATCTTTGGACTGTGGGAAGAAACCGGAGCATCTGGAGGAAACCCATGCAGACACGGGGAGAATATGCAAACTCCACACAGACAGTGACCCAAGCTGGGAATTGAACCCAGGTCCCTGGTGCTGTGAGACAGCAGTGCTAACCGCAGTGCCACTGTGCTGCCCCATCATATATGGGAGTCAAAATGCATTTAAATTATATGTAGATACACAATACTTTTATTGTGCGTTTCTAATTACATAGCAATATGTCATGCGTAGTGCTAATTACTTTGATTTAGTGTTGTTGAATGCTGAGTAGCACAGTGGCACAGTGGTTCACACTTCTGCCTCATAGCGCCAGGACCCCGCTTCAGCTCCAGCCTCAGGTGACTGTCAGCGTGGAGTTTGCACATTCTCCCCATGTCTGTGGGGGTTTCATCCGGGTGGCCCGATTTCCTCCCACACTCCGATGTGCGGATTAGGTGGATTGGCCATGGTAAATTGCCCCTTGGTGTCCTATGATGTGCAGGTTAGGGGATTTAGTGGGGTAAATATGTGGGGTTACAGGGATAGGGCCTGGGTAATATGCTGTGTTGGAAAGTTGATGCAGACTCGATGGGCGCAATGGCCTCCATTTGCACTGTAGGGATTCTGTGATTTCATTCTATGATTATCCATCACAAATGTGAAATTTCTCTATTTGATCTGCCATGATAAAAAATGATCAACCATGATTAAAGTTAATGTTGCAGCAGCTCAAAGGGCTGAATGGCGTACTCCTGCTTCTGTTTTCTATGTTTCTATGAGCCCCTATCCTCCTGTCCACTGTCCTTCCCATCTTTATCTCCCATGTTTTTTGTTCATCTTCTAGATGATTCTTCAGCTTGAACGTCAAACCCAATCCACTACCTACCCTGTCTATCCATTTGATGGTACGTCCTTATTGATGAGTGAATATGCCTGTTTGTGTGAGGGCCCAGGGGCAAGAGGAGAATCCAGAAATAGAGGGAAATACATGGCATGCTCAACCATTTGTAATTCCCAGTCATCTGCAGGATTTTTAAATGTTCACATTCTCACATCTTGAACAGAGGCAGAAGGATTGCATGAGAGTATTGTGAAGTTGGAAGAAAGCTGAACAAGACAATCGTGAAGTATTAATTCCCATAACTGGGTGGTTCCAGTATTGATGCTTTTATTGTTCATTTCATTCCATGCAGCAATAACAAAGTTTGAAATTATTGCTGTATGTTCATAGAATCATAGAACCATAGAGTCCCTACAGTGCAGAAGGCGGCCATTTGGCCCATCGAGCCTGCACCAACAATAATCCCACCCAGCCTCTATCTCCAAGACCCCACATATTTAACCTCCGAATCCCCCTGACACTAAGGGGCAATTTAGCATTACTAAACAACCTAACTTACACATCTTTGGAGCTTGGGAGGAAGCCAGACCAAACCCACGCAGACACGGGGAGAACTGGCATACTCCACACAGACAATGACCCGAGGCGGGAATCGAACCTGGCTCCCTGGCGTTATGAGGCAGCAGCGCTAACCACTTTTCTTCCCTTTTGAGAATACATTCAGCTTACCTCACCTTAAAGAATCAGATTTATTTATTTGTTTATACATTTTTAAATCACTGAACAGTAATTAATCAGAACATATAGTCTTCATCATTTCCCAATGCTTACCTAAAAGATGTTTCCCCCTGGTTTGCCGTTGAATCTTATTCATTTCAGCTTGGCATGGAAGACCTGAAATAGAATTTAGTAAATAGTAGATCCCAATCAGCCAGGGATGATACGTTCAATGATCGACCGATGTATAAACATTGCTGCTTCCATTTTATACTTGAGATTCAGAAAGCTGCGATTTTTCACACAAAGCAGAGGACAGCATTCAATTAAAATGCTTAAAGAAGCAAATTACATTTTTTGACAAATCTCAATACTTGCAGAAAGGTCAATGGATGTGTTATGGTGGCAGATGTTACCTTTCCTGAAAATTTGCATAAAGTCATAAATCATTGGGAGTAAAGTTATCTTCTCGTACAGTTTGAATCCAAGCATTTCAAATCAACTGCCAGTGTCCATTATGAAGCTTTGGTTGCACAGCCTGCTCTCTCATGATGGGCTAGTTGAACTCTCATTGTTATGATGGTTAGAAGTAGAATTTAGGTGGTGCTTGATAACTCATTAATCAAAGTTAGATTTGTCAAACAAAAGTGGAAACAATCACGGCCAACATATTAGCCCTTGGCTACCTTAAGCAACTGTGCAACCTGACCATAGTTCAGTCTAGATACATTAGCAACTCTGACAATAAACAAAGGCTTTCACATTGTGTAGCTAATTCCTGCACCAGCTAGAACAACGGATGGGATTTTTCAGCCCTGATATCGGAAGCACTGTCGCAGTTGAGACTGGAAATTTTGCAGAGCCATTAAAACATTCCTCCCAAAGCTTGTAATAAACAATGTGGATTTTGCACTATTTGTCCAGGATTTGGGACACCCCAATCTTGATGTAATTTTTCGCTCTATAGTACAACTATATCGCTTTTGCTCAAATGTGCATGTTGGGTAGTATTTTAGAACAAATATTAGGAAAACTATTTTAGGAAAAAGCCACTATAAAAATTGATTCCCTCCACCACTGACACACAGTGGCAACTACGTGTGCCGTCTACAAGATGCACTGTAGCAATTCACCAAGGCTGCTTCGATAGCACTTTCCAAACCCATGCCTTAGATGGACAAGGGCAGCAGATGAATGGGAATGCCACTACCTGCGAGTTCCTCTTCAAGCTACATGCCATCGTGACTTGGAAATATGTCGCTGTTTCTTTACTGTTGCTGGGTCAAAATCCTGGAATTTCCTTTGTAATAGCACAGTGATGTACCTACCTACACCACATGGACTACGGTGGTTCAAGAAGGTGACTCACTATTATCTTCTCAAGAGCAATTAGGAATGGACAATGAATGCTGGCAACAAATTTAAGAAGTATAACTTCTACGTTTATTTCAATTACAAGTGCACAGATTAACATCCACACCTGCCTTGTGTTTTTTTCTCATTCACTTCCTATATCAACTCTGGCTCAGAGTCTCTGCATTGTACTTCACAGCCCCTGCTATAGGTTCACTGGAGGATTGGTAGAACTGAGTGATATTGTAGAGGACCATATACATAACATTGATGTCCCTTGACAGGGTTCTGCCAATCAACTGTGACGGGGCCCCTGCGGAAATTGTAGGCATCCGTTTCCCCCAGTTTCACTGCCTTCATTGCATCTTTTTTGCAGGCTCTAGTCCATGCCTTTCCCTTTTTTCTTTAGGCAATCGTTCCTGTCTGAACCAGTTGCCAGAGTCCTTGACTTTCCTCAGCATCTACTGTCACCCTCTCCTCTCAATATAAGGACTGCCTGTTCTCACCTTCCATCCCACTACCCACACCATGTGTCAGAAGATGTCTGCCGCCTGCATCTTAACTGAGGCACTTCCACATGCAACTGCGACAGTTGCAATCGCTGTCTATTCACCTCATCACATATAACCACCCAGAACCTTGGATACTGTGGGCGGGATTTCCCAGCCCCAACGACTGCCAGGATCGTCCAGTCCCACCAGAAGATGATGGACCTTTGGCTGGCCTGCTGCATCCCCCATGGCGGAGCCTGTTGTGATGGGACTGGAAAATCTCAGCCTGTGTGACAGCAACATACGCAGGCTCTTCCAATCTACTTTATTCAATGTATTGCCTACACTGTGATCACTTATACAGGGCGGAGATCAAATACAGATCAGCCAACTACTTCTCTAGTGACTTCCATTCTGCCTGCAAACATGAACCCTGATTGCGAGTTCCCATTCTCATTCTGACATTTCCTACGCTCTTCAACTAAGCTCAGTTTAGCTGCCAGAGTATTATTTCATTTATCTCCTGTCCATGCTGCCGTACTTTATTTTAGTAACTTCAAACATTAGGTATAACCTTGACTTTCTTTTCATCAAAGGATGTTGGTGATGTGGAGGGAATGCGTCGGCATCTGGGCTGGTGGCTTGGCTGCTTTGCCAGAACACGACCCCAGGTGCTGCATAGGGTGTGAGTCTCCTCCAATTATAGCACAACAGTGGACCAAAGAGACCACCCAACAATGGGACAGTACGAATGGCCGCAAATATGATGCACTGTCAACCATGTGTGCCTAGCAACGTATAGATGGACACCTTTGACATCCTTGGGAAAATGGAGCTGTGTGTCTGCGTGTGTGTCGGTATGTGTGTCTCCATATGTGTGTGTGTGTGTGTGTGTGTGTGTGTGTGTGTTTGTGTATCCACCTGGCATGCCTGGGCTCTAATGTCAAGTCTACGTTTTCATATTCATTCAACTTGTATTCACTTGGTTAATAGTCTGATGTCAAGTTTCTCAGGTACTATTTGTTACTATGGGGGGATTCTTACCAGAACATTGGTTCTGATGAGAAAAACAGTGTATTTCTCTCCAGAGAAACATGCTGCTTTTCTCTACAGATCTTATTAAACTGTCACAAAATGTTAAACTGTTTCATGCCATCATGTAGGAGGGCGGGGCCTCAACATGCTGGCAAAGCCCAGCTGCACTGAGACCAGGGAGCTATGTTTAAAGTCTCCAATCAATGCAAAAAGTAACCTCCGTCTCAAAGGCTTCCCCAAACCCAGCTCCACAGTCAGGACCGACATTCACTCTTCACCCCCACTGATTGGATCCGATATTTCTTTCCAAGCCCCCAAACAGCCATTGCTGGCATCGGCAGCTCCCACATCCACTCCCCCTCACCACCACCACATATAAATGAATCCCTCTCACCCATGAGACTTCCACTGGGGTTGCCCTGGCTCTGCCCCTTAGCACAGGTTGGCACTGTGTCAATGTCAACCTGTGCTAAGAGGCAGAGCCAAGGGGCATTGCCAGGCTACTGCCTGGGCATGTCCCCCTCTCCCAGGGACTACACTCATCACTACTCTCCCCCTGGGGGATCCCACAACAGGTTCACGTCTGGGTGAACCTATTGTAAACTTTGAAAATATGACATGGGCTCAATATCTGGTCAGGAATGTGGGGATGGTGGTGGGGAGGAATGTTTTGCACATCTTTATGGGCATGAATCTAATTCTGTCACTGGCAAGAGCCAGTGAAAATCCAGTGGCTTGTTCAGACGGTGAATGTGGGCCCTATGTGTATTTAAAAAGAGAAATATTACAATAATTACAGCTCGAGACTGAGTGATCATGACAGGAGTTCTCTGCAACTAACCACTGCGAGTGTAGAAAATATTACATGACTTGGTTAGCAGAGCTACATTTTACTGAAACAATAATAATTCAACAACAGATTCTGGTGAATGAATTATGTGCACAACCTAAGACAGACCTAAGGCACTTACACTATTATATCTTAATACCTTTCCGGTCTCATTGAATCAATGCACCTCAGCCTCCCTCTACCCAGATGTTTTGCTCTGGATCCATTTTTCACCTTTGATCATTTTCTCATTTCATCTCCAGCTGATTTATTGTGCCTCTGATGTCTTTATATACATCCCCTGGCTGTATCTGAGTTCACTCTCACTAGCCTCAAGTATCTTTAAGCTTTTCCTCTCCAAGTCTGATACCACGCTGTCCTGTAGTCTTTCACAACTCTGCGCCAGAATCCTGTGCAGGCAGCAACAGTCCTGCTATTGGAGCTGACCCACATTGACTGGCAGTGAGACCCAGGGACGCATGTTCCTGGTGGTTGTCAATTAATTGACCGCTGCCAGGGTAACTAATTAAGGATAGTGGCCCACCCCCTAGAGTCTGTGACCCAACCAGAGAATTTTCCTTCGGGAAAAAGATACAAAAGTCTTAAGTCACATTGCAACCAATTCAAGAACATAAGACATCGGAGCAGAATTAGATCACTCGGCCCATCGAGTCTGCTCCACCATTCAATCATGGCTGATTTTTTTTCTCATCCCCATTCTCCTGCCTTTTCCCCATAACCCCTGACCCCCTTATTAATCAAGGGTCTATCTGTCTCTGTCTTAAAGACACTCAGTGACCTGGCCTCCACAGCCTTCTGTGGCAAAGAGTTCCATAGATTCACCACTCTCTGGCTGAAGAAATTCCCCCCTCATTTCCGTTTTAAAGCATTGTCCCTTTAGCCTGAGGTTGTGCCCTCTGGTTCTGGTTTTTCCTACTAGTGGAAACATCCTCTATCCAGGCCTCGCAGCATCCTGTAAGTTTCAATGAGATTTCCCCTTGTCCTTCTAAACTCCAACGAGTACAGACAGAGTCCTCAACCTTCCTCAAGCTCTTCATTCCAGGGATCATTCTTGTGAACCTTCTCTGGATCTTTTCAAAGGCCAGCACATTCTTCCTTAGATTTGGGGCCCAATACAGCTCACAATACTCCAAGTGGGGTCTGACCAGAGCCTTATATAGCCTCAGAAATACATCCCTGCTCTTATACTCTAGCCCTTTCGTCATGAATGCTAACATCGCATTTGCCTTCCCAACTACCAAAAGAAGCTGCACATTAACCTTAAGAGAATCTTGAACACCCAAGGCTCTTTGTGTTTTTGATTTCCTAAGCATTTTCCCATTTAGAAAATAGTCTGTGTCTCCACTCTTCCTTCCAAAGTGCAAAACCTCACTTGTCCACATTGTATTCCATCTGCTACTTCTTTGCCCACTCACCTAACATGTCCAAATCCTTCTGCAGAACCCCCGCTTCCTCACTACTACTTGTCCCTCTACATATCTTTACATAACCTGCAAACTTATCAACAGTGCCTTCAGTTCCTTACTCCAAATTGTTAATGTATATTGTGAAAACCTGTGGTCCCAGCACTGACCCCTGAGGCACACCACTAGTCACTGGCTGCCATCCTAAAAAAAGACCCTTTTATCCACACTCTCTGCCTTCTGCCAGTCAGCCAATCCTCTATCCATGGGCACGTAACTTATTTAACAGACTCCTAACTGGCACCTTGTCAAAGGCTTTCTGAAAATCTAACTGGTTCTCCTTTATTTAACTTCCTTGTTACCTCCTCAAAGAATTCTAACAGATGTGTCAGACATGACCTCCCCTTGACAAAGCCGTGCTGACTCAGTCTTGCTTTATCATGCACTTCCAAGCTTTCTGTGATCTCATCTTTAATAATGGACTCTAAAATTTTGCCAATGACCGAAAGTCAGGCTAACCGGCCTATAACTTCCTGTCTGCTGCCTCCCTCCCTTTTTAAACAGTGGTGTTACATTTGCTACTTTCCAGTCCTCTGGTACCCTCCCTGCCTCCAGTGATTCCTGAAAGATCACCACCAATGCCTCCACAATTTCCTCAGCTGTCTCTTTTAGAACCCTGGGGTGTAGTCCACCTCGTCCAAGTGAGTTATCCACCTTCAGGCCTTACAGTTTCCCCAGAACCTTCTCCTTTCTGATGGCCACTACACTCACCTGTGCCCCTGACTCTCCTGGAGCTCTGGCATCCCACTGGTGTCTTCCACCATGAGGACTGATGCAAAGTAACTAGTCAGTTCCTATGCTAAGTTTGTTTCCGTTTTTCACTTCTCCAGCCTCTTTTTCCAATGGTCCGATGGCTATTTTTGCCTCTCTCTTACCTCTTATATATTGAAAACTCTTCCTACCTTCTTTGATATTACTAGCTAGCTTACACTCATATTTCATTTTCTCCCCCCTTATTGCTTTTTTAGTTGTCCTCTGCCCGCTTTTAAAGGCTTCCCAATCCTCTGGCTTCCCACTAATCCTTGCCGCTTTGTGTGCTTTTTCTTTTGCTTTTATACTGTCCTTGACTTCCCTCATCAGCCATAGATGCCTTGTCCTCCCCTTAGCATGTTTACAGCTTCCTCCCTGCTGCTATGAGACTTGTGAATGGACCTACCTTATATAAATCTGATCTTTCTCTATATCCTAGCTATGACTGTAACACTATATTCTGCCCATCTTTCCTTCTCCTCTATATACTCTATGAGTGGTATGCTTTGTCTGTCAAATGTGCATGAAACAATACTTTTCACCTTATCCCAATACACGTGACAATAATAATAAACCAATAAATCAAATCAATGTTTGCTTTGAATTAAATACAACAAACACCAACTATTACTGTGCCTTTCTCAAAGCCTACTAACCCAACAACTCAAGGAAAATATAATAGCAGAATAAAACTGCCTAACTAGAACTATGATGTGTAATGCAATATACCTTTTCATTGAGAAACAGAGTTAACATTTTGAATCCAATATAACTCTTCTTCAGAACTTCTTCTTTAGTTCCGAAGAAGAGTTACATTGGATTTGAACCATTAACTCTTGTTCCAGCCTGCGGAGATTTTGGCTTAAATTCAATGGATCCTTGAGCAGATTGCTAAATTTTCGTGGAAGAGGTCGGGAAATCCGGGCTCCTCTTTCTCTCTCCGCAGATGCTGCCAGACCTGTTGGGATTTTCTAGGTACCTTCCTTTTTTTTTCAATTTTAGATTTGCAGCATCCACGGGATTTTATTTGCATTTACTTTTGAGTTCTCTTTAAAAGCCTACCTCCTTGCCTCTGGAAACAGTAGCACCATTCGTTGTTTGAGAGCTTTCCGTCTTTAAACGTATCACAGGAGTTGAAAAGTGGCTTAATGCACTGCTCATACTTATCAAGATAAATAGTTCCCAGCTCAGATTGGTCCAGCAAAAGGTCATAGTTCATGTCCAGCTTGTTAAATATCCAGCCCAACGAATCCTTGCAGATTGGAAGAATGCTGGTGTCAAATCCTGTGAAAGATAACTCAATCAGATTTTGCGCAGAAAACTGATAAATGCTCAAAGTGGAGATGAAAGCCTGAATTCAGGACCAACATGAATAATACTCAGCAATGTTTCACCTTGACACAACAGAGTATAAAAGCATTGATGTACAAGATAAATTGGAATCCCAGTGAGTTAAAAAGCTCACAGCAGTCGTCAATCATTATTTAACCAAATATTTGCATATCTTCATTGCATAGTCAGATAAGATATTAATAAGATAAAATGTACTTTGCAACAGCTGTTACTTTAAGCAAGCAGTAATTCTGTAATGATAATAAATTCCTCCATTTACTTCGTTCTTGGGTGGCTATAAAATTCATCCTGTTTTTCAAAAAAACTTAAATTAATTAAATATTTCCCAGTTGATTATGGCTTATTAAAATATGGAGAATAACTTTGGGAAGTTGATATTATCCACACGTTTCTTTGCGCTAGCGAATTATAATAATAACATACAGTAAAGAGATATTAGCATTATACAGCGTTTACTTCAAATGCTTCAGCAGGACTTTACTCAGGTTTCTGAAACATGGGGGTAAGCTTTGCAATCCTGCCCGCTGCAGGATCGTCACGGGTGGGATGGACAATTTAGTGGGCCATTAAAAGGTCTGAGACTGGAAAATCCCCCTCGTGTTGATGTGATTCAGTTACAATATTAAGAAATTCAGAAAATTTCTACTATTTTGTGAAGTTGATCATGATAGGCTGTAGGTAGTTTACAAGTATATTACAGCAAGACATGAGTAGCATGGTGGTGCGGTGGTCCGCACAGCTGCCTCACAACACCAGGGACCTGGGTTCAATTCCTGGCTTGGGTCGCTGTCTGCGCGGAGTCTGCACATTCTCTCCGTACCTGCGTGTGTTTCCTCCGGGTGCTCCGGTTTTCTTCCACGGTCCAAAAGATGTGCTAGTTCGGTGCATTGGCTAAATTCTGCATTGGTGTACCCAAATAGGCACCAGAGCGTGGTGACTAGGGGATTTTCACAGTAATTTCACTGCAGTGTTACTGTAGGTCTACTTTTGGCACAAATAAAAACTTTAAATTTTTAATCTATAATAAATTAATTGCCACACAACAGTTCATAACAAGAAATGCAGGTGCCATTTCTGCAACATGTAACAGTAGAATGCAAAATTGTCATGAATTTTCTTGAACTGTTCTTCCAGAATTAACAAAATCATTTTGGAAATGTTCCCGGATTATTTTATGCCATTGTACAACTTTCAATCTAGTCTATAACTCAAAGAAATTATTCTTTACGTAGCTATCAAATCATTTTCTCAATTACAGTACACTAAAACTCAAATTTTCTGCTCCCTTCCACTTTAAATAATATACCACCAATCTTTGTGTCATCAGTAAACTTGAATGCATGGCTCTTTATTGTGTTATCTCACGAAAGAGTAAATATAGTGAACAGTTCCAGCACAAATACCTGTGGGACTCTACCAGTCACTTCCTTTTAACTAGAGTACACATCTATTTTCCTTGCTCTGTCTTCTACCATGTAGCCAATCTCCTAACCAAGTCAGTTGTTTACCTTCAATTCCTTGGGCTTTATTTTTTTAAACTAATTTTGTTTTATGAGGAGTCTGATAAAATGCCTCCTGGGAATCTATACGAACCACATTCATCGACTTTCCCTGGTTTAATATTTCAGTTACTTCCTCAAAAATTTCAATTAGATTTGTTTGAAATGTCCTACGGTTTACAAATCCATGTTGGTTCATTCTAATCAGCTCACATTTCTCGAAATGCTGACTCATTCTGTCCTTAATTATAGATTCCAATAACTTCCCCACAGCAGATGTTAGATTAACAGGTCAATAATTGCCTGCTTTCCCTCTTTCACCTTTATTAAATAATGGAATTACATTTGCAATTTTCAAATCTAAAGGGACAATTTCTGAATCCAGAGTGCTTCAGATGATTATAACTAAAACATCTGCACCTGTAAAGCATCTGTAACCTTCACGAAAGAACATGCATTGGTGCTGGACCATCAAATTTTAGGCACCCTTACTTAAAGTATCTCTTAAACATTCAGCCCAGGAGGCAGAGGTGAGATTGGTGTGTGTATGGTCAATTGGAGGCAAAAAAGAGGATTTGCTTATAGAGGCAGGAGGTATGGCTGAGGTATTAAATGAATATTATGCCTCTGCCTTTGTCAAGAAGATGTTGCCCAGATGTTGGTGAAGGAGAAAGTAATCCAGACAAAAAAGGGTTTAAATTTGATGATGAGGTGGAGATGCCAGCGTTGGACTGGGGTGGGCACAGTAAGAAGTCTCACAACACCGAGTTAAATTGGAAGCATGAGCTTTCAGAACACTGCTCCTTCATTAGGTGAGTCAACTGATGAAGGAGCAGCACTCCGAAAGTTTGTGATTCCAAATAAACCTGTTGGACTTTAACTTGGTGTTGTGTGACTTCATACTAAATTTCATAAGGCAGAAGGATTGGATAGGCTATCTTGACGTTGATAAGGCAGCAGGACCAGGTGACATACATCCAACAATAAAGAGAGTGCAAATTGCCCTAATACTGGCCATAATTTTACAGTCTTCCTTAGACTCAGAGGAGTGGAGAATTGCAAATGTTACACCTTTGTTCAAAGTGGCTATCAAGATAAGCTCAGCAACTTTAGACCAGTCAGCTTAACTTTGATGGTGGAGAAACTTCAAGAAACAATAATCCCGGACAAAATTAACAGTCGTATAGGCAAACGTTAGTTAATTCAGGGAAGCCAGCATGGACTGTTCAAGGAAAATCATGTTTAACTAACTGGCTTTGTGTTTTTTTCTGAAGAGAGGATTGATGAGGGTAATGCTTGATGTGGTGTATATAGACTTCCAAAAGGCAATTGTTACAATGCCACACAACAGGCTTGTGAGAAAAGTAATAGTTCACGGAATCAAAGTGACAGTAGCAATAATGTGGATATTGAACTGGCTGAGGGACAGGAAACAGCGAGTAGTGGTGAATGGATGTTTTTCAGGCTGAAGGAAGGTTTGTTGCGGAGTTTCCCTGGCTCAGTGTTGAGACCCTTGCTTTTCCTGATGTGTTTATTACTGTACTAGACCTTGGTGTACAGGGCACGATTTCAGAGTTTGTGGATGATACAAAATTTGGAAGCATTGGGAACCATGAGGATGATAGTGTAGAACTTCAAAAGGACACAGGAAAGTCTATGGAATGGGTGGTTAGGTGGCTGGTGAAGTTCAATGCAGAGAAATGTGATGTGATTCATTTTGATAGGAAGAACGTAGATACACAGTATAAAACAATGGGTACAATTCTAAAAGGGATGCAGGAGCTGAAGGTCTAAGATGTGAAGATGCATAAATTTCAGGACAGGATTAGAAAGTCGTTAATAGAGCATATAGTACAGTAAAATAAAACATATGACTCCAGGATGGTGTGTTGCCTCTCTGGTGCCAGGATTAGGGATGCCACTGAATGGCTGCAGGGCATTCTGAAGGGGGAGGGTGAATATTCAGAGGTTGTAGTTCACATTGGTAGCAATGACATCGGTAGAAAGCAGAATGAGGTCCTGCAGGGGAATGGGATACGGTGTGGAGGTAGAATAGAGGGTGATGCATAGCCAAATTTAAAGGAAAAATCTAGACAGCCAGAAGGCAGAGTGATTATAGACAAGTTAAGGCACAAAGGAGTATAAGACAAGGCTGAGATGGCATTTATTTTAATGCAAGGAGTTTTGCGAGTAAGGCAGATGAGTAGAGGGTGTGGATTAACACGTGGGAATATGATATTACTGCTGTAACAAAGACATGCTTGAGGGAGGAACAGAACTGGCAGCTTAATATTCTGGGGTGTAAAATCTTCAGGTGAGATGGGGGTGGGGTATAAAATAGGAGGAGGTGGTATCACAATATTGATCAAGGAGTCAATTACTGCAGTAAGGAGGGATGATACCTTAGAAGATTCATCAAATGAGACCTCAAGGGTAGAACTTAAAAACAAAAAGGGAGCAATCACATTGCTGGGAGTGTACTATAGGCCCCAGAACAGTCAGGGAGAGGTAGAAGGGCAGGTATGTAGGCAAATCTCTGAGAATTGTAAGAGCAATGGATTAATAATAGTAGGGGATTTCATCTTCCCCAACATTAACTTGGATTGACAAAGTGTGAAAAGCTTAGAGGGGCAAAATTCTTAAAATGCATCCAATAAAGCTTTTTATACCAATATGTATGAAGTCCCACAAGACAGGGGACAGTGCTGGGCCTAGTTTAAGGGAATGAAGCTGGGCAAGTGGTAGACGTTTCAGTGGGGGAGCATTTTGGTGACAGTGACCATAACTCAGTAGAATTTTAAGTCACTATGGAAAGGGACAAAGATGGGTCAGAAATAAAGGTTCTGAACTGGGGAGGGGGCCATTTTTTATAGGATAAGACAGGATCTGGCTGAAGTTAGCTCAGAGAAGTTACCTATAGGAAAACCTACATCAAAACAGTGGGATTCATTCAAAAAGGAAATAGAGAGTGTACAGGGCCAACATGTTCCATGAAAGTGAAGGGTGAGAGTAACAAATCCAAAGACCCTGGATGTCAAGGAATATCCAGGGTTGGATAATTAAAAAAAAGAGAGGATTATGGCAGCTACAGAGGGCTCAAAACAGCAGAAGCCGGGGGGTGGTGGGTGGGGAGGCGGTGGTAGGTTACTTAAAAAATAAATTAGGAGAATGAAGAGGGGACATTGGCTGGTAAAATAAAGGATAACCCAAAGGTGTTTTGTAAGTACATTAAGGACAGGAGAATGATTAGGGAAATAGGACCCAACAGGAAATAACGTGGCAATTTGTGTGTTGAACGGAAGATGTAGGTGAGGTTTTAAAAAAATATTTTACATCTGTGCTCACTATGGAGAAGGATGGTGTAGGTGTAGAAATCAAGGAAGGACATTGTGATTTACTTGAACAATTTAATATGGAGGAGGAGGAGGTATTAATGGTTTTAACCAGCGTAAAATTGGATAAATCCCCAGGCCCAGATGAGAAGTATCCCAGACTGCTATGTTTAAAGTTTATTTATTTATTTATTAAAGTTTACTTATTAGGCTTACATTAACACTGCAATGAAGTTACTGTGAAGGGGAGGCAAGGGAGGAAATTGCAGCGGCTCTGACAATAATATTCAAATCTTCTCTGACCACAGGAAAAGTTCTTTATCATTGATGCACAGCCAGCCGTTCAGACCAATGTGGAAGATATCTGCAGTGTAATGTTCACCAGTTGCACTGTTTCCACAGTGATAGACAACTGCAAAGAGCCTATAGGTTCATTGGACTTTGAAAATCTTTCTCTTCATACCAGGAGAACGGCGATCTTTGCAACTTCAAATGTGGAGTTGTGTGTTATTTTGTAAGATGTGGTTTTAAGTTTTTTTCTTATCGATGCGAGCCAGCTGTTCAGATCAATGTGGAAGACATCTGTAGTGTAATGTCCACCAGTTGTACTGTTTCCATGGTGACAGGAAAAGTACCAGAGGACTAAAGGACAGCTAATGCAGTACCATTATTCAAGAAGTGAGGTAGGGGAAAAAACAGGAAATTACAGGCCAGCAAGTCTAACTTCAGAGATAGGAACTGGAAAACTTCTGAGAGAAAATATTAATCTCCACTTGGGGCAGAAAGGATTAATCAAGGATAGTCAGCATGGTTTGTCAAAGCAAGATCATGTCTTACAGCTTTGATGGGCCTTTTCGAGCAGGTGTAGATGAGGGTAGTGCAGTTGATGTAGTCTACATGGACTTCAGTAAGGCTCTTGACAAGGTCCCACATGAGAGGTTAATAAAGAAGGTTTCAAGAAGGTTTAATAAAGAAGGATCCCATGGGATCCAAGGCAATTTGGCAAATTGGATCCAAAGTTGGCTTCGTGGCAGAGGGTAATGGTCAAAGGTTGTTTTTGTGACCAAAAGCCTGTAATCAGTGGTGCCCTGCAGGGGTCGGTGCTGGGTCCCTCTTTTATAGTGTACACTAATGATCCGGATATGAATGTTGGAGGTATGAGAAGTGAGTTCACGGATGAGACAAAAATTGGTGGCATGGTAAACAGTGATGAGCAAAGCCTTAGATTACAGGTCGATTTGGATGGGCTGGTTAGATGGGTACAACTGTGGCAAATAGAAGTTAACCCTGAAAAGTGAGAGGTAATGCATTTTGGGAGGACTAACAAGGCATGGGATTATTCAATGAATGGTCGGGCCCCTAGGAAGTTCAGAGGATAAGAGGAACTTTTGTGCGCCTATCCATGGATCATTGAAGACAGCAGGACAGGTAGATAAGGTGGATAAGAACACATCTGGGTTATTTACTTTTATTAACCAAAACATTGATGGAGCTGTATAAAATGCTGGTTAGATGACAGCTGGAGATGTGCAGTTTTGGTTGCCACACTGTAGGATAAAGCACTTACGCTAGAGAAGATGCAGAGGAGATTCACCAGGATGCTGCCTGAACTGGAGTTTTTCAGCTATCAGCAGAGACTGGGTGGGCTGGGATTGTTTTCCTTGGAGCAAAGAAGGCTGAGGGGGGACCTGATTGAGGTGTATAAAATCATAAGGGGCATACAAACGGTGGATAGGAAGGAACTTTTCCCCTTGGCAGAGGGGTCAATAACCAGTGGACATAAATTTAAGTAAAGAGGCAGGAGGTTTATAAATTAAAGCATAATTGGCTGCAGCATGCTGGCAAGGACACCGTGGCTGGTACTTTTTACAGTCAAATACTAAACCGAGGCCTTGACTGTCATCTCAGGAGGATGAATAAGTTTCCATTACACTACTAAAGAGCGAGCAGGGAAATTTCATGTTGCCTTGGGCAACAGTTATCCTTCAACCAACACTGACAAAACAGAGGTGCGCAGAATTTGGATATGTAGTGCTTGTTTCTAAAGCGTTATGACTGGCCTTGGAGGCTCAAAGTAGCATTTGTGTTATCGTCACATCTTCTGCCAGAATCATTGCCAGATGCCATATTGGTGAGGGCATTAGCCCCTGGACAGAGAATCTCTGCTGGGAATACGCCGAGTAGGCAGCTCAGGACATCAGTGTGTAACATTGATTTGATGTCAACATTGGTACTTTGGAGCTTGACACTCTAATTAATACTGTCTCCTAACCATGCACTGCTAAACTCGTGCTCAGCAGCAGGAAGCACCCCCTACCAGCGCTATCCAAAGTGATCATTAACTGTTTTCTGATTAGTTACTGATTGATTTCCACTGGCAGTTGCTGTGATTGTACAAGTGTTAGGTGCTTTCTTTGAAGTCGCGCAAGTCTGCGGGGAGTAGTTTGGCAGGTTCTGAAGCAATTTATTCTGAGTTCAAGACTTGTGTGCACAAAACGGTTGTTCACAGACATGGGTGAATTAGTAACCCTTCCCCTTGGGATACAAAGTGACTGAGAGAATGAGCAGTGGCCGCTCAAAAGATGCTAAAACGAGTTGCAAGAAAGGGGAGGCAGAGGGGGAAGAGGAGGAGGGGGGAGTTGGAGAGGGAGGAGAACGGGTGTGGATGAGGGGGTAGGAGGAGGGGAGGAAGGGGAGTTGGTAGGAAGGGGAGAGGAGAATCAGAACGGGCGAGGCTGGACCACGGAAATGTCCATTGACGTCAGGCGATATTTTATGGTTTCGGGAACGAGCAAGGGCATAAAACTCTGACCTTCGTGTCGAAGCTTTTCATCTTGCACTCATCAGGACAATCACAAGAATACCAATGTCAGGGGAAACAACTACCTTATCCTGTATGGAAAGACGGTGCTGCCTATTTGGCAAGTGGACTCTGACTAGTAGAGGCATTGAGAATGCACCAGTTGATGGTGACTGACAGTTAACTGCCATGTGTTGTTTGAAAATTTAACCACGCAACTTGACGCTGATTGGTTAGGCATTACCCTGAGAAATAAACCGGTGAATGGGTATCACTTATTTTATTTAGCTGAAACAGGGACAATGTATACGTGTTCTTTCTGATTGCAAAGAATAGGGCCACAGTGCGAGCCCGACTCACAATTTTAAATTGGTTGTCAGCGTAAGTTTCAGCACGTTGAAGATTATTTACCAAATGTTGTCCAATCACAAAATCACATCTATTGTTGGAAACTGTGATCTGAAATATGCAAGCATGAGCTGGTTGGGTATAGTTTGTATCTTGCCCGTTGCAAAGAGCAGAAAGGACATGATACAGTCCAGCAGCTTTTGGAACGTACGGCCTACAGACTTGGCATCACACTGGCACTGAAATCACTTATTTGTGTGATTGGCAGGACTGTCTTTTTGGCTTGATGGCAGCTTCCTGTTAGTGGACCGTTGCAGCACTGCAATCGCATAGTAGCAGTGCAAAACAGCTAGCTTCACTGGGGTGGAAGTCTTCCCTTAGAGAGCTGCCAGTAAATCCGACTGGCTAGAAAGCTTGAAGTGCCAGCGGTGCCAGGTTCGACCAGTGGCCACCAATGGGACTACAGGCAGCCCAGGAAGAGAAGGTTGTTATGGAGGCTGGACTGAAGGTAAGACTGGGCTGCGGCAGGACAGGCCCAACAAAAATCTGGGGGGGTGCGTGGTGGGGAAGTGGAGGCCAGGGGTTGAGGGTAAAGACAGAAGTGTGACCAGGTGGGGATTTCCTCTGATGGGCATAGGGGATCCCCACTTTCCCAACACAGCCCATCCAGTAAAAGCTGCTGGACTACCCACCTCGCACAGTCCTACACTGCCACTGGATGAGGCACATGCAAGAACTGTAATTGACCACTTAAGGGCCTTCAACAGGCTGGAAGGCAGACTGCTTACGCACTGCTTCCACTACATCCCATAACACTGAGTCAGGGTGAGTGGGAAGGCCACTTTGTGGCATTTCATAATCCCCCTCCGCCTTCAAACCTGATGTGGAAGTGCCAGCGTTGGACTGGGGTGGGCACAGTAAGAAGTCTCATAACTGTGAGAATTCTTACTGTGCCTTCAAACCTGTCAGTGGAGAACTGTAAAACCCAGTCCAATATTTCATGCAGCTTGACTTCGGCATGTGGGCTTGCAAGAGGAATTGTTATTCCGTTTCAGTTTGGAGTCAGTTCATGTTTTCACAGTTGATTTACGCCACAGAAAGCCAAAAACACTTTGCAGCAACACTAAACTTGGAGCGTGAATGCAACATAACTCTCTTGGGTGTGGAACTCTCCCATTGAACGTCTGAGCATGAAAGTTGGGGGAATCCTTAATTTGAGTACAAAACTTTAAAATTCTTTATATATCAAAAAATAGTTTTGGTTGACTATGAAAGTATTGTACAGCATCTGGTTAGCGTTTGACTTTTAGCTGTTTGGAGTGCCTGTAAAGAGGTTCACTCACTGGTCTGTTCTGATTGCTTGACTGATTTAAGTCTTAAGTCTTGGTTGGCATCAGCATGTAGAGCCCCGAACCAGTCCTTCAGTCTGGAAGCAAGATTTCTCAGTTCTTTCTCATGGCATACTGTCAAACAACAGATAAAAACAAACACAAGTTACAGAGCAGTAAAGGTGCATTATAGAGAATTTAATAAAACAAATCCCTTTAGTCCACTATGCAGCATTGTCACAAGAACATAAGATAAAACAATAGGACCAATAGCCTCTCGAATCTGCTCAGTCATACAAGATCGGGGCTGAATATTTACGTCATGAAAGGGCAATAAAGGGACATGCAATAAATGCTGGCCAGCCAGCGACGCCCATGACCCATGAATGATTAAAAGAAAACTCTGGTTGATTTTTTTTACATCAGCAGCACTTTCTTGCCCTTTTGCCTTGCTTGATTCCCTTAGTGACTAAAAAACTATTGATTTCAATCTTGACGAACAGTCAGTGAGTGAGCACCACTTCTGGGCTAGAGAATTCCAAAGATTCCCAATTCTCTGAGTGAAGAAATTTCCCCTTTCCTCAGTCCAAAATGGCTGATGCTTTAACTTGAGATTATGATTCCTGTAATGGCTTCAATCAGGCCACTTGGATTGGCCTACTGGCATACGAACTCCCTGATTAAGGATCGCCTAAGGCCATGTTAGTTTGTAAAAAAAAAGCCCAATCTCTTCTGATCTCAGAAGCTACAGAATGCCAGGTTAAAGTCCGACAGGTTTATTTGGTAGCAAAAGCCACAAGCTTTCGGAGCGCTGCTCCTTCATCAGGTGAGTAAGATTGCAGTTCACAAACAGGGCTTATAAAGACACAAACTCAATTTACAAAATAAGGGTTGGAATGCACATCTTTACAGGTAATCAAGTCTTAAAGGTACAGACAATGTGAGTGGAAAGAGGGTTAAGCACAGATTAAAGAGATGTGTATTGTCTCCAACCAGGACAGTTTGCAAGCCCAGGCAAGTCATGGGGGTTACAAATAGTGTGACATGAACTCAAGATCCCAACTGAGGCCATCCTCATGTGTGTGGAACTTGGCTATCAGTCTCTGCTCAACGACTCTGCATTGTCGTGTGTCATGGAGGCCACCTTGGAAAATTGCTGAGCACTGACTGATAGCCAAGTTGTACACATTTGAGGCCGGCCTCAATCGGGATCATGTCACACTATCTGTAACCCCCATGGCTTGCCTGGGCTTGCAACATCTCACTAACTGTCCTGGCTGGAGACAATACACATCTCTTTAATTTGTGCTTAACCCTCTCTCCATTCACATTGTCTGTATTTTTAAGACTTGATTACCTATAAAGACTCGCATTCCAACCATTATTTTGTAAATTGAGTTTATGTCTTTATATGTCCTGTTTGTGAACTGCAATCCCACTCACCTGATGAAGGAGCAGCGCTCTGAAAGCAAGTGGCTTGTGCTACCTGGATTTTAACCTGGTGTTGTGAGACTTTTTACTGTATTTACCCCCAGTCCAACACCGGCATCTCCACATCTCATAAGCTAAGCAGACTCAGGCCTGGTTAGTACTTGGATGGGAGACCACTTGCGACTACCAGGTGCCATAAGCTTCAATGCAGTCGGTTTAGCTCAGTTTGCTGGACAGCTGGTTACTGATGCAAAGCAACGCTAAAAACATGGGTTCGATTCCCATACCAGCTGAGGTTATTCATGAAGGCCCTGCTCTAGGGTCCATTCATTCCTCATAATAGAAGACGACAGCACTGGTACAACAAAAGATGTCCCTGATTAACATAGAACATAGAACATTACAGCGCGGAACAGGCCCTTCGGCCCACAATGTTGCGCCGACCAGTCTTATTTTTAAAAAAAAACATTGACCCACTAATCTAAACCAATCCCTTTTCGTCCATAAACCTATCCACCAATCTCTTAAACGCCCCCAAACTAGGCGCATTTACAACTGCAGCAGGCAGGGCATTCCAGTCCTTCACCACCTAAGGATTAAGGATCCAATTGATAGGCCAATCAGGGAGATTTTGCCTTGTACTTAACCTGAGTGTCAGATCCTCTGACATCCCTGGACTAGAATGCAAACTGCTAGCACTTTATGTTGTTAGAGCTTGTAAGAAAAGACATTTTGGTGAAAGGATTTCTGCCTCCAAAGATTTATTACATTCCCTACTTCTAGGGGCCGATTTTGCCCAAATAATTTAGGAGCTGGAGAGATAGCCACTTAAGTTGGCATCTTAAGATGCAACACCGGTTTTGCCCAACTTTAGTTCGAGTCGCCACCTTGGTATAAGAGTTAAGTACATGTCAGAAATTGCCACCTGGGGTATCATTACAGACCTGATTGACAATTAAAATTCCTGCTAATGCTCACTAAAGAGCATTACTATTCACTTGCTGCTTATTGGATATCCTTGTTATCACTGGGAGAAAGGGTGTGCTTAGTAACCAGTATTTGCTAATGGGTCTGGTGAAGGAATGGATCATAGAATCCCTACAGGAGGCCATTCAGCCCATCGAGCCTGCACTGACAACAATCCCACCCAGGCCCTATCCCCACGACCTTAGCTTTTTACCCTGTTAAACCCCCTAATACGAAGGGGCAATTTAGCATGGCCAATTCAATCTAACCTGGACAGTGGGAGGAAGCAGGAGCACCTGGACCAAACCTGGAGGAAACCCATTTAGACACAGGGAAAATATGCAAACTCCACACAGTCACCTGAGGCTGGAATTGAACCTGGGTTCCCGGTGCTGTGAGGCAGCAGTGTATACCACTGTGCCACCAAGAATGCGAGGCCAGGCAGAGGAGCCAGGGCGACTGCAGGACAGAGGAACAGGTGGGCGAGGAGGGTGGGATGGATTGCATCCGCCCTGATGCTCTGAATCTCCTTCAGTAGGTCCCGGCAAGAACCTGCGTGTCTGTTCACTCAGTCCCTGCACCAGCATGTGTCAGCTATCACACTCAGTGGAAGCAGGTGATTGGACCCCACACATTTCATTCTAATGATAATGTGTCTATCTTGGAAGGGCTAAACCTCCTGATTAGCTCCTCCAAGCATGTTAAAGTGCGGTAATTGTCATTTAAAAATCAAAATTATGCACTAAAACTAGACTTTTAAACAGGTACTTTTTAGTATGGCAACCAATTTGTACCCTGTTTTCACCTTCTCACTAAGTTTCCTGGACACTCTAGCCAGGGAAAGCAGCCTCTTGGCATTATCCTATCAAGCCAGCTAAGAAATTTACACATTTTAAGGAGATTCGTCTTTCATTCTTCTAAACTCCAGAGAATATAGGTCTTTGGGGCTTCTACAACATGAAGGGAAACCCAACATTGTATATTCAAAACTTTAACCTTCTTACTTTTCAAAAGAAAAATTGGATTTTTTTCTGATGAACAAAGAAAACAAAGACAGCTGCTACAAGTCACCTGACCCCAGGGTTGATCCTTTGAATGGATGAAAATAATTGTCTTTTTATCTTCAGGAATTTCACACTTCATTGTACAAACCCCTTGTAATCAATGAAAGCAGAAGAAGTGCAGATGATGGCTCTCTCATCCTTAACTTTCACAAAAGAGGGAGACTGAAACTTATTATACTGAAGAGAAACAATGGAATTCTGGCCAGGAGTGAAGAAACTGATTACTCAGCTGCAATTAATCATTGCTTGGGTCATATGACTCAAGTTTCAGCCTATTTGGACAGTTTTAACAGTACATCTTACGACTTCACAGTCAATTTCCTACTTTAACATGGAACTGGTGAGCCAAAAAACGGTCTCCTCAAATCCAACTGGATCCCTGAGGGATTGAGAAAATGCGTGGCTGCCTACAAATTCAAAATACCTTCTGTTTGCAAATAGATGGCCCTGTTGAAAGATCTGGTCCCATCATCTACTGAATCAAATAAATCTCTACATACCTGCTTTATCTTGCAGAATTAGTAGCAGCAACTGAAAAGTGAAAACAACAACTCCCCAATTAAACTCAAAAGCCTACGTAAAAGAATTCATTATTGGATTCTGGAACTCATGTGAACCAATAGTGAATGAGTGTGTCTGGTGTGGTGTGGTGTATGGGGAAACGGAGGCATGGGGTGGTGTGGTGTGTCTGTGGTGCATATGTGTATGTGTGGTGTGATATATGTATGTGTGTGTGTGTGTGTGTGTATGTGTGCGGTGTGTGTGAGTGCGTGCGTGTATGTGTGCAGTGTGTGTATGTGTGTGGTGTGTGTGTGTGCAGTGTAAGTGTATGTGTGCTGTGTGTATGTGAGCAGTGTGTGTACATGCGCGGTGTGTGCGCATATGTGTGGTATGTATGTGTATATGTGTACGGTGTATCTGTATGTGTGTGGTGTATGTGTGCAGTGTGTGTATGTGTGCAGCGTGTGTATGTGTATGTGCTCAGTGTGTGTGTATGTGTGCAGTGTGTGTATGTGTGCGGTGTGTGTATGTGCGGTGTGTGTGTATGTGTGCACGGTGTATGTATGTGTGTGGTGTGTGTGTATGTGTGCGGCGTGTGTGTATGTGTGCAGCGTGTGTGTGTATGTGTGCAGCGTGTGTGTGTATGTGCGTGGTGTGTGTATGTCTGTTGTGTGTGTGTGTGTGTGTGTGTGTGTGGTGTCTGCATAACTGTATCCCGTGTCTGAGTTAATCCTAGCTTGAATTTGCTGTGGATTATCAGTAAAATTGGATCACAAAATCCCTGAGGGATTGAGAAAATGTGTGGCTGCCTACAAATTCGAAATACCTTCTGCTTGCAGATAGGTGGTAAGAGAAAATCAATGCAGTTAGATTGTCTCTCTCTCTCTGTTTCTCCTGTCCGAAGCAAACCCATTGTACTTACTCTCTCATCAGAGGTTAGCCTTCTCATTCCAGGGATCAATCTGTCAAAGCTGTGCACGAAATCACAGAGACAACCTGTACATCACAACCCAACCTACTGAGGAATGGCGACATCATTGGACTGCTGCTCTGCCCATGCTTACCCTCAACTCAATACCGCTTTGCATTTCTTGCAATGCCTTCTGAACTTGGCTCTCCCAGAAATGTGGAACACAGTGTCTCTCAGAGATCTCTGCGGCAGCAGACTGGAGTCAGGGGAAAGACAGGACATTCTGCTTTTTAGCTGTTGTATAGCAAGTATAAAGATCCATTTTGATGTTAGTGAGTGGGCGAACAGGTGAATGGATGAATGAGCGAATAGGTGAATGGATGAGGTGGTTTGGTTGGGTGGTGGGTCAGGTAAGTGGGTAGAATGGGTGAGGCAAATGTGTAGGATGGTAGGTGTATATGACGGTGTGGGTGAAGTGGGTGAGATAGTGGGTGGGTTGGGAGGTAAGGAGCCTGGAATGGCAGATAGCAGGGTGAGGTGTCAGGTGGGTAGGTGTAAGGTGGGTAGGGTGACAGATGGGTAAGGTGGCATGTGGGTGAGGTAGGCAGATGGGTAGTCAGATCAAGAGGGTGAGCCAGGTTGGAGGCTAATCAGGTTTGGTTGGGGGGGTAGCATAGTGGGGAGGGGTGGTTGGATTTGGTTACAAGGTAGTTGAGGGTTGATCGGGGATGATCAGGATTCAGGGGGTGGTCACAATGTTGGGTGAATGAAAGGTTGTAGTCAGTTTGGGCTGGAGTGTAAGTAGGTTGGGGGGATGATGGGGAGGGGCGGAAGGTCAATGTGTGCGGTTGAGTGCCTGTTGTTAGACTAGGAATGAGACAACTATGTTTCTCTCCAACATTTCCTGGGTAACCTTTCAGGTGAAGTACATTGGAACTGAGCTTGAAGTCAAACACATTTGCGGAAGGTCTCAGAGAGCAGCGGAATTGACCATCAGAAGTTGAAATTTCCCGAACAAGTCAGGCTCCCATGAGGTCCTGACTCTATCCGGTCTCCAACAATCCGGAGAAGTTTCATGTATCTGTTGGCCCATGAATTTGTTATCTGGATAATGTGTAATGATATTTCCAAACTCATAGTGACTGCATGATTCCCATAAATGCCACACCAAATTCCCAGTGAACATGATGGTGTCCCACGTGTTGCTAGACCCCGTGATCTGAACTCTCAAAACAGGCAGTCATGAGTCTAAATAGCTAACAGGATTCTAAGTGCCACATGGGAACCCAAGTAAGAATTGCATGGCAGAAGTTACACAGCATGTTACATTAACTGTTCTGAACAACAGTTAGCGTCTTTAATATAATAGCGTCCCTGGGTTCTTAAATTGAAAGCCTAATAACTTCCTTTTGCAAATTAATTTAACAGATTACCCACTGAAACATTATGAAAATCACTCCCTGCCCTCTCCCATCCAACCCTTTTTTTGCTATTTTGCATAGCAAAAATCAGAGCGAGTTGAAGTCCAGAGGGAGAACTTCTGTCTTTTATAGAATTATTTAGGTATTGTATCATAGGTTTACTATAAAGATGATGTAGTTAAGACTGTTATGAGTGAGAAACATAACGTAACAAGTTTCCCTCTGAAATACTCTTCATGCAAACTCATGAATTAACATTTCAAAAACATGATTATGGACAATATCATTTGGGCACTGCAGCAGTAACATGGTTGTAAGGGAGTTAATATAAAGCAAGAACAAAGGAAAGTACAGCACAGGAACAGCCCTCCTGCCCTCCAAGCATGTGATGATCATGATGCCCTAAGTCAAAAAAACCTTTTGCCCTTACTCGGTCCGTATCCCTCTAGTTCCTCTCTATTCATGTACCCATCCAGATGCCCCTTAAATGTTGCTGATGTGCCTGCTTCCACCACATTCCCTGCTAGCATGTTCCAGGCACCCACAAGTCTCTGCATGAAAAACATTCCCCCCTCCGCTTATATCTCCCTTAAATTTTCCACCTCTCACTTTGAACCTGTGCTTCCTTGTAATTGACACTTCCACTCTAGGAAAAAAAAATCATAGAACACTACAGTGCAGAAAGAGGCCCTTCGGCTCATCGAGTCTGCACCGAACACAATCCCAACCAGGCCCTACCCCCATATCCCTACGTATTATACCCACTAATCCCTCTAATTTACACATCCCTGGACACTAAGGGACAATTTCTTAGCATGGCCAATCGACCTAACCCGCACATCTTTGGACAGTGGGAGGAAACCGGAGTACCCGGAGGAAACCCACACAGACACGAGGAGAATGTGCAAACTCCACATAGACAGTGACCCGAGCCAGGAATCGAAAAAAGCCTCTGACTATCCACCCTATTTATGCCTCTCGTCATTTGTAGACCTCTATCAGGTCTCCCCCCAAGTCTCCATCTTTCGAGTGAAAACAATCCTAGTTTATTCAAACTCTCCTCATAGCCACCATTCTCAAGTCCAGGCAACATCCTGGTGAAGTTCTTTGCACTCTCTCCAAAGCTTCCACATCCTTCTGATAATGTGGTGACCAGAATTGCACACAATACTCCAAATGCGGGCTAACTAAGGATGTCATGTTTTTCAAATTGGAGACCTGTGACCAGTTCCCTAAAAATGGCAACACAGGTGGCCAAGGTGATTAAGAAAGCATATGGCATGTTTGCCTTCATCAGCTGGGGCATTGAGGAGTGGGAAGCCATGTTATAGAGTCATAGAGACATAGAGGTTTTACAGCATAGATACAGGCCCTTGGGCCCAACTTGTCTATGCTGCCATTTGTTTTGAAACCCCTAACCTAATCCCAATTGCCAGCATTTGGCTCATATCTCTCTATGACCATTGTACCCATGTAACTATCTAAATGCTTTTTAAAAGACAAAATAACAGTGGACCCAGGAATCAGTGTTGGGTCCACTGTTATTTGTCATTTATATTAATGATTTGGATGAGAATATAGGAGGTACGGTCAGTAAGTTTGCAGATGACACTAAGATTGGTGGCATACTGGACAGTGAAGAAAGTTATCTCAAATTGCAATGGGATTTTGATCAATTGGGTCAGTGGGCTGACGAATGGCAGGTGGAGTTTAATTTAGACAAATGTGAGCTGATGTATTTTGGTACATTGAACCAGGGCAGAACTTACTCAGTTAATGGTGGGGCATTGGGGAGAGTTACAGAACAAAGAGATCTCAGGGTAAATGTTCATAACTCCTTGAAGTGGAGTCACAGTTGGACAGAGTGGTGAAGAAGGCATTTGGCATGCTTAGTTTCAGCAGTCAGAACATTGAATACAGGAGTTGGGATGTCTTGTTGAAGTTGTACAAGACATTGGTAGGGCCACACTTGGAATACTGTGTGCAATTCTGGTCACCCTATTATAGAAAGGATACCATTAAACTAGAAAGAGCGCAGAAAAGATTTACTAGGATGCTACCGGGACTCGATGGATTAAGTTATAAGGAGAGGCTGGGTAGACTGGGACTATTTTCTCTGGAGCATAGGAGGCTGAGAGGTGATCTTACAGAAGTCTATAAAATAATGAGGGACACAGATCAGTTAGATAGTCAATATCTTTCCCCAAAGGTAGGGGAGTCTAAAACCAGAGAGGGGAGAGATATAAAAGTGTCCAGAGGGGCAATTTTTTTCACACAGAGAGTGGTGAGTGTCTGGAACTAGCTGTCAGAGGTAGTAGTAGAGGTGTCTTTTTAAAAGCATCTAGATAATTACATGGGGACAATGAATATAGAGAGATATGGGCCAAATGCTGGAAATTGGGATTAGCTTAGAGTTTCCAAAAAAAAGGTAGCATGGACAAGTTTGGCCAAAGGGCCTGTTTCCATGGTGTAAAACCTCTACGACTCTATAACATGATTTCCCACTCCTGCACTCAATGTCCCAGCTAATGAACGCAAGCATGCCATATGCTTTCCTAATCACCTTGGCAATCTGTGTTGCCATTTTTAGGGAACTGTGGACCTGCATGCCCAGATCCCTCTGTATGTTAATGTTCCTAAGGGTTTTGCCAATATAATTCATATCTAAATTTGATCCTCCAAAATGCATCACCTCACATTTGTCTGCATTAAACTCCATAAGCTATTTCTCTGCCCAAATCTCCAGTCTATCTATATCCTGTTGTATCCTTTGATGATCCTTGGCACTATCAGCACCTCCGCCATTCTTCGTGTCATCTGCAACTTACTTATTACCCACGTTTTCCTCCACATCATTTACATATACTACAAAAAACAGAGGTCCCAGTATTGATTCTTGTGGAACAGCACTAGCTATAGATCTCCACTCTGAAAAATGCCCTTCCATCGCTGTGCTGTCTTCTATAACCAAGCCAGTTCCGCATCCATCTAGCCAGTCCACCCCGAACCCCAAGTGATTTTAGTTTTTGTACCAGTCTATCATGTGGGACTTTGTCAAAGCCTTAGTAAAGTCAATATAAACTACAGCCATAGCCCTTCCCTCATCTCTTCAAAAAACTCAATCAAGTTGGTGAGACACGGCCGTCCCCATACAAAACCATGCTGCCTTTCACTAACTAGTTCAATTTACTCCAAATGTGCATATATCTGTCCCTCAATATCTTTTCCAAAAGCTTCCCCACCACTGATGTCAGGCTCACTGGCCTATTATTTGCTGGATTATCCCTGCTTCCATTCTTAAACAAGGGAACAGTGGCTATTCTCCAGTCCTCAGGGTCCTCGCCTGCAGTCAAACAGGGTGTGAAGATATCTGTTTAGGCCCCAACTATTTCTCCCCTTGTGTCCCGCAGTAACCTGGGATGGTTCCCATCTGGCCCTGGGGACTTGTCTACCTTAATGCAATTTAGGATACTCAACACGTCCTCCTTTGATTATATTGATGTTCACAAGAGTGTTCACACACCTATCCCTGACCTCAACATCCGTCATGTCCTTCTCCATGGTGAATACCAATACAAGTACTCAATCAGGATCTCACCCACTTCCTGTGGTTCCACACATAACTTCCTTCCATTGTCCTTGAGTGGGCCTACTCTTTTCCTTGCTACCCTCTTGCTCGTAATATAGGCATTAAAAGCTTTGGGGTTCTCCTTGACCCCTTTGCCCCTCCTAATTCCATGTTTACGTTCCTTCTGACTTTCACTGCGCTCCTCAAGGGCTGCCCATCCAAGGTCAACGAACCTTTCCATGGTCCGCCCTTGTCCGCTACGATTCCAGTGGTGGGCAGAATGGGGAAATTTGCTCCCAAGTGTCACAAAAACAGATGCATGAGTTTCCCACGGCCAAAACACAGAGCGCCACTGAACAGTGAGATCTGACATAACCAGCTATCACGCAGCGTCTATGGCTTGCTAATTTTAAGCCACGCTGAATCTATAAATAAACAGTCAGACATTCTGAAGCCCTGTATTCCAAGAAGAAAGTCGATCTTTTGAATAAGGGTCAGGCATACTACAGGCTGTCCCCAGAGTTCTTCTTTCAGGAAGAATACAAATCTTCATATGTGCTCTGTGGGAGTGATATGTCTCCTGGCAGCTCTGCAAATTATTTTTCTCTCATACAGCGAGGCAAAATAACTCTATTTCAACCACAGATAATTGAGGACAATTTTGTATTTGCACTATTCCACTTAATAGTTACATCCAAAATATTATGCCACAAAAATTTTTAAGTGTGAGGCATGTCTGAGTATTTCAGTTTGTGATGTGGCTCCCACCCACAAAATCCCAAGATACACTGTTACAAAGATCAGCAAACTGCTCATAAATTATTTGTTTTAGAAAAATACTTAGATTGGGTCATATTAATTCTTCTTCAGTTCTCTGTCTGAGCCTGGTCCAAATCACAGTGCCAAAGCTTCCACCATGAGTACAGTAAAGAGACAGAATCCAAATTCACCCCGGCCAGAACACAGGATTAATGCCACGCTGTTAACACCAATCTGATCCATGCTGGCCGTCCAGTCAACTGATCCAACCAGCACGCCACAGAGCCTGAGTTGCTGTGGCAACATAGAGTTTTACATATACGTTGCTGTCCTGGAGCTATGGATCATGATTGTAGGTAAGACGTGAAAGTTAGGGTGGATTGGCCATGCTAAGTTGCCCCTTAGCATCCAAAGATGTGGAGGATGTGTAGGATTAGTCATGGTAAGTACACAGGGTTAAGGGGATAGGAGGGAGGGGAGGGCCTGGGTGGGTTGCTCTTTCAGAGAGCTGGTGCAAACCAATGAGCCAAATGGCCTTTATCTGCACTGTAGGGGTTCCATGGATTCTACAAGCTCCAATTTCTTAGCATCAGATGGCTGACCAGGAATCTCTCCCACCCTTCACCTTCTATCATTGTAAGGATTGAAAAGTTGATGCGTAAACCGTTTGATCTCATTATGAATGCACCTTCTTTAACCATCAAGTCCTGGACTGGGACTTGAACCCAGAGCTTCTGGCTCAGAGGCTGGGATTCTACCCAATGTGCCACAGCACCTTCTCCACATTAATTATCTAGAAGTAAAAATAAAGTTCAACGAAATAGGAATGAAAGAAAATCAGAAAGAGGGAAGTTAGGAAAAGACCATTTAGCTTTGATGTTTGGAATGTAAAGGGTTGAATTTCGGTGAGATTTTCCTATTCATCTCCAGTAACCTGCACCCAACAGTTACGATGTACATCATTTTCTGTGGCTTTCCTGCCAGAGGTTTGACAACGATAACATTCATTGAATTTTTTGGGTCAATATTACAGTAATTATGCTATTGGCAATTGAATGCTTCTCTTACGATACATTCAGGATTTATTTGTTTCCCAAAGAGCAGGCAACCCTGGAAAAATAAGCATTCCTGGACCTGCCAGCAGTGTAAGAGTCATCCTCAGATATTTACGACAGTCGCTTAGAACAAGATGTTATGATTCCCGAGGGGACCTATAACTTTTAGCCATAGAATTAAATACCTAGTAAATAACTTAAACGAATTGCACCAGGAGATTTCACATTTTAAGACATTTACCATAACAAACTAACTAAAAGCACAAAGGCAAAATAGTGTTTAACAACCAAAAATAGAATACCACAGAAAAAATATTGCCCTTTAACTTTTAAACTCCTTGCCATTTTTATATCTTACGGCCCACTCTGCAGAATTTCAGTTTTTACAGGAACTCAGACCAATATCATTCCCAGCTTCTCTGGATTCTGTTGAATCATAACGTTAAGTGCTATCAGGAGGTGCTTCTCTCCATTTTGGGAGAAGTTCTGAACTGAATATCAGCAATAAAGCACACTCAGGTGATTTTCTCCCTCCTGGCCATGCCAGGATGGATCTTCTGGATTCATTAGATTGCCATAGGAAGTGTTTTGTTCACCACAGATCATCTTTCCTGCTTCATCTCTGCATGGTAGATCACACAGAACCCACAGCCCTGTTCACTCTGCTTACCACACCAACTGCAGCATTTCTCTCTCTATGAGATCTCTCTCTCAGTTATGTTCAAAAATTTGGATAATGAAAGTCCAGAACAACTGCTCATAGATAGACAGATACCCTACAGTGCAGAAAGAGGCCATTTGGCCCATCAAGTCTGCACTGACCACAATCCCACCCAGGCTCTACCCCAATATCCCTACATATTTACCCACTAATCCCTCTAACCTACACATCTCAAGATGCTAAGGGGCAATTTTAGCATGGCCACTCAACCTAACCCGCACATCATTGGACTGTGGCAGGAAACAGGAGCACCCAGAGGAAACCCATGCAGATATGGGGAGAATGTACAAACTCCACACAGATAGTGACCAGAGCTGGGAATCGAACCCGGGTCCCTGGGGCTGTGAAGCAGCAGTGCTAACCACTCTGCCGCTCTTGCCTATGATTTCAGGTGCGAATATTTTACACTTTGCTCTCAATAAATTTCAACCTGGGCCATCCTCTCCCCATCGCAACCAAGTCACTAAGCTTGTTGTTGGGCAGATCACATAGCCCTTTTCATTATCCCGTTTTACCTTAACTTTAAGAGACATTTTAAAACAGAACAATCTTTTCAACTTTGCATTCATAACCAAGGTTATTCATCCACACTAAGATAAAATTGACTGCATTATACCTTTAAATTGTAGCTTCAGTGAATGGAAAGCATAAATTCAGTAGATCAAATTATTCCTGAAACTGACAGAATGTCAAGGTAACCAGCAAATAAATATGAAAATGCTATCGTAGAGAACCCCTAGATGTCCCATTGTAATCCTCAATGTTCTCATTTCTGAATATGAATGAAGAGAACTCAACTAATGTGTTCAGCCGATAACAGCCATTCCTCAGAAGCATACAATCCCTACAGTGCAGAAGGAGGCCATTTGGCTCATCAAGTCTGCTCCAACTCTCCAACACAGCATCTTATACACACCTTATCATTGTAATCCCATGTATTTACCCCGCTAATTCCTCTTAACCTACACATCTTGGGACACTAAGGGCAATTTAGCAGGGCCAATCTACCTAACTTGCACATCTTTGGGCCATGGAAGGAAACCATAACACCCAGTGGAAACACACACAGACACAGGGCATGGGGAGAACATGCAAACTCCTCACAGACAGTCACCCAAGGCTAGTGTTGAACCTAGGGCCCTGGCACTGTAAGGCAGCAGTATTAATTACTATGCTACTGTGCCACCAACGTATCTGTTGCGCACAAAGGTAGGTTCTTGGTTCAGTGTCTGCTGATGCTTCACTCTGAGCCATTTTCTTGACAGTTTTGTCAGTGGTGGTTTGCCATGGCCTTCCGTTCTCAGAGCAGGTGAGGAGACAGGCCATCAAGGCTATCTCAGCAAAAAGAGGAATCAAACCCACGAGGTTGTTGTTGTTCTGAATCACACACACTAGCCATCCAGACAACTGAGGTAACAAGCCACCCTTCATTTTACAAAACCCTTCCAAAGTATGTGGTATCTCAACCTTGAAATTAAAAATATCACAAAATATGAACACATTGAAGCAAACCTCTCCAATCATTTTTGACAAGAAAATCCTGTGAGTTTGTATGTTCTCCCCTGTCTATGTACATTCTGTTTCTCTTTTGAAAGCCATTCTATGCTTCATGCTGGCAGGTTTCATTCAAACAGTATTTTTTTTCCACGTGGTGTGACCAGACAGCATCTGAAAGCTATTTAATCTTCAGAAACATCATTCTTACGCTTGATCCTCACTCAAAATTATGTATTTTCCTCATGGGTAGAAGCAGCAGTATTTTGAATGTCTGCACTTGCTGCAGACCACAGTCAGCTGGAAGTGATTGAATCCGCAAAGCCAAGCAAAAGAATTGAATGTCAACTAGGACTGCTTAAGGGGAAGGATTGGGCTCCCAGAAAACATGCCTGGTGTTAGGAATTCTTGATCTTGATGGCAAACTTGTTCAAAGTTTGTTTATTTATTAGAGTCACAAGTAGGCAATGAAGTTACTGTTAAATTCCCCTAGTCGCCACACTCTAGCACCTGTTCGGGTACACTCAGGGAGAATTTAGCATGGCCAATGCACCTAACCAGCACATCTTTTGGACTGTGGGAGGAAACTGGAGCACCTGGAGGAAACCCATGCTGACATGGGGACAATGTGCAAATTCCACACAGACAGTGACCCAAGCCAGGAATTGAATCTGGGTCCCTGGCACTGTGAGGCAGTAGTGCTAACCACTGTGCCACTCCGGTGAGTAGCACCTAAGCCGAGCAGTTTTGCAATACGCCTAAGTCAGTTTAGCTTATTGGTGGGATCAAGAAGAGTAAATCCGTCACTGGGATAACATATTTTCTGTGCTATCTTGACAAACGTCCTTACCGGGTCTTAACTGAAAGGCTTGTGGGAAGATAATCAGTGTGGTAGGCTAATAAACTGGGTAGTTTTAGTTGGCTACACACTAACAATGCCTCCGAGCAAACATGGATGTACTCACACTTTGGAATTCACTCAACAATCACATTTGCCTGGATTTAGGTGAATAGAACGTGACTGCACACTCTCTAGAGTCTCCATGTCCTTCTGGTAGTGTGGTGACCAGAACTGGACACAGTATTCCAAATGTGGCCAAGCCAATGTTTTAATAACGAACCTTCAGGAAAGATCCTAGATTGCAGCTGTAAAATTGGTACATTTACTTATTTCCTCAAATGTTTAATCCCTCTATGAGTAACTACAGTTGAATCATTCTGTATCATTCATGGGTCTGTAGCCAGCACAACTTTTCTGTGACCAATTTTATCTGGCATTTTTAAAAGCCTGCAGTGAGCAAACTTCTCTCTGTGTATTTGCCATAAATTTGGAGACAGTGCTGATCCAATGTTTCGGTGTCTAAGCTGTGAATCCCTGAGATAGAATGCAGATCCAGCCTGCGAAACCAGCTGGTTATTCAGACAAGTCAATCTCCTGAACGGTGTTAGATTGCTTGTCAGAAATGACAACATTACCTGGAATGGTTGATAAGAAAAACAAAATATTAAGAAAATGCCTCGAAAGATCACATCACATTTCTAAACTATTCACTATTGCAGATGATTTTCACTCTTTGAATTACTGGGTGCAGCTTTGAGTTATAAGCACTGTCAGGGAATGAAGTGTGTGGTTTCTATTTTGCAGCGGGATATTAGCAGGCCAATGGTAGCAAAGCATCAAAATCAATGAAGGGAAAATTGATAAGGCCAGAAAATGGGCTTGGGAATCGCAATTAACCTGCAGCCATTTGTTGCAATGTAGACAGCATACAAATAAGAAGAGATTAGATGCAATGTATTTTGTGGCAAATAACTCACCACCTGACTTCCAAAGCCATTCCACCACTGCACAAATCAGGGGTGTAATGGAATATTCTTCACTTGCCTGGTTGAGTGCAGCTTCAATAACACTCATGAAACTTGACCACATCCGAATAAAAGCATCCTGCTTGACTGACACCCCACCCATCCTTTGAAGCACTCACTCCCTTCACCACCGGTATACAATGGCAGTAGTGTGCACCATCTTCAAGACACAAAGCAGCAAATTGCCAGGGTTCCTTCAATGTGTCTTACAAATCTGTGATCTCTACTGGCTAAGAAACAGAAGGATAGTGGGTGCACCTCCTTTAAGCCACACACCATTCTGTCTTGGGATTATATTGCTAGCCCTTCACTGTTGTTGGTTCAACATCCTGGAACTCCTTTACTGTGAATGTACCTACATCGTACAGTGGGCAGCTAATTAAGAAAATGGCTCATCACCACTTTTTCAAGTGCAAATAAGGGTGGGCAATAAATACCATCTTGCCAATGGTGGCCACATCCAATTAATGAATTAGAGGCTCAGATTTAAGAGTGCTTTCATGAAAGAAAGACTCATGTCCCCAAACTGACATATTAAGAATGGCCACGTGAGTGAGCTGGAGAGGGATTTCTATCGTATGAATATCTGTAATTCAACAGGTGCCACTTCAAATAGGATAAAAGGACAATAACATAATCCATAAAAATTAATTCTGAAGTAGTTAATTGATTTACAATGGAACAATTATTAGGGTTAAATATCTGACTTTTGAAATTTGAATATCCTTCAACTTTGTTGACATTGATGAGGAAATCCACTACATAATAATAAACATGTTGGACTTTAACCTGGTGTGGTGAGACTTCTTACAATTCAATGTGTTTGGCAAACCTCTGTTACGGGTGTAACCAATGGTTACCTGCTGTGCCGGTCAGCTGACCAGCTGCCCCAGTATAAATAGAAAGCAGATGGGGATTGGGAAGAGCATTTGTGCCCAAGTGGTGATGTAATGAAGTTTCTTTATTAAAACTTTACTTTGATTTACTTTGTGCAGTTGTTTTTTTTATATATTGCTTGCTACTGGAGTATCCTTACTGCTGGATGGACAACCACATTTGGATTTTTAACATCTAGAATGGGATTTTTCTTCTTGGAAAACAGAAGTTTTCAAATTCTGAACTGCCCCAGTGGCAGATAGTTGCTCATTGGAGTTTTTTATGGAGGCACCCTCATCGAGACAGGTTTCCTGTCTGATTGAGGACAGGATGGACTCTTGAAGCTGGAGGGTCAATCAAAGGTGATAGAGCTTGACAGGCACAGCTAATCACAGAGGGATTAAACATTTGAGCAAATTAGTAAATGTGCCAACTTTATAAAAGTTATGATAGCAGATTAGTAACAGAGAGAGCATTTCAACATGGGTGAACCCTTTCAGCAACTTCTTGGTTATCACAGAATCCCTACAGCACAGAAGGAGGCCATTTGGCCCATTGAGTCTATACCAACCACAATCCCACCCAGGCCTTATTCCCACAATCTCACACATTTATCCTACTAATCCCCCTGACACTAGGGTTAATTTATCATGGCTAATCAACCTATCACTCACATCTTTGGACTGTGTGAGGAAACCAGTGCACCTGGAGGAAACCCAATCAAACACGGGGAGAATGTGCAAATGCCACACAGTGACCTGACACTAGAATAGAACCTGGAACCCTGGTGCTGTGAGGTAGTAGTGCTAGCCACTGCGCCACCACGCAGCAAGGCCTCCATGCACAGGGGGAGGAGTTTCTCGCCAAGGTGGCATTCAGTTGCGCTCACACCTACATGGGCTGGGAGGGAGAACTTATAGGCCCATCTGGCTTAATGGCCTCCCGGTCTGCCCCTGGGATGTCGGCTTCCAGGTATCCCTGGTGTGGGAAACTGGAGGCCAGCAAGAAAATTTCAGTCCATTTCCTTTAATTGGAGTTGACAAGGCTCTTACTAAACCTATGCTGCAGCCTATCAGGTTGGGTCATGTCACCTTGCTAGCCCCAAATCTGCCTCCTCCAAAATGGCTGGCTTTGGGAACAGTACCGTGAAAGTGGCATTCTGGCTGCCATTGGCATTTTCGGGCCATTCCCACCTTGTTCCTGCCCCTGCTAGCGCTCAGAAATCCTGTCCCTGGTACAGTATCTGTCCACCTTTCTCTAGTCACACGTCAGGAAGACAAAGCCACTCCACACCAGTAACATGTAAACAAGAGAAAAGAAACACTTTGAAATATCAAACGATTTGACACATAAGCATTTCCATCAATATTAAATTATGTCCTCTAAATACCGTGCCACATAAATCCTTTCACAAAAAGACTTTGGTATTAGCCTTCTTCACAATAATATTTAAGTCTATAATGATTCCAATCTGAATAGCTGATGAAAAAGCAATTCATCAATCAGAAGGCCGTCAAATCTAATGGATTTTCCACCTCAGTGCCTTCATGGAAAATTATTGACATCTTAATGATTGCCGGTAATATAATGAGACAAACCAGTTTTATAACCAATGACAAAAATTGATGACACACAGATTATACTGACTTAAAAATCTTTCTACAAAGTGCCAATCAATTCATCATTTTAAAATAGCTGGGTTTTTTTTGTAAATACGAGTCACTTAGTGGACGAGGAATTAATTACAGACCCCGATGATGCACCAGCATTCTGATGTTCAATCTCAAGACTGTAATAAAAAGGACATCTTTAAATGATCAAATTCATTATTCCCTTCATTGATACCCAACGTATAATTGGTGGAAGAGGAGTCAGCTGGCAGGAAGCAATTTTCACTGGTAGTTACTCAATGGCATCGGGCAAACTGTAATTTGCATCCAGTGAGATAATGGTACAAATAATCTATCTTCCTTACTCATGCTGCAATAAAACAGTTTATTGTCACCTGAGTGATCAAAAGGAAACTGGAGCATAATTTTCTCCAATTTTATTAAGATTAATAAAACAATCCCAAGCTGCCACTTCATGATATGGCTGCTAAAACAATGGGTGGAAACTTCAAATCAGTCAATTTTGTCAACTAGTCACTTAATAATGATGTACTGAAGCCTCCAAACATTGTATGCTTTGTGCATTCTGTAAACACACTCAATTTTAATTGACTTTGCTGTTATTTTCATGACCAATGGTCTTAAATCTTGCCACTACAGCGATTAACCTATTTCATAATCCTGAAATAAAATTGGGTCTTAAGAATATTTTGGTGAAAATAATTCCAAAGAAACGTAATGTTTTATTTGCGGATTCTTGCCATTCATCCTCACGCATATCAGTTAAATAATATGCTCATATCCTACAGGAACAGAAGTATAAATGTTAGAAATCTGAAACAAAAATAGAAAACATTGGGATACCCAGTGGGTCAGTCACTGGAGAGAAGAGACAAGCTAACACTTTAAGTATGGACCCTTCTTCAGAATAAGAAAGTTGGATAGTGTTTGAAAAGAACAAGGGATATAGGAATACCTTAGGCAGGAAATCAGTCCCCAGCAATCAGTAAATGGCAAAAGGGGGGGAACAACAGATAAAGATGATTGAGGAGGTGGGGGGATATGCCTGGGCAAGGGAGGCGCACAGCTTCCTTGTGATATTTGGCAGAGCACTCTACTGCTCCTCAGCAGGATGAATGGGCATGTTGCCTCTTCAAGTTAATTCTGCCTCCTCGCGCCCCCCCCCCCCCCCCCGCCCCCCCGCCACTCCAACAACTCCCACTAACCCGAATCCAGTTTCTGCCCAGCAACAGGAGATAAAATTGGAGTCAATGTATTTTAGAATCAGCAATGGATAAGGTCATATTAGATTTAGAGATGATTAAAAAAAAACATCGTTAACAAGCTGACTGTCGGTACCACCTTCTAAATAGTGACTATAAAGATGATTGAATTGATATTAGGTTTGAGAGAGAGAGAAGCAAGAGCCATAAACTAAGGTCTTTAAATTTAAGTAGCATCTGCTTTGATGGGATGATAAATAAACTGATCACAGTAAGCACTGAATTTTTAATTTCTGAATGAATGCTAGATGTGAGTCGAGGGGCTACGGAACAGGCTGTCATTTTAGTCTGTTCAAACCTAGTCTCTGTGTATAGAAAATATTGATAGAATAGCAAATCACTTGTCAAATCATCAGTTATATTTTCTGGCAATAAGAGATTGAAAAATGTAGTCTGTTCAGGAGAAACTTGGTTTCATTAAAAATATGCGCGATCACATTTTGTAATTAGTTGCACTAAATTGCATATTTCATTCCTGTACGATCATCTGGGCAAAACATGTGGCTTTTGTGACACGATGAAGCCTGCTTCAAGGCAAACATTCAATTATGTCAACATATAATGAACCTTCAACTTCACTGAAATAAATCTGACAATCATGACAATTATGTTTAATTTATCTCGATAAACCATGGCTGCGTAGGGCATGTAAGGACTTCTGAAATCCCTTCAATGTGCCAGTTAACTCTCACAAAGGTAGAATGTGATTTATCCAACAGAGGGGAAAAATACATTGGATACACCCTTTGGTTACACCTGATGATTAGAGAGCCCTATCCCATGCATCAGTTGATTTTTCATTAATATATTGGGCGGCAAATATTGAAGTTCTTGTTTCTCTATTCACTTCTGTCCTTTTCAGTTTCTTGTTCATCTGTTTCTAATGGGAACTGACAGCTGTGTCATTCATATCTCATACAGTTGTTCTGATGACCTACCTCTTACTGAGCCAAGTACTCACAGTGACAGCTATCTTTAATTATCCTGTCACTGGCTTCACCCAAGTCTATAAATACCAGGAAAGGCCTACAAATGTTAAGCTGACATTTCTAACATTACCACATGACCACATAGGTCATTAAAACAGAGGAATAGGCTATTGTAAAGTAAAAATTACATGACAAAAGAGACAGGCTGGTCTGACAGAGATACGCAATGTCTTAACAAAAGGTATCAACCGATTGGTAAATTTCAGAGCAGCTGGAGAAAAGACTTTTTTTAATCTTTAAAGCTTGGAAGTTTTCTACGATGAACAATAAAAAAAACTGTTCAAAGTGAAAATGTATTATGTTTGCTTTAATAATGGAAAATAATCCATTTCATTTTTATGTGGCAACATGACTCAACAGAAACTCTCGCCTCTGGCTTAGGGGATTGTGCCCTAGACCAAGGGATGGAAGTCAGTTTAACCTGCTGAAATAAAGACTATTGTAAGCTGCAGGACAGAAAAATAGATAAAAATGTAATAAATGCATAAGCGTACCTTAAGTGAAAAGAAATATTTATCAAGTAGCAAATGTGCATTTACATCCCAGAAATAGTTAAAAGCATCATTCCTGTTTTCAAAGTTGAATCTTGATGCTAGCCAAATTTGAAATTTGCCTTTAGCTTTGTCAGGCTTTTCCTAGAGAATCGTAATGGCATTTTTGCTTTCACTTCTTGGTGGATATTTTCCAAAAAGAGTTTTGGGAGCTTTGCTAACACATTGCAGTGAGTTTACTGCACTTTATTATGTGCACATGTTGAATTTTAAAATTCATTGGGACACAAGGTCAATGAAAGGCACTATGGATATTTCTTGTTGCATGATTTTGGATTAATTAATGCAATGATGACAGGTGCCAGTAGAAACTCTCCCTTTAGCTGCTGGGTGGAATAATCACAAGCATGGCTAAGAAACAACATTAAACAGGAGCTGCAAATGAGATGTTAAAGAGCTGCATGCAGTTCAGCAGCTGCAGGTTGCCAGCCCCTGGACTAGACATTGGATGGTACCACATTTGGGGTGCAAACGGCCATAAAGTACCATGCCATCCACGTTGGTCATCAGGAGGTGCCAATTACACCTCAAGATTATCACTGATGGTGGGTCTGGAGGAAGGAGAGAAGGAAAACAGTTCCTATGATAGTAAATGCTGAAATCTTTGAGTCTAAGTATTCCCAACATTGGACTTACATCAGAACATTCCAGTTACCAGAAATTCATAAAATCTCTACAGTATCATTCAGCCCACTTGAGTCTGCACCGATTCTCTGACAAATCATCTGATCCAGGCCCTATCCCAGTAACCCCACACATTTACCATGGCTAATCTATCTAACCTATACATCTTGGGAAACTAAGGGGCAATTTAGCATGGCCGATCCACCTCACCTGCACAACTTTGGATTGTAGGAGGAAACTGGCACACCCAGAGAAAGCCGATGCAGACACGGAGAGAATGTGCAAACTCCACACAGTCACCCAAGGCTGGAACTGAACGTGGGTCCCTGGTGCTGTGACGCAGCAGTGCTAACCACTATGCTACCCTTGATATTTCAATGGGAAGTAAAAGTAAAAACAGATGCATCAAAACATAGCAAAACTTGCATTGAATAAGGCCATTTGGCCCACAGTGTCTGTGCCAGCTGGAAAAGAGATATCCAGCCTACTCCCTCATTCCAACTCTTGGTACGTAGTCCTGTAGGTTACGGTGCTTCAAATACATATCGAATATTTTTTTTTTAAAATGTGATTTGGGTTTCTGCCTCTACCAGTCTTTCAGGCAGTCAATGCCAGACCCCTATCATCCTCTGGGTGAAAAATAAAATCTGCTTAACTCTCCTCTAATTCTTCTACCAATTAGTTTAAGTCAATGCCCCATGGTCATTGACCACTCTGCTAAGAGAAAACTGGCCACTTTGTCCAAGCATTACATTTTGTACACCCCAACCAAATCTTCCATCATACTTCTCTGTTCTAAAATAACTAACACCATTAAACAAATCTTTCCTTAAAGCTAATATTCTCAATATCTGACAAAATCCTTGTAAATCTTCACTGTATCCTCTCTAATGCAATCACATCCTTCTGGTTATACATTCATCAGAACTGTAAATGATATTCTAGCTTGTGGCCTAGCTAGTTGCTTATACAGTTACAGCAAATCTCCCTGTTCTTTTCACTATTCCTCTTTTACTATAGGAAACTATCCTGTTTGTTTTCTGAGATACCTTAACCACCTGTATTGCTACCTTTAGGGATCTGTGGACACACATATCAAAGTCCCTCTGTTCCTTCACATTTATCTGTATCCTACCATATCTACAGACGAGCAGTGGGGGGCATTCATAAAAGAAATGAGAACGGTGCAAGCCCAGCTTGTTCCCTGTAGGGTGACAGGTAGGAATAACAAGCCCAGAGAACCATGGATGTTCATGATACAACGAGAAGGAAAAGAAAGGCTTTTAATAAGTACAAGGGGAGCAAATCAGTGGAGGCACTCATGAGGTATAGAAAGTGAAGGGTGGAGCTTAAGAACACAATCAGGAATGCAATGAGGGGATGGTAAAAGTAGAGTAAAATCCCAAGATATTCTGTAAGCATACCAATGGGAAGAGGGCAAGCAGGGAAAGAGTAGGGCCCATTAGGAATCCAGGGGGCAATCTGTGGGTGGAGACAGAGGACACTGGATTAATTGACATCAATCTCCATCCAAGACGATGGTATGGAATTCAGGAAGAGAGACTGTCAAATACTTGAGCAAATTGACATAGTATTAGACATAGTATTAGCAAGGTATTAGAGGTGTTGGTAGCTTTAGAAGTGGATGAATCTCCAGGTCCAGATGAATTGTGGGAGGCAAGAGAGGAAATTGCAAGGGCTCTGACTCAAATTTTCAATTCTTCTCTGGCCACAAGGGAGATACCAGATGACTGGAGAACAGCTAATGTGGTTCTGCTATTTAAGAAGGGTTGTGGAGATAAACCAGGGAACTACGTACCAGTGAGCCTTATGTCAGTGGTAGGAAACTATTAGAGGAACTTCTGAAGGAAAGCACCTAAATCCATTTGAAGAGGCAGAGCTTGATCAGGGATAGACAGCATGGCTTCATCAGAGAAAGGTCATGCCTAACAAATTTGATTGAATTTTTTGAGGAAGTGACCAGGTGTGTAGGCGAGGGTCGCGCAGTCGATGTAGTTAATATGAATTTCAGCAAAGCCTTTAACAAGGTCCCACACGGAAGACTTGGGAAGAAGTCACATGGGATACAGGGTAATTTGATAAAGTGGATTCAAAATTGGTTCAGTTGTAGGTGGCAGAGGGTGATGACAGAAGGCTGCTTTAGTGACTGGAAGGCAGTGTCCAGTGGCATACCACAGAGATTTGTGTTGGGCCCCCTATTATTCATCATTTATATTGATGACATTGATGTCTATGTGGGGGTAGGACTAGTGAGTTTGTAGATGACACAAAGATTGGACAGGTGGTTGACAGTGAGGTGGAGTGTCTTGGGCTACAAATAGATATAGATGGAATGGTCAAATGGACAGATAAGTGGCAGATGGAATTTAACCCTGAAAACTGTGAGGTGATATACTTTGGAAGGATTAATTTAACAAGAACGTAATCAATGGATGGTAGGACACTAGCAAGCTCTGTGGAACAAAGGGGCCACAGATCTCTGAAAATGGAAGGGCATGTTAGTAAGGTAGTGAAAAAGGCAAATGGGACACTTGTCTTTAATCAATTGAGGCATAGGTCACAAAAAGCAGGGAAGGCATGTTGGAGTTGTATAGAACTTTGGTGAGGCTACAACGAAAGTACTGTGTGTAGTTCTGGTCACCAAATTATCAGAAGGATGTGATTGCACTGGAGGGAGTGCAGGGGAGGTTCACCAGGATGCTGTCTGGGATGGAACATTTAAGTTATGAAGTTTATCCATTAGTCACAAGTAGACTTACATTAACACAGTTACTGTGAAAATCCTCTAGTTGCCACACTCAGATTGGAAAGGCTTGGGTTGCTTTCGATGGAGCAGAGAAGACTGGGGTGGTGAGGGGGGGTGACCTGATCGAGGTGTATGATATTATGACAGATAAGGACAGAGTGGATAAGGAGCAGCTGTTCCCCTTAGTTGAAGGGTAAATCACAAGGGGACATAGGTTGAAGGTGAGGGGCAGGAGGTTTGGCAGGGGATGGGAGGGTAAACTTTTTTACCCAGAGGGTGGTGATGGTCTGGAATGCGCTTCTTGGGAAGGTAGTAGAGGCGGGTTGCCTCGCATCCTTTAATATGTATCTGGATGAACATTCGGCACATCGTAACATTCAGGGCTGCGGGATTAGGTGGGAGTTCAAATGTTTCTAATGTGTCGGTGTGGACTCAATGGACCAAAGGGCCTCTTCTGCACTGTATGATTCTATGATTAATTGAGGATTTCTTTGCTTTTTTTTCCTCCACAGATGCATTATCTCACACTTCTCCTGAAAGAATTCCATTTGCTTTTTTTTTTGTCCAGCTGATTAGTCCACTGATATCTCTTCATAGGGCCTACAGTTTTCTTCCTCATTATCAAGTGCACAATACTTTTTTTTTGTTATTTGCAAGCTTCCTATCATGCCCCTTAAAGGCTAAATTATTGGCACATACTCTGAAGATCAAGGGATCTCATATTCAGTCCTGCAAAACCTCACTGGAAATAACCTTCCAATCACAAAGACACCCACCTACCATAACCCCATGCTTCCTGCCATTCAACCAATTATGGACCCAGCTTGAAACCTTGCCCGTACATTTCATGGGCTTTTACTTTGCTGACCAGTCTGCCATGGGAACCTTGTCACCAATCTTGCTCAAATCCATGTGGGGCTACATGTTAACATCATCAATCTTCCTTGCTAACTCTTCAAAAAATTCAATCAGGTTTGTCAGAAAACCTTCCTTCAGTTATGAATAAAAAATCTAATGTAAAGACAAATGCTTTGAGACACAAACTATTAAACCAAATCTTCTACCTAATGTTGAGGATTTCTAGGGACAGAATTTTGTGCCTGCTTGGCATATGTGAGGGGAGGGCGTTGTTGCAGAATTGTCTCAGGGAGCTGCAGGCCTGGACAAGTTAAATGTGATGAGAAAGCGCAGCAAACTGTGTCCAGGCAGCATATACAAACACCTGACAGCAGAATTCAGAAAACCTCAGTCCCCAGACACTATTTTTAACTTTATTTCCGCCCTGACATTTCATTCCACCCTCGATCGAGGTTGGAGCTAAAATGTGAAGGCTGCCTGGCTGATTGGCTCACCCACCAGTCATAAAAGTGGATGAAAGCCACATAAAACCACTTTTAACTGATGCCTCAATGGGCCTAATTGTCCACCTAACCGTCAGTGGCCAGCATCCCGCTCCCGTGTGCCAACTGAATTATTGGGCGAGCGTGCGACGATGTTGGCCTGTTGCACACACTTCTGGGTCAGGTACACACAACCCCTCCTGCCTCCGTTTGAACCACATAAAATTCTAGCCTGTGTAACTCAGGTCTTCGATAACAGTGACAACCGTGGAAGGAAAAGTTAATAAATAGGTCCCAAGACTGTAGAACAGCATGACAAGAACTGAAGATCACAATTAATTGAAAGCACAGTTCTTCCCTTGCCTCTCCTTCAGAAAAGAGAAATTTTAAAATAATTCACGTCACCATGAAACAACTGCTTGATTATTCTTTGTCTCAAGAAAATCCCTGCAATATCTGTCAAACTCATATTGGTTTTAGATTTTTATTATGGTTGCGTGAGCATCAACTCCCTACCTTCTAGATGAATTCAAAGTACTACCCTGAGGAATTGATTACAATTCTACATTCCATTTTCTCAGAATCCATTTTCTTTCACATTTGTTTGTGTAACCAAGCATTTCCAATGTGGCACATTCTGCTTTTAAACTTGACATGCCATTACATTTTATGGTATTTACGGATGCAAGTTGATGAATAGTGGTGTAAGTAAAACATTGTGAGGTATGGGTGGCACGGTGATTAGCACTGCTGCCTCACGATGCCAGGGACCTGGGTTTGATTCCAGCCCCTCCAATTCACTCATTTTGCTGACTTGACAATATATCAGCGTTCCTTCGCTGTCAAAATTTTGGAGCTCCCTCCCTAATAGCACTGTGGGTTTAGTGGCACCTCAGCGACTGCAGTGATTTGAGAAGGCAGCTCATCACCATCTTCTCAAGAGAATTAGGGATGGGCAATAAATGCTGGCCAGCTAGTGACATCCACATTCCGTAAATGATTAACAAAAGGGCAAGGGTGTTCTCTCAGTGTCCTGGTCAACAATTGGGGAATTTCACAGTAACTTCATTGCAGTGTTAACGTAAGCCTTACTTGTGACTAATAAATAAACTTTTAATGTTATTCTTGAATTAATACATAAAATGAATCAATTGATCAACTGGTTATTTTTCTTATTGTTTTGTTTTTGAGACCTTGCTGCGTACAGACTAGAGGCAATGGGCGTGATTTTCCTGCCCTGCTGGGCTGGTTGAATAGTGTAGCAAACGGGAATTGTAAGCAGGAGTCTATGCCTACCTTGGTGGTGGGTCTTTGGTTCAGGCACGTTGACGCACTTGTTCTTCAGTCCACTGCAACCCCTGTCACTGCAAGGCCTGGACCACAGCCAGCCAATCTGACTGGCTGGCAGCTCTTTAAGGTTGGGTTTCACCCCCCTCATCCCGCATCCCCCTGGAATGAGAAGCCGAGGTCCTGTCTGCCGTGCAAAATGGCTGTGGAGTATCTGGGATGGGCAGGGATAGGGCAGGAAGGGAGTCCTTTGCATCCGGAACAATCAGGACTTTGCTTACTCATCGGAAACACTACAGAGCATCAAGAATGAACTTGATGAGTTGGTAACTAATGGACATCAGGATTTATCTGCATGTTTAAATGTCTGCTGTCTGAACCATTCCTGTTATGCATTATTCAATATTACTGCAAGTTAGTGAATGCTTAGATGACTATATGAGGCTGAATAAACTAGGCTTGTACTCGTTAGAGTTTAGAAGAATGAGGGGAGCTCTCATTGAGACGTATAAGATGATGAATGGGATGGATAGGATAGAGGTGGAGAGACTCTTCCCGCTCAGAAAGGACAGTAGGACTAGGGGGCACAGCCTCAAGATAAAGGGGGGGTGGTTTAGAACGGAGTTGAGGAGGAACTTCTTCACTCAAAGGGTGGTGAATCTCTGGAATTCTCTGCCCGTTGAAGTGGTGGAGGCTACCTCACTAAATATTTTTAAGACGCGGGTTGATGGGTTTTTGATAAGCGAGGGGATTAAGGGTTATGGGGAGAGGGTGGGAAAGTGGAACTGAGACACGACAGATCAGCCATGATCTTATTGAATGGCGGGGCAGGCTCGAAGGGCTAGATGGCCTACTCCTGCTCCTATTTCTTATGTTCTTATGTATATATAATAAAACAGACAGGGAACTGGCAATTTCATCAGGTTACCTCTCAAAGTTGAACGATTTGTATCTTTGCCTTCAGTTCGGGTTTTGGTTCCATCTAAATTGAACAAAACATGAAAAATGAACAGGAAAATAAAAATGTGAAGTTAATTTCAAACAGTTAACTATCATAACTTTTTTGAATCACATAGTGTATTAAAAAAATGTAGGTCAACTTAATTAACAGGAAGGAACATATCATTTCAAAGTACAAAATGCACACTAAATAATGAAAGGTTACATACTTGATTCTAAATTATATTACATTTTTCTTTATTCATATATCATTTATCAAGGTAAAATGACAATGTCTCCTGGAACATTTTGCAGATAGAATAAGGAATAAACTAATGACAGGTATGGAAACTCCTTGTTCCTGTAAGTCAATTGGTGTTAAAGTGGCCTGACAGGCTCCTCACAGTCAGTATCGTAAAATTAATTTTAACCAGTTATTAGGATTTACATCATGTATTGACTGAGCTATCGTGGAGACCATGGGGGGAGTTTTCCCATCCCGCCTGTCACAGGAATTGCAGCGGGCGGGGGCGCCATACCGTGTAAAGGTCTGTTGACCTCGGGCAGGATTTTGCGGTTTTGGGGGTGAGCATGGCCAGAAAATCCTGCCCCATATTCTATCTTCACATTAAAGATATCTTCCGTCATGTTGTGTGGCATGACCATCATGCCCTGTGGGACAGGTTAGAAACAGCTCTTACAGGTGAACACTGGCTTAAAGCGTTCATGAGTTAGTGTGGATTATTAGCAACAGTAGTATTGCACTCAACCACACTCTGCAAGCTCCTCGCTCTGTATACTGTTTAATATTCCACCACCATCAAGCAGATGATCAACCCTAGCTCAACGAGAAAAGGATGGCAAAAGCAGCACCAGGCATACCTGAAGGTAAAGTGTCAACTCGATGCAGTTATAACACAGGACGCCATGCATTCTAAACAGCAAAAACAGCATGCTACAGATAAACAGTCCCATAAGCTCTGCTGCCCTGCTGTATCCAGTCAAGAATGGTGATGGACAGTTTAAGAACTAACAGGAGAACGTGACTCCACAAATATCCCAGTCCTCAACAATGTCACAGTCCTGAATGATGCTACCAAATTTTGCTTTTGTTACCAAAAAAACCTGTTGGACTTTAACCTGGTGTTGAGAGACTTCTTACAGAATCCCGAATGCCAGTGAAAATACAAAGTTGAAGCATTTGCAACAATCTTCAGCCAAAAGTATCAAGTGCATGATTATTTCCCTATCCTCCTGAGATACCCACCATCACAGATGCCCAACTTTAGCTAATTCAATTCGCTGCAAGTGCTATCCAGAAATAGCTAAGTACACTGGTTCAGCAAAGGCTATGGCACCTCACAACATGCCAGCTGGGGTGTGAAAAGTCTTGATCCAGAAATATTCCATTATCTACCCAAGCTGTTCTAATATAGTTACAACCTTGGCATCTACTTGAAAATGTAGAAAATTACAATTCTGCATCACCACACAGAGGTGTTCAGCTGCTAGAATAACAATAGGAGGGGATCTGCTGGGCACTGGAGAACCAAAGTCCTCGAACATGCTGCTGTCTCCAAAATTTATGTCCATCTGTTCAGGAATTCCATATTTGAATCCCTTCAATCAGGTTTTCACCCCTGCCCACAGTACTGAAACACTTCTCAAAATCACAAATGATATTCCATGTGATGGCAACAAAGTGAAATTATTTCTCCTTTTCCTTCTTCACCTGTTTGCAGTCTTTGGTATAGTTGATTGCACAATTCTCCTCTCCACTGTGCACAGAAGAAAGAACAGTACAGCACAGGAACAGGCCCTTTGGCCCTCCAAGTCTGCGCCGATCATGTTGTCCTATCTAGACCAACTGCCTGTATCCCTCTATTCCCCATCTGTTAGTATGTCTTTCCAGGTAAGTCTTAAATGTTACTAACGTGTCTGTCTCAGCCATCTCACTTGGCAGTGCATTCCAGGCCCCACCACTCACTGTGTAAAAAATTTCCCTCGCACATCTCTACTGAACCTTTCCCCCTTTATCTTGAACTCGTTCGTGCCTCTTTGTAATTGCCATTTAGGTGAGTGGGACCAAGCTTCATCTCGCTAGCATCTCTCTTTCTCAAGTGCTCCGCTACCTCTAAATTGTTAGACTGCTTATCCAGCATCCATTCCTGAATAAGCAGGAATTCCCTCCAATTAAATATTGGGAAAACTGAAGTTATTGTCTTCAGTCCCTGTACTAACTCCACTACCAACTCCATTTCTCTCCTTGGCAATTGTCCAATGCTGCACTAAGACTGACTATTTTCACCTCCATAAATCACCCATCTCTGTGCCGGCCCCAGCTCTTCTGCTGCTGAAATCCAGGTTTCTGTTAGCTCCAGACTTGACTATTCGAATGCACTCCTGATGGCCTCTCACATTCAATCCTAAATTCAGATCATCCAAATCTCTGCTGCCCCTGTCCTTACCAAATGCCATTCGTCCATCACTCTAATGCTCATTGTTAAACAACACCTCAACTTTAGAATTCTTATCCTTGTTTTTCAGATCCTTTCATAAATCTGCTCCAGTCTGTCTCCATAATCTCCTCCAGCCCTACAAACCTCTGAGGTACTTATGCTCCTTTAATTCTGTCCTCTTGAGCATCCCTGAGCTAAACACCTCCATCATGGCGTAGCTGTGCCTTGGGCTGCTTCGGCCCGAGCAAACTCTGGAATCCTCACCCTAACCCTCTGCAAAGCACTTTAGTTGCACTAATGGTGCTGAATAAATATCAGTTGCCTCTATTGTTATGTGTCAGTAAAGATGGATGAAGGAAACTGCTTACAATCATAGAATGGTTACAGCGCGGGAGGCCATTTGGCCAGCGTTGTCTGTACTGACTCTCTGCAAGAGCAAGTCACCCATTGCCATGCATTAGCTTTTGTCCATATGGCTGTGTAAAATATTTCTCTTCAGATAATGATTCAATTCACATCTTAAAGTCACAACTGAAATTGGGAATGTGTGCGGTTTGTGTAGAAAGTGACCTTGAAATTCTTGTGTTCCTAATGTGATGTTGCCTCAATTATCTGAATGAATTGCATTTGCTACATTTCTTAAAGGTTTTCACCATGAATATATACGAGTTAATGACACAAACATATTAGACTTTTATCACTCACACTAGCCACAATCAGGAACGAGCAAATGGCTTGGTTTGGAAATGCGATGGTAAATCATCTTTTAAATATCAGTAAGTTATACTTTTCTTTGCATTTGCATGACACGCTTATTTCAGTAGGTGTGTGAAACAAAAGATCATTCAATCAGTGTGGTTGTCGCAGCGGAATACAAAGATTTGTGCTGTCAGACACCAGCCTTTGATCTCACCACAGGGGCTGAGAAAAACCTGTGCAGAAAGCAAACACGGAGATGAAATCACGAACAGAGGATAACACAGCAAATAAAGCTTTACCAAACCCAAACACATTTCAGGAAAAAACTGAATAGAAACGCTGGGTTTCTGACTCCCAAATGCAAGAGCAAAGAACGCCAGTGCATTTTCCCCTTGAGATAAGTAAACAGAAGTACACAGAAAGGTCACCCAGCTGAAGTGTTGCCCCTTATGTCCCCCTCTGCTTGAAAAGTTGAGTGTTTCCAGCATTTTATGTTTTGATTTCCAGCATCCGTGATATTTTGCTTTTATATAAAAAGGAGTGTTTTTTTCAACTGGGCATGGGCAAGTACCACAGCTGCAAATTCTTCTTGAAATTTGAATAAGTCAAAGTTTCACAGGAAAGAGATAATGTACACTTGGAACGTAAAAGGGCCGGATTCGTGCCAGCGCGGAATGCTGGCACAGTGGTTAGCACTGCTGTCTCACAGCGCCAGGGACCCGGGTTTGATTCCCAGCTCGGGTCATTGTCTATGTGGAGTTGGCACGCTCTCCCTGGCTATGTGTCTGTGTGGCATCAGTCTCAGTTCCTCTGGCTGCTCCAGTTTCCTCCCACAGTCTGAAAGATGTGCTGGTACGATGCATTCGCCATGCTAAATTCCCCCTCAGCGTAACCAAAACAGGTAATGGAATGTGGCGACTAGGGGATTTTCATTGTAGCTTCATTGCAGTGTTAACGTAAGCCTACTTGTGACTAATAAATAATAAATAAATAATAATTCTCCGGCTTCAACTGTGGCTTGGATATTCCCATCCTGCTGCAGTGAATGGAGATCTGGCCATGGGTCAAATTCTCCGACTTTACTGTAGTGGGAGCCTGGCACGAATAGCCAGTCAGATGGCGCCTGACATCTTGATTTGAAGAACAGATTACTGAAAATAAAAGTCTTGAAAAGATTAAGTGAGAAGGTTTGAGTTCTTGCCTGTGCTGAGCTGACTTATCCCAGACAGGATAATGCGCTTTTGGTACCCTTGATCTGAGAAGCAGAAAATCATAGAAAGGATGGTAAATGCTGATCATTACCCAGCAACTCTCATCAGAATGTATGTGGATGGGTAATGGCCGAGGACAACATTATGTTTAAATGTGAAGGCCTCCACAGCCTACCAACACAAGATGACTGCCCATTCGGTGAAGTATCAGATGACTCTTCACACTTTCAGGAGGATGAAAGTTAGCAAAAGAGATAATTACAAGAAAAAATCGCAGAGTCAAAATATGAAATTATAAAAGCTATTATTAAGTCCTTACCTTTGCTGTCAAATGCAAATACCATCTCAATTTTATCTAAAGTGGCACAGACTATCAAGTTTTGAGTTCACCTTAAAGCAAATGAGGTGACAGAAAGGAATTTAATCAAATGTAATTTGCGATAGAAATTAGTTTGACCTTTAATCTCATTGGTGGGGCTAAGGACTTTTTAAAATGAGATAATACTTCAAAATCATTCCTATTTTTCCGCAGGTGCTGATGCAGTTGCTATCAGGTATATTAATGGAATGCATGTGCTAACACATTACAAATGGAAATGTTTAAATGTTATTGAGTTACTTTGAATCAAAATTGAAGGTCTTTCACATTTAGCCGTATGTAGCTCAGTGCTGTTAGATTTTTTCCTGAAATATCCCAATGTTGACTTTGTAAAAAGAAATACTTCAATAAAATCATGGTTGATCTTTTCGTGGACTCAGCTCCACTTATCTATCCAGTCACCATAACCGCTAATTCCTTTACTGTTCAAAAATTTATCTATCCTTGCCTTAAAAACATTCAATGAGGTAGCCTCAACTGCTTCACTGGGCAGGGAATTCCACAGATTCACAACCCTTTGTGTGAAGAAGTTCTCAACTCAGTCCTAAATCTGCTCTCCCTTATTTTGAGGCCATGTGCTCCCTAGTTCTACTTTCACCAGCCAGTGGAAACAACTTCCCTGCTTCTATCTTACCTATTGCCGTCATTATCTCATGTGTTTCTATAAGATCTCCCCTCATTCTTCTAATTCCTATGAGTATAGCTGCAGTCTATCAGTCTCTCTTCAAAGGCCAACCCTCTCAACTCTGGAATCAACCTTGTGAAACTCCTCTGCATCTCCTCCAGTGCCAGTAAGGAGACCAAAATTGAACACAGTACTCCAGGTGTGGCCTCACCAGCACTCTATACAACTGCAACATAACCTCACTGTTTTTAAACTCCATCCCTCTAGCAATGAAGGACAGAATTCCATTTGCCTTCTTCATTACCTTCATTTGTGATTCTTGTCCGAGGACACCCAAGTCCCTCCGCACAGCAGCATGTTGTAATTTTTTACTATTTAAATAATAGTGAATTTTGCTGTTATTCCTACCAAAATGGATGACCTCACATTTATCAACGTTGTACTCCATCTGCCAGACCTTCACCCACTCACTTAGGCTATCTATATCCCTTTGCAGACTTTCAGTGTCCTCTGTACAGTTTGCTCTGCCACTCATCTTAGTGACACCGGCTAATTTTGACACACTACACTTGGTCTCCAACTCCAAATCATCTATGTAAATTGTAAACAATTATGGTCCCAACACTGATCCCTGGGGCACACCACTAGTCATTGATTGCCAACCAGCAAAACACCCATTTACCTCCATTCTTTGCTTTCTGTTAGTTCATCAATCCTCTATCCAAGCTAATACATTACCTTTATCTTATGTAGCAGTCTTTAGTGCAGCACGTTGTCAAATGCCTTCTGAAAATCCGGATACACCACATCCACAGGTTTCCCATTGTCCACTGTGCATGTAATGTTCTCAAAGAATTCCACCAATTAAAGGAATTAAGGGTTATGGTGAGCGGGCGGGTAAGTGGAGCTGAGTCCACAAAAAGATCAGCCATAATCTTACTGAATCGCGGAGCAGGCTCGAGGGGCCAGATGGCCTACTCCGGCTCCTAGTTCTTATGTTCTTATTTTTTTTGAATCTTTTGGCTTTGGTCAATCCTGCAGACATGTGAGCACAATGCTCTTTGGGTGACACCAATTTCCGCATGCCATAAAACAAATTGGAAGTTATGTAATTGAAATAATGACTAGGATTTTGCGCTCCTGTTTTTTCAGAGGGGTGTGGGGAATGCCGACAGGAGTGGAAAATCTCATGGGAAGCCCAAATCACAGTTTACATTGGCAGAATGTCTTGCCTACCATTGCACTGCCTGATAACTGTGACATACTGGGTTTCCTATTATGCAACATCAGGAACTTCATTTCCATTCACTGACATCTCAGTTGTCAATCACTCTCCCGTGTTCAAATATCCGCCCACTGTTGTCATGACAGCATGATTTACAACAGCTTCCAAAAGACAGCAACCTGGCAAGCTCATCTCCGAGGGGAGTTCGGAGGTGAGAGTGCAGCACGCCACGGGCCACTGCTGATTCTGAGGGGAGAGAGGGTACCGGCAAGAAGGGCACAAGGCAGAGGATTTGGGGGGAGGGAGGGGTTACAAGGGAAGGGTCCCAGCAGGGAACTTGGGGGATTACAGCGGGGATGAGCATGTTGTGGCAGAGGACTAGTGCCAGAAGAGGGCCAAAGCACTGGGCCTGAATACTGAAGGCACAGGTCCCAAAAGGTGAAGGGGCAGGGGTCGAAGGCACAGGGGCAAAGGTCTTGGGGCCAGAAGTGGGGAAAAAAAGGTGGGTCCAGAAGTAGGGAAGACTCAGCACCAGAAAGGGAAGCCAGCCAAGTATTCGAGAATCTCTTCCTGAGGTTGCATTCTTCAAATGTTGGGTCTCTACATTCTGGTGAACTCTGGCACTGGAAAAGGAATCCTGAGCTAGTGCATTAGGTGGGTGGACAGTTATCCCAGGCTGATGGATCCACACATATGTGGGTTAGGGGGAGAACGTGTGAGCTTATTACTGACAGGGGCAAGTCTAATGGTGAGGCATGTCAGTAATCAGTAATGAGAGTTCATTTGCAACTGAGATTGTCTGTTATCTGACTGCTGCCCCAATTATGCCCATTGAATCACCACAGATGTGTGTGAGTGCCACTCACTACTGCTCAGCAATTAACCCTTGGTGTGTTGACTGGCAAAATCAGTGACTGCAAGGGATTCCCTGCACCATTGGCCAAGTGGACAAGCATATATATCACCTTTGACAGTGAGCAAGGACTGAATAGACCGCTCCAACCCGTTAGATATGTGCTGGTGCATCTTGGCAGATTCCTCCCATTCACCGGGGTTCACTGGAGTGAGGCTTGGGTGAATACCTGTGCCTTACAGCAGAGCTTAGGATACAGAAGAGTGGCCAAAGCTGTGGCCACTTGGTCAAGGTACATGGAACAAGGGTATTGTGGGTATTGGCTCATTCTGAGAACTGATGAGGGATAGGTCCTCAATGTGGTGACCAGCACGTGAGTCACTAACTGTTGAGATGCAGCTACCAAAGGTGAATGGGCAAAGGGTTAACACACAGGCAAAATCTAACTGTTAACTCTTTTTACTTTTGCAGTGATTGGCGTGAGGATGAGATGGAGCCTGTGGAACTGGCAATCGTTCTTCTGGCACATCAAGGGGAGAGAACACATCAATGGACGTCTCCAGAGGGAGGAGGAAAACTGTGCGGAGGAAGGGGTGGCAGGGCTGCGCTGCTGACACAGGAGGGACCGCAGAGAGTGTTCGCTTGAACGAAAACCAGTGTTGGTAAAGAGTTTGCCTATTAAGTGACCTGGTGCTCACTAATGTACACTGCTGCTGGGGATGGTGCCATGGGGAGTTGGAGGGCATGCCTGTGGCTTTCAAAGTCACAAATACCCTCAACTTTTATGCTCCTGGCTCCTCCCAGGGTTCCATGGATAACTTTGCTGCATCTTGCAGGATTCCGCACATGAATGCATGAAGGAGGTGACAGTTACACTCTTCTCAAGGGTACACAACTGTGTCAATTTTGACTGGGTTCAGGGAAGCCAGGATGCATCAAGAGCCATTTTTGCTCAGATTTACGGCTTTCCAAGGTCTAAGCTGCCTGCACGCATGTGCTACTCAGATCCATATGGCATCAGAGAATGGAGGAGCATCATGTTCCCTTGGATGAGGAGGACATTGAAGTAGACGGAGAAGCGGAGATCCTGGAACGTCGGCCATGAGGGAGTGCCAATGGCCTGACAGGGCAGACAAGCTGGGACACTCCCACAGCCGCCCGATTTAGGAATGGAGATGATGTGGATCACTAAGCACATCCCATCATCCTCGTATCCTACTCCTGCCTGACTGTTGGTAGTGGAAAGCCTCACTGAAATGGCTTGTTTCATAGGGAGAAGCTGTTGCCATACCCCCAATGTTGCAGGATGATGACGACTTGCAGTGGGCACAGAACCTCATTGAGCTACTGTGAATGTCTGACCCCTGTGCAGCTGATGGCAGCTCGCTTATTCTCAGTGACCTGGATCATATCAGGGTGATGTCATTTGACCTCTCCTGATGTAGGCTCAGCCTTACTGATCCGTGCCTTTGAGACTCAGTGTCACCAGAGGCTGAGGCTAACGTCAAGCAGCAGAGCAACACGTGCAGAGGGCACACATTGACAATGACTGGGATGAGTGATGTTAGCCCTAAACGCTGTGGGGAATGTCTTTATTCTCCATGAGAAACAAGCAAGACGGATGTGTTCCATTATTGTGAGGGAACAGCACCACTGTGTGGGCACCCTTGCAGAGACCAGATGGAGGAAGCTCTGGACTGAGCACCCTGTCTTCTGTAAAACAGGAGCCCTATTGTCTGAGCAGCACCACAAGAAGACAGAACAAGGAGCCATAGAGAGGGTCGCAATAAGTTAAGGGTTATTTAGAGAGGTGATCACAATCTACAAGTGTCTAACACCTGTGTCCACAATGTGTGTAGCTAAACCATCTTAACCTTTCTAACCCATGCTGCTACACCTCAGGATCTACAGCAGAGTTAGAAACGGCCTGCCCTCTGCCATGCTCCATTGTCCACAATGTCCTTGGTGGGTGTCCTCTGGAGGGCAAAGAGGGCCCCAGCCTGCTTTTGGGCTCCTGCTGTGTGGCCTGTGGAGCTGGAGTGGCTGCAGGAGGAGGGGATGCAGATGGTTTGGACTCTCCCAGAGTCACCTAGCTGGATGGCCCTGGAGTGTGCACCAGCTGATCCTCCTTCCAATGAGTGCCTGAGGGCCCTGGTTTTCTTCTTGGGACAGAGGGCCAGCTGGAGTGAGCCTGAGGTCCCCGTTGTCCTCTGGCATTGACACTCATGGATCCCAGCAAGTGCTTGCATTATTGTCATGCACCATGGAGTGCATGTCCTACAACACTGCAGGACAGAAGTCTTGCACCAAGGTCTCCACTGCGGTCTTTACTCATGCTGTGTTGACCTGGCTGATCTGGGTGTTGGCACTATCTCCTTGGACAGTAGCACTCCTCCATGTGGCTTTTCAATCCGAGCAGTGTAGTTGACATCCCTTCCTGATGTTCCCGAGTTTGCCTTTGGAGTGCCAGCAACTGAGGCACTGAATCCAGAGGAGCGTCACCTGACTGGGCCTCGAGCAGATTCCAGACCTCGAGCAATCCTCCAAGCGCCACAGCCATTGGATGTCCCTGCCTCTGTCTGCAGTGGGTCAGACAGTGAGGTGCTCACTAGTTTGACCCCGAAGCATCTCTAACACCAAGTTCCAGTGAAGTGTGTTTCTCTGTGCCAATGGACGGCATGGATGGAAGCTCTTTGATCTTTACTTCTGTGAAATTTTCATCGTCAGTCTCTGAGGTGGAGTCTCGTGCCTAACTGTTGGAGGGTCTGGGCTACTCTTCTGATATATCTGCAAGAGAAGGGAGATTTCATTCATGCATGGCAGAGACCTTCAGTTAGAGGGGACATAACTCATGACAGTGTGATGTGCTAGAAGATAGTACTCTGGATCCTCATTTGGTTTCTCTCTGCCCATCTCACCCTTCACGCAAGAGCAATCAAGTTCCTCCCTGGGTTGCTGGAGAGCTTCCTCCTCGAACTCAGTGAGCACTTTTAATTCTGGCATCTCTCCTCTTTATTGTGTGCCAACTTGCCCTGCATGAAAGCAGATGGAGAGAGTGTAAGCAGACCATGTGCCAGGGCAGATGGTATGGATGCTTGGCACGTGAGGATGGTGAGTGGAAGCAGCGAGGTGACGAAGAGACAACCTGCAGGGGAGGTGAAGATGTGCTTGGGAGAGTGAGTGGTGGTTACCCTCGAGCTGGGACTGAATATAATGGGGTTGAGAGCGTGTGAGTTGAGATTGATGAGTAGAATGACTTACCCTGGCAGAACGCAGGAGATCACTCCCCTTTTCCAGTACTGGATGGCTGTTCTCCTTTGCAGGGAGTTGATGTTGACCACCGTTGCTGGGATAGATGTTGCTGAAAATCAGAGGCTGCCACCAGAGGGGGCATGAAACCTTGTGCTGAAATATTGTAAAGTCCCTAAAAATACCACACAATAACCCACCATCGCTGTCGACGGGCTAAATGCCACTTTTCCTGCCCACCATCGTACTCTGCCATATATTGGGAGATTTCCACCCAATGTCTTCTTAATAATTTGCTAAAACTGGATTGCACATTCTGTCAGTCTCCTCACATTTCCAGCCAGTAAAATACATTTTAAATAGTCATTTCGAGGTCTGTGGCACATCATGACATTCAAGAGTATGGGCCAAATGCTGCCAAGTGGGATTAGGTGGGCAGGTCAGGGCCTTCCATGTGTCGGTACAGACTCGATGGGTTGAAGGGCCTCTTCTGCACTGCAGTATTCTGTGATTCTGATTCTGTGTAAACACTCCATTATCCTGATTTACAAGTTGTCCAAACCATTTCACAAGCTAAATAATTTTATGTTATCCTCACATTTACATGAACGTATTGGGCCAGATCTTGCTATTGCAGGTCACCTAACAATGTCTGCATTTATTTAGATTTACTCTTTCATGTTTAGAATTGTAATCTCTTAGAGTGCATGTCTCCTCTGAAAATGTGAATTGATAACGTCAGAGCAAAGGAAAGATCCTCCTGGGACCTGAGTAAAACAGGGCAAACAAATACACATCTCCTTAATCAATCAGATTGAAAGATGGTGAAATTAGCAGCGCAAGAACTAAGAAGGTAATGTAAATGACAGTGGGTGAATTCAATGTCAAATCAGGTACGGGAAAAAGAATAATTAAAGTGAGTGTTGTTCCTTTCAAGAGCCTCTCGAGGGAAATAAAGAAATGCCGCAAGTTTTGAACAGATACTTTGCGTCTGTCTTCACTTTGGAAGACCCAAATTACAACCAAGAAATATTTTTACATCTGGGAGGTTTTTAAATTCCCAGGTTAGGAATGTCAATTACAAGGGGACATAGGTTTCGGGTAGAAGGGGGAAAGTTTAAAGGAGATGTGAGAGGTAAGTTCCTTACACAGAGGGTGGTAACTGCCTGAAATAAGCTGCCAGAGGAGGTGGTAGAAGCATATTTAAGGGGCATCTTGACAGATACATGAATAGGCAGGAAATAGAGGGTTATGGACTGCATGGAGGTAAAGGGTCTTTAGTTTAGAAAAGATTCACGTGTTGGCACAGGCTTGGAGGGCTGAAGAGCTTGTTCCTGTGCTGCACTGTTCTTTGTTCTAGAGGTGAACGGGAGAGAGGAACTTTAAACAATTCCAATCACCAGAGATAGGGTATTGAGAAAATGGTTTGAATTGAAGGCTGACAAGTCTCCAGATCCTGATGGAATTCACCCATAGGTCTTAAAGGAATTGACTGTGAAATAATAGATGCATTGGTTTTATTTTTCTAAAATTCCCTGGATTCTGGAAAGATCTCATCAGATTGGTAAATAGTGAATGTAACTTCTCTTTTCAAGTAGGAAGGGAGACAGAAAACAGGAAATCACATGCTAGTTAGCTTAACATCTGTCATAGGGGAAATGCTAGAATCTATTATTAAAGGATTTAAGATGGAGATAAAGAGAATTTTTTTCTCTCTTAGAGGATTCTCTTTCCCACAGATAACTGGAGGCAGGGTCATTGAATTTTTTTTCAAGGTAAGGGGGTCAAAGGTTATAGGGGGTCAACAGGAAAATAGAGTTGATGTCACCATTAAATCAACCAGGATCTTATCAAACGGCAGAGCAGACTCGAGGTACTGAATCACCTATTCCTGCTTCTAATTTGTATACGGGAAGAGAAATAAAGGGAAAGAAAAACTGGATTAAGAGTGAGAAAAAGAGAAAGAAGGGTAAAGTGGACATAATAAATACATTTTAATTTAAGAGATCTTCAACAACAATTAAAATCTGAAGTGAGGAGACTATGCTTGCAATAGATCATTTTCACAAGCTAATTGGCAGCAATTAACACTTGTGTCATTAAAAGAGTAATTAGACTCCAATAGACAAGAATTAACCTTTCCTGATGAGTCTAGTTCATCTCTACTATACAAATACAGCAAGTTCACACTATCAATGCATTTTAATGGGGAGATGGAGAGTGAGATGCCATTGTTCATGAAGTTAATGGCACGCTGATGCAAGTTGGACAGCAAAGCCAGAACTTTCCGACCATTCACACCGGCGGTTTCTTCCAGTCCCACCAACTGTACACCACTGCCAGGGGTTTCATGGCGACGAGCAGTGCATTCCATGGGAAACTCCATTAACAAGGTCTTACCAAAGATGGGCCAAATCTGCAGCTGGGAAACACATGATAGGTTGCGCAGAAAATTCCGTCCCAAGTTTTTGATATAGTTTAACTGCATATCTGCATGAACCTCACTTGAAATTGCTGTATCATTTATGCAAAAGCAATGGTGTATGCAATCAAGACTCCCTGTTATTTTAACTTGAAAACATGGGCATACGGCTGAATTTATAGATTTGCGAGATTAACATGATCACCAATTCACTCAAATGAGAACAGGGGTGATTCTCCCAAAAACATTCTAAGTGTTGAATTTGGTGAGAACAGGAGTAATGCCCACCGATGTTTTTAGCATGATTTTCAGAATGAATTTCCCACAGTCTGAGTGCTGCAGAGTGTCTGAGTGCGATTCACTCTGAAAATCAGTGGGCGGGGCCTTCCCGCTGGAGAAGCCGGCTGCATAGTGCTGAGTGGGCCGTTGCACATGCACCAATCTGTCAGAATGGAGACTGCCACATGACAGTGGCCTCCCGATCACTGGTCAGCCCTGCAAACCCTCACTGCTGCCCCTCCGACCATCCCACCCCCTGATCACTGGCTTCCTGGACCTCTCCGACCCACTCACCGCAACCCCCCCCCCCCCTCCCCCCCCGCAACCAGCCCCAATCTCCCTGACCTCTCTCCCCTGTAGTCTCAATCAGCCCCCCAAACAGGCCCCAGCCCCTTGGTACTGCCGATGCCCAGTGGGCAGTGCTAGTTTGCCCCTTGGGCAGTGCCGGGGGCCAGGCTGGGCTCCCAATTGAGCTCAATTCAAGAACATGAAAAAACTCTCCAAGACCGTATTGCAGGAGCAGGGTGGAATTTTGAAAGGTTTCAGGACTGCTAAAGGGAGGCAAGTACAGGATGGGGATCTAGTCCTGGCTGCCCCAGAGAATTGCCCCTGCCCCAAAAGAGGATCAGCAGAGCAAATGGGAACTCAGCATTTGTAAGGCAATACCCTTAGCCCTGCTTTCTTGTCCCCAACCTCATAGTGGGGCCTCCATGGCCTCTGGCTCTGAAAGAGGTAGTGTTGGGCAAGCTAATGGGGCTAAAGATAGACAAGTCTCCTGGCCCTGATGGAATGCATCCCAGGGTATTAAAAGAGATGGCGGGGGAAATAGCAATGCTCTAGTGGTAATTTACCAAAATTTGCTGAACTCGGGGTGGTTCCCGCAGATTGGAAAATAGCCAATGTAACACCATTGCTTAAAAAAGGCAGGTAACTATAGGACGGTTAGTTTAACTTCTGTAGTAGGCAAAATGCTTGAATCTAACATCAAGGAAGAAATAGCAAGACATCTGGATATAAATTTTCCCATTGGTAAGACGCAGGATCGGTTCATGAAGGATGGGTCATGTTTGACTAATTTGGTGGAATTCTTTGAGAACATTACGTGCGCAGTGGGTAATGGGGAACCTGTGGATGTGGTGTATCTGGATTTTCAGAAGGCATTTGACAAGGTGCTGCACCAAAGACTGCTACACTAGATAAAGGTCATGGTGTTATGGGTAATGTACTAGCATGGATAGAGGATTGCTTAACTAACAGAAAGCAAAGAGTGAGGGGAAATGAGTGTTTTTCTGTTGGCGATCAGTGACTAGTGGTGTGCCTCAGGGATCAGTGTTGGGACTGCAATTGTTTACAACTTACATAGATGATTTGGCATTGGGGACCAAGTACAGTGTATCAAAATTCACAGATGACACTAAGGTGAGTGGCAGAGTAAAGTGTGCAGGGGATGCTGAAAATCTGCAAAGGGATACAGATAGTCTAAGTGAGTGGATAAGGGTCTGTCAGATAGAATACAATGTTGGTAAATGTGAGATCATCCATTTTGGTAGGAATAACAGCAAAATGGACTATTTTTTAAATGGTAAAAAATTGCAACATGCTGCTGTGCAGAGGGACCTGGGCATCCTTGTGCAAGAATCACAAGGAGTTGATTTGCAGATGCAGAAGGTAATTAAGAAGGCAAATGGAATTTTGTCCTTCATTGCTAGAGGGATGGAGTTTAAAAACAGTGAAGTTATGTTGCAGCTGTATAAGGTGCTGGTGAGGCCACACCTGGAGTACTGTGTACAGTTTTGGTCTCCTTACTTGAGAAAGGATGTCCTGGCACTGGAGGGAGTGCAGAGGAGTTTCACTAGGTTGATTCTGGAGTTGAGAGGGTTGGCTTATGAGGAGAGACTGAGTAGACTGGGGTTATATTCATTGGAATTCAGAAGAATGAGGAGAGATCTTATAGAAACATATAAGATAATAAAGGGAATAGGTAAGATAGAAGCAGAGAAGTTGTTTCCACTGGCAGGTGAAACTAGAACTAGGGGGCACCGCCTCAAAATAAAGGGAAGCAGATTTATTCTGAATTGAGGAGAAACTTCTTCACACAAAGGGCTGTGAATCTGTGGAATTCCCTGCCCAGTGAAGCAGTTGAGGCTTTCTTGTTGAATGGTTTTAAGGCAAGGATAGATAAATTTTTGAACAGGAAAGGAATTAAGGAATATGGTGAGTGGAGCCGAGTCCACGAAAAGATCAGCCATGATCTTATTGAATGACGGCACAGGCTCGAGGGGCCAGATGGCCTACTCCTGCTCCTAGGTCTTATGTTGCCTCCAGCAGGGTTAGGCCACCTGTTCCTGTGAGTGGGGAGCTGTCTTAAACTGCTGCGGTATGGAGAGATGAAGTCCAGAGACTTCAGTCCAGGGCCCACTAATGAAATACAAATTCAAATTTAAATATTTAAATCAACCCTGTGCCAATTTCCGGCCTGGAGCTGATTACTCCAAAAGACTTGGAGCTGAGACATGTGGCACCCAGTGGGAAGCCCACTAAACAGCCTCCATTGATGTCTCCCAGCCTGTTGTGCAGCGGGCTGGGAGAATCGCCCCCAGTGTATCTGTGCATCTATATTTCAAGATACAGAAAGACCAGAATACAAATACTCCATTTGACTAAAAGAGAATAGTAGGCATGGAGGGGATGATACTTTCATTTTTTACCAATCCCCCATAAAAACAAAGCAATGCTGCTTTCTACGAACTGAAATCTGCCCTTCTGCATGATATTATTTAGAAGGTACAGTGTTACCCATCAAATCAAACACAGCCAGCAAGTTACTCCTGACCACCTTCAAACAAAGGACAAAGAGCACCAGAACTGACAAATGTGCCAGCTATCAACTATGATTCAATTAATCAGAAAATAAAACTAGTATAAACAACTATGCATTTAAAAGTCTCATTGAATTTACAGAATCTGTTGCAAAACAATAAAGTCTCTCAAAAATCTCTCAGCTCTTTGAAGCAAAGCTCCTAATTTGAGCAATGGATATGATGCAAAGTTTGTGGACAACACTGGGCTGATCCTGGAGTGTTCCACGAGCTTAACCTCGCTAGATGCTCATCAAAGCAGAGCTACACTGAAGAAATGCCGATGGAATGCTCCAATTACAACTCGCTTTGCTTTGAAGTCCTCTCAGGGAACTGCGTAACTATCATTCTCAAGTAAATGCTGCCAATTAAAATGGTATTCAGAAGCACAGAAACCAGACAGGTCTTCCTGGGCTTAGAATCTTACAGTGCAGAAGGAGGACAGTTGGCCCATTGAGTCTGCACCGACCACAATCCCACCCAAGCCCTATCCCTACAACCTCATGCATTTACCCTACCTAGTCCCTTGACACTAAGGGGCAAGTTAGGTTGGTCAATCCACCTAACCCACACATCTTTCAGATTGTGGGAGGAAACTGGAGCACACGGAGGAAACTGAAGCACACGAAGGAAACCCTCGCAGACACAGAGAGAATGTGCAAACTCCACACAGACAGTGAATCGAGCCGGGAATCGAACCCAGGTCCTCGGTGCTGTGAGGCAGCAGTGCTAACCACTGTGCCATTGTGCCGCTTTTTTGCCATGGAGGTAGGGAATTGTCTTTGACACCCTTTCCCCCTGTTCTTCTGCCCTCACGATGACCAAGTGCTATGCCTGCTCTTCTCCACCTCCTATCCTGAACCAAGGGTGTTGCTTTACCAAATACTGAGCCCCCATTTGTTCTGTTGACCCTCTTATAGGGCAGCCAGAAATGGATCCCCATTCTGTACTCGCCACCCTTTAGCAGTCCTGAACCTTTCCAAAATTCCATCCTGCTCCTGCAACAAGGTCTTGGAGGGTTTTTTCATGTTTTTGAATTGACCTCAATCGGGGAGGAAGTGGGAGCACTGTCCTGCCCTTTCTCCCTGCCCTGGTTAACATTGCCAGCACCAGAATGGTATCCTGAAACTGGCATGCTGGCCAGCAAAGCATCTTTGGCTGCAAACCCATTTTCATTCTCACTCTTGGACGGGTGGGAGGAGGCTCAAACATTCAGCCCACAGAGTTTGTACCTGTGAAATAAAGCAACGCTGTTCAGAGAAAAAAACTGCCACTTTCCCTGGTGAGTTCACCAGCCTTGATAAGAGAGGGTGCCTGATGCTAGATAAGCAATTTATCTCATCAGGGCCTGACGATCCCAGCAGAGGGGACATCAAGGTATAGTCAAGCCACGTATTCCTCCAATACAGAGAAACAGTCGGTCCATTTAGAAAGCAATGGAGAGATTGTCACTGCACTGCCAAGCTCTGAATTCCCATAAAGAAATATTAATATATCAAGTGTTTTATGATTTGAGATATGACAGATTTCCAATCCATCACACAAAGCTATGCGCACACAACACGCACTGTCAAATGGAACTAGAACTCTCTGGTCCTTTTGGGCCTGCTGGTTAAGTGATGTAAATTGCTGTGATACACAGTGGTATTATTTTTTTCATATTCTAGTTCAGCAGAAGCATCACAATAACTAACTCCTGCGATACATCACACATACATACACCACACACAGACACACACACACCACACACACATACAACCATACACAGACACACATACACACACGTACACACACGTACCCACATACACACAATCAGCTAGTTAACTCTACAGCAGCGAGGAATCTTTAAGGCTGACACATCAGGGGGTAGATCAAAGAACGTGGGCAGGAGGCATCACAGGCCTTTCCAACTTTAAATGGCCAACTTTCTGAGTGAGGTCAAAATTCAATAATATTAAAGAAAATTGTTTTGTTCAAAATATTATTAGTTTCATTACTGACCCTACAAAGAAAGAAAATAGTGGCCAGAAAACCAAGGAGATGATTTGACTGGTTTGATTGATTAATTCTGTGCTTGCTGCAGCTCACAAAAAGTTGAGATTTGGGGGGAAAAAAAGAGTAACACAATTGGAGGATAATTTGTTTGTCCATTTTCTATTAGTGAGATACCAGTGGAATCCCTGCAAACAGAAACAACCATTGAAAGGTTGGGCAATTTGGCGGCTGTAGTGCCACAAGGCTAATCATAGGACAGCGTTCCAGTCAGTTAGATGCTGTAGTTTGGAGTAAGCTGGAAGAATAGTCCAAAATGACCACCACATGTTAATTCTTTCCTCATTATATACCCAACGTTCAGTGGGATTGGTGACAGCTGGATCCTGAACGGATGTTTTCCCACGTGCATGAGAGACCCAAATAGGAGAGCAGTTTAAAAATAAGGGTTATCCCATTTAAGACAGAGATGGGATGACATTTTTATCTGAGGGTCTATCTCTGAGTGTCCTGAATCTGCGGAACTCCTTAACAGCAGTGGAGGTGGGGTCACTGAACACTTTTAAGGCAGTGATAGATATATCCTTGACCAAAGGGTGTCAGGGCTAGACAGGAGAATGGTATTAAGGCCACCATCAGATCAGCCATAATTAAATGATGGAACAGGCTTGAGGGGCTGAATGGCCTCCTTGCACTGGGCAAATGCATGGCAGATGCAGTATAATTGGATAAATGTGCAGCTATCCACTTCATTAGCAAAAACAGGAAGCCAGGTTATTAACTGAACACTATAAATTAAGAGAGATGAATGTGCAACAAGACCTGGGTGTCTTCATACATTAGTCGCTGAAGATAAACATGCAGATGCAGCAGGTGGTAACAAAGGTAAACGATATGTTGGCCATTGTAGTAAGAGAATTTGAGTACAGGAGCAGGGATGTTTTGCTACAATTATACAGGGCCTTGTTGAGGCCACACTTGGAGTACTGTGTGCAATTTTGATCTCCTTATCTGAGGAAGGATGTTATTGCTATAGAGGGAGTGCAGAGAAGGTTTATCAGGCTGATCCCTGGGATGGCGGGACTGGCGTATGAGGACAGGTTGAGTCATTGAGTCAGTTAGTATTACATTCACTGGAGTTCAGTAGAATGAGGAGGAATCTCATCAAAACTATAAAATTCTAACAGGACTACAAAGGGTAGATGCTCCTGATATTGGGAATGTCCAGGACCTGGAGTCATAAGGCTATGGGGTAAACCTTTTAGGACTGAAGATGAGGAGAAATTTCTTCGCGCAGTGAGTGGTAAACCTATAGAATTTGCCACCACAGAAAGCAGTTGAGGCCAAAACATTGTATGTTTTCAAGGAGGAGTTAGAAGTAGCTTTTGGGACAAAGGGGATCAAAGGATATGGGGGGAAAGTAGGATCAGGGTATTGAGTTGGACGATCAGCCATGATTGTAATGAATAGTGGAGCAGGATCAAAGGGCCGAATGGCCTACTCTTGATCCTATTTTCAATGCTTCTATGTTTCCACACACTTCATTTGCATGTTCAGAAAGCTCCCACTGAAGAGGCAGCAGCTTTTATTTCAATATGCTTGCATCTTGAGTATGATCGCATTTATTTGTTGATGCGATTTTCTGCATGTTAAACTGGATATGCACTTAAAAAAAAATACTGCCCACAGCAATTGAGGTTCCTCAAAGTATAAACCACTTAAAGGGTGTGATTGCAAATCCAGTGCTTGGTTTTGTAAGTGTACTTCTGAAATTTTTTTTTCCTCTGCTTCGCCCACTAGTCACTACTTTAAAAGCTAATCTCAATAAAGTGCACTCTTTTTGCTTTTTTACTGTCAAAAAAGTATTAATGCAGACATAACTAACCCCTCATTCCCTCATTTGTCAGAGAAGTATTAAAAATATTCAAGCATAGATGACTGCAAAGGAGTCCTGGAGAGAAAATACTGGGAGTCTGTGACCACCTTCAGAAATCCATCTGTTGCCTAGGCACACACTTAGTGTAAGAGCTTTAAGCATTTTGTTTGAAATTGACTTATGAAAGTCTGTCGGTAACTGCTGAGGGGAGCTTGCTTTCATATCATTAAGGAAGCCAGAAAGGTTAGAGATGGCACTCATACACCCCACTGAGAATGATTTTTTAAAAAGAAAACCTTGTGGCAAATGTATGCGTGGTTCAAGACGTGAATAATAAAACTGGAGGCAAAGTAACAGGATCCCCACAAGACTGCACGATAGCCTGACCTGCTAATTGTAACTGAGCAAGGGGAAGTGAAACCTGTCTTTCTGCAGCACTCAGGCTTTGATGTGGGTCAAAAATCAACGATTAATCTAGCGCAGAAAAAGAGCAATGATTGTTAAAGAAAGAATGGGAATATAATATAATTAGATGAAAGGGAGAGGAAAACAAAACTCGCAGTAAAATTGACCTGAAATGTTAGCTTTGGCTAGGATTTTCTGCACCTGATTGGTCTTTACGATAGTAAAATCTCACAAGAAAGCCCAAGAGGTGAAATTTCTGACAATGTTAAAGCAGAAACACAGTGGTTGGCAGTGCTGCCTCACAACACCAGGGACCCGGGTTTGATTCCTGACTTTCTTTATTCGTTCGTGGGACTTGGGCGTCGCTGGCTGGCCAGGTTTATTGCCGATCCCTTGTCGCCCTTGAGAAGGTGGCGGTGAGCTGCCTTCCTGAATTGCTCCAGTCCATTTGCTGTGGGTTTGGGAGAAAATTCCAGGAATTTGACCCAGCGACTGTGAAGGAACGGCGATATATTTCCAAGTCAGGAGGGTGAGAGGCTTGGAGGTGAATTTGCAGGTGGTGATGTTCCGACTAAGGGTCTTTGGTGAATTGCTGCAGTGTGTATTGGCGATAGGACACATGGCTGCTACTGAGTGTCGGTGGTGGAGAGATTGAATGTTTGTAGATGTGGTGCCAATCAGGCGGGCTGCTGGATGGTGTCAAGCTTCTTGAGTGTTATTGAAGTTGCACCCATCTAGGCAAGTGGGGGGTATTCCATCACACTCCTGACTTGTGCCTTGTAGATGGTGGATAGGCTTTGGGGAGTCAGACGGTGAGTTACTCGCCACAGTATTCCTAGTCACTGATCTGCTCTTGTATCCACTGTGTTTGTTAATGTGGTGAATCCAATTGAGTTTCTGGTCAATAGTAACCCCAAGGATGTTGACAGTGGGGTTTTCGGTGATGGTAATACCATTGAATATTAAAGGGTGGTGGTTCGAGTGTTTCTTATTGGTGATGGTCATTGCCTGGCATTTGTGTGGTGCGAATGTTACTTGCCACTTGTCAGCCCAAGCCTGGATATTGTCCAGATCTTGTTGCATTTGAACATGGACTGCTTCAGTATCTGAGGAGTCGTGAATGGTGCTGAACATTGTGCAATCACTGGCAAACATCCCCATTTCTCACCTTATGACGGAGGGAAGGTTATTGATGAAGCAGCTGAAGATTGTTGGGCCTAGGACATTACCCAGAGAGACTCCTGCAGAGATGTCCTGGAGCTGAGATGACTGACCCTCCACAACCACAGCCATCTTCCTATGTGCCAGGTATGACTCCAACCAGTGGAGTGTTTGCCCCCTGACACCCACTGATTCCAGTTTTGCTCGGGCTCCGCACAGACAGTCACCTCGAATCACTGTCTGTGTGGAGTTTGCACGTTCTCCCTGTGTCTGTGTGGCTTTCCTCTGGGTGTTCCGGTTTCCTTCCACAGTCTGAAAAATGTGCTGGCTCGGTGGATTGGCCATGCTAAGGTTTCCCCTTAGTGTTCCAAGATATATGGGTTAGGGGAATTTGCAGATAAATACATGGGGTTATGGGGATAGGGTCGGGGTGGGATTCCTCATCGGACAGTCAGTACAGACTCAATGGGCTGAATGGCCTGCTACTGCACTAAAGGGATTCTACGATTAAGGAAGCAATTGTGTGCTCCCCCTTTAGTGGGGGGCTGTGAATGTCTTTATCATATCTTTGCATTTCATTATGACTCCCACTTCGCGGAGTCTGCCCTTTCCCAGGTTGAATTTAAATCGCACATTGGTGAGAAGCCAGAACAACGGGAAGGATTTCCCGCAATGCCCTGCGGCGAATTTTCTGGTGGTGGAAGCGGCTCACCATTGGCAGAGATTTTTTCAGACTCACCAAAGTCTGGTGCATTTTGCGTGGCTCGCCCATTCCCACCAGCGGGGAATCCACCACTGGGGGGGTCCGCCTTTGGCGGCACTGGAATGGGCTGGTAAATCCCATCCAACGTGTTTTACAGCAAGACCTAAACAATGTGCAGCTGGCGACCTGCATCTCACCAAAAAGTCTGAGGTTAGTTTCCACAATTTAGTGCGGCACTCGCAGAATCAGTACACGCCTTTGAACTAAGAGCCGTCGCGGATTCACGGGTGGCTCTCAGGCAAGTCTGCAGAACAAGCATACCAAGGGTAAGGTGTGGCTGGCTTACCAGCAAGGGCTCCATTCTCGATGGGGCAAGGCAGCACTGTGTAAAGGGAAAAGGCCTCAGGGCTAGGATTCCATTGGGAATGAAGAGTGGGGAAGGTTTTTTTTTTATTAATTCACGGGATGTAGGCATCACTGGCTGGGCCAGCATTTGATTTGATTTATTATTGTCACATGCATTAGCTTACAGGAAAAAGTATCGTTTCTTAAGTGCTATACAGACAAAATATACCATTCATAGAGTACATAGGGGAGAAGGAAAGGAGAGGGTGCAAAATATAGTGATACTGTCACAGCCAGGGTTTAGAGAAAGATCAGTTTAATATATGGTAGATCCATTCAAAGGTCTGATGGTATTTATTGCCCGTCTCTAATTGCCCTTGAACTGAATAGCTTGCTGGGCCATTTCAGAGGGCATTTTAAGAGTCAACTACCATACTGTGGATTTGGAGTCACCTGTAGGCCAGACCAAGTAAGGAAGGCAGGTTTCCCTCATTAAAGAACATTAGTGAACCAGGTAGGTTTTTATGGTTTCAAGGTCATCATTAGGATTTTTATTTAAGATTTTAATTGGATTCAAATTTCATCAGCTGCTGTGTCGGGATGCGAATCTGGATGCCCCAAAGCACCACTCTGGGTCTCTAGATTATTAATCCAGTGACAATATCACTCCCAAACACATGATTGGCGGTGGGGGAGCTGTTTTGGGTGACTAAACAGCCATCCACCTGGAAAATGGCAAAAATGGGGCAGTGCCACAGTTTAGCATCAGCTCAGCCAACACACGTGGAGTCAGGCAAGTAAAGAAATGATGCCCACTCAAAGTGGCATTGGTTGCTCCCCTAGAGTTAAACCCCTATGCTAAGCCTTCAAAATCAACAGAGTTTTATGGAACGGCAGAATTATTGGGTGATGAACAAGTCTGAGTGGCCATAGAACACTCACAGAGGGGAATGCTCCCAACTCCCTAAATTATTGTAAGATACACACTTGACATTCACCCTCACACTCATACCAAACAGTCTTCTAGTGCAGGTTAGGACGATGCCAACGCTTGAGATGAGAGCAGAATATCCAGTTGAGCAGTGAAGCTGTCAGCAGTCAGACATGTGGGTTGTAGCAGGGTTGAGTTGTGGGCAACCTTCACGCGCATTCCCCACAGGGCATCAATTTTGGGGACCTGGGCTGCCCAGCATGGGTGCATGGGCTGTGAGGCCTCAATGTCTTGACCAAAAATGGGTATTAGGACACAGAGGCTGATTCTTGCATCTCTCTCATTGATACTGAAGTGAGACGCACACGTTGGCCCTGTCTTCCCACGCACAGACATTCAAAATATTTACGATTTAATGCGCACCCTTAAGTTTCAAGCCTTTTCGCAACTTTTTTAGAGAGACAGCTCTTCTGCGACTGTCCTCATTTTATAATACTTTTTTTGCTGCTTGGATTGGCCTATCAATCATTAGAATTTTATAAGGACAAATTCAGAGAGGCAGTTTTCAGGTGACCACTTCCCCTGGGCAGCAAGAGAATGGAAGAGGCTGGTTGGTTGTCTTTGAAAGTGGTTGGACGTCTTGAGCATTTTGATGGTCAAGTCTCTTCATAGCATTCCGCAGATAATTATTTGGAACAGACAGTTGAATGAATGAGGTCGGCAAGTTGGATTCGATCTAGGTAATTTATAAAGGGACTGAAAGAGATCCCAGCAATGGGCGGGAGAGGCTTACACTGAAGTTTTGCTGCTGTTCGCACAGTGGGATTCTAAGGTCCCGCCGACAGCACGCCCCACTGCTGCAGAGTTCCTGATGGCAAGGTATGCATTCAATGGGAACGCCCGTTGATGACGGCGGGACAATAAGATTCTGCCGCCAGCGAAACTCTTCATGAAGAGGAAGAAAGATCCTGCCCTTGGAGTTTTATTTTTAAATGGCCAGGAGGAAGGAAAAGCCCCTAAACAAAAATGGGCTCTGTGTAAACGGGACAATCTCCATCTGTTTGATAGCACATTTGCAGTCCTGTTGGTACCTTAGAACCATGATTTGAGAATGGAACTGCGATAGCTCCACTGCTGTTTTCGTTGCACTAATGTCCTAGACCAGTCCATCAGTGGGATGAACATGGCTCTACGGCATTTGGTCTGCTAAGGAAGGACAGATCCTTCTACGTGAAAGAAACCTAAATTGCGTTGAGAAATGAATCACTGAGCTGTTACACACGGCACAGGAGAGCCGAAGAGTAGATCGGAAATGTAAATTAGTATTATGTTGGCATGAGGCAGAACCCATAACCAGGGAAAGGGGAGGAAGGTAATAAAGATAAAAGAGATTGCTATAATGAAATGTTGTTATTTTGGCGTCTGAAATTGAAAGTCGGAGTTTAGATGAGTACACAGATGAATAAACGCCACTTGAAGGGAATTGTCAATCTAAAAAAGCAGCATCAAGGAATGACTCAAATACAACTTCCACTGTGAAGGTGACAGAGTAAACCTCAGAAATTAATCTCCCAGCGTTCTATTTATTCTAATGGGTTTCTGAATTCTAATTCCCTTTAATGTTTGACTTTCTTGAGAATCTTTTATTTCCAAATATTTGAAAGAGCAAATATCAAAAATGTTATTGTACTTCTATTGCACGCATCAGCTTGCTGCGACTATTTCCCCCTGGACAATAGACCATCTTAAACCCATTTAACTTGTACTTGATCCCTTTGTATTAAAGACTTCAATTGTTTGCCGCAGCTAACCACCCACTCTAAATGCACTAAGTCTACCCTCAGAGGCTAGGGGATTGCATTTTGGACTTTCTTGATCATCTGGAATGCATTTCAATGTAATGAAATGTACATTTTCAAACGTGTCTACCCTAGTTCAAGGGGATAATTGGTTTTTCTCTAGCTTTAGGAGATATCCTTCCAAAGGAGGCATCAGAAAATTTGTATTCTTAGCTTAAGAAGATATGTAACATTAAAAGTCGTGCTATCTTATTCCTACAGCTTTACCATCTCTAAGACGTCAAGCAGATTTCAATTTATCCTTGACCTCAAGAATATATCTAAATTCTTACCAAAGGAAAATTATAATTGTTCAGGGGCTTACAGCACAGATGACTGTCGCGTTGCTGCAAATCTCAAGGGAGCCTATAAGTTTCTAGTCATCTCAAAAGAGAATGTTTCTATGCTTCCCAGTGACAGAAAGTGCCACAAGTTAAAGGGACTGCTTTAAGGTCATTTCACTGCAGTCCTCGCAAAACACCTTTTGATTAGAACTGCACGCTCTTGTGTTGAGAGACAGGAACTGAAATCCTGTGGAGATTCTATCAGTCTCCTGTTACAACTCCGGGAAATGGGAGAAAGCCCATGAAATTTCAGTTCCTATCCATTAACTACTCCAAAGCCTTGACAAGATGCAGCCCAGGCAATCAATAGTGCAGGTAGTAAATATTAAGAGGATCTCACAGATGTTGCCAGACTTGCTGAGATTTTCCAGCGTTTTCTCTTTTTGTTTCAGATTCCAGCATCCGCAGTAATTTGCTTTTGTTAAGAAGATTAGAATTTTTTTAAAAAAAATATTGACAAATTCCAGCCGCAGCTCACTCTTAAAAGCTCAAAGCAAGATATAAGCAGGGAGTTTCTCGTACTAGACTCATTTACAGATGTTCAAACTACATGGCAGTGATTCTCCCAGCCCGCTGAGATGCTCTAGCAGCACTCCAGGGCCAAGATTTCTGGTATCGTCAACCAGAATCCGTGTGCAGCTCATTTAAATATTAAAATTCTGATTTTAGTATCATTAGCAGGCCTGGGACTGAAGTCTCCAGGCCCGATAGCCTCTCTCCCCACCGCTAGGAGCGGTTCCCTCCACCGGGGTTTGACAACATCTTCCCACTAATGGGGAGCTGGCGGCCCGACCCCACTGGAGTGAGGCAAGGCCAAGGAGGTCAGAGTAAGGGAGGGAGTGCCCCCTGGCCCCAGCCCAAGGGGCAAACTGGCACTGTTCACCAGGTATCGGACAGAGGCTAAGGGGTGGGGCCTATGGGGGAGTTCGTGGGGGTGGAGGGTCCGCCGCCACTCTGTAGTCAGGATCGGTGGCAGAGGTAGTGAAGGGCTGTTGGGAGGTTGGGATTGCCAGTGGGGGGAGAGGGTGGAGACTGGGGTTGGTGGGGGGGGGCGGGGGGGCATGGAGGACAGCGTACACACATCTGGACTGGTTCCGAGACATCCAGTCTTAACGTCTCCCCTGGCCAGTGATCGGGAGGCGGGAGTGCTGGCTGCAGTACATGCGCCAATCTCCACTCTGACAGAATGGTGCGTGTGCAGTGGGAATAGGTCCTGCCCCCGGATTTTCAGCGTGAATCTCCCTGAGGCACACTGCAGTATCCAGAGTGTTGGAGATTCGTTTTGAAAATCCCATTTAAAAAACTAGTGGGAGTTACTCCAGTTGCTATGCGAATTCAGCACTTAGAATTTTTTTGGGAGAATCCCTGCCTAATTGTTATAGCTTCACCGATTCAATAATCTATTGAATTGTTAAGGTAAGATTTTACAGAGATAAAGGGTAGGTAGTTCCATGCAAACTGCTGCAAAGCCAGCTTGGCATTGGCCAACAGATCTTCTAGTCCTGCCTTGTCAATAGGTTTCCCGTTGAATGCATCCCTCACTGTTGGAAATCCTGCGTCGGTGGGAACAGAAGATCCCGCTGGCGTGAATGGCAGGAAAATTCCAGCCAAAGAGTTTTGTGACATCAAGAAAAATGTGATCGGCCATTACAATGAGTTATATTCAGCAAGAAACTAACGATTTGGCTTTGAGCTAGTGGGAAAGTCCATCCATGCTATGCAATAGGAAATTGTTTTAAATCTTCCTATCTATCCCCAATTATCCTATACCAATTTCAAGCTCATTTAAATTTCTGAGATTGGAGACATTTTTCACTGATGTGATTTTTTTGTAAAGAAGGCCACTCATGTTAAAGGAGCAGTGATGGCTCAGCGGTATTATTGCTGGACTATTAATCCAGCAACTCAGCTAATGTTTTGGGGACCTGGGTTCGAATCCCATCATGGCAGACGTTGGAATTTAATTCAATAAAAAATGGAATTAAGAATCTACTAAAGACCATGAAACCAGTGTTGATTGGTGGAAAAACCATCTGGTTCGCTAACGTCCTTTTGGGAAGGAAATTTGCCATCCTTAACTGGTCTGGCCCACATGTGACTCCAGAGCCACAGGTTGACTCTCAACTGCCCTCTGGACAAGGGCAACTAGAGATGGGCAATAAATGCTGGCCAGCCAGCGATGCCTATGTCCCACAAATGAATTAATAAGAAATAAAACACCATTCCAGATTTAACAACGATGGCTAAAAATGCATTTGAGTGTTTCTTGCAAAGTAAAATATTGTAGTAAAGCACATTAAGAAACGGAACAGGAACTCTGTTCATCTAAATAGAGCATTAATTGCAACATAAAATGGCATTTCAGTCCAAATTCATTGCTACAAGGCTTTTTACCACATGACTGAACAACTCTTTTTGTGTTTTCTACAAGAAAGCTTAATATTAAACAATCATTTACTGGTAAGGCACAATCCCTTTTAAAACCTTGCTTGAAACAGAAGTGACCCAGGCAATTTACTGTTTCTCAAAACTGAGGCATACATTATAAGACATATGATTAAAGTCCTGCTGTGGAACACTTGTCATCTCCTTGCGTCTGAATCCATTACAAAAGTAGAATTCAAGGACAATTATTCCCTTACTCCACTAAGCGAGGGGAGTAGTGGCCAGAAAACAAAGCAAATCAGACAGTGAGAAATTAGGGGAGAAAATTTTATTATTTATAGACTAGGTAATTTCTCAAATGTCTGCATTAGATTTTTTTTTACAAGAGTGCAACTCTCGATTTGAAGACAAATTTATCTGTCTCAAGCAATAATCGACATTTCACCTATTACCCACCCAAGAGAAAGACACGAATAACATTTTCATGCAGGGCTTTGAAAATAGCTTTTTCTGAACTGGTTGAGATTGTTCCATCCACCTTTACTGAGCATGAATTGCTTGTATGATCTCCTACAATGTACTTTCTGATAATCCCGTGGCAATGGAGATATAAAAATACATCAACCATAAATATTTTGCACCTCACAGATGTGATCAATTCCTGAAAACACCATGAAACATATGGTTCTTAGATTTAGTAACAAATTTAAAATATAATTTTAATACATTTTAGTTTGATTTGATTTATTGTCACATGTATTAGTATGCAGTGAAAAGTATATTAAATGTCTTGCTTAAGTTATGCATCTCTTGTCTTCATTAACTTTCCTTCCTGTGCCATAATTTTGATCCGTTCTTCTTGTCTAATTTGAAAACCTGCATGAACGTGTCAAAATGGCAAAAGCATATGTCAACATCAGTTGTCATACTGTAGTTCCACGGCCTTTGTCACCAGGTGGCAAGGCTTTGGAATGTCAGTCACTGGCTGGCACAGTAAATGTACGGTTCACAGGCCTCACTGACATTTTGCTTACCAACTGGTTTTTGACTGTTTTTAAAACAATTTTATTGTCACTTGCAGCATCAATGTTTGGGGCCCTCGAGGCTTTGGCATCCGTTGAATATGCCTATGACCACCCAAATCCACCAAACAACAAAGGCAACTTTTAATCCCATTGTGTCTTCAATGTCATAAAACACTCCAAGGCACTTAGAAACATAGAAAATAGAAGCAGGAGGAGGCCCTTCAAGTTTGCTTCACCAGTCATTTTGATCATGGGTGATCATCAATTTCAATATGCTGATATCCTTCAATTTCAATATCCTTCAAGGTAACAATATCAAAGAAAATTTGCAACTGAGATATTAACACTGATGACTGAAAGCTTGTCCAAAGAGGTTTTGACAAGTGCTTAAAAAGTGGAAAGAGAAGCAGAGGATTAAGGAGGGAATTCCAAAGCTTCCAGTTGGGCAGTTAAGCACAGTCATCATGGTGGCTGGAAGTGTAGGTGCTCCAATCTCTTGGACGTTTGCAGAGCTGGAGCAGGTCACAGAGATAGTGAGAGGTGCCAGCATGGAGGGGTTTAACAACAAGAATGGGAATTTTAAAGCTGAGGCATTGCTAAAGCAGCAGCCAGTGTATGTCAGTGTGGCAAAGAAAATGCCAACAGCAAAAAGACTCTTATAAAGCTTTTAATCCGAATATTCTGCAATGACTTCAAGTAATTTAGCAAATTGGTAGTCTCTTTCTTCTCTTCAGCAATTTTGTAAAAAACGTTGTAGTTGTTTTATTTTAATGCATTGCAATAAGAAATCCTCCAGGGGACACCATTTACATAGAGACAACAAAATAGCATAGCTCCATGAACCATGGTATAGGAGTTCTGGTATAATTTAACAATTATAAATATACACTGAGGGTTTTAACATTACAAATGTCTGAGTTTTGGAGATAATATTAGCTGGTCTCCAAGGAACTCAATGATCTGCTAGTAGGAACATCTGCTGCATGTTGAAGCATTTGAAGTGTTGGCATTAAGCTCTGATTAAAGAAGTCCAATTGCCTACTGTTACATGACTCTCAATTGTTAATAAGTTTTGTTTGGAACAATTGAAGAAGATTGAAGCAATGATCTCTGTAACTACAATGACGAATGTGGTAAATGAGCAGTCCGGATCTAGTCAACTACGATTGGAATTTTGTCCCAGATACATTGACTGTCATATATCCATTGGACCCTTTCACACAGAATTATTTATTTATTAGTCACAAGTAGGCTTACATTAACACTGCATGAAGTTACTGTAAAAAATCCTCTAGTGGCTACACTCCAGCAACTGTTCGGGTACATTGAAGGAGAACTTAGCATGGTCAATCTGTGTACAGTCCTGGTCATCCTATTATAGAAAGGATATTATTAATCTGGAAAGAGTGCAGAAAGGATTTACTAGGATATTACCGGCACTTGATGGTTTAAGTTATAAGGACAGGCTAGATAGACTGGGACAGTTTTCTCTGGAGCATAGAAGGCTGAGGAGTGATCTTATAGAGGTTTATAAAATAATGAGATGCACAGATCAGCTAGATAGTCGATATCTTTTCCCAGAGGTATGGGAGTCTAAAACTAGAGGCATAGATTTAAGGTGAGAGGGGAGAGATACAAAAGTGTCCAGAGGGGTAATTTTTTCACAGAGGGTGGTGAGTGTCTGGAACAAGCTGCCAGAGGTAGTAATAGAAGTGGGTACAATTTTGTCTTTAAAAAAGCATTTAGACATTTACATGGGTAAGATGGGTACAGAGGGATATGGGCCAAATGCAGGCAATTGAGATTAGCTTAGGAGTTTAAAAAAGAAGGAGGCATAGACAAGTTGGGCCAAAGGGCCTGTTTCCATACTGTAAACCTCTATGACTCTAATCCACCTAACCAGTACATCTTCTGGACTATGGGAGGAAACTGGAACACCCAGATGAAACCCACACAGACATGAGGAGAAGGTGCAAACTCTACTCGGACAGTGACCCAAGCCGGGAATTGACACTGGGTGCCAGGCACTGTGAGGCAGCAGTGCTAACCATTGTGCCACCATGCTGCCCTGTTGTTACAGCGAATTGTTACAGCACAGGAGGTCATTCAGCCCATCATGTCTACAGCAGAGATTTTTTGTAAGCATAAGCACTGGCATGGACTTGAGGGACCGAATTGACTGCTTCTGTGCTGTAAATGTTAAATAATTCTGTGTAATGTGTCATGGGAGCCAGAGTTGTTTTGAATGGCTAAAAACTTTACTGGTAAGTTCACCATTATTGTGACATTGGGGTATAGGAGCTTGTATCATCGTGAATGGGGGTTATAATTCAACACCTACCCATGCTGGTTCCGACTGAAGTGGGCAGAATATAAATTTGGTGCCTCATCTGTGTGATTGGACTGTGTGGTTGAGCGGGTTCCTCACTGTTTCCTTAGGCTTCGTGCTGCCAGCTGTTTCTATGCTTAGAAAGGGGCTGGGGTGTGCAGGGATCACATGATACAGCCTGCCTGCTCTTCTTAAAGGGAGAGTGTCCCTCTTAAAGGGAAGTAGAACTGAATAACACGTGGAGGCATGAGAAGCAAGCGTGAAGCTGGTAGCAGCAGCAGGCGGGTGGTGGTGAAATTGTATATTTGAATGACGTTACATAGAACACCAGGGCCCAGAGAAGGTTCCAGCGTGACAAACGTGGCACTGGAGGAATTACAGGAGGAGTTTGCATGTGGGAGAAAGAATGAGTGTGCGTGAGTGAGTGAGTGTGAAAGTGAGTATGTGGGTATGAGCGAGGGTGTTTGTGTGTGTGTGTGAGAGTGCGTATGAGAGAGAGAGAGTGTGTGTGTGTGTGTCTGTGTATGTGGGTGTGTATGACAGAGAGAGAGAGAGTGTGTGTGTGTGTGTGTGTGTGTGTCAGGGGAAGAGATAAAATTGTATCTAGGAAATGGCCCTGCCCCTTCACGATCCTCACACTGGTCTCTGCCCGGGGAGGTGGCCCCAGCATTGTGACACAGTTGGCTGCTGTAAGTGTTCACAAGGCAGCCACCATCGCAGTCAGGTGCGACATACAGAAGCTCACTACCAGCTCATCAAGAGGGAAAAGCACATTCTACAGGCAAATCTCTTATACTAGCGCTAAGGCAAGGACAAGTCAGTCCACTTCAAGCCTTCATTCTTTTCAGCAAGTACAATGAATTCTGATTTTCCATTAATATCCTTCCTTCCTTTGTGTTATCACAAGCAGAAGTGAATCAGTCAATGGCCTCTATTATAGAATCCCAGCACCAGGGCTTTCACCTCTTCAGACTCCCCAATGTATAAATATTTTATAAGGATCATGAGTTGGGTCATGTAAGGCCAAATTCTCTAAGAATGCAGAGGTTTTTTCAGACTCCAGAGGTTTTGTCCATCACTTCATTTATCCTAGTTAAAGCATAACCACAATACCTAAAATGATAAGGCTTTGTATACTACGAAATGACGATAATTGGTAGGAAATTAAGGTGTGTTACCATTTTTAATAGAGAAGAGAACAGGGTAAAAGATAGCTGAGAGTGCAGGCAAGAACTTCTTCCTCACTCAACATGATAGGAATTAATGGATTTAATCAGTAGCAGTACTCCTGAAATAATAGGTCTGGTTTTATGGCCTCGGTCGAGCGAGACCAGAAATTCCTACTCGAGATCAACGGACATTTCTGTTGTCCACCCTCTCCTGCTCCGATTCCGTGGCAGACGAGACAATAGAATTCCAGCGGATATCCGATTTCCACGTGGGAACTATAAAAGTTTCACAGCACAGAAGGAAGCTACTCAGCCCATCATTGTCATAATCAACTCCCAGAAAGAACTATTCTTGACATCCTATTTCCCATATTTCTCTTTTTTTTAAGTTTTCAGATCGAAAGCCTTTGATGGAGTCGATTCCTGACACTATTCTGGTGAGAATACTCCATGTCCTAACAACCCCTCAATTCATATTAATAGTCATTGTATCGTCATATTTCACTTGGCTGAGAAAGTTATTGCTACGGACAATTTGGTACCAACCGCAAGAACTAATTCAGGTATAAGGAAAGGTTTCAGAAATGAGGTTTGTTTGATGGAAATAACTTGTAGAAAAGAAAAATAAAGTTCACCCCTTCCCCTTCAGATACCCCACTCCATCTCTCTTTAGGCTACCCATCTTGACACTTTATCTGTACAAATACATCACTGCCACTTCATAAACTTATTTCGCTTATTAAACGTTTTGGTGGTACTTCATCACCATTAGAAATCCAGGTATACTGCATCTTCAGATTTCCCTTTATCTAACTCCCCAGGTTGGTTACATCCTCAAACTTAAGTTCTCAAACACAATTTCCCTTTTGTATAACCATGCCTACTTAATCTGATTGTACTATAACTTTCTAAGCATATTGTTAAGACTTCCTTAGACATAGGTTCCAGCACTTCCTCATCGACTGTTGTTATGATGAACTGATTCAAAAACTGAACATCAAAATGGCTCCAAGCTACCAGATAGCTTTCTAGGTCTGACTTATGTTTGACTTTTGAGAGGACAAAGGACAATCCTTAAGTTAGTAACGGCTCACCCTGGTTTCATCCAAGAGGTAATGAAGTTTCTCAACACTTCACTGTAAACATATAAACTTTTACCTTGGCTGCCTCATAGTGCCAGGGACCCAGATTCAATTCCGACTTGGATCACTGTCTGTGTGGAGTTTGCAAACTCACCCTGTGTCTGCGTGGGTTTCCTCTGGGTGTTCCGGTTTCCTCCCTTAGTCCGAAAGATGTGCTGGTGAGGTGGATTGGCCATGCTAAATTCTCCCTCAGTGTTCCCGAACAAGTGCCAGAGTGCAACGACTAGAGGGTTTTCACAGTAACTTCATTGCAGTGTTAATGTAAGCCTACTTGTGATAAATAAGTAAACTTTAATAAACTTTATAAAAACTTTTCAAAAGCCACGGGTGGCAAATTGCTACACAGCGTTTAATGAAATGATCTCAAATGCTTTATTTGGAAGATGGCATGGCAGTTGTCCAGGTCACTTGACAATGGCCATCTTTCTGCCAACGAGGCAGCAGCAAAATACAAAACCTGTTTTCAGAGAGATCCTCAGGACAACTGAAAGAGACTGCCCTCATCAGGAAGAGAGATCAAAGTAACAAGCCCAGCTATCAGACTAGTGTAATTAGCAAGGCAAACAAAGGGCTATCCCTGACCTTACTGAATGGCAAAGTACGTTGGAGGGGCTGAGTGCCTACTTCTACTTCATATGTTCGTATGTGATGCCAGGATAGCATGTATTCACAGCCTTTTAATGCATTCTGTAGGCATCACCAGTAGTGTAGATCACCACAGAAAGCAACACACAGCACCTTGCACCCAGCAAAGTAGCGTCAGCCCTCAATAGCGCTGCCTCCTTAGCAATGATTTCTGTGCCCAGGGATCCCAATTTACTGCTGAATTTATCAGTTGATTCATCTGTTGTGGGAGTAGGAACTGTGTTTTCTCATCAAAGCCTTACCAGTTTAAAATGACAGGTTGTATTTGCTCTCTGAAAGAACAGTTATTCACAGATTGAGTGAGAGACCCTTGCAATCATACTTTGAGTGAAGACATTTCACACAAACACAGTCAGAAGTCATTTCATTCTGCCCAGAAGCCTTACTTTTCATTGTCTCTGAAAATTAAGCTTCAATGAGAATTCAAAGATATGCTATTCAATTATCACCTGGCAGATATGACATCTAATTTAAACTATCAAAGTCAAAAGCCAGTCCAGCTCCTCTTACTCCTGACGACCTATATCAGGTTAATGTTGGCCAAAAATCAATTTTTCAGCCTGCAGTAGAACAGGAATTGTTTCCTGAACAGTTGAACACTCTATCCTTCAGGCTAAGTAAGGTGCATAATGCTACAGCGTGCAGCTCTACACTATCCCGTGCAGTACGGTTAATGCCTGGTCTGCTGATGAATGTTTACTAGCAGAATTATGATTATATATAAGACATTAAGGTGAATTCTTGGTTGAATATGGGTGCTGACTTTGTGCCGTGACTTCTCCTAAATTCCAAAATTCTCTGTTTCAGCACCTGTGATATGCCCCATGATCTGGAGGGACAATCACTATTAGACTTCCCAAAAGGGCTCATTGTTCCTCAGGGAGCCCATATTCAAAGAACAAAAAAAATTACAGCACAGGAACAGGCCCTTCGGCCTTCCAGGCCTGCATCGACAAGGCTGCCCAACTTAACTAAAACCCCTACCCTTATGGGGGCCATATCCCTCTATTCCCATCCTATTCATGTATTTGTCAAGACGCCGTTTAAAAATCACTACCGTATCCACTTCCACGACCTCCCCCGGCAACGAGTTCCAAGCACCCACCACCCTCTGTGTAAAAATCTGCCTCGTACATCTCCTTTAAACCTTGCCCCTTGCACCTTAAACCTCTGCCCCTAGTAATTGATTCTTCCAGCCTGGGAAAAAGCTTCTGACTATTCACTCTGTTCATGCCTCTCATAATCTTGTAGACTTCTATCAGGTCGCCCCTCAACCTCCATCGTTCCAGTGAGAACAAAGCAAGTTTCTCCAAAATCTCCTCATAGCTAATGGCATCCATACCAGATAACATCCCGGTAAATCTTTTCTGTACCCTCTCCAAAGCCTCCACATTCTCCTGGTAGTGTGGCGAACAGAATTGAACACAATATTCCAAATGCAACCAAACTAAGGTGCTATAAAACTACAACATGGCTTGCCAATTTTTAAACTCAATGCCCTGACCGATGAAGGCAAGCATGCCGTATGCACTCTTGACTACCTTCTCCACCTGCATTGTCACTTTCAGTGACCTGTGTACCTGTACACTCAGGTCCCTTTGCCTGTCAATAGTCTTAAGGGTTCTGCCATTTACTATATATTTCCTATCTGTATTAGACCTTCCAAAATGCATTATCTCACATTTGTCCGGATTAAACTCCATCTGCCATCTCTCTGCCTAAGTCTCCAACTGATCTATATCCTGCTGTAGCCTCTAATGGCCCTCATGGCTATCTGCAAATCCACCAACCTTTGTGTTGTCCGCAAACTTACTAATTAAACCAGTTACATTTTCCTCCAAATCATTTATATGTATTACAAACAGCAAAGGTCCCAGCACTGATCCTTGAGGAATGCCACTTGTCACAGCCCTCCGTTCAGAAATGCACACTTCCATTGCTACCCTCTGTCTTCTTTGACTGAGCCAGTTTTGTATCCACCTTGCCAGCTCACCTCTGATCCCACGCGACTTCACCTTCTGCACCAGTCTGCTATAAGGGACCTTGTCAAAGGCTTTATTGAAGTCCATGTAGACAACATCCACTGCCTTATCCTCATCAATCATCTTCGTCAATTCCTCAAAAAACTGTCAAGTTTATGAGACATGACCTCCACTTCACAAAACCATGTTGTTTCTCACTAATACGTACACTTACTTCTAAGTGAGAATAAGCCCTGTTTCGAAGGATCCTCTCCAATAATTTCCCTACCGCTGTTGTAAGGCTCACTGGCTGGTAATTACCTGGAATATTCTTGCTACTCTTTTTAAACAAAGGAACCACATTGGCTACTCTCCAATCCTCTGGCTTTATATGCTCTGTCTGAGGCCAGAACTCTCCATTCACCTGACGAAGGGACTAACCCGAAAGCTTGTGAGTCTATTATCAAATAAATCAGTTGGACTAAAACCTGGTGTTGTCAGACTTTTTACTGTACCTCCCCTGTAGCCAGTGAGGATACAAAGATTTCTCTCAAGGCCCCAGCAATTTCCTCCCTTGCCTCTCTTAGTATTCTGGGGTATATCCCATCAGGTCCTGGGGACTGGTCTACCTTAACGTTTCTCTCCTTTTTGATCGCAAACTATATACACATCCTTTCCCAGACTCATCAGCCACCAAGTCCTTCTCTTTGGTGAATACTGATGCAAAGTACTCATACCTTGCCCATTTCCTCTGGCTCCACGGTTAGATTCCCTCCCTTGTTCTTGAGTGGGCCAACCCTCCCTGGCTCTTTACACATGCTGGCCAATGCTTTTTTGTGACCCCTTTTAGCCCTCCTTACTCCTTGCTTAAGTTTCTTTCTACTTTCCTTGTACTCCTTACTTACTATATGTGTTCCCAGCCTCTTGGCTTTGACAAATACTTCCTCATCCTTTTTGACTTGGCTCACAATATCTCTCGTTATCCAAGGTTCCCAAAACATGCCATATTTATCCTTCATCCTAACAGCAATGTGACTGGTAATTAGCCCACCAGGTGGAGCTCATACACCGAGCCCCAAGTAAACAAGACCTTGAGCGGGTTCATTCATCTTTTAGTCTCTTTGGGACCTGATGTTTTCATCACAGACTTGTGGTTATTGCTCATTTTCATTTATGCAATAAAAACGTGGTTCCTTCACAGTTGACTCCTAGCGTTATAGCACTCTTATGCTGGCCATTCTGGTACAATAATTAGAAAAAAAACCAGCTGGAGTTCACACATAGATGCCATTCCTCGCTAATAGCATTGTAGATGTTTGTGGGTTTCAAGTTTCTGATAAACTTACCAATAAACCCTGTGGAAAATTACACTTGGCATGACTTATTAAATCCATGCCTCATATTCTTGCAGATGCGGCACGTTCTTAGTTATTTATTGGAAAAAAAGGTTACACACACCTGTTTTGATATTTTTAAACTTGATTTGAAAACATCAGAGTCAAGCAAACAAGAATTTGCTGGATCACCAACTTCGAAACAATATTGTGAGGAAGAAAGAGTATCATGCCTAATTTCCATGGATATAAAAGTGGTATGTTGATGTTATTAAGCAAAAGAATGAAGTTGCCATTTTTATTTCTTTTGGATGGTTCCCTGTGGAGGTGCCTTAAGAAACAGTTATGAGAATTGCAGCAGTCCAGTGCCTTTGAGATATCAAATGGTCAGAACGAGAGTGGCCAAATATTGCAGCTAATGACAATCTCACTCCTCAGAAATCTTCAGATGATTCACCTGTTCCCATTGGTGACAGACACACTGCCTCCCAGGACATTGTCTGCTCTGATTCTGGCCTGAACTCTCCAAGATGGAACCCAACATTGGAGCCAAACCCAGGGAAGCTTCAATCTGATGCATCTCTTATTGGCCCCAGCTCACCCACTGTCAAACTTACTTGAAGATATTCTAAAAAGTCTGTAAAATCTCCAAATTGTCTAGACTTTAAAGATACTTCTGACTGAAGTAGTTTTCTGAGTGATTCATGTGTTAGCAATACTCAATTTTCCCCACATCCTACCAGAAGGGGTCATCACTTTTTTAAATTGTACAAACATACAAACATGAGCATATCATTTAGCTTCTCAAGTCTGTACCACCATTCAATGGGGTCCAGACTCTTCTGTGACTGATCTTTACATACCTGCCTTTATTCAATATCCCTTCATATCTTTGGTTGACAAAAATCTATCAGTTCAAATGATACTGTATTATTTTGTGTTTAAGGTGGGACTGCTTTAAGTGGCAGCGTTTTGTTACAAAAGTCGATTTATCTGGGAAACACACAGCACATGCTAAGAATACAGGCTAATAACTGTTTTTGGCTAGGAATATGTTTGTAGAATCCCATGATCACAGAATACTACACTGTAGAGGAGGCTGCACCAAAGCATGAAAGGCGCTGACCTGTCCACCTAATCCCACTTGCCGGCACTTGGCCCATAGCCTTGAATGTTATGGTGTGCCAAATATTTATCCAGGTATTTTTTAAAAGAATGTGAGGCATCCCGCCGCCACCCACTCCCAGGCAGTGCATTCCAGACCATCACCACTCTCTGACTAAAAAAGGTTTTTCCTCAAATCCCCCCAAAACCTCCAGCTCCTCACTTTTAACTTGTGTCCCCTTGTAACTGACTCAGTTGAAGCTCCCTATTCGTCCTGTCTATGCCCCTCATCATCTTGTACACCTCAATCAAGTCATCCCTCCGTCTTCTCTGCTCCCGAGAAAACAACCCAAGCCTATCCAACCTCTCTTCATACTTTAAATGTTCCATCCCAGGCAGCATCCTGGTAAATCTTCTCTGCACCCCCTTCAGTACATTCATGTCCTTCCTATATTGTGGTGACCAGGACTATACACAGTACTCCAGCTATGGCCTCACCAAAATTCTATACAACTCTATCGTGACTTCTCTCATTTTGTAATGCCGACTGATAAAGGCAAGTGTACCATATGCCTTTTTCACCACCCTATTTATCTGCCTTTCCACTTCAGATATCTACAGACAAACACACCAAGGTCCCTTTCCTCTTAGAAACTTCCCACAGTCAGACCTTTCATAGCATACTTCTTGTCGAATTACTCCTTCCAAAGTGTATCACCTCACACTTGTCAGGGTTAAACTGCATCTGCCACTTATCCGCCATTTGACCATCTCATCTATATCTTCTTGTAATGCAAAACAATCAACTTCACTGTTAACCACCCAGCCAATCTTTGTGTCATCGGCAAACTTACTGATCCTACCCTCCCACTTAGTCATCTATATCATTTATATAAATGATGAATTGCGGGACCAGCAAGGATCCCTGTGGTATGCCACTGATCACTGGCCTCCAGTCACTAAACCTCTGTCTGTCATCGCCCTCTGTCTCCTACAGCTAAGCCAATTATGAATCCACCTTGTCATATCACCCTGTATCCCATGTGCATTAGCCTTCTTAATAGATCTCCCATGTGGACTTTATCAAAGGCTTTGTTGAAATCCATGTAAACCACATCAACTGCACTGCCCTCATCCACACAATTGGTTATATGCTCAAAAAATTCAATAAAATTTGTTAGGCATGACTTCCCTCTGACAAAACCATGCTGACTATCCCTGGTCAAACCTTGCCTCTCCAAATGGGGGTAGATTCTCTCCTTCAGAATTTTCTCCAGTAGTTTCCCAATCACAGACATGAGACTCACTAATCTGTAATTCCCTGGCTTATCTCTACAATCTTTCTTAAATAGTGGGACCACATTAGAGTTGGCCTTTAAGTAGGCCTTTTGTTTACTTATGTTCTCCTGGGATTTTAGACTAATGTGCAGAGGCATGTGACTTTTGATTAAGTTGATTTACAGGGTCAGAGTTATGTGATTAATGGGAGGAGCTAAGCTTGCAGGAAAGAAAACAGTTTCATTTAAAATAAAGAGCAGTTGCTGCCTGAAGTTAATGGAAAAAAGAAGTGTCTCTGTCTCTCCAGAGGCTTTCTGAAAGCTCAAGGACTGCTAACTTAAGTCACAAGCAAGAGTACCTGTGCACTGCTAACTAATTTTAAAGAGGGGTCTATGAGAGAAATATCGCTTGATTGGAGCTAGTAGTGATAGGTCATCAGTTAGACATGTATCTTGTCATGTTTAAGTATTATTCAATTTTTGAAGGTTAAAGTAATTCATTTGTTAAACTCTGTTGTTAACTAAAGTTTGTTTTGATAAAAGCTCCCTAATTTGTCAACAGAATTGCATCTGGAGTAAAACATCTTGTCCTCACATTAATGCCAAAATAGAAAAATTGTTGGGGTCTTGTCTGGCTTCACAATATACGTTGGGTTTTTGATCTGAAGTTTGATACAATCCCAGATTTAAAATTAGCAATTATCTAGTATCAATTGCCATTTGTGGAAAAGAGTTCTTTGTGAATAAAAATATTTCCTCACTTCACTTCTGAAAGATCAGACTTTGACTTTCAGGTTATGTACTCTGGTCCTTAATTCCCCAACCACTGGGAATAAGTTCTTTCAAGGCCCTTTAATATATTGAAATCTTCAACTAAATTACCTCTTAACCTTATAAATTCCAGGGTAAACAATGCTGGTTTGAGTAATTCCTGTATTATTTGACATACTTGCTCTTAATCAGGCACATTCTTGGAAAAGGCTGCTGCCAAATTCAAATTACCAGTAAACCAGAGACTGGTGATCCACCTAGGTTAATGCTTTGGGGTTGTGAGGTTCAAATCCCACCATGACAGCTGGTGGAATTTGAATTCAGTTTATAAATCTGGAATAAATTTGAAATGTAAAACAAGTCCCAGTACTGGTGACCATGAAACTATTAGAATCATAGCATCATAGAATCCCTACAAAATAGAAAGAGGTCATTCGTCCCATGGAACTTGCACCGACAATAATCCCATCCCAAACCCAACAATCCCTATCCCCATGTATTTATCCTGCTAACCCCCGACAACCAGGGGCAATGTAGCATGGCCAATCCATTGAACTTGCACATCTTTGGACAGTGGGAAGAAACCCAATTGTCAATTGTTGTAAAACCCTTAGGTCCATTCATGTTCTTTAGGGAAGAAATCTGCCATCCTTACCTGGTCTGGCCTACATACAACTCCAGACCCACAATAATGTGGTTGACTCTTAACTGCCTTCTGAAATGTCCTAAGAAGCCACTCACCTCCTCAAGGGCAATTAGGGATGGGTAACATATTTCCCAATCTAAGGGGGAAAAGTGATAGCTATCAAGTATTACATACCATAACTTGAACACCAGGGACTCCCTGAAGGATATAAACATTATGCAGCAATTGCATTTAAATGTCATCTCACAATAGGATGAGGATGAGGTTTCAGAGAATGAAATTAATTCCTTCATAGCCATCATTATTAATCAAGGCACAAAACTGAGCAGCAACTTGTGTTAAACATACTTCCTACATCTGGGGCAGAATCTTACACCAACCCCAAAGCAGGTTCAAAGGACAGGGGAGCACAAAATTGAAAGGACAGGATTGCCCCCTGGGACCTCCCCATCCATCCCCAACCTACCTCCCAGACGCAATTGCAAATACGGTTGGGGTGGCGAAGAAGCCCACCCTTTCACTTATTAAGCCCTCATGGGATTACTTAACGGCCACTTAAGGGCTTCTTCTGCCCAGCTTCGATTTTCAGACTGACAAGAGAGGATGAGGTAGGGTGGGAAAGTAAAAAAATCATCCTTTGGCTGACAGCTCTCTGTGGTAGGACGTTCTGATCTAGAAGGGCGGTAGCCTGTTTCGGCAACAGATGTCACCCTTGACTGGCAAACCCCATCCCACCCTCCCCGCAGACCACCCTCGCTGAGATTTTACCCAGGGAGTGGCAGAACACCTTGTACAATTCAGCCCTATGTGTTGTGCGAGTGCCTAAGGCACTGTTAATGCCATTACATTTATTTCCATGGTTTCGCTATCCACTGCTCTTGCAATCTCTCATTAAAAAGATTGTTCCTGTCCATAACCTTTGACAATTTTGCAACATCAGTGAGACAGTGTCGCCTACCAGTGTGCCACAGTCAATCTAGGATGAATTATTGCATCAGTTCGAATAAATATGCAAACCTGTAATCTGAAAAAAACTGTCATCAGAAATAACAGAACAACTCAGAAACATCTTAACAAAAAGAGCTTACAGTGCTATATGTCCTCTACACACTTTCAGCTTTGGGTGGCTTTCAAAGTGAGTGTAAGACATTGATTGCCTGGTATAGTGTGCACCAGAAGGTACATTTGCTATTTCTGAAGCTGTTTTTGGCACTTCCACTTTAAAATATTGTGAACTTCATTGGATGTAGGGATGGTCTGAAGATAACAACTCCATTCCTCAAAAAACGGTCAGGAACAGAATGCTGAAAATTAGTGTGGCGTTAACTTGACATTTGCTATGAGGGAAATTACCAGAGTATAATTTAAAAAGGCAGTAAAAGCATGCCTAATTTACAAAGACAATTTATTTTTCGCAACGTGGATTTATGTAAAACAATTATTCTTAAGAAATTACAGGAATTCAAAACAAAAAACAACAAAACAAAGAAAATTACAGCACAGGAACAGGCCCTTTGGCCCTCCAAGCCTGCACCGACCATGCTGCCTGACAAAACTAACACCCCCTACCCTTCCAAGGGCCATATGCCTCTACTCCCATTCTATTCATGTACTTGTCAAGACACCCTTTAGAAGTCACTATCATGTCCACTTCCATTACCTCTCCCGGCAGCGAGTTCCAGGCACCCACTACTCTCTGTGTAAAAAATCTGCCTCATACATCTCCTTTAAACCTTGCCCCTAGCAGCTTAAACCTGTGCCCCTTAGTAACTGACTCTTCCATTCTGGGAAAAAACTTCTGACTATCCACTCTGTCCATGCCTCTCATAATCTTGCAGACTTCTATCAGGTCATCCCTCAACCTTCATTGTTCCAGTGAGAACAAACCAAGTTTCTCCAACCTCTCCTTATAGTTAGTGCCCTCCATACCAGACAACATCCTGATAAATCTTTTCTGTATCCTCTCCAAAGCCTCCACATCCTTCTGGTAGTGTGGCGACCAGAATTGAACACTATATTCCAAGTGCGGCCTAGCTAAGGTTCTATAAAGCTGCAACATGACTTGCCAGTTTTTAAACTCAATGCCCAGGCTGATGATGGCAAGCATGCCGTATGCCTTCTTGACTACCTGCGTTACCACCTTCAGTGACCTGTATACTCATGCACCCAGATCCCTTTGCCTATCAATACTCTTAAAGGTTCTGCCATTTACTGCTCCTGCCACCACCAGCCCTGATCGCTGGCCTCCCTCCTGTCCCCATCAAACCCCACGCAAAGTGGCAGTGGGACCCCCAATCCCACTGATTGCTCCTAGGCCCTGCCCCCATTCGGTCCCATCCCCAGCAGGCCCTTCCCCTTGGCACTGCCCCATACCCGGTGTCCTCATAAGGTGTCCCCTAGGCCTGGATAGTTTCCCCTTTGGGCAGTGCCAGGCATCCAGGCTGGCACTGCCAGGGTGTTCATGTCCAGGGACACCACTGCCCAACTGTTTGGGGATCCCGATTGCCCCCCACTTAACTCCAACAAGGTCATCCTGCAAGTTCCCCGGAAGTGGGGAGCCAGTGTAATCCCTGCTGGAGTGGAACACTCTGGCGGGGTGGGAGAGTCTAGTGGGCCCAGAGAATTCAGTCCTGGGCCTACTAATAACATTTAAGTTACATTCAAGTAAAGGTGTAAATTACTTACCTGTCTTCCTGCTGGTTTCCAGCGTGGATCTGACTGTGTCGGAAATCCAGCACTACAGATACTCCCTCAGATGCTGGTGGGAACGTATGCGGGAATCCTATGCGTGCCTGGCCATGAGATTCTCCCACCCGCTGCACTAGAAAAACAGGGCGGCAGGGTGGGAGGATCGCCCCCACTGCCTGTCAGAGCGTGTTTGATGTGCTTACTGGATGCTTAAGAAGAAAACTGAAAGTTTGTGGAATCCAACATTAAGTTGTTATTTATATTAAAACTTGGCACTATTAAATCAGAGGCTGGAGAGTAGGGGTGAAGGAGTGGAGAGGACAGCAAAGTGCTGAAGGTGTGGTCTATTCGGCAGGAATGGGGTGTTTGAGACTTGAAGCAGTGAGCTATCACAGAATCGTAGAATCCCTACAGTGCAGAAGGAGACCATTCAGCCCATCATGTCTGCACTGACTCTCCAACAGAGCATCTTACCCAAGCTCTAGCCCTGTAACTCCATGTGTTTACCCATCAAATCCCCCAACCGACAAATTTCTGAACATTGAGGGGCAATTTGGCACAGCCAATCCGCCTAACCTGTACATCTTTGGACAGTGGGGGGAAACTGGAGCACCTGGAGAAAACCCATGCAGACATGGGGAGAACGTGCAGGCCGGAATTGAACCCAGGTCCCTGGCTCTGTCAAGGCAAATAAACATTGTCATTGAGAGATGATGTCAACGGGAAGTACTGTCGGGGGATAGAGGCGGGTGGGGGGGGGGGGGGGGGGCTAGCATTATAAAGACAGCTGAAGCAGGGGAAGGGTAGCCTGTGAAAGCAAAATGTGGCCAGTTCTCAGCCATAAAAAAGCTGCGCTGGAGATATTTAAATTAAGTTGAAATTAAATTAAATTTGAAAAACACCTCAATAATGTCTGACAAGGATTTAATTGTAGCAATAAGTATCCATGTGTCTGTGCTAATTAAAATTCAGCTTTGGCGAGCGGGCTACTTGCAGACATCCAAAAACATCTCCATTAAACTCAGAGCTGGAGCAGTGCTGTGGTCAATTATCGTAACCCATTCTCACTTTGAATGGCCAATTCTTTTTCCTCAACATTTATCATGAAATATTTCAAAAAAACTGAAACATAAATTGTGCAGTGGTAATACATCTAGATGTGTATACCATGTGAACTATCAAGCTTGTTTTATAATAACTGAAGCCACTTATAACAGTCCCAGACTTGGTACTAGATTTTTAAGACAAATGAAATCCTTAGAGGTTTTAAGACCTGCCAAAACTGCTCCATCAGAGCAAATAAGATAGGGACAGGTATAAGGCGGCACGATGTCACAGTGGTTAGCACTGCTGCTTCACAGTTCCAGACATCCGGGTTCGATTCCAGGCTTGGGTCACTGTCTTTGTGGACTTTGCATGTTCTCCCCATGTCTGCGTGGGCTTCCTCCCGGTGCTGTGGTTTCCTCCCACACTCCAAAGATGTGTAGGTTAGGTGCATTAGTCATGGTAAATTCGTCCTTAGTATCCTGGGATGCATAGGTTATAGGGATTAGCAGGGTGAATTTGTGGGGTTAAAGGGATAGGGCCTAAGTGGGATTGTTGTTGGTGCAGACTCAAAGGGCTGAATGGCTTCCTTCTGCACTGTAGGGTTTCTATTATCAACATCAGATAATAGGAGTACTTATTACTAGCCCTACTTCGCTTTTGCAGAAGACCTGAGATGTTTCTTCAGTTGTCAGCAGTAAAGAAATTGCCATTTTTGTCTGGTTTATTTTGCTTTATAATGTCTCTACATTGTTCATTGAGTTAGCTCATCCCATCGATCTGAATTCAGATTTTCATTTGCAATAATGATCTGCCCTATTAATTTCAGCCTACACTCTTATCTTCAAGTAAAGGCCCGTGTAATGAAGTTCAAAAACGTCATGTGGCTTGAGGCCAGCACATGTTAGCGTTTTATTAGAAATGCTCAGTTACTGGCTGGTAAAATGGATTAGGATGTGTCAAAGTCATGAATTCGCTAATTTGCTATGAAACCAGTTTCTTCCATTTCATTTATTAAGTTCAAGTATCAGATTGCACTCTTGCCCCTGGGTAAGGAGATTGTAGATTCAAAGCCCACTCAAGGACATGAAAGTAAAATTTAGACTTGCCTTTCAGTGCAGTGCTGCAGGAGTGCTGCACTGTCAGAGATTTGGGCTGGAAATTCAGCTCCAAAGCACCGGGGTCTTCAGCAGCACACTTGTCATTGTGCGTTTAACAGAGTGTTCATGCTGTGTGCACATAGTTCTGGTGCAGGCCATGTCAGGCGCCACCTTGGTAAGGGCCAAACAAAAGCCAGAAATTGGGCAATTAACATATGCAAAGCGGGGTTAAATGCCTTCTTCTGCTCCCTCTTGCAACTTTGGCTTTTGCCTGAGATGACCAGAACCAGAGACTGCCCCCAGAGAAATCAATGTTGGCCAGCACAGAATTAAAAAAGGGAGGTAGTCACCTTAATCACCAGCATACCCACTTCTGAGATCCCTCCACAACCTAGGTCTAAACCTCCTAGTGCCCCGTTCCTGAGTGCTCTTGCAGACGCCTCCAATGTTCATTCCCAAACTCCTGGGTCCCCTGTCAGGTCAATCCCTTCTCTAAAATCCTGAAACCTTCCTCAATCACCTACTTGAACACTAGCGCCTTAACCTTGGCAGGTTTCTACTGTTGTGTCCACTACAGAATAATGAGGTCCGACCCCCCCAAGATCCTGGGCTCTTTAGAATTCCCTCCCTGCCCCGCCCTTAACACCCCGCCCATCCCAGCTGGTTCCAACTGCCTGCACATAAAAGATCCCATGGGCCAATTCAAAGTTCTCTCCCATGTCGCGGCCAATATTTATCACTCAGCAATCTTAATCAAGGCAGACTGTATGGTAGTGACCACATTGTAGTTTGAGGGAGCTTGCTGTGTGCAAATCGGTTGCTGATTGGCAAGTCATTACACTTCATTTGCTGTAAAGTGTTGTGGGAAATCCCTGAGGTTATGAAAGGTGCCACCAAAGTCCCTTCACTGCTTTTCATAGATTTCTAGACTTCAGGGAGCAGAATTTTCCATTCTGGAGCCTAGATCTGATAGTGGAAGCAAAAGTCAAAGTGACTTCTACTGGAGAGCAGGATGGGTAAACATTCAGGACCTCGTGCTGTTCACCTCATTAATTAAGCAGCCGTGAGGAATGTGTTGAATTATGTGGTGGGACAGGCAGCTGCCCCACACCCCCCCAACCCCTGGCCCACTCATCTCATAGACTCCAATGTCCAGGCACCATATTTAAATAGCATTCAAACAGCCATTTGTTTTCTTGCTTCGTCCTTTGATCTCACCCTCCCCCAGTCCTGGCTCAGTCTCACCCCTCCCTTGTGCCAGCCTTGGTGAAGCATATGTGACAGGCAGCTGACATCTCACTGTGGCTGTGTTCAAGGAAGGAGAAAGCACTGTCAGAAAGTCCAAGAGGGAATCTACCTCACCAGGTACACCCCACTGGCGTACAATGGTGAAACAGAGCATTCTAAATTCCCCCTGGTGGGGCGGTACATTTGTAGGTTGGGGGCAAGATTCCGTTGTGCTGGGATTTTAATGAACATTCATGAGATGCAAATAGAGTTTCCACATAACTCTGTACCTTTAAGATGCCCCAAAGTCTGGAGAACAAACTTCCAAATTAATTTCCTGACATCATAGAATCCCTACAGTGCAGGAGGCCATTTGGCCCATCAAGCCTGCACCAACCTCAATCCCACCCAGGCCCTATTCTCATAACCCTGCTAATCTGCTGGCACCAGGGTCAATTTAGCATGGCCAATCAACTTAACCTGCACATCTTTGGACTGTGGGAGGAAACTGGAGCACTTGGAGTAAACCCACACAGTCACAGGGAGAATGTGCAATCTCCACACAGACCCGAGGCAGGAATTGAACCCAGGTCCCTGGTGTTGTGAGGCAGCGTGCTACGCTGTGCCACTATGTCACCCCATCAAGAAACTGATCTTGGCCTCCCATCAGGATTCCTGCCCAGAGTACCTTTCTCAAAGGCATTTTAATGGGCAACAATGTCTCTTTAAATCATAAGGAATCATGACAACTGAGAAACGGTTTTCAATGTTTGGCTCCCTGCTCCTTTCCCACTTGACCCTGAAGCTCCTCTGATGTATCCCAGGTCTTTCCTTCACTTGCAGAATTCTCGAATTGCTGATCTTGCCTCTTTAATCTAAGTCATCCATCCAAATTTAACTGAGTTTTAATTGTAATTTGATTTTATGTCATAATTTGGCAGTCTGATGGGTCTACTGGTCAGTCTTCCTGTCCATTATCAAGCCAGCTCCCCAGCCTGATGCCTTCGCTTAGTAGTAGTTCTGTTCCTGTTTTTACAGCACGATCATGTAGATCCCTCGTCCAGCATGCTTTGTGATGGCCTGCTAGGCTATCTTCATTGAGACGCGTATATCAATTTCACAGCACAGAACAAGGTCTATATGACACTGGTTATAGGCACAAATGCATACTTTTTTCTTTGATTGTGCTTTAGGTCTCGCCAAAGTAATGAGTTGTAAAAAAATCCTGCACTGAAAGAAGTAAGGAAATCGGTATTAGTTTAGCATATTGATCTACAGCACTATTGCTGCTATCATGGTGCTGAGACTATTCAGTATTTGTGTGGCAATAATAACATGTACTCTTGTACAGAACCGAATCCATCCAGATGAATAAGATTACTCGGATTGTTTACACAATTTATTGGAATATCAGGACTCTTTAGTACACACAGGTTGGGATTAAGTCATAAAATGTTTGGAACATAATGAAGAGTTTGCTTAAGGTTGTTTAACATTTATCAGTTTTGATCCCTATTCTGTGTTTTTAGCCTGTTCTACTCTTTTTCACAGAACACCAAAACTTGCACCTGGTGACTTCTGCCAAAAGGACTATGCTCAGACACTGATGCACAGTGGGTGAAGAAACAATTCATCTCAAATGCAAAAGACTCTGTTGCTATTCAAAAAGCATAGCAAACCTACCTAACTTAAAGTAGAATTTTTCAGTTAATCAGATCATGCATTCTTATTCCTAACCTCTACTTGCTTTGTAAACTCACAGGACTCAGCTTTTGCAATCTGATCATCTTTCCTTGCTTACAACATCCAACCAAGTTTTATCCCCACTAGTATAATTAGAAATTTACCAAACTACAAATCAACTTAAAACTTGCAATATTGCTTTGACTTTGCTTTAGTTCAATTGTCAAAGGGTTAATGTTAGCTCCTTTTCAACATAATTAGTCTCTTAGGTAGTTAATAACAGGGCCCATGCATCTTCAGCTGGTTGAAGAAGATTAGAAATTGCTGTATTCTGTTCTCTCAACTCCAACCCTGATCTTGTTATTTAACCTGTTCCTGTTTGGTGTACCTTACAGAAGCTGAGCGCCAACTCTCATACACTTACTCCTACCTCTCCTTGGACTATGATCCCACCAGCAAACATCAAGTGATTGTTTCCAGGGTTATCACTGACCTCATCGCTTCTGGAGAGCTTCCCTCCACAGCTTCCAACCTCATAGTCCTCAACCCCACACAGCCCATTTCTATCTCCTTCCCAAAATTCACAAACAGGGCTGCCCTGGTAGACCCATTGTACCAGCCTGTTCCTGCTCCACCAAACTCATTTCTTCCCTTCATGACCCTATACTCACCACCCGCCCCCGTCCAGTCCCTTCCCACCTGCATTCACGATTCCCCGATTTCTCAGGTCACAGTTCCCTGGCCCGAACCACTCCCTCTTCACTGTGGATATCCGATCCTTCTACATCTCCATTCCCCACCAGGATAGTCTGAGGTTTCTTGGCTTCTGCCTCGAGCAGCGATCCGAACAATCCCCATGCACCACCACTCTCCTCCACATAGCTGAACTTGTTCTATCACTCAACAATTTCTCCTTTAACTTGTCTCGCTTCCTGCAAATCGAAGGTGTATGAGTACCCGCATGGACCCCAGCTATGCCTGTCTTTTTGTAAGATTGTGGAACATTCATTGTTCCAATGTTACTCAGGCCCTCTCCCACAATTCTTTTTCTGTCACATTGTTGAATACATGGGGAGCTGCTTCAAGCTCTCCTCCGGGCTTCAAAATACTGACTGATTTTCCTTCCAATATCCACCACTCTCTCAACTTCACAATGTCTATCTCTGACACTTCATTTCCCTTCCTTGACTGCTCTGTCTCTATTTGTGGCGATAGACTGACCAGCAATATTCATTACCAACCCATCATCTCCCACAGCTACCTTGGCTACAGCTCCCACACCCTGTAAAAAATGTGGAATTTGCAGTACAAAGAGACCAGCTGTGATCTTACTGATTAGCAGAGCAGGCTTGAGGGGCCAAATAGTCTCTTCTGCTCTATTTGTGTATTTGTATTTGCTCAGTACTGCTTCCCTCATGATTATAATTACCAAGTTCGTCTCTCCCCTCCAGCTCCTGATGTACAGCTATCACTGGAATGTTTTTGTATCCTCTACAATGAAGTCAGAAGTGAAATATTATTTATTATTAATACTCTATTTTCACTCTCTAGAGGGCCAACACTCACTTTACTTTTCCTGTTTAAATATCTGCAGAAACACTTGCTACCTGTTTTTACATTTCTGGCCAGCTTCCTCTCACATTTTGATTTATTTCTCCTGACTAACCTTTTAGTCATTCTCTGCCATTATGGAGATTCTGACCAATCATCTGACCTGCCACTCAGCTTTTTTTTAATTCATTTCTGGGACATGGGCATCGCTGGCTGGTCAGCATTTATTGCCCATCCTTAATTGCTCTTGTTCAACCACATTGCTGTGGCTCTGGAGCCACATGTAGACCAGGCCAGGTAACGACAGCAGAGTTGCTTCCCTAAAGGACATTACTGAACCAGGTGGGTTTTTCCGACAATTGCTCCATAGTCATTGGTAGATTCTTAATTCCAGATATTATTTATTGAATTCAAATTCCACCATCTGCCGTGGTGGGATTTGAACCCAGGTCCCCAGAAGATCAGCTGGATTTGCGATAATACACCTAGGCCATTACCTCACCTTTGCACAGTTTTATGCTTTTTCCTTAAGTTTGATGTTTACCTCAACTTCTTTTGTTAACCACAGATGGTGGGTCTTTCCCTCAGAATTTTTCTTCATAGGAGAAATACACTTATTCTGAATATTCTGAAATGTCCCCTTTAATGTCTGTCACTACTTCCCTATTGATCTATCCCCTAACCTAGTGTCCCAGGTCATTTCAGCTAGTGCAGCTTTCCTGCTCACATAGTTGCCCTTATTTAAGTTTAAAATACAGGTCTTAGACCCACTTTCTCCCTTTCAAACTCGATGTAAAATTTAATCATATTGTGGTCACTTCTACCTAGGAGTGCCTTTACTCTGAGGTCATTAATTAATCCTATAACATTATACAATACCAAGTCTAATATAATCTGCACTCTGGTTGGTTCCAAAATGTGCTGTGCCAAGAAACTATCTCAAAAGCATTCTATGAATGCCTCATCCAGGCTACTATTGCCCATATGATTCATCCAGTTTATAAGTAGAATAAAATAAAACCCATGATTATTGCTGTCCCTTTTTCACAAGGATCCAACATTTCTTCTTGTAAACTTTGTCCTTCATTGCGGTTACTGTTAGACCATTTCCACTGAGGGTATTACCATTGACCAGAAACTGAACTGGACCAATCGTATAAATTCTGTGGCCACATGAGCAGGTCAGAGGTGAGAAATCCTGTGGCAGATAAGTCACCTCCTGACTCTCCTAATCCACCATCTACAGGGAACAAGTCAGGAAAGTGATAGAATATTTCCAATTTACTTGGATGGGTGCAGCTCCAACAACACACAAAATGCTCGACACCATCCAGGACAAAGCAGGCCACTTCATTGACACTCCTTCCACAAATATTTACTTCCTCCACAACCAATGAACATCGGCAGCAGTATATAACATCTACAAAGATATACTGCAGGAACACACCAAGATTGCTTAGACAGCACCTTCCAAACCAATGACCACTCCCACCCAGGACAGGGCAGCAGGTACATAGTAACACCACCACCTGGGAAGTTCCCCTCCAAGTCACTCACCATCCTGACTTCTCTCTTGCATTTCCTTAGTTCTTGATTAATAAGGGGATCAGGGATGATGAGGAAAAGACAGGAGAATGGGGATGAGAAAAATATCAGCCACGATTGAATGGAAGAGCAGACTCGATGGGCCGAGTGGCCTAATTCTGCTCCTATGTCCTATGGTCTTAGCATCTACTTGCAGCCACTTTCACGAAAGGCGGTCCTCAGTACCCTCCTGCTAACGAATGCAGATCCCCTTAAAGAGATATAGGGAAGCTGGAACGCATGCTAGACATACACATTGCTAGGCCTGCCTCTGAGCGTTTGGCCAACCAGCAGCATGGGACATGCTCACTGAATGCTACAATTGTGGGAATGCCTGCACCAAATGGACAGACATTTTCAAATTGCAGCCCCACATCTGAAAATGAACATAAGCACTGCTGCCTCACAGTGTCAGGGACCCTGGATCAATTCCGACCTTGGGTGACTGTGTGAAGTTTGCACGTTAGCCTTATGTCTGTGCGGGTTTTGTCCAGCTGCTCCGGTTTCCTCCCAATCCAAACAAATGCAGATTGGGAGGATTTGTTATGCTAAATTGTCCCCTACTGCCTCAAGACATGTAGGTGAGGTATATGCACATGATTGGTAAGATGCTCTTTCAGAGAATGGGTGCAGACTTGATGGGTTGAATGATCTCCTTCTGCATTGTAGGGAACCTACTCTATGGTTTTATTTTATGAAGTTTACATACTGGTATTCCAAAAGAAGTTTTGCTGGAATTCTGTTTGCTATGCATTACGTGTTGGCACTGGACTTGCGCAGTTCTGATGGAAATCTGTTTCATATCCCTAGAGTTAACCTTACCTACTTTAATTTCATAACTCTGAAACAATCTTGTTATTTTAAATTCACCCTTTACCATCCAATCTTAAATAATCTCTTCGATGCTTTAGAAATCAATTTGAATCAAATCATTGGCTCACAGAAGTGTTCTTGAATAGAAAAGTAAATTGTAATTTGAGTTGGTAAGTATATAGGATTACTTTAGTCTCTTTTGTGACTTACCTGTCTTTTCACTTCTCAGTTTCGCACTCTCTTGGCCAGGCAGACAAGGACAGGGTCCTTTGCATCTCAAGGTGATCGTCTTGTGTGAGGAACACGCTTGGTATTCAAGTTTGCACTGCAATCAAAAATGGCAAAGGGAATATTATACAATATGATCACTTCCTCTCAACCTACGCCATTGGTAATAATGGTCTAGAAATTTGGAGGGGCCCAAAAACAGGCAATGTGGAGACCCAACATCCATCACACACAATATCAGACTTTGGGCTTCATTATCATCTGGATAATGAGCCTCCCAACAGCTTGCAAGAGAAAAGGACTGGAAGGTCAAGCTGCTGAGATTTCAGCAGTGGCCCTCAGGTATGTCCTTACAGGGGAAATCCAGAAGGAGGGCAATCGAGAGGGAGGTAGTGGCGTCCAAATGGGAAGAGAGCAGTAATGATTGGGAAGTGATTGACAGTGATCTGGAGAATGGCAGCACATTTGTTGAGAGATGAAGATCATGATAAAGGGTGTGGTGGTGGGAGGGGGTGGACAAGGCAGGCACAAAGTGGCTGGCAGCAGGCCACAAGGTTTGAATGTGGTTCTGAGAGGACCGCTCCTGCTTTCCTCAGTTAACCAGAGATTACTGATTGTGGCTATTTAAGCAGTCAGTCGGGCCGCTTGTAAACCTAACTTCCTGAACACGGCTTACCTGATGCTTGCTGTGAGTGCAGGGCAACCAATGTTGCAGAGGAGTGTCAAGCATTAAGCCATTTATTCAAATATGAACAAGATGCAATGTTGCTTTCTGGTATGGACGCTGGACATCTTTTGCCTATGCCAATCAAGCAATTGGCTTATTTTTGGCTAGTTGTGAGTGTGTGTTTCCTTTCCATCACACTGACAGTTTAGTGCCTGAACAATGGACGTGGCACCACCCAATCTGTCGGCTGATGTGTTATTTATAGCGTGGAAGAAGGTTCTTTCACGGCTCGATGTTTCTTATCTACACGCACAACCAGCACCCTTTAACTCAGTCTCTCTCAAGAAATGTGTTTAAACTGTAATCCTCACATTGTTGCAAAGGCCACTGCACATCACTACTGAAGTTGTAGCATTAGTCTAAGGTCAACCTGACACCAGCGCAATCTGAAGGATGCGGTCTCACACATCTTGGGTTTGACACAACTCGAGAATTTTCTTAGATTTCCCAAAGACATTTTTAAACCAATACAGATTTTAGTTAAATATTGCGAGAATGCAGAATTGATATCTACCCCCACCCTGAATATTTCACCTGAAATTTCAGCGAGGTTCCTCTGATTATGTGCTCTAACTTTGCTGAGACAATCAATCTAACCTTGATAATTACTGTGTGGCAGATAACAATCCCTCACTGCTTTGCTATCTGCAAGAAGATACTAGTGGTTGAGGAAGGCCACTCAGCCCATTCTAAGTCATCCATCCAGAAAGAACTTAAACTTCCCCCTTGCTGTGTATGTGCTTGTTTCATAAATAATTCCAGAGCTTTCTCCTCTATCACTCTAAGCAGAAGTCCATTTGAAATGTTCATCACTCTCTGCACGAAATAAAATTTCCTGATATCAGTCCTAAAACTGCCATAAAACTCTGGGTGGCATAGTGGTTAGCACAGCAGCTTCACAGTGCCAGGGACCCAGGTTCATTCCCGGCTTGGGTCACCATCTGCGTGGAATCTACATATTCTTCCCGTGTCTGCCTGGGTTTCCTCCAGGTGCTCCGGTTTCCTCCCACAGCCCGAAAGATGCACTAACTAGGTGCATTGGCCATGCTAAATTCTGTCTCGTTTTACTGAAAAGGTGCTGGAGAATGGCAACTAGGGTATTTTCACAATAACTTCATTGCAGTGTTAATGTAAGCCGACTTGTGAAACTAATAAATTTTAAAACTCTCACTACATGAAACTGGTGTCTTACATTGTATCACCATATTCTGCATCAGTTTTTCCATACCAGTTGCCCTCTGTAGAGGTCCACATTTTCTGTATTACCTCCAGCAGTTACATTTCCCCCTTCTTAATCAGCAACCTGAATTGCTCATAGTACTCAGGGTGTGATCTGACTAGTATATTGCAATTTATTCACTGCTTCCTCTGATGCGTACCACTGTACCATATACTTTAGTATCCATTTGGCCTGACTGATTACTGCTCTGCATTGTTTGGAAATGTTGAGCAACGAGTCAACCAAGGTTTCATTCGACTTCAAATGCAACTATTTCAACATCATTCGTGGAGCATGCATCATGTATCATTTATTCCTCAATGTGCAGAATTTTATATTTATCTGATAATTCCATCAGCCTCACTCCCTGGAATAACAAAGGTTGCATTTCACTGACATTGTGACTGCAGAGTGTGCACTCACTACGCAAGCAGCTTCAGTGCTGGCAACCTCCCAGCTATCTGTCTTCACCAAAAACAGCATAGATCAAACTCAGTCCAAAAACAAACAGATCAATCCCTGGAAACAAAGACAGCCTGGAGTCGACCTACTCCACGCCAGCCTGCCCTACAAACATAATGCGCTGTGGATGGGCTACATTGGGACAGTGCAGGGCTTCCAACCCTTGCTAGGGAGGAGTCCCGCCTTCAGCAGCTCCCTGCCAACTGAATTCAGTCAGTCAATCAGTCCCGGCAGTAACAATGGTGCAACCAAGTACTGCAACCAGGAACAAGATGGATCCCTGGAAACAACTACGCCCAGGGTCTTGGGTGGGGAGGATTTGGGCATAGGGAGAGTCGGGGGGGGAGGGGTGTAAAGGATAGGGATGGGTGGGTGAGGTGGTGTGTTTAATGGAGTAGGCGGGTAGGAGGATAGAGGACCATCACCTCAAACTGCAAAGACCACCCCATGAAGATAATAACCTCTCCTCTTTCGTCCATTTGAAAATGTTTTAAAAAATGGCCTGCCCACTCCCACTCGACTGCCCATGCCTACCGCTTTATGCAGCATATTATCAGATCAGATGGCTTGTTAAAAAGCCCAATTGGCCCTGGATTATTTATTTATATATGGTAGATGAGCTGCCTATTTCGACAGCCATCCATGAACTTGGGGATGGGCAGGAAGCTGGTGGTGTGGGCACCTACTTGATTTTATGTGCCCCCTGCCATAAATACATGCGGCAGAGGCAGGCAAAATGCACCCCCAAGTGAGCCACAACTTCTGTGTAGTATTGGAAAGTCACAACCCACTGGAATTAAAAACATTTGAAGCATTTGGCTAAAGGTAGACACGTCTCCTAGTTCTGATGGAATGCTTCCCAGGGTACTAAAAGAGATTGTAAGGGAAATAGCAAATGCACTAATGGCAATTTACCAAAATTTGCTGGACTCTGGGGCGGTTCCCGCAGATTGGAAAACAGCAAATGTGATGCCACTCTTTAAAAAAGGAAGTAGACAAAAAGCAAATTAACTTAACTTCTGTTGTAGGGAAAATGCCTGAATTTATCATCAAGGAGAAATAGCGAGACATCAGAATATAAATTGTCCCATTGGGAACATGCAGCATGGATTCATGGAGGGCAGGTCATGTTTGACTAATTTGGTGGAATTCTTTGAGAACATTACATGTGCAGTGGACAATGGGGAACCTGTAGATGTGGTGTATCTGGATTTCCAGGAGTCATTTGACAAGGTGCTGCACCAAAAGCTGCTGCATAAGATAAAGTTACATGGTGTTATGGGTAACGTATCAACATAGATAGAGGATTGGTTAATTCATAGAAAGCATTTGTGAGAGTACATGGGTGTTTTTCTGATTGATGATCACTGACTAGTGGTGTGCCTTAGGGATCAATGCTGGAACTGCAATTGTTTATGATTTACATAGATGATTTGGAGTTGGGGACCAAGTGTAGTGTGTCAAAATTCGCAAATGATACTAAGATGAGTGGCAGAGCAAAGTGTGCAGAGGGTGCTGAAAGTCTGCAACTGGATATAGATAGTCTGAGTGGGCGAGGGTCTGGCAGATGGAGTACAACGTTGGTAAATGTGAGGTCATCCATTTTGGTAGGAAGAACAGCAAAATTGACTATTATTTAAAGGGGAAAAAATTGCAGCATTCTGCTGTGCAGAGGGGCCTGAGTGCCCTTGTGCATGAATCACAAAACGTGCAGCAGGTAATTAAGAAGGCAAATGGAATTTTGTCCTTCATTGCTGGAGGGATGGAGTTTAAAAACAGTGAGGTTATGCTGCAGCTGTATAAGGTGGTAGTGAGGCCACACCTGGAGTACTGTGTAAAGTTTTGGTCTCCTTACTTGAGAAAGGATATACCGGCACTGGACAAGATTCACTAGATTGATTCCAGAGTTGAGAGGGTTGGCTTATGAGAAGAGACTGAGCAGACTGGGACTATACTCATTGGAATTCAGAAGAACGAGGGGGGATCTTATAAAAACATATGAGATTATGAAGGGAATAGATAAAATAGAAGCAGGGAGGTTTTTTCCACTGGCAGGTGAAACTAGAACTAGGGGGCATGGCCTCAAAATAAGGGGGAGCAGATTTAGGACTGAGTTGAGGAGGAACTTCTTCACACAAAGGGTTGTGAATCTGCGGAATTCCTTGCTACCTCATTGAATGTTTTTAAGGCAAGGATAGGTAAATATCTGAACAGTAAAGGAATTAAGGGTTATGGTGAGTGGGTGGGTAAATGGAGCTGAGTCCATGATAAAGTCAGCTATGATCTTATTGAACGGTGGATCAGGCTCAAGGGGCTGGATGGCCTAGTTCATATGTTCTTAAGATCTACGTGGTCTTGATAATTACGCTGAAACCTCCAATGGATAGAGCTGTTGCGACCTATATTGAGAGAGTCCTCACAGGCCCCAGCACAGTCCAGCTACATAAGATTAAAGCAGGCCACATCCTCTTTTTGCACTGCACTCGCTGCTGTAAAGCAACTAGATGTATCAAACTTGACAGACCAGGGAGAGGCAAGTGATGGGATCTGAGTGGTTGGGAGGGTCGGGGGAGGGCGAGGGGGTATTTCAATGCCAGAGGTCAAAGGGGCGGGGGTGTTATGAATCAGGTGATGTGGGGGGGGTTGGGGGTCAGGGGTCCATGGGTGGACTTTGGGTTTGTGGGTAGGGTGTGGTGTGGGAGGGATCAGAGGACAGGGGGCTGGAGGGTTTGGGGCAGATCAGATCCAGCCATCCTCTTGGATCAGGTCTGCGGGTCAGCGTGGTTGGGAAAGCCATGGAGGTGAGGGGTGGGGGTGGGGGGGTGGGGTGCGGTAGTCGGTCTGGGTCTTTATTACAGTTGCCCAGAAGTTACAAACAACTTTAATTCTTCTAACTTTTTCAGAGTAAATATTCCCATGATCTGTGCCGTCCTTGGTGCAGACAGATAGCTGGGATGTTGCCAGCACCGAACCATCCAAAGTTAATGATTAAATTTCAATTTTTGGATGGATCCCAGGAAGCGCAATTATCCGGAGGAAGTTAGCGCTTCTGGGCAATTACAGTGCAAACTCTTACCTGAAAAAGACCTGGGGTTGGTTCCCCAGCACATCTTTGGGGTACCTCTCATATCTGACGCCAGGGAGCTCAGAAGTTACGGCTCATTATTTCACAGATCACAGCACTTCAATTTCAAAGGAGGTTTGACATGTCTGTCCCTTGATGAGCTCTGCTACTGAGATGGTGGCGACTTGAAGATTTTTTGACTTTAGGCTTTGTGAATAATTTTATCTCTGTGGTTCCTTTGCCTTTCAATGGAGGCACACGGCGCACAAGGAGGTTAGATTTTCTGCTCATTGACTGTGAACAGACAGAAAATCTAGCCTGTGGTCTTTCATTTCATTATTCATGCTGAGACGCTATATAACATGCCTGACACTACATAAATAAACTCCAACTCTCCCACTCTAGATTTTCTGCATCAACTCTGTCCTCCTCTTAGTAGGGATGATGAATTCAATTATGAAGTTCTTACATGGGAAAGGTGTGAGGAAGTCAGGTTTTATTGTCATGGAAGGGGAAATAAAACTTTGATGTGATAAGAGGTGTTTAAAATCCTGGTGAGACTGTTTCCTGTGGTTGACGATGATAGAACAAGAGGACATAGATGTAAAATTAACAAAAACAGCTTGTACCTTTAACAAAATAAGACATCCCATTGTGCTGCATGGGAGCACTAAAATGTTGCAATCTCCGTACTTTAAAAAGAAAATTGAACTTCCAGTTAATGGTTGAAAGGATGACACAAGGGCTGGAATTCTCTGATGTCGGCCGCTGCTGCGATTCTCCAGTCCCGCTGCAGTGAGAAGAATTTTGGCTGAGCGCCAAATTCTCCGTTCTGACTGGCTGGGCGTACTTTGCAGAATTCCGGCCAAGATTTCACATTTTAAGACTTTTACTATAATAAGCAAACTGAAATCGCTTTGACAAACTTATATATTTAAGTGGTTGTATGATCGTTTAAGGTCACATGATTTAATGATGCTACCATTGAGGTGTTGCACAGGCTTCTGTCTTAGTTTCATTTTCTACTCTGTACAGACAACAGCCCCTATAATGAATCTGTTGTTATTATTTAGAAGTTACATATGCAAACCACACCTTTTTCTTTATGTTTAAAACCCACAATACTAACATGGTTAGGACATTAGAAAAAGAAAGTTGGCAACGAGGATGGGAGTTTGTTTCATCAAGAACATCGAGAAAAGATCCTAAGTAGAAAAGAATGTGGGTCCTCACCGAGGAAAATCAACAACAGAAAGACCAAGTAAAAAAGGAGAAAGGAAATAAAAATATTGGGGTAACCGTTTTGTGGGGTTCCTGCTGGGCACCATGGCCTCCATGTGTCTCCCAGGCAAAGATTTCCAGCGTAATGAGCTCTATCCTGGAATTGGTGCAGAACTGATTATAATATGGAAATCGCAATTTCCATTTCATTAGCGGGCCCGGGACTGAAGTCTTCGGGACCACCAGGGTCTCCCTCCCATGCCAGGAGCGATTCACCCCAGCGGGGTTTGCTCCTGCTCCCCACTAATGGGGAAGAGGCAGCTGACCCTGCTGAAGGGAATACAGGCCATTGGGGCCACCACAGGAGGTTGGGCTGCCACTTGAGCAGTGCCAGTCACTGCTGAAGGGGAAACTGGCATTGCCTGCCAAGCATTGGGCAGTGTCAAGGGGGTGGTGCCAGAGGGCCTATTGGGGGTGGGGCTCACTGGAGGGACAATCAGAGGCCCTGCTGCCACTCTGCAATCGGAATCTCAGGCAGAGGGAGGGAAGAGGTGCTCATGGCTGGCCATCCGGGTCGGTGCAGGGGGTGGGGGAGGAGCCCTTCCTTGGACTTTGTAGACTACAAGTCTAACGACTGTAAGGCAGGTGCTGAAGCCATTGTCTCCAAAGTCTTTTCAAATTCTTCCCATCAAAACAACCTGGCCCCTCTTTGTCCTTTAACAGCTGTGTCACCCAGATGTGTTGTCAGGTAGATTTCTGATAGGTCACCCGACCCTCTTCAATCGCCCTAACTTAAAGACATAACCCCCAAACCATAACAATCGTATCAAACTCAAAAGTAAAAACATGATGACGGGCCACAAAAGGAGACATTAGTGAAGATGACTAAATGCTTGGTTAAAGGGTTAGGTTTTAAAGAACATCTTGGAAAAAGAGGTATCGGAACAGGAAAAGCCTTCAAATATTCTTCCACTCTTGTGCCTTCCAGTTGTGGCTTGAGGTTTCACAAAGCTATTTCAGTCAGGAATATTTAATACTTCCACGTTTACAATAATTCTCATATCATAAAAGAGTGTATTTTGCAGCACATTATCAAATGTTTAGGGTCTGTTAAACTTTCACAAGTACACACATAGAAGCATTGAATCTCTACAGTGCTGAAGGAGGCCATTTGGCCCATCGAGTGTGCACCGACCGCAATCCCACCCAGGTCCTATCCCCATATCCCCCTGCGCTGGAGTCAGTTATCTCAGCTGGCTTGGTGGAGCGAGAGTGTGGTGCAGAATGATGCCCATGGTGCAGGTTCAAACCCCGAACTGGTGGTAGAGGTACATGGAAGGCTGCCTTCTTGCTTCCCCCATCCCCACTTGCTGCCCCTCAAGCTTTATTGCCATTTGTTATGTTCTAACAGAAAGAAATGCCCACGGTCCTTTGTGGATTATAGCTAATTACAAGTACACATAGCTTTGTTACACCGCTGTGTGTCTCATAACTGCTTATAACTATTGGGATAATGAACATAGCATGTGTCTAATCTTTCAACATTCCAGCTATGTAACACTATATAATCATCCTTAGGTACCTTTCTACAGCTAATTAAACATTCAATATTATAAGAAACAAATCATTAAACACTCGCTGCTGTGTAACCTACAGTAGAGGCTGATATTAAATCCAGGAATGGATTTCTGGTTGTGTATTACACAGAGGAAGACATGGGTCGGGATTTTTGGCCCCCCCCCCCCCCCCCCCCCGCCCCCCGCCCCCCCACCCCACGGCATGTTTTCCGGCAGCCCTGGCAGGATCCCCTAGTCCTGATGTCTACGGTGTTTTGTGAGGTTCTCTCATCTGCCGGGGATCCCACTATGGGGAGGGGGTTGCCTTTGGTGGGACCGGAAGATCCCATCGGACTAGAAAATTCCTCCCTAACTTAGTTGCAGGGAGACATTATTGATCTAACATTATTTAAACCTCCCCACTCGAGATGACAAGATAACAAAATGCTTAGACCTTGCAACATGCTAACTCTTCCATTCATTTGTAAAGTTTCAACTTTTTTGTTTGAAAGGAAGTTTCTGTGATTGACAGCTACCCAGAAAAGATCAGTGATTTGTTTTTGTCTACCTCAGGGCCTGGGGTTTCTGCTCTGTTGAACTTGTTTTGTCAGCACAAACAGCACAGAAGTTTGGGGAAATCATGAACACTTATGTTCAGCACAAACTTCCTGTGACTTTTTGGTGTGTTTAAAATCATTGTGACAGAAACTGGTCATTCCCACAAAATTGGTGACGCCTCAGATTAATTACCATGGTATAGTTCCATTACTTGCTCTATCTAGTGGGCTTCAAGGAGACTATAAAATTAAGCTGGGTGCAAAGACAATAACAGGGATCAGAAGAGAAAATGCTGGAAAATCTCAGCAGGTCTGGCAGCATCTGTAAGGGGGGAAAAGAGCTGACGTTTCAAGTCCGGATGACTCTTTGGCAAAGGGTCATCTGGACTCGAAACATCAGCTCTTTTCTCTCCTTATAGATGTTGCCAGACCTGCTGAGATTTTCCAGCATTTTCTCTTTTGGTTTCAGATTCCAGCATCCGCAGTAATTTGCCTTTATACACTAAAAGGGCCATTTAATTTACCAAGAATGGAGCCATTATATAACTCCAATATAATCAGAAACTGTTTATGTCTAGTTCCTTAAAAAGTTGCTTCCATTTATTTAAAGTTGGGCTATTCATGGCTGGTAGGTTAGATGCTCTGATTTGCTTATTTTTGTGATTAACACAACCAAAAATGGGTTTATCGAACTGCACCAAATTACCATTGAACTATTCTCAAGAAACATGTTTAAAAGCCACATTTTCAACAATTTTTAACAACATTTTAAAGTCAGGTTCAAAAGGACTGACCAACTGCGTTGGTTCATGGCAGACTCAATGCTTGGTGATTGGTAACATAAGAAAAATAATTTCTTAGAACTAGAACAACCTGGAGCACAATCTGAGCAAGGATCATCAACCTTGCCTGAGGCAAAGACTCTACCTCATGGTGTTTACTTTCATCTTAAAGTGTTATGGTTATTTAATTTTGGTAAAAACGTGTTGAAATGATACTCAAAATGCCAGTCAGACTGTCAGCTCATCAGAGTGCTAAATTGTAATCGAATGAGAAGGCTGAGAAAGTGAAGTTTACAATCGTCAAATGAGAAAGTTTCTGTATACATAAGAAAACAGCAATTTAAGATTTTTCTGTGTTAATTAAATGTGATTACTATTAAAGATTATGAATATATTAACTATGTGGTTGCCATCTATTCCATATAACATATTATTATATATTATTACACGTGCTCTGCTTACTTAGTTTCATGCGACTCTCATCACTCCATTTAACAAATGTAAGAATTGTAGTGTGAACTGTTCACAAGGCTTTAGCTGTCTTGTGTAAACAGAAAATGTGGCTAGCAGATCCAGACTGCTTACTCACAGAATACAGTAAGAAGTCTCACAACACCAGGTTAAAGTCCAACAGGTTTATTTGGTAGTAAATGCCACTAGCTTTCAGAATGCTGTTCCTTCATCAGGTAAGGAACAGCATTCCGAAAGCGAGTGGCGTTTACTACTAAATAAACCTGTTGGACTTTAATCTGATGTTGTGAGACTTCTTACTGTGTTTAATCCAGTCCAACGCCGGCATCTCCACATCATGACTACTCATAGAATGCTCACAGAATCCCTACAGTGTAGAAGGAGGCCATTCGGTTCATTGAATCTGTACTAACCACAATCCCATCCAGGACCTCTCCTCACAATCCCATGTATTTACCCTGCTAGTCCCCCGACACAAAGGGATAACTTATTACAACCAATCCACCTAACCAGTGCATCTTTGGAGTGTGGGAGAAAACTGGAGCACTCGGAGGGAACCCATGCAGACATGGGGAGAAAGTGCAAACTCCACACAGACAGACAGCCGGAACTGAACTCAGGTCTCTGGCACTGTGAGGAAGCAGCGCTAACCACTGTGCCGCCCTTATGGGCCAATTGCATTTCGCGTTGGTGCATAACAGTTTCAGATGCACATCAATGCATCAAGAATGAGACTGATTCTAATCTGCTGGAAGCTTTTAAAATATCTTACTGACATTTTTAATATGAGAATATAAAACAAGTCCTGACATGCACACCCACTGTGTAATGTCCTTGGGGTTGTAGGTTTTAAACAGAAGTAAAAGCTGTGGTTTGCACACGTAGATTTGAAGTAACAACAACAGATTCATTCCAGGAGGTCTTGTCTATACAGAGAACAAACTGAAAGTAAAACAGCAGCCTGTGGCAACACCGTAATGATGTCAACATCAAATCATGTTACCAGATCTTAAAGCATTCATAAATATAGAACAGTCTCCAAATATGAAAAATCACCTACAGAAAGAATGGAGCTTTATACCTCCATCAGAGAACACAGAACTCTGCTATTAGACTACTTCGCTGTTCATCAGACTGTGATCAAATTGTGACAGAACCAGAGTCTGCTGATTTCACATCAGCCAACAGATACTAGATTACAACTATCTAATAATAGACAGTTACAGTACAGACGCAGCCTAACATGTAATGCCTTTGAAATTTAACTTTACACTGAGGATATTTCAGAGGCCAAAGCTGGGAAAGTAGCTCTTTTGAAACAATGTATTACTGTGAGAAAGAAACCCTGTCCACACGTTACAATTCAACTCTATAACAACAGATCGACAGTGTAGTCACTAGGACCAATACGGGATGTTCTCTGAGGGAGAAGTCAATGTGACATACTAGTCTAATCAGGAACAGAGTCGGAGATCCATAGGGGCGTGTTGCTCCTTATCCCAGAGAGGGATCGCGAGAGTTGAGTATAGAAAGACCACTGAAGGCACTCTGCAAATGGTTATGTTTTATAGGCTCTTAGAGCCGATCCCTGAAGTTATAGCAGACAGTTTTGAGGGTGTGTGAAAATGATTATTGGACTGCAGGGTCCGAGCTCCAGGGCACTTTACCATGGGAAGTACGCACTTCCAATGGCTAGTACTGGGAACCATCTAAAATTGCAATCTTCAGATGATTCTGACTGTGTAACATCAATAGTTACCCAGAAGCAGTGAGAGAAGTTACAACCATGTCTAGCTTCTGGGTAACTATTGCGCAGACCCACACTGACTCCCCACAGGACACTCTTCACATTCCTAAACCCCCAGGAGTCTCCATGTTCCCTCCCCATAGGACTGGGAACCCTAAACCCTCTGGTTCCACGGGAATTACTCACCCCCCGACTTCACCATGGAGCTTCCCCCAACACTAACTACCCCAGCACCCAAGGCCCAACTCAGGCTGATCTTCCCACCAGCAAGCCTGATCTCAGCCTACCCTTCCTGAACCCCATTCGACCAAACACCTCCCCCCCACCTCCATTGTTGCCCATTTGTAATTGCCCTTGAACTGAGTGGCTTAGTACATTTCAGAGGGCAGTGAAAAGTCAACCACATTGCAATTACATGTGGGCCAGACATAGTAAGCACTGCAGATGTTCTCTACTAAAGGTCATTAGTGAACCGGATTGATTTTTACAACAAAAAGAGGGCTCACCAGCCTCTCCCCTGTCACCAGGGATGGTTCACTCCAGGGGGGTTTATAACAACTCCCCACTAGTGGGGAGCTGGCAGCCCGATCCCGCTAGAGTGAAGGGAGGCCACGAAGGCCTCCCAGGAGGTCGAAGATAAGGACCAGATGCCTCCTCGGCATTGCTAGCCTGGCATTGCCAGCCTGGTGCCCTGGCAGCGCAGGTCCACTGCGCATGCACTGATCTCCACTATGACAGATCAGTGTATGCGCAGTGGCCCGCTCAGCGCTATGCTGCGGACCTCTTCAGTGTGAATAGACACCTGCCCCTGGATTTTCAGCGTGAGGCACTCTGCAGTGCACAGAATCTGGGTGACTCATTTCAAAAATCCCGCTAAAAACACCAGTAGGGGTTATCCTGCTTTTACGCAAATTTGGCACTTAGAATTATTTTGGGAGAATCTCGGCCCTGGTGTTTATCGTATGTCTTGGTGACTGTCTTCTTTTGATGGCCTCTTGTTATGCTGTACCCCACAAGAGGAAACATTCTTTCAAAATCCACTCCATCAAAACCTTTCAGAATTTTAAAGACATCAATTAGATTAAACTCAGCCTCCTTCTTTCAACAGAAAAGAAGCACAGCTTGTGGATCCTTTCCTGATATGTATACCCCGGCATTTCTGGTATCATCCCTGTAAATCTTCTCTTTGCGCTCTTCAGTGACTTTATATTCTTTTCATAATATGGCAATCAGAATCACACAGCTTTCATACGAGTTCAGCATAACTTTTCTAATTTTCAATTCTTCCCTGCCAGAAGTAAAGCAACTGCTTGATTTGCGTTCTTTTGAAGGTCTTGCTAACCTGTGGTGTAACTTGTAGTGAGTGGCGTACTTGTCCTCCAAGGTCACTTTACTCCTCCACCTCACCTAACATTGCTCCTTCCATGTAAGGAATGATTTCCCTATTCTTCTTGCCAAACTTTACTTGCTCATGATTTGCCCATTCTGAAAGTTTCTTCATTGTTCCTGTAGCCTGTTGCTTGTCCCTTCCTTCCCACCCTTTGAAAGTTGTATTTTTAGGAATTGCGCTGGCCACTTCTGCCCAGCTGACCATGCCAAAAGTTTTTTAGAATGGCCAGAGTGTTATTAGGGCAACTGTCTTGGTAACAAGCGTAACTGATTTAGATTACCTCTTTAAATGTGGTGGGCAGGCTGCCAATTTCAGTGCCCTCCATATGATGGGGATGAGCTTGGGAGTTTGGTGGGATGGTGGCGGGATGGGCACCCATCCTATTTCATTCATGTCCCCTCCCCCAACTCACTGGAAACTTGCCGAGTCGTGGCATGTAAAATGCAGCTCATTACATTCTTGACTCCAAAGTCCAAATTATTTATGTAAATTACAAACAGCACTGATCCTTCTGGAACGCCAGTTCCTACTTTGTGCCAATTTGAATAACTACCCTACTCTTCCGCTTTCTGCTTTCTGAAGCATCCATTCTGCCCCGTCTGCTGATTCCGCATTCTCTGACTTTACTCATTCATCCATTTCTCTTGGGTGGAGAAATGGCAGATGGAGTTTAATCTGGATAAGTGTGAGATAATGCATTTTGGAAGGTCCAGTGCATGTAGGAATTATACAGTAAATGGTAGAATCTTTAGGAGAACTGATAAGCAGAGAGATCTGGGCTTACATGTCCACTGATCATGGCAATGCAGGGGGATAACGTAGTCAAAAAAGCATCCAGCATGCTTGCCTTCATTGGTCGAGGCATTCAGTATAAAAATGGCAGGTCACACCTTTAGCTGTACAGAGCCTTAGGCCTCATTTAGAATGTTGTGTATAGTTCTGGCCGCCACATTACCCAGAAGAATGTGGATGCTTTGGAGAGGGTACAGAAAAAGTTCACCTGGATATTGCCTGGTCTGAATGGTATTAGCTATGAGGAGAGGTTGGATAAACTCTGTTTGTTCTTACTAGAATGACGGAGGATGAGGGGTGACCTGATTACAAGATTATGAATAGCATGGACAGAATGGATAGTCAGATGCTCTTTCCTAGGGTAGAAAAGTCAAGTACTAGGGAACATAGATTGAAGATACGTGGGGGAAAGTTTAAAGGAGATGTGTGAGGCAAGTCTTTTACACAGAGGGTGGTGACTGTCTGGAACTCGCTGCCTGGGGAAGTGTTGGGAGCTGGTATGATTGCAGCCTTTAAGGGGCAACTAGATGAATACATGAATAGGATGGGAACTCGGTAAGTGCATACTATTTTAGTTTGGGCAGGCATCATGACTGGCACAAGCTTAGAGGCCGAAGGGCTGTACTTTTTTCATTCTTTGTATTAAGATGCATCTGATCAAAAGCCTTTTGAAAATCCAGGTAACTTACAACTATTCCATTCCCCATTGTCAACTCTCTCCATAATCTCCTCCAAAAATTTAACAAGATTGGTCAAGACAGTTTTTCCCTTTTGAAATCCATGTTAACTATGCAATATGATATTTTTTGTTTCTAGATGCTCTTCAATTCTTTCCTTTACTTGGGGTTCAGTTATTGTTCCTACCACTGATGTTAAACTTATATTTCCCTAGGCATGTTCTATCCCCTTTCTGAAATATAGGAATTAAATCAGCCAGTTTCCTGATATTGCACCTTATGCTAATGAATTATTAAACATTTATAATAATATCTCAGCTATCTCTTCCCTAAATGCTTTTAAAATACATGGATCAATTCATTTGGTGAGTCTCAAAATGGTGTCTGGGGTGGAAGGTGTGCAGAGTTTGGTGGAGAAGGCACCATGTCCAATGTGTCTCGAACTCTTCAGTGACCCACGAACAAAGAGGGATTTTTTTCCTCTTAGACTGTGATTAGTTTATTGCCTTTTTAAAAATTTTAAATACATTTATCTCATTGCTTATCTAATTGTTCACTGTAATCCCAAACTGTTCCATCAGCCTGCTAAATGCAGAACCAAAGTAATTATTTAATACTTAACCAATGGCTCTATTGTTAACTGTGGTATCAGCCTGTCTATCCCTTAATAATCCTGTTCCCTTCAAAGCCTTTGTGTTCTTATTGATGTGCCTGTAATGTGTTTCACTATTTTCTTTTATGTTCCTTGATGGTATAATTTTGCAGTTCCTTTTTGCCTTCCGTTTTTGACTTGCCTCCGAATCGCTTTGTGTTCTCTCTTATATGTACCCATCTGCTGTCTCTGTACTTGATGCACGCCTCTTTCGTAACTCACAATTGTCCCCTTATGTCAGTATTCTGCCATAGACTCAAATTAGCGTTTAGTTTGTTCTTTCCTTTCAGTGGAATATATTTGCCCTGCATGCTGTTGAACACCATTTTAAATGTTTCCTAATGTTGTTCTACATATAATTATCTATAATTACTGTATAACACAGTCAAACACCATCACTACAAATTCATGGAGGGAACCAAAGTACTTCTTGCCAAGGACTCTATGGACACAAATGAAGTTTCCAACAGCATCAAATGCAATCATTTCTGGAAGTAATGTGCGATCAAAGTTTGCAATAATGAGATTCCATTGCATATTTAATTCATGAATAAGAGTGAATGATCAGGTTTTTAGAGCCCACAGATGGACAAGATACTGTGGGTGATTAAGTGCTTGGAAGGCGGTTTGATTTGTAGTAGCTACAAATTTCTCTCCGAGAACTTCTAGTCCATTTCACGCACTGTCTACAATGTGACATGTAAACTGACAGCAGATGAAGTTTAAAATTCTTTAACAGTTTTAAATGCAATGATATAAAATTGTGGCAAACTATTCACAACAAATAAACAACTGTTCAAGATTTTGGAAATGATTTTCCCAATGATTTTTTAGCGCAGCGGGCTGGGAAACTCAAATGTCAGCTGATTCGCGTGATCCACGCAGGCCACCCGCACTTGAGGGCAAACCCCAGCGTCGGATTTCCGGTGCCGTAAGCTCCACGCCGACTTCCGGCACAAGGCTGCATTATATATTCAGACCCTGATTTCAATTTAATCTTAATATCATTAGTGGGCCTGGGACTGAAGTCTCCAGGCCTGCTAGCATCTCCCCCGCTTCCTGTCAGGAGTATTTCACTCCAGCGAGGATTACTACAGCTTCCCACTAACAGGGAGCTAGTGGTCCAACCCAGCTGGACTGAAGGGGGGTGGGTAATCGAGACCCCCCCCCACCCCCCCAAAAGCATTGAGCGCCGGGAGGGCAGTGTGCCCTGACACTGCCCAAGGGGCAATGTGCCCATGCCTAAGGGGGCACTGCCCACCAGTCATAAGGCAGTGCCAAGCGGGTGTGGCCGAACGGAGCAGGGCCTCTGGGAAGTGGGGGTGGGGTTCTGCTGCCACTCTGCATTTGGCCTAAGTGACAGCGGGAGGGAGGCCACCAGTTGGGGCTGGGTATCGGGGTGGCGGGGGTGGAAGCAACCAGGTAAGGGAGTCTGGGCTGCCGCAAGGGGAGTTTGGGATTGCTGTGGGGGAGAGATTGAAGCCGGCCAAGGTTGGCTCAGACGTGTCCGGGAGACCAGGATCTGGCAGTGAAGGGGCAGGGGGCGCCGTGGTGATGAGAAGGCTGGCGTTGCAGGAGTCGCGTGTCTGGCCAGCAATCGAGCAGACTAGCAATCAGCAGGCTGGCAGACGGGGACCACAGCACACACACTGATCTCGGTGCTGACAGATCGGCGCATGTGCAGTGGCCCACTCAGTGCTATGCTGCCGGCCTTTCCAGTGGGAATGGGCTCCATCCACTGATTCCTGGAGCGAACCACACTAGTGCTCTCTGCAGTGCATAGAGTGAGAGAGATTCTTTTTGAAACTCCCACGGAAACAAAAAACACGTGATTTATTCCAGTTTTCACACAAATTTGACACTTTGAATTGTTTTGGGAGAATTGCCTTTTTTGTTTCTACCTAATTCACTGTCAATCAGCTGAGCTTTGAAGCAAACTCATGTTCACAGAGCAGCAGAGGATTGTGTGAGGTGGCGGGTGGTCAGGATTGAGTTGTGGGTCAGTCAAGAGGTTGTCATGTAGGTGGCAGGGGAGGGCGGGGGGGTGGTTTGGAGTTACTCAGGTGTTAGCCTAGATTCTAATTAGCCTAGATCTTTCAAAATTATTTTATGGGATGTGAGCATCACTGGCTAGGCCAGCATTTTTATTGCCATCTCTAATTGCTCGTGGTGAGCTGCTTTCTTGAACCACTGCAGTCCAAGTGTGTACGTACACCCACTACATTTCCGGGGTAATATTGAGGTGAGTCTCACTTAACTGTCCCAAGTCTCTGAATCTAGCTCAGAGTTGGAAGCATCTGCGATGGTCCTGGCCAACGGAAGCTTAGGCATCCCAAGCAATTCCCACGTAGATGGGCACATTGGATTTGCAAGGGGTCCTGATGCACAACTTCAGTCATATGTCCAGTCTCCGACAAGCTGGAGACTTGGAAGTTTTGGCCCCGTGAGTTAGTTGACCAAAAGCTTGCTTGGTGAGATAGCTGTTAAGGAGTGGCCTTAAAGGAGGAAAGTGAGGAAGAGATGCAGAGAATTATAGGGAGGAATTCTGGAGTTTGGGGTCCAAGCAACTGAAGCCATAACTACAGTGGAGCAATTTTGACCATGCCCATTAGGAGAAAAACAGATTAGAATTGTTATAGACTATTTACCAGGCTCTTTCTGCTCACTGCCATTGCATCAACACGTGTTTTATAGTCTGCCAGTATGACACTGCACACACCAAACTCCTCCATGCTTTTAGGAATGGTACATCTTCCATTACATAATGCAGATACTTGTAGGAGATAAGCAGGTTTTTTTAAATCGCTGTCATGTTCAGAGGAATTGTAACAGGATCTCACCTGCTCCCAGTGTCTGCTAACTTGTATTAAGGCCAGAATTTTCACGGAGGCGAAATGACATTGGACCAGTAATCCAAAAGCATAAGCTAATGCTGTAGGGACATGAGTTCAAATCCTACCCTGGCAGTAGGTGGAATTTAAATTCAATTAATGATCTGGATTATAAAGCTAGTCTCAGAAATGGTGACCATGGCAATTATCATTGATTATTGTGCAAAAAAAAAATTTGATTCACTAATGTCCTTAAGGAAAAGAGAAACCTGGTATTTACCTGGTCTGGTTTACCTGATACCAGACTCACAGCAATGTGGCCTACACTTAACTGCCCCCTGAAATGGTCTAGCAAGCTATTCAGTTCAATGGCAATATCCACATCCCATGAAAGCACAAAGAAAAAAATCTCCACAGAGGCTCCCATATGCCAGATGGATCCTAGATCCAGAAGTCCTGTCCCATTTATGACAGATTCCATTTTCAATGATCAGGGAAAGGTGCCAGGGCATGAATTACATATGAACTGTGCTAAGTGCCAACAGATCCCATTTTCACTGTGGAAAGGTCGGAAAAGATATGTATAAGCATGAAAATCTTTGCAAAGACTTACCATCCATTTCCTGCTCACTTTTATTTTAGCTGGGGTTTTTGATGCTCATCACGTTCAGGCGGGAGCCTGATTGTTACATACTACATGATGTATGTACGGCCCCGACGTAGTTTGTGTTACCAATGATCAGACTATGAACCACATACATTAGTTTTGGGTGTTGAGTGAGGCTTCAACAATGGCCCTTAAAAGGTACCAATGCAACTTGTCCAGGATAAGGTGGGCTTTTGTTCTATAAGATTTTTAAGATGGAGGGGATGGTGGCATAGCGGAAATATCACTGTTTCTAGTAACTCAGAGACCAAGAGCCCGATTTTACCATCGTGTTGCGCCCGTTTTCAGGTGCGAAAACTTGATAAAGTCGGGTGTGAGGCGAGTAGTGCGATCTGCGCCCGCTTCTGCGCTGGTTTCCCTTTTACCAAGATCCCAAAATGGCTACAAAATTGACTTAATTGGCTGCACACCCAACCTTATTGGCACTTTCCCCTTTACCACCACGTTTGCCCATCCAAAATTGGCGCGAAACAGACATGGTCCACAAAAATCTGATTCGGGCGCTCCAGTTAGTGAGGAGCTAAGTGCCGAGCATCCAATGGCTCTCTGCTTGAGATCAGTGAGTGGGAAAGGGGGGTGCCCCGTGATCGGTCTGGGTGGTGGAGGGGTTGGGGCAATGTCAGTGGGAGGCATTATCTGATCCAGGAGCGATGTGGCAGGGGAGCTGCATTCTATCACTTTTTTTTGCACATGCGCAGTTGGAGGCGCCGATCGGAGCTGCAAGTTTCGGGTGCATTAAGCCCCGCCCACAGGCTTGTGCAGCACGATGCAGAATCGCTGATATTTTTGCAGGCAGAGTGCATATGGGGACACCCAAAGTCAGATATGGAACACTCCCAGTTTCAAGTTTGCCCAGCACTTTGAATCAAAATGGTAAAATAGGGCCCCAAAGCCCTATTGGCGGCATGGGATCAAATCCTGCCAAGGTAGCTGATGGAATTTGAACTGGAATGTACAGCTAGTAATAGTGACCATGAAATTCTGCACCCATCCTTCTCTGTTCTCAATATAAATCCAGGCCACAGGAACCCAAACGGAACAATTCACACCCTTCTAATGCTAAAATATATAGAACTTCATGAAATAATGTATTTGGAACTTATCAGACCCACCATGGTTAAAACTATTAAACTTCAGTAAGGCATTCTGGGCAAAATCAGGCAAAACATGAAAGATGCATTTTGAAAACAAAGTTATATATAAATGGACAATATACAAATACTTTCACTCTTATTAGATATGGAAAACAACTATGCAGCTTGATGAACTAGCACAGAGAATACTGATAGCTTGCCAAAGTGTCACAACAGCAAAATCAAACTAAACAGCCCAGAAACTGCAGAAGATAAGTGTTCACACATTGCACAAGACAGATCTGGTCACTTGAAAGCAAAATAACTGGACACCTTGATTTCTGAAACCTCTTACATTCTGTTCAACTATTCTAAAGGCTGCTGAAGAATTTTATGTGCTTTCCCATAAAGTGGATATGTTAAATACAATGGACCCTAAACTGTATAAAATATTACTACATCCTAAAATCTAGTAAATCTTATAAACGGGAATTTCAAATGGTTGGCGTGAGCATAATAAAAAAAAACCTTTCTCCATGCAATTGTAAAATGAATTATCTATTTGCATAACCTTCTTTGAGGCTAATATTCTATAACATTCTGTAATAACATTCCTCACTGGTCTCAATCATTTAAAGTTGCAGATTTCTAGTTCAATGGAATTCCTTGGCAGTAGATAAATAATGTTCCTCACAAAATCCCGCTGGATGAATTAACTTGGTTAATGGATTTTGATGTTTACTTAAAACCTCAAGCTTACTGTTATTATTACATTCAAACAGACTGCTGTTGGAGGAAAGATTAACAAACCCCCGTACGCAATGTGGGATCTGCCATTTCTTTAATCCTATCCACTTTTGTGTATCCTTTGGTTTCTCTCCTGCATTGTTCACTAGAAGTTGTACTTCAGGAGGTTAACCCTTCTCATTTAAAAAAAAAGTTGCTTTTCCCTCTCTCAAACCATCAATTTTACATATCCGTTCTGCCGAAGGTTTTTATTTTTAACTCATTGCACCCAAAAGGGAAGTATGAAAAATAATTTCATTAACTGTTTCCTCATTGCTGCAGTTTTCATAAATACTTTACCTTAGAGGAGTAAGTGTGACCATCAGACCCGCAGACAGAACTGGAATGCGTCACTGCACAGGGCTTGCATTTGACCAAATTGGCTCCTCCGATTGACTGTCTACGAAGAAGACTGTCCTTTCTCTGTCTGACACTGCAAAGAGAAAATACAGCTGATTACATGAAGTGGCAAAGCCAATATATATTCTATAATAAAAATCTCCTTGTTGCTATTCCTGGAGATGTTCCGAAGGTGAGTTGCATCATTGGGGTGGAGGTATTGGCCTGATTGTATGGGGGAGCCAATGCCCTAGTGGTATTATTGCGAGACTATTAATCCAGAAACTCAGCTAACGTGCTGCATACCTGGGTTTGAATCCTGCCACAGCAGATCGTGGAATTTGAATTAAAAAAAAATTGAAATCTGAAATTAAGATTCTACAGATGACTACGAAACCATTGTCGATTGTCAGAAAAACCGTCCTTATCTGGTCTGGCCTACATGTGACTCCAGAGGCACAGCATTGTAGTTGGCTCTCAACTACCCTCTGAATAAGGGCAACTTAGGGATGGGCAATGAACCTGGCCAGCCAGCGATGTCTACATCCCACAAACGAATAAAAAAAAGAACAGATTCAAAAGGTGACAAAGGATAATATTAAATGAGTAAATATTTGTGCATGTACTGGGCTGAATTTTATACAGAGATGGTGGCCCTGTCCACCACCTGGAAGATGGTGAGGGACCCTGATTCTACTGGCCCTGGAAGACATGGCCAGGTGTTATGGTGGTAGGTGCGAAATTAGCTGCGGTTGTGTGTTCCAACCACCCACTGCCTCCACCCAACCCCGCAGGCAGAGCCACTTCCAAGAGCTGCCACCCAATCAAAAAACCAGCAGCCTTCTGGTCCCAACAGCGCCATTGGGAGTGGTGGCCATTGCTGGGACTGCAGCCAGTCTCAAAGCAGACAAGTCTCTGGAGGCCAGAGTTCAGGATCAGTGCAGTTGTGCTAGAGGCAGCAATCAGAATCAAGCGGCTATATCCACTGCAGGGCGATGGGTGGGGAGCATGAAACATGGGCACCTCTGCTAGTGATAAAACATCAACACTGGCATTCCAGCAGCAGGGAGAAGATGGATCTGAGTGGCCATTAAGATACCGGCACAGACAGGTAGGCGATGGGCCAAGTCCATTATCCTTCCCCCATCATCCCATCTGATTTTGCCCCTTCAATTACCCCACTTGCCAGCCCATTCCTCAGGAAGTATGGAAGGTGTTGGTGAGTAGGGGCGACATGGATGTTTGCCAAGTTCCAGCCAATATATCAGACCCATCAAAAGATTGTGAATATCTGCAAATTGCAGCATTTTATGCTCTCTTTGTATCCGTATTCCTGGTGAAGGAGAATCTATTTAGTGCAAGACTGATATTTTAAATTGCCTTCTCCTATCTGAGTTCTTTCAAATTATGGAACTGAGCTTTCTCTAATAGAGATGAAAGTTTGCTATCCTTGTAATGCAAATCATGCATCTAGCTTAGCAGAATAGAACCTTTAAATGTTGCAATCTAATATGTCCCTTTACGTGAGAGGTGACCATGGTGTAACAGCCTGAGTTTGAGAATACTATAGATTGCATTGATCAAAGAACTTATTCAATTTTGCGAAGAGATGGAGGTCTTACCTAGTTAACTGACTTGTTTATCGCTAAATCTAATCTTGAGTGTTCAGTAGGATGTTGCACTCTTCTGGATCAATAGTCCAGCTATTTGGCCTTTACAAAGTTTTGCTAACTTCCTAGTGGTTTTCCACACTTGAGACTGCACATGGAAATCATGTTAGAAACAATGATTCCTGAATTGCCACAGGGGCTCTATTATCAGATACATCAGGTCACTCAGGCTGGCATGCCAGTGACGCAAGGTGCATTGGAATACTTAGTGTTGACCAATTCTACAAAACCTCGCAACTTTGTGGAATGGATAGTTCCACATATCTTTACATGTGAAGGGTTGAAGGAATGTGGCCTTGTGATGAGCTTTGACTCAGAAGCAGTAAGAGCAAGGAGAACTTGTAATTGCTCAGAATTGGACGGTTTTATAGTGGTTTGTGAATAGACATGTCTATTGTTCGTACGATAGATTGAACACTTGAGGGGATGTGACAATTTTGATCAGGTTTCATGAATGGGAGATTTTTCAGTGTCAGGTTTATGTGAGTGAGAGCCCTGTTAGATTGTAGAAGCTTGATTTGTCACTCACGAATACTGTTTGAGTGGCTATGGAGATGCCGTGGCCGGGGGAGGGGTGGGCATGGAGATTGCAAAGGGAAGTTGGTCTGAGGGCCACTAAACCAAAGAGCCATTGATACAACCAGGCTGAACCATTTGCCTTGCTACTTGTCTGCCTCAGTGGCTACCCCTGAAGGCCACTTCCCTGGAATGAAGCTGTGGCAGTTAGGTGCCCCTTTAAAGTTGCTGAGTTGGAAAATTTCATGACTCAAGGTTCTGATCACGATGGAGAAAATCTGGCCCTTGTTTCCTGATCACATTATGAAGACAGCCATGTTAGAACCTGTCTTGTACGTATCTAGGCTAAGGCAGCATACTGCTATTTTGTCCATTAAAAATTAAGTTTAAAATAGCTTTGGTTCTTAAGGAACATTCCGAAATATCCTCTAGTCAAAATCTTTAGGCTCAATTTGGGATATAAAACTAATTTAATATTGGACATATCGCCATTATTTTTGTCCAATTTAGCTGTGGCCAATTGACTTCATAGAATCATAGAATCCCTATAGTGCCCAAGAGGCCATTCATCCCATTGTACCTGCACCGACTGTCTGATGTGACCCTCTCCCCACCCTATCCCTCCAACCTCACACATTTACTGTAGCTAATACATCTGACATACACATCTTGGGACACTAAGGGGCAATTTAATGTGGCCAATCCACCTTGGTGCACAGTGGTTAGCGTTGCTGCCTCACAGCGCCAGGAACCCAGGTTTGATTTCCGCTTGGGTCACTGTCTGTGTGGAGTTTGTACATTCTCCCTGTTCTGTGTGGGTTTCATCCGGGTGCTCTGGTTTCCTCCTACAGTTCAAAGGTGCACGGGGTAGGTGGATTGGTCATGTTAAATTGCCTCTTAGTGTCAGGGGAACTAGCTAGGGTAAATGCATGGGGTTATGGGGATAGGGCCTGAGTGGGACTGTGGTCGGTACAGACTCAAAGGGCCGGATGGCCTCCTTCAGCACTATAGGATTCTGTGATTCTAACATGTACATCTTTGGAGTGTGGGAGGAAACTGGAGCACCTGGGTGAAACCCACGCAGACACGGGGAGAATGTGCAAACTCCATACTGACAGTTACCCAAGGCTGAAATCGAGCCTGGGTCCCTGGCACTGGGAGACAGCAGTGTTGAACACTGTGCTGGCCACTTCAAAATTACAAATCCTGGTTTGGTTTCCAGAGATGATTCACAGGTAACAGTTTACATTTTTTTATGGTCTTAGAATACTTCACATGTATTTTCTTCTGCAGAAGTTCCTCTTTGGAACAAAGGGGAAAATGTAGTTATTTAAAATTCCTGGCAGAGACAATGTAATTCTATTAAACTTTGGAATGGATTGTCTGACCTTGCTGCTGTGACAGAGGAATTGCTGGTCCTTTCAACTAGTGCGCACCATTAATGCACTGACCACGTCCTCAGCTTTGAGAATCAGATCAGTTAAATTATTAAGTAATACTGAGGCACACCTCAGCAAAGGTATAGATTCTGTACTGAGAGTCAGGACATGAATTCCATAATGGCTGCTGCAAAAAACATGAAGGCATTCAATCAGGTAAAATTAAGTGACTGGAGTGTGCAGGCATCCTGAAAGGCTTCAACATGATCCGAAACAGTTTTAAAATATTTGCCAGCCTTTCAGGAAGCTGTCTGGGGGCTGGAGAGGGGGAGAGGGGGGACAGGGCTCGGGGAAGGCAGAAAAGTGGCAGTCATGAAGTTTAGTAAGATGTCACGGCAATGAACAAATCTAGTCCGTGGGTTAGTGTTGGAATGGCAAAGGCCTTTTGATGCTGCTTGAGGTTTTTGATTTGATTTGATTTGTTGTCACATGTATTAGAATACAGTGAAAAGCATTGTTTTTTGCAGACAAAGCATATCGTTCATAGAGAAGGAAACAAGAGAGTGCAGAATGCAATGTAATTGTCACAGCTGGGCTGTAGAGAAAGATCAACTTAATGCACAGTAAGTCCATTCAAAAGTCTGCCAGCAGCAGAGAAGAAGCTGTTCTTGGGTCAGTTGGTACGTGACCTCAGATTTTTGTATCTTTTTCCCTATGGAAGAAGATGGATGAGAGAATGTTCAGGATGCGTGGGGTCCTTAATTATGCTGGTTGCTTTTCCGAAGCTGCGGGAAGTGTAGACAGAGTCAATGGATGGGAAGCTGGTTTGCGTGATGGATTGGGCTACATTCATGACCTTTTGTAGTTCCTTGCAATCTTGGGCAGAGCAGGACCCAGGCACATGACTGGGTTGGAGATGGGTGGATATAGGAGATTGTTTTAAATAAGGGTCATTAGCATTGGGACGTCCCTGGTAATGTAAATGGATATGGTATGATAATGTTTTTTCTCTTTTCATTCGCAGGTTTTAAGTCAGTCCACCTCATGTCCAACGAGGGGCATACACGCGATGGGTCGTACTGGGGCTGCTCTTGGTTGTTCGAGATTGGCCTAGTGCTTCATGTCGTTAGTGTGTGCCTAAACTGGACCAGACACTGGGCAAGACAATAGCTCAGTGACTATCGCTGATTGCTGTGCAGACACATGGATTTGGGCCGGTGTCTGTGGGAGTTTGCGCATTCTCCCCGTGCTTGTGTGGGTTTTCTCTGGGTGCTCCGGTTTCCTCCCACACCCCAAAGATGTGCTGTTAGGCTGATTGGCAGGAATAAATTGTCCCTAAATCAGATTCCCTCAATCTGGATGGCCATAAAACATTAGACAAGGGTCGTGGGTGGAGTGGGGGGACTGGTGGTGTTGAGATGGCGGCGCGGGCTCGTTGGGCCGAAGGGCCTGTTTCCCGGGCTGATTTTGTTCTTTGTTCTTTGTACAACAACAAAGAATGCTTTCTATGGTGTATCTGTAAAAATTGGTGAGTGTCCTAGCTGACATGCCAAACTTCCTTCGTCTTTTGAGAAAGTAGAGGCGTTGGTGGGCTTTCTTAACCACAATGTTGGCATGGGGAAACCAGGACAGGTTGTTGGTGATCGAAACACATAAAAACTTGAAGCTCTCACCCCTTTCTACTTCGTCCCCTTGATGTAAAGAGGGGTATTTTCTCCTTTACACTTCCTGAAGTCAACGACAATCTCCTTTGTTTTGTTGACATTGAGGGAGAGATTATTGTTGCTGCACCAGTTCACCAGATTCTCTAACTCATTCCTGTACTCTGTTTCATCATCGTTTGAGATCCAACCCACTACGGTGGTGCCGTCAGCAAACTTGAAAATCGAATTGGAGGGGAATTTGGCCGCACAGACACAGGTGTATAAGGAGTAGGGGGCTGAGATCACAGCCTTGTGGAGCACCAGTGTTGAGGATGATTGTGGAGGAAGTGTTGTTGCCTATCCTTACTGATTGTGAGTTAGGAAATTCAGGATCCAGTCGCAGAGGGAGGTGCCGAGGCCTGGGCCACGGAGTTTGGAGATGAGTTTTGTGGGAATAATGATGTTGAAGGTTCAGCTGTAATCAATAAATAGGAATGTAATGGTGTGAGAAAGATATGAACGACTAGTAGTCCAGGGTGTAATTCCCAGGAAACAGGAGTACACCGTGCCTGGCAAAGCAATTCACTGTATCAGCATAACCCTAAGGACAGATGTAGTGAATACAGAAATTTTGAGGAACATGCCAAGACTATCAAATAGTACCATGAACAAGGTGGATGGTCCACAATTGGATTCCATAAAACATCACCTATTCCATATTTTCTGTCAAAAACTCGAACAGCACTACCACTCTTTCATTAAATCTCATGCTAGCTCCACTCAGGCTGGTACTCATTCAAACCACAGCTTACAGCTGAAAGCACTTGCCACCCTCGTGGGGCTGAATTTTAAACCTGAGGGCGGTGTTGCTGCTCCCCCATTTCCCCCCCCACCTCTCCTTGACGGAGAAGTCATGAAGTGCTGCGGGCCAATCAAATGATTGGCAGATCTCTTGGCTCAGCAGTGCCACCAGGGGTGATGGCCACTGCTGGGACTGCAACAGTTCCTGTGAAAGGGGTTCAGCCACGGAGACCAGGCTGTGAGGCTGCCAGTGTCTCGCTGCTTCTGGATGCAGATCAGAAATGGCCACAGGGGCTGTTGAACACTGACATGCTCCTATCTGCCTTTTTTAAAGGCAAATCCAGCCCCAGGCCCTCAGATGCCATGTGATCCGACATCCAGAAATATCTCAAGCCAGAACTGGCAATCATAGTCGTTACCGAAATGCATCAGTTAATGGATTTAATTTTTAAATTCTAGCATGACCACATATAAACATAAAAATATTAATTCTTACTGTAACGAATTCAAGTCATGTTTGTATAAATAAAGCACTCCTGGGTCTTCTGGGATTCTCTTAAGGAGGGCAAAGCTAGATATGGGCAGAAAATGTGAAATCTCAATAATTTATGAGATTTTACACTGAAGGAATTTTGTTGGCCAATTTAAAATACTTAACACATCGCTACTCACTGTGGCAGCCAAAACACTAATGGCACAGCATGCAGATGAAAATAATGTGAAACGTAAAAAGCGAGAGAGAATGAAACAAAGAGATGTCTGAATAAAGTGAACAAGGCATAAATATTTGCAAATTTTGCTTAAATATATATACACCAGGAATTCACGAGCATTTTCCCACACTTCTTCAACAATTCAACATATGTTTTTTATGATGTTCATAATAAATTACTTTTTTTAATGGAATTTCAGGATCTGTAAATGCATTTTAGGAATTATCACTGCATGCAGAATGAAAAATCAATTTCTCAACATATAGTATGATATTAGAACAGAGGCATGGGAGATCTGGTTCAGAGGCAGATCTCTGCCTCTGAACCAGAAGCTCCAGGTTCGAGTCTCAACCCAGGACTTGGATGTGTTCATAACACGACCAAACAGGTTGCGCATCAATCTGCAAAACTCTTCCCACAAGCCAATGGCAGGCAATAAGAGTGGGAGAGACTCCTGGTCAGCTGAGTTTGATGCAGAGTGATGTCCCTCAAACTATAAGCCTCTGCTGACAGGCTGGCAACCAATTCCAGGAAAATTTGCTATGGGAACAGATGAAAGTCTGCCTTTGACAACATACCACATGGTGGATTGTTGCATAAAGTTAAATCTCACAGGATCTAGGCTGAGGTATCTAAATGGATATAAAATTGGCTTTTTGACATAAGCTAGAGGATGGTTGTAGAGAACTGTTTTTCAAACTAGAGGCCTGTTACCGGCGGTGTGCCTCAGGGGTCAGTGTTGGGTCTACTGTTACTTGTCATTTATGTTAATGATTTGGATGAGAATATAGGGGGCATGGTTAGTAAGTTTGCAGATGACACTAAGATTGGCGGCATAGTGAACAGTGAAGAAAATTATCTCCAATTGCATCGGGATCTTGATCAAGTGAGCTGACGAATGGCAGATGGAATTTAATTTAGACAAATGTGAGGTGATGCATTTGTTTGTAACTTGATGCAAAAGAAATTACAGAGGAAGACGTGATAAATGCCGTACACAACTGCTGCTTTCAATGTCTGAGTTATTTTGGTGGTATGCTGTTTGCCAGTGCCTGCAATCTGAAGATAGAGAGAAGCTTCTCAACCAACAATAGTTCAGGAAGTGCTCAACAAGTTTAACCGGCTGCTAGCACAAGTTGCCTTGGTGACTGCCATGCATCCTTCCCATTGTAAAGGGTAACCATAGCAATGAACTTTGTTACAAATGTGTCCTCCACTCCATCTAAACCTCCAAGGGCAACTAACTTTTTGGCAAGCGTGAAAGCAGGAATACCTTGGAGACCAGCTGCATGACTGAGTGCGTGTTTTCGATAAAGACCAACAGGATGAAGTGCAGACAAAAGAATAAGTCATAAATTTTAGCCGGGCTAGGCTGGAGTCTGTGCTAAACATAAGGGGAAAAGGAACAGCAACCAGAACAAAATGGAAAGCCAAGGTAAAGTAAAAGAAAATTCAAAGTGGTTTCTTTGTCAATGGGAATTGCAGCCAGGTCCTTTGAATAATCATAGTGAGTGGGTCATAATGCCACACATCTGTACAATGACATGTTGTAATGCCAGGAAGGGCATTTGTGCTCGCTATATACATGGGAGAAATGCATCTAAGCTCTGATCATCCTTTTACATCTGCAGTTGGGAATACACTGACTTGATTCTAATTTATGCAATGACATTTGCAATTAATGAGGTTGCCTATTTAAAGCTGAATGCTAAGCATACTAGATAAATTTTACTACATTTTTTAAAGAGGATGTAAACACTGGTTGCGATAATTGTATAATAATTGTTTAATTTTATGCAGATGGTGGGCATTCACTTGAGCCCCTAAATCTAGATACAGACTAAAACAGTGGCAGTTGGGTTTGGTGATGTATGATTGTAATATGTCACTCTGTAGATAAATATTAAAAAAGTGTGCAGGGATTGGCTCCTTCATCAACTGGCTATCTGAAATAGAACCGTTGCTTCCTGTTATGTGAGCGGGAAATACAAATATTGACACTGTTGTTGCAATCGTGAAAACGTGAATATTCAGCTTCAAACTTGTTGAGTTAAAAGACTAAATGCTGAAAAATTGTAAATTTATAAAGAGCTAAGATTTCACAGCAGCTAGTAGAATGTAAAACAATAATTAATAAATTTGGAATTAAAAGCTAGTCTAATGGTGACTAAGAAACCATTGTCAATTGTCATTAAAAAAAAAACTCATTCCCTAATGTTCTTTAGGCAAGGAAGTCTCCTGTCCTTACCTTGTCCAGCCTACATGTGACTCCAGACCATACCTGTGTGGCTGATTTAAATGCCCTTTGAAGGGGCCTCGCAAGCCATTCAGTTGTATGAAGCCACTACCATGAAACCAGATAGACCACATGGCTTTGACCGATGCACCAGGAACAATAACAAACCCAGCACTATCAACCCTGCAAAGTTCTCCTTACTGACATCTGGAATCTTCTGCCAAAATCGAGAACTGTCCCATAAACTTGTCAAAATAGCCTAAAATAGGCAAACTCATGGAATCATACCTGATAGACTCTGCTGTTAAAATTCCTTGACTCTACGATTCACCCTCCAGGCTCCCACTGCCTGCTTTAACCCACATGACCCCTTCTTACCACTGATTTCCTGAATGTGTCCCCAGGGTGCATCTGTTGAAGCATTCCCACCCCCTCCCCAACCCCACTCCCACCCCAGCATGGCCCTTCTCACCCTCCCACTCCACACAGCCTCACCCATTCAACAACTCCCACAGAATCTCTTTCTCATGCCACTCCTAACCGCTCCCTTTCCCCTCTAGGATCCAATATCCACGCCAGCTCCTCAATCCTTTCCTCCCATCTAACTCCCCTATCAGTATAGACCATTGCTGCCCACCTATTACAAGACACTGCAGTGTCAAGATCCACATAGTTGATGCTCCATCCACCCATTGCTGGACATGGTGTTCCAGGGTCCAGTCAACGGAAGTCTCCGTTTTCCATCCTGAACTCTGGACGTTCCAGACTAGTGTGATATCTGCTGGACAATCAGGTGGGGAGAGTGAGGGGTTGAGGGAAAGGGGATGATTGTAGTTTGGCCTTTATCTATTTCGCATTAACAGGATGCAAAAAGATTTCATGCTGACCATTGGTGGGAATGATTATTGATAGGCGAGAGCGCAAATTGCCATCGTCATTTCAACTCCTGCCATGTTCTTCCCCTACCCCATCCATCCACCATTAAACCCGCTGGGGTAGAGGGCAGGGAGAGGCAGTGAAACTGGATAGTTGCAATATCTCAGACGCCACCGTCACCATCCCTGAGAATGTCCTGTCCCACTTGCAGAACAGACCCACCTGGAGGGATTTGCCCTGGGAATCGTCAAACATTGATTCAGGTCCCACAAAGTCTCACAGCATCAAATCAAACATGGGCAAATAAATCCTTTGCTGATTACCACCTACTGCTCTTCCTCAGCTGATGAATCAGTATTCCTCCATGTTGAACATCACTTGAAGGAATCACTGAGGGTGGCAAGGGCACAGAATGTACTCTGGGTGGTGACTTCAATGTCAATCACCAAGAGTGGCTCAGTAGCACCACTACCTACTGAGACTTAAAGAATATAGATGTTAGATTGAATCTGTAACAGGTGGTCAGAGGGAAAAACTGACTTGAATTTGGTCTCACCAATTTATTAGTTGAAAATGCATATGCCCATGATAGGATGGGTATTAGTGACCTCCACATAGTTCTTGATGAGATGATGTCCCATCTTCACATTGAGGATATTCTCCGTCATGTGTGACACTTTCACTGTGCCAAATGTGATATATTTTAAACACATCTAGCAACCCAAAACTGGGCATCTATAAGGGGCTGTGGACCATCAGCAGTAGAGTTGTATTCAATCATAACATGTAACCTCATGGTCTGGCATATCCCCCACTCAACCATTACCATCAAGTCGGAGCATCAACTTTAGTTCAATGCAGAGAACATGCCAGGAGTAAAACCAGGCATACCTAAAAATGAGATGTCCAACCTGGTGAAGCTACAACACAAGATAACCTGCACACCAAACAGCATCAGCAGCAAGTAATAGACAGAGCTAAGCAACTTCCCAACCAACAGAACAGATTGAAGCTCTGCAGTCCTGTTACGTCCTGTTGTGAATGGTGTTAGGCAATTAAACATACATAATGTTATTTGTGCTCCATAAATATCCCCATTCTCAAATATCCCAGCCTATCAATATAAAAGATGTGTGGATTAGGTGAATTGGCCATATTAATTGACCCTTAATGTCAGGGGAATTATCAGGGTAAATACATGGGGTTACAGGGATAGAGCCTGGGTGGGATTGTTGTCTGTGCCAGCTCGATGGGCTGAATGGCCTCCTTCTGCACTGTAGGGATTCTATCAAAAGATAAGGGTGAAGCATTTGCAACAATCTTCAGCCAGAAATGCCGAGTGAATGATCCATCTTGGCCTTCTCCTCAGGTGCCCAGCAAGACAGATGCCACAGAACCATAGAAACCAACAGTGCAGAAAGAGGTCCATTGGCCCATTGAGTCTGCACCAGCCACTATCCCACCCAGGCCCTACCCCCATATCCCTACATATTATTACCCACTAAATCCCTCTAACCTAAGCATCTTAGGACACTAAGGTACAATTTTAGCAAGGCCAATCAACCTAACCCACACATCTTTGGACTGTGGGAGGAAACTGGAGCACCCGGAGGAAACCCATGCAGACACAGGGAGAATGTGCAAACTTCACACAGACAGTGACCCAAGTCAGGATTCAAACTCAGGTCCCTGGAGCTGTGAAGCAGCAATGCTAACCACTGTGCTACCGTGCCACCTGTCATGCCAGTCTTCAGAAAATTTTATTCACAGCACACGATATCAAGAATGGCTAAATACTGCAAAGACAATATTCCAACAGTATTGAAGACTTGTGCTCCAAATCTAGCCGCATCCCTAGCCAAGCTGTTCTACTGCAGCTACAACACTAATTGGCAATGTGGAAAATTGCCCAGGTTTGTCCTGCCTACTAAAAGCAGGTCAAATCCAATCCAGTCAATTACAGCCCCATCAGCCCACTCTCAATCATCACCAAAATGATGGAAGGAGTCGCCATCACTGCTATCAAGTGGCACTTACTCAGCAATAACCTGCTCACTAACTAGTCAGTTTGACAGCAGTACTGACACTCAGAATAATGCAATGCAACAGTACTGATATTCAGAACAAAAAAAAAGCAGTATTAATACTCAGAATGGAAATGAGTTTGGTATTGTAGAAAAGCAGAGGAATTTGAGGTTCATGATCACAGCAAAATAAGGGGAGTACTGCAGGTTGAAGGGGCTGTTAAAAAAACTAATGGAGTTTTCGGTGTCGCAATTGGTGTGAAATATCAAAACAAAATATAATAAACTCAACACTTCAGAACACTGTGTGCAGCATTGAGCTCCACGGTTTACTGAGAAGATATTCAGCCTTTAGAGATGGCACATTACATATTCACCAGGATACTGCCTGGCATGAGGACATATAAATTCAAAGCAGAATTTTTTTTATCACAACATATGTGGTGATACTATAGCAGTGTTTAAAACTATGAAAGGATGGCTAAAAAGATACAGACTATAACCAGTGGCTGAGGGTCCTGACTGAGGTGATATAGATAAAAGTGAGAACTTTAGATCAGAGAGTGAGATAACAACACTCCTGTGCAGTTTAAGGCTGTGCAGTTCATTTCCAGGGTTAGTGGCTGGGACTGAAACTTTGACAAAATGCAAGATTAGGGTCAGTTAGGTGTCTGAAAGAGACACAGGAAATGGGAGTTTTGAGAAGAGAGGTTATGTAACCTGAACTATTTGCTTGCTTGGGAAATATACACCAGTGTGGATTAGCTGGGCGAAGGTGGGCCTGTTTCTATGTCATAATTTCTATCTATTTCTATGTATGTGCTAAACATGAACAAGATTTACTTATAATCTTAATAATGCACTTCCATTTTAAAACAACAGCAGCTACAAAGTCTGAGCTAAAAGAACCCCAAACTTCAATCTCCTGGACAGCATAAAATTTAAGAGAATAATTAGAAACTTTGATTTTAACATAAATTAAATCAATTGTGGAATATTTAATTTCACAGATCAGAAATTCCTACTACCTCCTCTCACTTCCAATCCTTTCACAGAATCCCTGCAGTGAAGAAAGAGCCATTCAGTCCATCGAGACTGCACCAACTCTCCAAAACAGCATCTCACCCTGGGCCTCGCCACCAACCTATCCCTGTGCATTTTCCATGGCTAATGCATCTAATCTGCACATCTTTGGACTGTGGAAGGAAATCAGAATACCTGAGGGAAACTCATGCAAAAACAGGGAGAACATGCGAGCTCCACACAGTCACCCAAGGTCAGAATTGAACCCAGGTTCCTGGCATGCATCATGCTGCCCCTCTCTTTGCATTCAGAGAATCTATTCTTTCTCACATCCCTGTATACTCTTAAAACATTCATTGTCCTTTTTAGTTAAGTCGGGCAGCATGATCGATGCAGACTTGGAGGGACAAAGGGCCTGTTCCTGTGCTGTAATTTTTTTTGTTCTCTTTCTTATTAGTTGTGTAGTTGCAGTGCTTACTCAAAGTTGCGTGACCTCTCTCTCCCCCAGGTATACACACAACTTTAATTAGTCTCAAGAGTATTTATTAATATCAAAATGGTCTGCAATAGCTAAGCTTATTTTGATTTAGATTCAAAATACATTGGAGTAAGATGACATGTTATGCAAAATAAGATAACTAGGTTTATTTAACTCAAAGCTGGCTATCATTGACCACTAGCTAATTTAGCACAAAATGTATTAGTATATTCAAAAGATTTCAGTAATTCTGTTAACGAATTAAGTTTGATGTATGAAATGCATGCTAACAGAGCAAAAGCTAACCTACAGCTTTAAAAATGATAATAAACCAATAAAAATCCTCAAAACTGAAATTAAGTAGTTAGATGTTAAAAAAAGGTAGAACAAATTATTTTTTAAAGTAACATAATTATGTTTGCATGCATTAATTTAGTTATATCTTACTGTCTGACCCTGCTTTGCTCAAAATCTTGATTTTGACTAAACATTGCAGAAATGTGAGTACGATTCATACATTCAAGGAACCACTGGCACTTATTAATCATTGAAAATATTAAAAATGTCACAATTGTTCAGGATTACAAAGTTCAGCATTCACAGACTACAATGGAAACAATCAGTCCCAAACTGTGCTGCTTTATAGGATGTGCCACCTGATCGTCTGCACTAAGAAGCAAGACTTTTAGATTAATCTCAGATTACAAATTTCATGCTATGAAATTGCATTAAAGTTGTCAATACAATTCTGATCCAATTTGAAATAATTCGCAGATGAATACAACTGGATGGCAGCATTTGTATCACCGCATTATCCACGTGGATCCAGAATCCCTCTGAACCATTCAAGTACTCTCTAGCGACATGTTATTGATTGTGCCAAGCAGTAGCTTTTAGCCTTTCTGTCCATCATTTTCGGAACTAATTGGATTGTACGATGTTACCACTGTCTGTTCAAAGCAGTAGCTTAATTAGTAAAAGAGTTGCTAGTGCTTAGTCAATAGTAACAGGTCAAGCAGTAATCCTTCAGAGTCTCAAACTCACAAGGGCCAACCAGCCTAAAAGAAGGAGTTGCAGTCAGTTTTTGTATTCCATACGCTTCTTGTGAAAGGCAAAAAGAATACATCATGTAATCATTCACACTGTTTTCATTCAGATACATGTATAAGGCAAAACGATTAACTGCTTCATTGCTGTTATATATTTTTAAAAAGGTGCAAGTTGCTTTAAGAACTGATCATATGATTTGATGGTGATTTCATGGGGTATGTGATTTTGGAACAACACCGGAAAGCCTCATTCTAAATGTCAAACGATCATAAAATCATAGAATCCCTGCAGTGCAGAAGGAGGCTATTCGGCCCATCGAGCATGCACCAACAACAATTCCATCCTATCTCCGTAACCCAACACATTTACCCTGTTATTCCTCTTAACACAAAGGGACAATGTACCATGGCCAATTCACCCAACTCACATCTCTTTGGACTGTGAGAAGAAACCCATGCAGACATGGGAAGAAATGCAAACTCTAAACAGTCACCTGAGACTGGAATTGAACATGGGTCCATGGCACTATGAGGCAACAGCGCTAACCAATGTGCCACCGTCCCATCCCAAAGATCAGATTTTAAGTGGTCTCTCTGGTGCACAATGTTACCTGGATGATATCCTAATTAAAGGTTCCTGCGAACAAGAGCACTTGAATAATTTAGAAGCAACATTGAAACATCTTCAAGCAAATGGTCTGCGTTCAAGAAAGGAAAGTGTGATTTTTTTCCAGACATCAGTCTAGTACTTGGGTCATGCTATTGATAGTAAAGACTTTCTAAAGCACTAAAGAAGGTGGACATTACTTTAAAAGCACCATGTCTGATGAATGTGACACAATTAAGGTCCTTTCTAGGATTAGTTAATTATTATGGCAGATTTGTTTCTAATTTAGTAAATTGTGCATTGGCTTCAATAATGTACCTGTGTGTGAAACAGAAATGAGACTGGACAGCGGAATGTGAGAAAATATACAGCTTGTCAAAGATGTTTTGCAGAAGTCTAAAGTATTGGTTCATTTTACTCCAAAGAAATCATTACTGCTTGCTTGCAATGCTTAACCTTACGGAGTAGGAGTTTCACATATTATGCCTTCGGGAGAAGAACATCCAAAATCCTTTGCTTCGTATAGTCTGGCTCGTGCTGAACTATGCTCAGCTAAAAAAAGGAGCATCGAGTATAGTTTTTGGTGTACAAAAGTTTCATCATTATTTATATTCACATTATTGACTGATCATCAACCGATAATTACTACCCTCAAATACCAAATAAAGGCATACCATCGTAAGCAGAAGTTGATTGCAAAGATACTCACTGATCTTATCTGAACTTTCCTATGATATAAAGTATCATCAATCAGAGTGCCATGCTGATGCATTATCGCACTTTTACTTATTGAGTAGATACCACCAACTGGTTTTGTTATGTATCCGTGACAGCTCCTCAAATTCAGAGACGTCCTAGAAATGATCCAGTGATCAGGAAGGTGAAGGATATGGTACCAATAGGAATGATAGCTGGAACACATCACCTGTATCCTGATTTGAAACCATTTGCATCAAGAAAGCTTGATTTGCCCAACCAAGATGGGTGTCTATTCTGGGGAATCCAAGTGATGTGTGTGATCCTAGTCTGCATGGAAGGGTTGTTGAACTACTACATGAAGATCATCCCGGCATAGTTTGGATGAGGGAATTAGCACTTGGTTATTTTTGGTGGCTGAATTTGGATGCTCAGATTGAAGATGTGGGACAGTGTCCATCCTGTGCATGAATAAGAAATATACTATCATTGTTTCCTTCACATCTTTGGGATTAGCCTAAAATGCCATGGCAACAATTACATGTAGATTTTACTGGTCCATTTGAGGGTTACATATTCTTAGTCTTAATTGATGCACATTCAAAGTGGCCCTAATTTGTTATCATGAGCTCTACTACATCTGATTAAACCACTGAAAAACTTGACAACATATTTATAAGATTTGGCAGATCAGAACAGATTGTAAGTGATAATAGTTCACAGTTTACTTCACAAGATATTGAAGATTATCTCAAAGTAAATGGTATTCGGCAGATAAAATCCACATCTTATCATCTATCAATGAATGGATTAGCTGAAAGATTTGGACAATGCTTGAAACATTTTTTAAAAGCTTCAAAAGAGCAAGGTTCATTATCACATCATGTGAATAGCTTTTTGTCATCTTTTGAGAAACTACTCATGTGACTACTGAAAGTTCACCTGCATTATTATTCTTTAAGAGAAAGTTCAGAACTACATTTTATTTATTATCTCCAGAAACTTTAGAGATAGTAGAAAATCAACAACAATCTCAAGTTGCTTAGTGAGAAGTGAAGGCAAGATATCGCTCATTTCATCAAGTTTGGTGCGTAATTATGTCACAAATGAAAAATGAGTGTCTGTCATAGTTTTAGCAAACATAAGGTCCAATTTCTTCCATTATTCAAACCAGAGGTGAACTAATTTGGCATTGTCATGTTGACGAATTGTCCCAATCTTGAAATAATTTTTTAGAATTATCTCCAGAAGTAACAACTTCTTTAATCCCTGATGTTGTGAACACTACTCTGGAAGCCTTAGTTGAATCCAAGTTGCCTTATAATTGTGTCTATACTACTATACTGAGTGACAATGATACAGAATTAGTTCTTTGAGAAAAAGGGTTCACTGAAGCTCAAACGCATATTTTTAGGCTTAAGGATAGTCAAATTCCAGAAGATCATACACAACCAAGAGGAATAGACATTCTTCTGATTGATGTTCTTATTGACTGTATAATGATTAATAATGCACAGTACTGTTTCTAGAGTAATATTATGTATACCATCATAGTAATTTGTTGTCATGACCACAGAATTAACAAGGGAGGGATGTTATATATTTTAAGAACAGTGCAGGTTGATTTTAAATCTGATCTGATGGTGATGTCATTTGGGTATGTGCTTAGTGTGTTTACTTGCAGTTTTGTATTTGATGAAATGCAGAGAGCAGCTCTTCAATAAAATCTGTTGCATTGTAGTTGAATCTACATGTGCAAACTAGAGCTTTTCTTTCAATGGAGAAACCTACAACCCTAAAATTAGGACATTATAATTTCCTTCCCTACGCACCCTATATTGTTGACATAAGGGCCCAGCAGAAATTGTTCCATCATATTATCGCAGTGCTGAAACATCAAGGAGTCTTGCTTCACACAGAGAAATTTGAAAAGATGGAGCTTCCTCCCAAGAACTTTAGAGTTAGGTAGAAAAAAATCTTAATGTCGCAACTTTCATGATCGTAGCACATTTACTCCAAAATGATCCAAAGGTGACACAATATTCTTTGTCATCGTGGCTTTATCTTTGGATTTGTGAGCTTCTCAATCTAGGAGAGGTCTTGCTGGAGGAGATTGAAAAGGATAAGGTGCATTAGCTTATCACAGTCAAGGTTACGTAGGATGCCATTTGGGACTTGGATAAAAGCCATTTCAGTACTGTGGCAGGAGTGGAGATCTGTTTGGAATGATTCAAATGCAAAGATCCAGGAAAAATGTGGACAAAGAAGAGGCAGTGCCACAGTGGTATTGTCGCTGGACTAGAATTCCAGAGACCTGAGGTAATAACCTGGGTTTAAATCCCACCACAGCAGATAGAGGAATTAAAAATCTCTATCAAATAAAATATCTGGAATTAAAAGCCTAATGAAGACCATGAAACCATTGTTGATTGTCAACTAGTTCACTAATGTTCTTTAGGGCAGGAAATCTGCCATACTTAGCAGGTGTGGCCTATGTGTGACTCCAAAACCATAGCAATATGGTTGACTTTTAAATGACCTCTGAAGTGACATAGTAAATCACCCAGTAGGGATGGGCAATAAATGCTCGCTGAGCCAGTGATGCTCAAATCTCAAATTAATTTTAAAAAAATTTGGGAGGCAACAGTAAGGCCAAGGATTTGACAGGAAAATACATTTGGAAACAAGCAGGTAGTTTGCATTGAAGAAAGAGGTCAAGTGTTTTTTTTTGAGGTGGGGTGAGTGTGAGATGATGGCAGATTTATAGGCAAGATAATACCTGTAGGGAGAGAACAGTCATAACGACTAGCTGGCAGGAATGGAGCAGTAATGGGATTGGAGTGGTCAACAGTTTAGTGGGATTAGAGACAAGGCACAAAGAGTTGAGTCTCCTGGACAAGATAAGGTCATGGAGGGGGATAGGAGAGAAGCTAGAGAATGTGAGTTCAGGGCTAGGGCAATGAGAAACCTTGGAAGAAGTTTGACCCAGTGGGCTAGGAGAAGGAAAGGAAGCTGATCGGATGGTCTCAATCTTAGCAAGAAGTCAGTCCCTGGGTTACTCTCATTTGTTTTTGTAGATGGTTCTGGAGAAGACAGGGGACAGGGGTTTAAGAAGACTACAGCAGAGAAACGTCCCAGCATTTATCTTTACATTCCAGGGTAATCCTGAACTAGTGAATAGTTTGACATGTGAGAGAAGGACTCAGTATCACTTAATGTGACCTAGTGGGGAATAGATAAATTAGATTTATGTAATATCAGTTCAAGTCTGCTTTCCGTGGGCTTAAGAGGAGTGTCCAAGGTAAGAAAGAGTAATGGACCTAATGGAGACTTGGGCATCAAAGGTAGAGGTGAGGGTATGGGTGAGCAAATCGGTTGCCATAGAAATGTTGTGGTGAATGGACGACTGCAGGCAAGACCATTGGGATTTTGTAAGCAGAGTTGTGCAAATGAATTGGGAGAGAGTTCTTTGCAGGGTGGATACAGAAGGAGAGGAAGGCTAGAAGGAGTAGGAGGTTGGAGCTGAAGTGTAAAACAAAATCATAAATCTGTTTTTTATAAACAGAAGTAAGCTTTTGCTACGACTTAAAAGCACAAAGGGAACCTTCACCAACAGTGTATCTGATGTCAGTATAAATATAATGTTAGAAATTACAGGTTAGAACTACAGTTTCAAGACTTTATCAACACATTTGTCACCAGTACACTCAATTCAAAACTTTAAATGTCCTAGTTTTGATGCATGCCTTCCACAGTTAATTTTCCTCTTTTATGAAAAACAGCACTGATAGGTTACATCCAATCATTTTAAAATGACAACCGGATCTTTAACTAGTCACAGTAAAAGTCTCTAAATGGATCACGTTTACTTGGAATCAGCTGTGATATTTATATTTATTCAGCACTGCAGCTATCAATATTTAGCTTTAAGAATCAGATGAGCTTTGCAGAAGTCTGAAGAGTGAACACCCCAATTTGGGGCAGGCGGGGGGGTGCAGAGGAGTCGGGGAAATCAGGGCCTTAACTTAAGAGTCTCAATAGGCCTAAGGGTGGGCAGGCTACCTGAAGTTTCCCATGCTTTCTGTAAAATTTACAACAATTGTTGCCATGTGAAATCTAAAATCCAGCCCATGAATATCAAGTACTAAATTTTTAAAACTCTGTAACTTTACCAATAGCTTCAAAGCAGTATGCACCGTCTCTAAAAGATAATGGGATTTAAAGAACACATGCAGTTCAAGGGCCTGTACTAGGAAGCCCTAATGCATCAATGGTAGAATGCACTTCTGGTCACTTATTTTTTTTCTCTCAGAGAGCTTATCATGTAGTTCCATGATGAACCAGAAGCTATCGGGGAGTTCTGTCGCTTTCATCCGCCTGGCACCAGGAAATGAACTGAGAGGCAAACAATGGGAGATCAGAAGTCTCAACCAATTCCATTTTATCAGTGGAATGGCCCACAGGGAATTCAACACTGATAAATATTAGCATACAGTATGAGCAAGATCATTTCTTGTCACAAAGGTATTACTATATCTGTTACACATGGATACATTTTCTAATTGGTTATGCCTAGTTCAAGTGTCTAAATTGAGAACAACTCACTGGTGCAAAGGGAAGGACCATTATATCAGATTTCATCCACTTAATGTCCCATCCAGGTTTACAATTAGGTTTTTGTTAGTGGCTCCAGGAGTACCCAACAATGTGCAATTACAGGCCCAATTGCCTCATTTAGATTTTCCCCATTTTCAGGCATATATGCTTTAATAGATGATGCTTTATGCCAGGCAACAAAGATAACTAGTAATTTGCCAGCATTAGATCTAATTAAAACTGTGTGTAAAGGCTATCCATCAGGAAAATGAGTCTTACCTATTTTGGTAGAGTTTCCTTTCGAGATTTGAAAATAATGTCAGAAAATCTGACAGATAGCATCTTTGTTGCTGTTTTGAGTAATTGTTGAGATACCTTTTAACATGACTTTTCTCATTATCTAGACTAATGGGAAGAGAGTGAGGGGGCACTAACTAGAGAGTCCCTGTTTGCCAATTTCTTATTTATAATATTGTACAGGCTGCACATTAACTGGGGCTGCCATTGCTACGATCCCAGCTGATGTTACTACTGGCTAGTTAGTATCCCTGACTCAATCAACCAGAACTGTTACTTACTTGAAAAGACATGCATGAACAGAGTCACAGGAGTGCCAATTAACTTTCAACAAGGCCACAACACCTCCTCCATGATTATCTCCAACACCAGTGCTCCACAAAGCTATGTCATAAGACATAGGAGCAGAATTAGACCACTCGGCCTATTGAATCTGCTCCGCCATTCTATCATGGCTGATATTTTTCTCATCCCCATTCGCCTGCCTTTTCCCCATGACTTCTGATCCCCTTATTAATCAAGAATCTAATTTCTCAGTCTTAAAGACACTCAACGACCTGGCCTCCACAGTGTACTGCGACAAAGAGTTCCACAGATTAACCACTCTCTGGCTGAAGAAATTCCTCTATTTTAAAGGATCATCCCTTTAGCCATCTGGTTCTAGTTTTTCCTACGAGTGGAAACATCCTGTCTAGGTCCACTCTATCCAGGCCTCGCAGTATCCTGTAAGTTTCAATAAGATCCCCCCTCATCCTTCTAAACTCCAATGAGTACAAACACAGGGTCCTCAATCATTCCTCATACGACGAGCTCTTCATTCCAGGGATCATTCTTGTGAAACTCCCAGATCCTTTCCACGGCCAGCACATCTTTCCTTAGATATGGGGCCCAAAACTGCTTATAATACTCCAAATGGGATCTGACCAGAGCCTTAGACAGCCTCAGAAGTACATCCCTACTCTTGTATTCTCTTGATATGAACGCTAACATTGCATTTGCCTTCCCAACTGCCGACTGAACCTGCATGTTAACCTTAAGGGAATCTTGAACAAGGTCTCCCAAGTTCCCTTGTGGTTCTGATTTCCTAAGTATTTCCCCATTTAGAAAAAATGTCTATGCCTCCATTTCTCCTTCCAAAGTGCATAACCTCACACTTTTCCATATTGTATTCCAACTGCCACTTCTTTGCTCACTCTCCTAACCTGTCCAAGTCCTTCTGCAGCCCTTTGCTTCCTTAATACTACTGTCCCTCTACATATCTCTGTATCATCTGCAAACTTATCAACAGTGCTTTCAGTTCCTTCCTCCAAATCGTTAATGTAAATTGTGAAACGTTGTGGTCCTAGCACTGACCCCCGAGGCATACCACTAGTCACTGGCTGCCATCCTGAAAAAGACCCCTTTATCCCCAGTCTTTGCCTTCTGCCAGCCAGCCAATCCTCTATCCATGCCAGGATCTTACCCTTAACACCATGAACACTTAGCTTATTTAACAGTCTCTGATGGGCACCTTATCAAAGGCCTTCTAAATAAATCTAAATAAATCACGTCCACTGGTTCTCCTTTATCTAACTTCCTTGTTACCTCCTCAAAGAACTCTAACAGAGCCCCTTACTATACTCCTTATTCACATGTGACTCTGTGGCCAAATTCCCCACCAATTCGATTTTCAAGTTTGCCGACAAGTGGATCTCAAACAATGACGAGACAGAGTACAAGAAGGAGATAGAGAATTTGGTGAACTGGTGCGACAACAATAACTTCTCCCTCAATGTCAACAAAATGAAGGAGATTGTCATTGACTTCAGGAAGTGTAGTGGAGGACATGCTGCCGTCTACATTAATGGGGATGAAGTGGAAATGGTCGAGAACTTCAAGTTTTTAGGTGTCCAGATCACCATCAACCTGTCCTGATGCCTCCAAGCTGATGCTATAGTTAAGAAAACCCACCAATGCCTCTACCTTTGCAGGAGACTAAGGAAATTTGGCATGTCTGCTATGACTCTCAGCAACTTTTATATATGCACCATAGAAAGTACTTTTTCTGGTTGTATCACAGCTTGGTCCAAAATGGCAAAAAACTACAAAGGGTCGCAAATGAAGCCAGTTCATGACACAAACCAGCCTCCCATCCATTGACTTTATCTACACTTCCCACTGCCTTAGAAAAGCAGCCAGCATAATCAAGGATCCCACACACCCTGGATATACTCTCTTCCACCTTCTTCCATCAGGAAAAAGATACAAAAGTTTGAGGACTCCTACCAGCCAACTCAAGAACAGCTTCTTCCCTGTGCCACCAGGCTTTTAAATGGACTTATCTCGTATTAAGCTGATCAATCTCTACACCCTACATGACTGTAACATTAAGACATTCTGCACTCTCCTTTCCTTCTCCATGTATGGTATGCTTTGTCTGTACAGCGTGCAAACAATATTTTTCACTGTATAGTATAAGATTAGTATGTCTTACATGAAAATTCCTGGGGAAGTAAGAGGTAAATCTGAGTGCAGGCTAAATAGATGGTCAGACATCTGTTTTGCCAGATGGACTCATTATGAATGTTAGGCTGAACTCCAAGTCTCGCTAATGCATTCAGTGCTGTAAGGGATTGTTTTCCAGCCTGAATGGGGCTGCTAGCTATGATTGACAACTTTGTAAGTATTTAATGAATTTATCTTTCTTTGAAAGAGTTTTTCACTACCTTTTTGTTTATTTATACAAGTTTAGCAGATGCTAAATAGATTAAAGTTTTCTTCAATGGGACTTCAGCTGCCTGTGTTTGATTGCCAGTTTGATAATGTAATTTTTGCCAAAGGGAATTTTGAATATCTAACTGTTAATTTTTTTATTTCATGAGCATTTCAAGGACATGCCAGTATTATTGGATGACTTGATGGCTTCTGCACCTCATGAATACTGGAAGAGTTCTGCAAACGCTCAGATGTCAGGACAGTAAATCAATGTGAAAGCTAAGCCTCTGCACATAATTCATATCTAATTCTTCATACTGTAGAATGCAAAAGAGGACTTGGTGAACTGGGTAATAGTCTCTAATGCATCTGAACCCTTACATAGTCATTGCATTAGTAACATATTTAACTTTTTAAACAACACCTAATTATGACAATTGAAGCATTTTCATCTATCTGTCGAAGAACTTCTGAATCCCCAGTAATCTTCCTCCAAGATTCACAAACTGATTTACCCTGGTGCATACCCCATCAATCTCCGTCAGAATAGAAATCTATATGAAGGTTGGATTAGGATTCATTTATCAAATCCAATGTCACTTTAAGTGCGCACTGGGTCACAGCACACCCCGTTTCCTGACCCGAGGAAAATGGCAGGTAGCAACATCCAGAGGGTAAGTATGAAACTGCTGTCCTGTGTGCCTCCCACTTAGTCCTCCCAGCACTGGTTTGCTCAGTGATGGGAGATGAACAATCTGCCCGACAGCCCTCAGAATATGGGGCCAGCCATCGAACACTGAGCTAAGGAGAAATTTCTTTGCTCTGAGGGTGCTAAATCTTTGGATTTCTCAACCCAACTGGGCAACATGGTGACACAGTGGTTAGCACTGCTGCCTCTCAGCGCCAAGGACCCGGGGTTCGATTCCTGGCTTGGGTCACTGTCTGTGTGGAGTTTGTACATTCTCCCTGTGTCTGCATGGGTTACCTCTGGGTGCTCTGGTTTCCTCCCACACTCCAAAGATGCGCGAGTTAGGTTGAGTGGCCACGCTAAATTGTCAGGGTAAATAAGTAGGGTTGTGGGGCTAGGACCAGGGTGGGATTGTGGTCAATGCAGACTTGATGGGTTGAATGACCTCCTTCTGCACTGTAGGAATTCTGTGATCCAATAAGAGTTGCAGATGCTCAGCGTTGAGTATATTCAAGACAGAGCTCAATAGATTTTTGGGTAACAAGGAAATTAAGGGACAAGGGAAAGTTGTGTGGAAAGTTGGATCTGAACTAGAGGATCAGCCATAATTTTGCTGAACGGCCGAGAAGACTCAAAGGATCAAATGGCTTATCCAGCTCCTCTTTCCTACATTCTCCCCACCATAAATGCAAGTCAAATTGTACAGCTTTAAATGGTGCGCAAGAAAGTAAGCACCCCAGAGTGTTTATGCACAATGTAGCAGGAGAACTTCAAAAGCAGTTAATAAAGCACATGGAGTCCTGGGTCTTATAAAAAGATGTAGAGAATACTAAAATCAGAAAATTATGCAAAATATATGTAAAACATCTGGTTTACATCCACCTCACAACTTAGACTCCTGTGTCCAATTCCGGGTGCTGCACACTTTGGGAAGGATGTGAAGACTTTGGAAGGAATATAGAAAAATACTCACTAAAACAGTTGTGTGGGTGATGGACTGCAGTCACTGCATAGGCTACAGAAGCTGGAGCTTTCAATAAAGAAGAGATGTAACAGAGGTATTTGAAATCATGAAGGGTTCAGAAAGTGTAAAGGAAGAGACACTGTTTCCATTGGCTGTAGGATTGGTAAGCAAGGAAGGAAAAATTAATGTGAATGCCACGAGAACCAGATCAACATGTTGAAAAATCTTCTAATGCAATGAGTAGTTAGGGTGTGGAAAGCCCTGCCTTGTAGGGTGGTGAAAACATATTTCGTCATCACTTTTAAAAGATCGTTGAATAAATACTTAAAGGGGATAAATTGCAAGGAAATGGAAAAAGAATGAGATGGAGTGAATCTAACTGGATGCTCTGCAAAAAAGATGGTGGCCCAACTGGCCTCCTTCTGCACTGTACACTTTAATGATTTGATAGACTTTCTCTCAGTGAACATCATCCAGAATATTGACAGCTGGCAATAAAGAGTCTACTTCCTTTTTTTTCACATGTTTGGAACACATATTGCAAAATGGTGTATCCCAGTTCATGATATTCAGCCTAATAAAATTAAAGGATATAGAATACGGGAACAAAATACATAACTTTGCAATATGCATTCTTTATATATATGCGTGGAATCTTTATTCCAAGCTTCTGCATTTAAAATAATTACACTCTCCTTTATCTTTCTGGCACTCCTTTGATCCAACTAAATGCTCCTTTTCTGGTACTATGCCTTAAATGCTTTCAATCCATTCTCCTTCCTACTAAGTGCTCAGTTTCAATGATCTCATCTATAAACCACTCTGCAGGTACATTTCTAATGTTAAGGGTGCTTTCTGTAAGTGCAAGCTGTTACAAATCCTTTCCTACCTGTGCTTTAGCTGTTTGCGATTCACACACACTGCAGTTTGGTAGTCATGGGTTACACAGACTTTGTGTTGACTGCATTTCACCTTCAAACATGGATCTTTTGTTGGATCCAGAGCTAAAGAAAAGGGAAATAACAATTAAAATTGCATTTAGTCATTCAATCAAACTAACTTTACAATATCCTTTTAGAGACAATTTAATCCCTCAATACAATCCATACTTTCGACAGGACATCACAACTCTGTTCTCTGATTGTGCTAAATAACACATTGTTGGAAGTGGATCGCAGGTTTTGCTACCATAGATCCAATGCAATAGATCATTGGTCTTTTGACAAAGAACGCCACCATTTGGAAAACAGCTACTATTTTTGGCTGACTACATAATGCAATAACACCAAGTTGACTCTTGGGTGATTTCTCAGGATTGAGAATAACTTGCTTTCACTCCTATTTGACGGACTCTGAAATAGTTGGTAAGCCCAATCTGTAATCTGCAGACTGCCATGTGTGGAGCAAGTGATGCTCGAAGGGTTGGGTAGATGTGTTGGTTGGAGGTTTGTGTCCTTTCTCCTTGATTTCCTCCAAAAATTACAGGTGCAGGGAGTATGCTCTATAAGTGGTCCCTTTGTGCCGTTCCGACTTGTTACGTGGCACTGAACTCCACAATGCTTCAGAGTGGACCTCAGTGAAAAGAGAAATCAAGATAGATATAAAATGGGCTCCTGGCTTCTCTGTCACATGTTTCACACAAATGCACAGTTAAAATCTACTCCAGAGGATGTAAATGGGTTTTACTTCACCGCTTGTTCAAATTTTAAGTGATATAATTATAGCACTGCTGCCTTATCAATCCATCATGAATTACCTGCCAAAAACATCAGACTTGTGACACCATGAGAAAATCACAGTGTTCAAACATCATTGTATGCACCGTTCCCCTCATATTCAATGTTTCCGTGTCATTGGCCCATCTCAGAAAATTTACAAGGTCAGGAAATGAGATACTTTATTACATCTTTTGGTGGAATTGAAAGATAAATGAGAAATAGGTGAATACTGGCCTGGAATATAACAATGACCATTCCAATACTGATCGTGTTGCCTACATTAGTCACCTCCAGAATTCACTTTTGTGAATCATTCACCATTGCCTTAGGCTTTGTTAAAGCCTTTAATAGAGTTTAGTGATTAGATGTGCTGTGTTCAAAGCAAATCACTGAGATGTACTCCAGTGTACTCCTTGATTTCATCTTTGCTTTTCTGCAGACTGAATCTCTCAACATGTTCAGTCCTTTCTGAATTAGTCTTCTCCATTTTGGTTGGTCACATACCAAGATCTATGTTGGAATGCTTTGAAGCTATCCCTGAAACATTTCTGTTGTCTTACTGGGAGTTACTGGCCACGGGGAGGCCTCAAGATTCTCCCCAATGTGTGGGTGGACACAATATACTCCTTTTCACATGTTACTCGTGTCAACTCAAAATAAGAGAGGCAATATGATCATAGGTATATATTTCACATTTTTACAAATATATGTTATTTCATTAGTGCTATTTTGTGTAGAACGTCAATGGAACCAGGAAATATCCGTGCACATGCATAATGATGTGTATTTGTCGCTCAAGGTAAAGGGAAGTTTTAATTTTGTTGTTGGCATTGCTCTATCCAGCCTGGGAGTCAGACCTGATCTTGTTACTGTCGGCCCAATCTGGCTTCCACAGCATGAATAATATGTATGTGAATGAGCGCAAAAATGCATTAAAATATACAAAGATAAACATTTCCCTCTTGATATTTTCAATTTCTCACACTACACTCTTATTACTATTTTGGAGATTAGATTCGATCAGTATTACCTTAAAATTTTACTTCCAAAACATAGCACAGCCATTCCAATTTCTGCACTCTGAATCAGTAGCAGAGAAAATGCCTTAGGGATTCATTTTGCCCTATTACCAACTTGCTGGCGTAGTAGCCTTTCCCTATACTGCACTATTTACTGCAATTGGCTTGCTCTACTTATATTCAATCCTTTTCAAAGGGAAGACAAATGCACATTGATTGCATGGGTAGCCTGCTTGTACCCCTTATGTATAAGTGATCAACAAGCTGCAGACACTGCTGTCCAATGCGACTCACTGGTGAAGCCTGGAGTGTGGAAGATGGTTGGGGGGGGGGGGGAGTGGAGCAGGAGCTGGCAACAGTCCTCAGCGCTGCAGTGAAACCAGGAAGTTCACTCCCACACCTCTGACTCCACATTCAGCTAAGTTATTTTTCATTTGCCTTTTTGATGGCAAGCTGCAACCATCCTTTTGTGAGGACCCTGATTAATTTACATGCAAACCAAGTTTCCTGAATGCAGTTGGCCTGGAAGCCCATAGGAAATAAGATCAAAACTGGCGTTAGCTCTCCTATCTCTATACTTCTATATATCTTCTTTCAGGACTGATGCCTCTTTTGTTGCCTTTACCTGTATGGTGGATAGCAAACTTCCTGTATGTAATGAAGACACGGAACCCAATATTTGACAACTGGATGCCCATTTTGCATCTGAAATACGAGCAAGGTTTAACTGAGTGTCTAGGCTTGAATCTTTAAAGAAAATAAATAAACTGACTCCCTTTAAAGGGCCTGAAGGACATTAGGACATTTTTGTTAAGCTAGTGCATTAGGACTGGAAGTTTTAGGCTTATGTGAGGTTAAGAACAGTTAGCAGAAGAGTGAATAAGATTAGGCGATGTGAAGGAAATGGGGTGAAGGAGGTGAACAATGTGGAATTTAGCATGGGCATGGGGATTACTGAGCCAATAATAACAGGTGGGATTCTCCCAAAAAGATTCTGAGTGTCGAATTTGCATAAACCAGGAGTAAATCCCATTTTTTTTCAGTGCGAGTTTTAAAATGAATCTCCCACACTATGCACTGCAGAGAGCCCTAGCGCAAATCCCATGAAAAATCTGTGGGCAGGACCTATTCTTGCTGGTGCTGTCAGCAGCATATTGCTGAGTGGGCCACTGCGCATGCGCCAATCTGTCAGTACTGAGATCGGTGCATGTACAGTCGCCCCGCATTGCTGGCCTCCCAGTTACTGGCCAGCCCCGCGACCCTGCATCACTGGCACACAGAGCCCCCACCCCCCCCCTTCACCCCAATCACTGGCCCCCCAGATGTGTCCAGGCCCGCCTCCATTTCCACCCATCCCCCCAATCCCGATGTCCAGCCCTGATCGCTGACATCTCTCCCTTTGTCACTGATCCAAAGTGCAGAGTGGCAGCAGGATCCACTCCCCACGACGATCATCCCAAAGGCCCACTCTCCATAGGCCCTGTCTCCTCGGAACTGCCTGATAAATGATGGGCAGTACCAGGATGCTCCTTGGGTATTGTCGCTTTGTGCTGTGGGCACTGCCAGGGGGCCAGGCTGGTAACGTCCAAGGGGACCCCCCCCCTTCACTCCCAATCTTCACTTCAGCAGAGTTGGGCCACCAGATCCCCGCAAGTGGGGAGCTGTTGTAAACCCCATGGAGTGAGCCACTCCTGCTAGGGGCAGAGACTCGAGTGGACCCAGAGATTTCAATCCCTGGCTCGCTAATTAGATTTAAATGAGCAGTTGAGGACATTATACAATTCCATGATGATTTCTGGCACAGAGCTGATGGTGCTGGAAATCTGTGGTCAGAGACTCGCGGAGGCCATGGTGCCCTATGGGAAGCCTGCTACACAGCTCCGCTTGAGTCTCTGCTGGGAGAATTCCCCCAATATGAATTGGCAGATAAGCCAGTAATTATAGCCAAAAGAGCATGATTTGAGATGAAATTTGATCACTTGACAACCATAGTGATGGTTAGCACCACTGGCTCACAGAGCTAGGAACCTGGCTTCGATTTCTGGCTTGGATCACTGTCTGTGCAGAGTCTGCACGTTCTCCCTGTGTCTGCATGGGTTTCCTCCGGGTCCTCCGGTTTCCTCCCACAGTCCGAAAGATGTGCTAATTAGGTGCATTGGCCATGCTAAATTCTCCCTCAGTGTACCTGAACAGATAACCAGGGGATTTTCACAGTAACTTCAAAGATGAAACAAAAAAAATGTGTGGATGAAGCTGATTGGCCATGCTAAATTGGCCTTTGGCATCAGGGGAATTGGCAGGGTAAATGTGTAGGGTATTAGGGATAGGGCTTGGGTGGGATTGCTGTCGCCACAGGCTTGATGGGCTGAATGGCCTCCTTCTGTATTGTAGGGATTCTACGATTGCAGTGTTGATGTAAGCCTACTTGCGACACCAATAAATAAACTTTAAACTTTAAAACTTTGAACATGAACATACATTTGGTGGTGGAGTTCATTTTGGTTTTACACTAACTACACTGGAGTACATCTCGATGATTTGCTTTGAACACAGCACACCTAATCACTAAACTCTACTAAAGGCTTTAACAAAGCCTAAGGCAATGGTGAATGATTCACAAAAGTGAATTCTAGAGGTGACTAATGTAGGCAACAAGATCAGTATTGGAATGGTCATTGTTATATTTCCAGGCCAGTATTCACTTATTTCTCATTTATCTTTCAATTCCACTGAAAAATGTAATAAAGTATCTTGTTTCCTGACCTTGCAAATTTTCTGAGATAAGCCAATGACACGGAAACATTGAATACAAGGGGAACGGTGCATACAATGCGATTTTCTCATGGTGTCACAAGTCTGATGTTTTTGGCAGGTAATTCATGATGGATTGATATGGCAGCAGTGTTCATAAATATATCACTTAAAATTTGAACAAGTGGTGAAGTAAAACCCATTTACATCCTCTGGAGTAGATTTTAACTGTGCGTTTGTGTGAAACATGTGACAGAGGAGCCAGGAGCCCATTTTATATCTATCTTGATTTCTCTTTTCACTGAGGTCCACTCTGAAGCATTGTGGAGTTCAGTGCCACGTAACAAGTTGGAACTGCACAAAGGGACCACTTATGGAGCGTACTCCCTGCACCTGTAATTTTTCTACATTAAAGTGAAATCACTTAGAAGACAATAAAGGCCATAAAAGCAACAGAAAACTGGGAGACGCACTTGACACAACATAATTTCATGCACATTGCACATAATGGTTGGGGAAAATAATTTTGAAAGGGACACACACTTTAAATTCTCGATTTCTGCCTTTGAAATGCTGCAGGAAAAGAAAATAAATTGCACTGGGAACTGAATTCAGTTTGAAATAATTGAAGTGGACAAGAGGGTCTGAAAATCTTATTTAGAGTTTTAAGCAGAAATTGCTTTGGAAATATAAAGTAATGCACTCAGTTAATTTATGTTTGCATTTCCATACTTGGGGAAAATGAGAAATTCAAAGCTCTGAAAAAATGATTGGAAATCAATTGCTTTTTGACATTTTAAATTCTAATTTAGCCACAATTTTGAGCCTTACTCATGAGGGTGAGCCAATAGAAAATCATAATTGTATGCCACAGATGATTTAATATACAATCTAATGTTTGACCACGGTAAAGGACTGAGGGTTACTTTATCACTTGTATGTTTTCATCCTGTACTGTAACTATTATGAAATTATAGGTAAGAAAATCTCCATTAGTATGAGCTAACTGTGTTGGCAAGTCTAATTGCTTTCTGATGTTTATGACACCGTCTGGCTAAAACTTACTCGGAAAGTTCCATTGCAGAGAGTGCAATGTTTCCACATCACCTTTAGCTTTCAAAACACACACCAGAAATGTCTGATGTTCGCAGGAGTTACTCACTTGAAAATTATTGAGATTCTCATTTCTCCTGTGAGACTATTATTCACAAGAATGACTCAAGGAATAAAGAACTGTAGCTATAAGGATAGAATGGAGAGGTTGGGTCAGCTTTCCTTGGAGAAAAAAAGGGCTGAGAGGAGGCCTGATTGAGATATTCATCATCCTGAGGGATAAGGTAAGTAGTGAGCAACTGTTCCCAGTCAAGACAGCATCAAGAACTAGAGGCCACAGTTTCTAAATAATTGGCAAAAGGAATAACGGTGATGTGAAGAAAATCTTTTCCATCTAAGAGTGCAGTTGGAATTCTGGAATGAGCCCCCTGGGAGGGTGGTGGAGGCAGATTCCATCCAGGTATTCAAAAGGGAACTGGATTGCTTTCTGAAATGGAAAAATACGCAAGATTACAGGGATGTGGTAGGGGAGTGAGATTAGGTAGAATGTTCTTTCAGTGAGCCAGTTCAGATCCTATGGGCTGAATGGCCTCCTTGTGCAATGTGAAGATTGTGTGATTCTGCTAACTATAGAGCATTTCTTAAATGATATTGCATAGCAGAGCGCTAGCAGAAGATATTTCTAAATGGGGGCAATCAGGGATGGGCAATAAATGCTGGAGTAGCTAGCAATGTCCACATTTCTTGAATGAACATATGAAAAAAGGCAACTCAGCAAAGGCTCCTTTGACAGCATCTTCCAAACTCAAAAACTTGACCAAAAACAGATGTGTGGGAACACTAACACCTGCAAGTTCTCCTCCAAGTTACACAACATCCTGACGTGAAACTATGGCCGGAATTCTACCGCCCTGCCCATCACGGGAATTGGAACGGGCGAGGGGAGGACAATGGGAAGGTCTCGGACAGGATTTTCCGGTTTCGATATGAGCGAGGCCATAAATTCCTGCCCTATATCACTGTTCCTTCAATGTCGCTGGGTCAAAATCTTCTGAGACTTCCCCACCAACAGCTCCGTGGGTGTACCTACACCACATGGATCGCAGTGGCTCCAGAAGCCAGCTCAACACCATCTTCTCAAGGGTGATTAAGGAGCGGAAATGAATGCTGGCCTAGCAAGTGATGCCCACATCCCATGAATGAATAATTTTTAAAAAATTAATTAGAAACAATTACGCACGCATCCATGAAGCTCAGCAAAAAGCTGGCAGATGGCTTCAAAAACTATCACAATCCTGCAGTAAGTGAACAGCTCCAAGAACAAGCCTGAATATGGGTCACATGGGAAAGCAAGACTGGCCAGCTATTTTCTCTTTCACATTTGGATTTATCACCTGTGCAGAGCACAGAGTGGAAAATGGTGCCGGGAAACCCACGCACTCATAACGGATCCCACATAACTTCATGTTCACTTAAACTACTAGACAAAAAAATCGGGCGAGCTCTGACAGAATTCACAATCAATTCTTATCCCCAACGTCTTTTACCGAGGCAATTATTTACATTTGTGTACGAGTGAGGAAAATCTGTCATGAAAAACTAGACTGAAAATATAGTGCCAACTCGGCATCTCGTAGCTTTGATCATGAAACAGCGGATGGAGAAATGACTGAATGATTTTGAAGGCAAGACATTTCTGTTTGGGCGGATAAGTTACAGGATTTGTGTCTTGTCCCAACAAACATTTTGAGCTGACACTTGATCCGGTGAACTTTCCGGTTGTAAAGCTATAATTTAAACAAAACTGATCAAGTTCATCACTATTCCAACACTATTCAACTGTTATATTGCCAAACCCTGGCACGTTGCTACAAATACCAGGGCAGGAATGCCCAAGCACAGTTAATTAATGAATTCACACCAGCTGATCTCAAAAAAATTGGCGTCAACTGGTCTTGAAGATAAAAGACCTTCACATGAAGCAACAACCAGACGTAGCCTAGAAAGTTAAGTGGAGGAAAAGTACTCTATTTACAACATCTTATATCTCCTACTTTGTGGACAAATAGCTAAAAAAGAAAACTATAATTCCCTCCCCCACGTTTATCAGCAGCCAACAGTGAGAGAAAATAAGTTTTGGCTGTTTCTTTTTTTAAATGGTCCACCAAGTTACTTAGCTGTTTCCGACAGTTTCCAATCCTTCCAAATTATTTAATATATGGCTATCTCACAATTGCAACAGAGAAAGTGATTTTTTTTTCACAAAAGAATTGTTGAAATCCTGACCATTAGCTTCGAATACTGATGCAGGTACTTGATTTTCTGATGATACTGAAACAGGAAATATAGTTAATTCTTTGGCAGAAACTGCATTGGGATAGCGTTTGGATGAAGACTGGCTAAAAAGTGGCAACTGGAATTGAATGTCAGAAGTGTGAGGCGATGCAGCTATGCTGATATTCTGATTTGAAGTGGGCTTGTTACTGTATGTGGAAGAAACGAGGAACTTTCGGGCACAGATTCACAGAACACTAAGGCAGCACTGCAGGTTGATGGGACCACTAAAAATATAATAGGCTTCCAAGTTTTATTTCAAGGGTTATGGGATATAAAAACCAATAGGCAGCTATGAAGTTATATAAAACATTATGTCCTCAATCAGAGGTCTGCAAGCCACATTGATAGTAAGAAGTCTCACAACACCCCTTAAGGCTTATTAAGGTCTTTGAAAGAGAACAAAAAATATGAAGAGAAATTAGCTCTTTTCTTTGTAGATGACAGGGCAATATAATAGAAATGATTACAATTTTGAAAACACAGACAGAATAGTAGAAACAAATTATTTCCAATATTTTGAAGGGTCAAGAATGAGGAGCCACAGATGTTAGGTTAAATGTTAAGATACTTTGAATAAAGGAAAGGTGAAATTTCTTCATGCAGAGGGTTGTAAAGCTATGAAATTCACTTCTTGCGTTAACAGCTGAGGCAGAACCCATTGGGCCAATTTCAACTCAGAATGTATGTAAGTGCAGTGTGAAGGGGCTAGAATAGTGAGAAAATGATTGTGATTGCGCTGGCATGAGATGTGGGCCATTTCAATCCCTAAACTTCAGCATCATGGGCAGGATTTTCCCCATGGACTTTGGGATCCTGGTGCCAGGGTAAAATAGGGATCACAACCTCAATCTGCGTAGCAAACAGTCACCTGGCTGTTATTTTCCCTAAATTACCCAGTGGTCAGAGTGTGGGATCGCTGCCCAATTCATAATGGCAGCTGGGCTTTCAAAGTTGGTAGGCCAATAAAGGGCTCCAGTTTGGAAGCTTGAAGTTTAGATAAGAGAAAGAGGAAGAAAGAAAGAGTGAGAGAGAGAGAGAGAGACGTGCCTTCTCTTCAGCTTTTCAAATTAAAATATATCTTTAACCAGACCACGATTGCGATAGGTGAGGGTCTCAACGCCTGCCTGGAGCATCAGCCTCCAAGCAGTGGACCCTGCCTCTGATGCCTTGGTGTTGAAGGGGCTAGTTGCAGGGAATATTCTAATATACCTAATTAGCCTCTAATTATTATCAATTGGCCACCTGCTAATTATGCCTTTCCATCTTTAATCTCACCTCTGGCAAACTGGCACACCAGCCCATGCTACAAATTATTGCACCAGCCAGGCTCCAATCTCACCCCCATCGGGGTGTAAATATCCCTGCCCATTTTGCAACATGGGTCTCCATCCAAAACTGGGAGAAATGATAAGAATGCTGGGCATGCATAAGGCAAACTGTTGGATGGCCTGAAGGATTGAGAACAATATTGAGAGCAACTCCAGAGGTAACTTCCATCATTGTACAAATGGAAAATACTGCGGATCCTGGAAACAAAAACAGAAAAATGCTGGAAAATCTCAGCAGGTCTGACAGCATCTGTGGAGAAAGAGAATAGAGCCAACGTTTTGGGTCTAGATGGCCCTTCGTGAGAGCTGGTGGCGAGGTGGGAGTCTGGGGTTGCCCATTTTGGAGGTTCCCTTTATATGTGGTGGGGGGAGGATAGGATCAGTTCTCCACGCCTGAGGGGTGGGTGAACACGCCTCAATGCTTTCGGGTGCCGAGGTGAGGTGGGGGTTTGCCCCGATGCCTGTGAGGCGAGTGTGGCCTGATGCCTGTGAAGCAGTTGCCCCAATGCAACTGGGAGCTCCTCTGAGACCATGGGTGGGGATGTTTGTTTCATGCTGATTGGGCCTTTAAAGATGGCATCCCGATCTCTGTGGAGCCAGCCTTGCCGGCTCTATCAGGTCCCACCCTACCAGAGTGATGGTGCTAACCATGCCCCCAGATTCTCTGTGCACTGAGTGCACAGAGAATCTGGAGAGAAAACTTGGCAGCGCAGCTGGGGCTGGGCATCTACACACCAGTGGGCGGCACGGTGACACAGTGGTTAGCACTGCTGCCTCAAAGTGCCAGGGATCCGGGTTCAATTCCCGGCTGGGGTCACTGTCTGTGTGAAGTTTGCACTTTCTCCCTGTGTCTGCGTGGGTTTCCTCTGGGTGCTCCATTTTCCTCCCACATTCTGAGAGACGTGCTGGTTTGGTGCATTGACCCGAACAGGTGTCGGAGTGTGGCAGCTAGACCAATTTCACAATAACTTCATTGCAGTGTTAATGTAAGTTTTACTTGTGACTAATAAATAAACTTTAAACTTTAAAACTTTTTAAAGTCTGAAACTGACACTGACAAATTTTGGGATGATTGCATCTGTTCTTCACTTGAATTTCCATCCATCATGGGCATTCCTACATGTTCTTATAACTTGAATTGGTCTCTCTCTTTCAGAAGTTTGATAATCCCATCCTTGCAACTCCCCCAAGATTTCCGCATAAGATGCAGTTTCCTATACAAAGGGATAGTCTGAACAATAGCTTACATCAGTGAGAGGAACTTGGCCGCGCTGTAATGCACGTATTCATATATCCACAGTATAAAACTAGTTAATATATAACTACTAATAATAGTTGTGTTAAATGTGTATTAATAATGAACACGGGATATGACTTAAATTCATTTAAAAAGATTGCAAACACCAAAATTTAAAAAAATGAATCACGAACATTGTGCAGTTGTATTAAACATTATTAAATGGAATGATGTATGATTTATTGTCTTCTACAAATTCTTAAGTATATGAATGTTAACTCTAGATTCTTTTATACTACCAATTAAATATGCATACCATAGTTAGAAAAATGTAAAATTTTTGATGCATTTGCAGTAACCATTTGCAGCATACACTTCCCAAAATACCACAGATTGTGGGCCCTATTTTGATTCTAAGTGCTGGGCAGACTTAAAACTGGAAGTGTTTCAGATCCGACTTTTAGATCCCCATATGTGCACTGCCTGCAAAAATATCACATTGCACGAGCCTGTGGGCAGTGCTTAATGCGCCCAAAACCCTGGAGCTCCAATTGGTGCCACCAACTGTGCATGCGCAAAAAAAAGATAGAACGCTGCTCCCCTGCCACATTCCTCCTGGGCTGGATAATACCTCCGCCTGACCCCACAGGCATTGCCCCACCATCCCCCCCACAACCCCCCTGCCACTCGGACTGATCACAGGCCCCTCCTCCCCTTCCCCCTCCACTGATCTCAGGCAAAGTGGCAGCAGACCCCTTTTCCCCTTCTTAACTCCTTGTTCAGCTTCTTGGCAACATGGCCACATTGCTCACTTGATCCCATGAGATTATAATGTGAGTATATCTGAATTGTGTGTTTCGGAGCTGAAAAGACTGAGGCCAACTCCTAAGGGTGGTTTTCCCAAAAAGAAACCAGGTGCCCAATGGGCAGGAAAATCTCCCGGTTTCCCACCCGTTTTTTGGGTGCACTCAGTTGAATGAATTTCTGGCATGCTGTGCTCCACAGAGTCTGCTGGGGGGATTCATGCCAGTAGGCGGGGGGTGGGCTTATCCCAGTTGAGAGGCTGGCATTAGCACACTGAGTGGGCCGTTGCGCACACTGCGATCTGTCAGCAGTGAGATCAGTGCACTGGCCCCCTCCTTCACTGGCCTCCCCATTGCCAGCCTTTCAATGGACTCCCCAGCTCCCTCCCCAATCACCCGCCTTCCCCTCTCTATCACCAATCCCTAATGCAGAGTGCGCAGCAGTTGTCTCCCCCCACCACCACCAACTGGCCTTGCCCCCCCAAAAGGCCTCATCCCCTGCCCCTGACCTCACAGGGGGAAGGGGCCTCAATGGCCTCTGTTCCCATCAGCGAGTAAGAAGTCTCACAACATCAACATCAGTGAGGCCATCATGCCTGGTCCCCATTGATAGGGACCAGCTTTAATTCCTAACAATAGTTGGGGAAAACATTAGCGTGCCTGGACAATACTGTGCGTTGCACTGATTTTCGGTATGAGCCTGATTATGTTTGAAAAAATGGCTGGGGAAAGTCAAGATCAGTTAGACGCCAGTTGCAAATCCCCCAAGAGGCCCCCCAGTGACAGTTTCTGGCCCATTGTGCCACTTGAACAGTGCAGCGCGCAGGGAAAAATCACATCCCTAGTGTGGATGTAGCCCAAAACACGCTCAAAAATGAGGGGTGGGGTGTTGGAAACCGACTTAAATAGGCTTAAACGTTCATTTTGGGGCTGAAAAATGAGATCATCTTATCTGCCAGGATGACTTGTACAGTATCTGCACATTTACAAATCATTCTGTCCAGCACCTTCTTCTAGTTCATTAATAGTAAACAGCTTAACACCAATCCCCGCAGGAAACCAGCAGTACTCAATTTCCAAGCAGATGCACATCCATCGATGGCATTTTTTCACTTGTGGGCATGCAGCCAATTTTTAATCCATTGCAGAAACTGCCCACTAATTCCACAAGAATCTATGATTCGAAGATGAAGGTGACTCAATGCAGTAGTGAATTCATACACCACAGTAAATGGCAGTAAGGCATACTGTCCATTGTCCCATTTGTTGGGATATTTGACCAGTGTGCCACTAATTTAATCAACCACAAAGCCAGGAAAAGTAATAATAAGAAGGCAGGCATTTCTTTAGCAGCAAGATGACATTTACTCTTGATCAAATGGAACCATATTTGACCTTATTACGAATAGACATTGTTATAAAGCTCAAAAAATGACTTTGCTTATTGGATGGACTGAAGCCACAGTTAGGTGTTAACAAACCCACGAGTCTCAAAATAGCCAACCATTTATCTGATTACAACACCTAACCATTTACAAAGCTATCAATACACGAGAGGTTGTCTGCAGATAGCCCAGCACAGACAAGAGGCCTTAATGTGTGTGAATTGCCATCTCCTGAATGACTCAGGGATGTTCAGACATAATCTAATTATTCTGGTGAACCAAGCCATTAAACCCAATCATTTTCAACAATGGCCTCTAGATGAGAAGGGCCTTGCAGACCTTCTGAATCCAGTTAAAAGCAAATTACTGCAGCTGCTGGAATCTGAAACTTAAAGAGAAAACACTGGAAAATCTCAGCAGATCTGTAAGGAGAGAAAAGAGCTGACGTTTCGAGTCCAGATGACTCAAAAGTTTTGACAAAGGGTCATCTGGACTTGAAAGGTCAGCTCTTTTCTCTACTAACAGATGTTGCCAGACTTGCTGAGATTTCCCAGCATTTTCTCTTCTGATTTCAGATTCCAGCATCAGCAGTAATTTGATTTTATGACCATGTTTGGTAACTGGTTAGTTTGTGAAGTTAGGCCATGTGACTGCAAACTAGCTCTCTGTATAAAGACACTGATTTCCAGGGTCAGAGTGCAAAAAGACCATGGGTTGAATTTTGCACGCTCCCATCTGGGGATCTTTTCAGACAGGAGGGATATGTAAAATATAGCAAGTACCCATGCCACCACCTCTCTGCTCAGCCCCAGAGCTCACGACCACGTTAAAAAGTTTTTAAAAGGTGGGAAGGAAGGGCAGAGCACTATCCTCAGGGGTGTGCATTGTGTAGTGGGGGCAGCCACCTCTGAGATGGGACATCCCACTTTCTTCTTACCTGCCTGCTCTACAAAAACTACTGCCCCACATCCACCATCCAGCACCTCTCAGCTGGACAAATCCTCCTCACCCGACACCCCAGACGTAGCTCTGGAATCCATTGGGCCTTCTTCTTTGGACTGGTTGCAATTCCGGAAATTCACATGAATGAGATCTTGACACTGTCTGAACTGCTGGAGCTGCCAGCCTCTCTGCTCGACTAGTAGCTTCTGAGGGTGGGATGTCCTCGCCAGTGAGGGGTGAAAGTCCCACTGTCAGACAAATTAGTCCATCTGCGTCAAGTGATGGCTTGCAGCCGACTTTCCTTCCTTCAGGGGAGTGAGCTGCCCAACTCCCTATAATGTGCAGCAAGGGGATAAGAGCAAGATGACAATTTGCGATCCCTTTCTCTCTCTCCATTCATTCTACAAGTACACTCTACCTGTATTCTGACCTGTCAAACACTGCAGGCAACATCATTCACACAAATGAGCTGTTACTGATGCCAGAAGAGGCATGGATTGTCCAGTGACATTTTAAATTGTCTCGATGCAGAATGTGGATCATTGAACCTAGCCTGAACCCGATCAAGTCATCAATCTACAGCAATTATATATGATTGAATCTTGCTTGGAATACTTAAACCGTTCACCTACCATCCCTCTTTGTAACTTACTTTCTATAGTCACAGCACTTAAACACTCACTGAATTGATAAGCAAATTCTTTCTGAAAACATCAACCAAGAGGTGGAAAGGGAGGGGAGTCATTCTGCCACTTCTTACCTAGCTGTTACATAAGTCACTGGGTGCGATTCCCTGGTCTCCCAGCCGTGTGTTTCCAGCCAGCGGGAGGTGGTGCGTTTTTTGCTAGTAGGATTCTCTGGTCTCACCGCCATCAATGGGAATTCCCACTGACGCCATCCACATCAGCGAGAAACCCGCAGACAGGGGTGTGCTGCCAATGGGACCAGAGAATCCCGCCGGCAGGAACGGCTGGAAAATTGCGGCCACTTTCTTGCCTCGGTTTAGAACCTACTGTTCTCCTCTTAAGCTTAATTTAACACAAATATGATTTTTGTGAATGTTGAACCCAGAGTATCGTGGTTTTACAGCTTACCGTGGCAAATTAGAATGTCACTACAACAAATTGCACCGATTTCAAGTGATTTGCAAAAGAACCAGTCCATTAGGAAAAAAATCATTTCAGGCAGTGACTGGAATTCATTGTCTGAAAGGATGGGTCAAAGCAGATTCAATAATAACTTTCAAAAGAGAATTAGATAAACACATGAAGGGGTAAATCTATAACACCAGTCATGTGGAGCTGCAGTCGAAAAGCCAGGTGTACCAACTCATAGAATCATAGAAACCCTACAGTGCAGAAGGGGGCCATTCGGCTCATCGAGTCTGCACGGACCAAAATCTCACCCAGGCCCTACCTCCATATCCCTACATATTTACTCGCTAATCCCTCTAACTTATGCAACTCACGACTCTAAGGGGCAATTTTTAGCACGGCCAATCAATCTAGACTGCACATCTTTGGACTGTGGGAGGAAACTGGAGCACCTGGAGGAAACCCACGCAGACATGAGGAGAATGTGCAAACTCCACACAGACAGTTACCCAAGCTGGGAATCGAACCCACGCCCCTAGAGCTGTGAAGCAGCAGTGCTAACCCCTGCGCTACCGTGCTGCCAACTGCGCTAAATTGTCCCATTTAAACAGCTTTTCAGGGCAGTTTGTGAATGTAAAGTGCTGCACACTTCAGAAGTCTGCTGCCTGTGTTGGATAGATGGATTGCAGGATGGATGAGATCAATAAACTAAAACAATGGTTTTTGGAATTGAGAAAATGTCACAATCGTGAATGATCATTTGTATTTCTTCCAAATCAGTCCCAGCAAGAAACTGCAGCGATGGGGAAAATGATATGAAAATAACCAGAGACGTAATCTGAGAGAAGGACCCAGAGTTTATATGGGTGGTGATGTCTTGCGAGCTATCCCTAGCATACCCTCTAATTTTATCTTTTATTCAATCCCACACGTCCTGGACATTCTCTCTTTCACCTTCTTCTGTCGGGAAAAGGATTCAAAAGTCTGACGTCATGTAGCAACAGACTCAAGAACAGCTTCTTCCCTGCTGCTATCAGACTTTTGAATGGACCTACCTTATATTGAGTTGATCCTTATCTATACCCTAGCTATGACCACAACACTACATTCTGCTCTCTCTCCTTTCCTCCTCTATGAACGGAATGTTTTGTCTGTATAGTGCGCAAGAAACAATACTTTTCACTACATACCAATACGTGTGACAAAAATGAATCAAATCAGAAATCAAACCAATTAGAGGACTGATCTTGACATAATAATAAAAAGCAAAACACTGCGGATGCTGGGAATGTGAAATAAAATAGCAAGTGCTGGAAGAAACCAGCATCAGTAGAGCGAGAATCAGAGGTAACGAGTTGAATACGTCTCTTTGTTCCAAAGGTGAGTCATATTCCATTGATTCTGGCAGATCACTACCAATTCATGCTTCAGTTGCCAATACAAAATAACTTACACAATTAATTCTTTAGTCAGTCAGGTTGAGCACCATAAAGTCAAATAATCTTAAAACAGTCAGAATTACAGGCTTTCCCTCAGTGGATTTGGATCCATTTCAAATTAATTAGGAGGTTCAAAATTGTGAACTTCACCTTGTGTTTTTAATTACAAGTAATTGACCAGAAAGTGGTTAGGCTGTGCCTTAGTTACGTGGTCATACAAATTCAAACGCATTCGGGGAATGTTATTTTGTCACATAATTCAGGTATGGCTGAACTCTGAGAGTTAATGCCTGAATTTGACTGGCATTGCTCCAACCTGCAAACTATCACATGCAGACCACGAGGATGCCGCGAGAAGACTTTCTCAGAAAGGTGTTAATTCAATCCCTTCCCCCAGGACAAAAAAAAATTCCAGTATGACAGCCAGGAAAGTTCTTTCCAACCTTGTGGTTGATACTATTCATTGTAAAATCAACAAACAGAAGTTCCAGCTTTTCAAACTGATGCTTGCACCTCTCACCGTGCTTGGTGTCAACATTTTCAATCCCACGTAATGACAAGCTGTAGGAAACAACATGAGAGATACCAATCCTGCAGAGGATTAATTGTGATGATGATAAATGATCCGTAAAAGAATTAGTCAAAATCTTTTGTTACTGTTAAGCGATTTGGAGCTCTGACCCACATTCATTTATCATAAGTAGCAGTTTGTTGCTATGACAGCCAACAAAACCTACAATATTCTTCTCATCCACACATTTCACAGCTTGTGTCCTTTTTCCTAAATCAGCAGACTGTCAGTATAAGATAATGGATACCACATTTAATGTAACATTGAGTTAGATTTGAAGCTTTTAATTAATCCTAATCATTACAGTACAAAGTTAAATAGGTTGCAACTATCTCTGGCTGCATTTTTAGGCTCCAAAGGCGGGGATTGAAGGGAGGGTGAGTACATGGATTTGTGCTGACGGTGGGCCTGACAGTTCCCCAGCTCCATTCCACCACTGGGCTATTTTTTTTTAAGGGCGGGGGGGAAGAAGGGTTGGGGGGGCTTGCAGGACTACACACACACACACACACACACACACACACACACACACACACACACACACACGTGTGGGCAGCCAATTGGCCTGAGAAAAGCCTTTTAAGATTTATAGCTATTTTGCATTCGGCTGTCCAGTCCCTGGAGACATCAGGAAACCATGCAGCTGTCTGCAGGCAGTGGCAGACAAGGAAGTCGTCATGGTTAGAAGCCTTCCCTCACTGCCTAGGTGCAGCTACAGGCCTCCCTGTAGAGAGGTTCCTCCTCCACACTTGGTGGCTCAGACCATTTGTCAAGTCAAAGTTTTTTTTAATTCATTTGTGGGACATGGGTGTCGCTGGCTGACTAGCATTTATTGCCCATCTCTTGTTGCCGTTGACCTGTCTTCTTCATAAAGAGTGGCTTGCTCGGCCATTTCACAGGACAGTTGAGAGTCAACCACATTGTTGTGGCTCTGGAGTCACATATAGGCCAGACAAGGTAATTCATGATGTGGAGATGCCGGTGTTGGACTGGGGTGGGCACAGTAAGAAGTCTTGACCTGTAAAGACTCGCATTCCAACCATTATATTGTAATTGAGTCTGTGTCTATGTATGTCCTGTTTGTGAACCCGTTCTCCACTCACCTGATGAAGGAGCAGCACTCATGATACCAAATATACCTGTTGGACTTTAGCCTGGTGTTGTGAGACTTCTTACTGAGACAATGTAAGGACTGCAGATTTCCTTCCCAAAAGGGCATTAAAGAACCAGGTGGGTTTTCCGCCAATCGATAATGGTTTCGTGGTCATCAGCAGATTCTTAATTCCAGATATTCTTATTGAATTCACATTCCCCCACCATATGCCATGGCAGAATTTGAACCCAGGCCCCTGGAACATTAGCTGAGCTTGGATTAATATAGTGATAATGCCACAAGGCCATTGTCTTCCTCTTAAAAAAGGAGAGAGGACACCTCCATATTGTGGTGGGCTCCTTCTAACTTACCTGTAAAGACAGTATACTGCTTCTTCACTGCTGTTATTCGATGGTGAGTTCACCCTCTGGTCAATAATTGGTCAAGTTGAGGTAAATTAGTCACTTGACTGTTCCTCACACAGTGCAGGCTTCTGTTCCCCATTTAACAGTGACAGCAGGATCACAAAGCCCACAGGGATTATCTGCCCTGTGAGTCACAAATTTCAGAGCATCAGACCTTTGTTTGGGACAGAAGAAAATTTATATTCAAAGTGAGTTCTCTCGCTGGTTTATGAAGTACATTTTTGAAGGATTCAGAAAGAAATCAATTGAACCACTGAACAGAAAGACATGGGATTTTAATTAAACTATTCATACAATATGGCATGCCAGGAAAGTATCTGTTGCCCATCCATAATTACCCTCGAGTGAGCCGACTGAACTTAACTTAATTCGATGGCTGCAGCAAGCAGATATAAGCTGTGTCACTTGGATGTATATCCACTTGCCTATCATCTGCCTCCACCACAATGTCAATCCATCTACTGCTAAACCCATCATCCAGGCCTTCATAATCTCCACGCTCAACAATTCCAACATTCTTCAAGTCAGTCACCCATCCTGCAAGAACTCAGTTTATCCAAATCTCTGTTGCCTTTATCCCAAGTCCTCCTCACCCATCAGCTCTCTTCTCACTGACCAGTTATCTCTGTGTTTAGTAGATCTCTCCACGGTCTCACCTCTCCTCATCTCTGATTACCCCAAGCACCACATCTGTACTCTGCATCTATATAGTGTCTTGAAGTAATAGAATGTCTAAAGACATGTCGCAGGAACATTATCAGACAGAATCTGACACTCAACGACATTGTGAGTCATTTGGATATTTTGGTCAAAGAAATAGGTGTCAAAGAGTGACATAAAGGAAGGCCTGTGTTTAGGGAGGGAATTCTGAAGGCAGCTGAAGGTAAAAATTCCAATAATGGCACATTGGAAAACTGGGGCGCACAAGAGGCCAGAAGTCGATAAGAACAGAGGTTTATCCCCTAAACCTCTATTCCCAGGCCTGCTGCCTCTTTCAAATGCCCCTCCCTTTGATCTGTTGTTGGAGCTACATTTTTAACCACATAGGCTTCATGTTCTTAAATATATTTCCTTAACTTCCTTGTTTCGCTTTTTAAGATCATGCTTAAAATCTCTCTCTTCAACTTGTGTCCTTTTTATTCCTTTGTGATTCTGTAAAGTATCTCAGGTTGATTTTCAGTTTTAAAGTGCTATATATATGTGTGTGTGCTTTTAGTAATGCTAAAACTTAACCAGTTTAGTAGTGCAAAGCTCAATAATTGTTCGCAGTATATTGAACCTGATATCCTTCCCACCACTTGCCAAGCTAGCCCCATTTGGCACATTAGTTGGCTTGATTTTCAATGGCCTGTGGGGGCCACATCAGTTGTGGGTGTGCTTTGAAAGTAATGCTTCTAAATGGTGTGTCAGTCTTCCGATGCTTCCTGGATACACTGCTATTTTCAAAGCAAGGGTGGCGAGCTGACAGCCTGCTCACCTTTAACTAATTGGCTGTTAAATTCCTTGAAGAGCTTGTTAGTAGGAACATAGAAGGAGAAGGTCATTCGGCCTTTTGAGCCTGTGCACCATTTAATCAGATGATGGCTGATCTGGTTGAGTCCGAATTCCACGTTCCTGTCTGCTCCCTGAACTCTGGGCTGCCTTGACTCTCAGAAATCTGTATCGCTCTGTCTGGAATAAATTCAATGACCCGGGCTCCACTGCTCTCTCGGGAAGAGAATTTCGCAGACTAATGATCCTCAAAGGAAAAGATTCACTTCAGCCTCAAAGGGGGACCTCTTATTCTCACTAATGGGCTGGGGAGGCCCAGAAGCTGATGGATTGGGAAGAGTTTGGCCTACATTTGGTGCAAAGCTGTCAGGTGCAATGAATGGGGATATTGAGTAAGGTTCCTGGTGAAGTCAAATGTTTGGAAAATAAGGATTATTCCCACAGAATAGGTTTAGTACCTCTTAAGTACCATTTGGCCATTTGACTGTGCTGAGAGGATGTTGGCCCTTTGCTCACCTGCAAGGCAGTAGCTAACCGTTTACCTTTGAGCACTGGACTCTGGAGTCAGCTCCTTCCTCCTAAAAGCACCCAGTGCCCCCAATTGGGTGCCAACCTCACCTCTGGGCAGCAGACTGAGCATTGCAGTCTGCTCCTATCTATGGAACTTACTTTCTCTCAGCATCATTGAATTTCAGCCCCTACCCCCACCGTCCCTCCTCACCTCGGTGTACTACTGTCCAGCTCAGTAGTGCTCACACTTCAGGGAGTTGTGGGCACAAGGCCCATTCCAATACTTAGACACACATCGCAAGATGACACACACCAGTCCAGTACTGAGGAAGTGCTCCACTGTCAGACGTCCTAGGATTTGGATGAGATGTCGGGATGACACAAATATTCCCATGGCACTTTTCAAAGGACAGCGTGGGAATTCTCAACAGACAATCTGGTTCTTAATCTCTTTAGTGTTTACTGGACTTTGCTATGCATAAATTGGTTGGTGTTTATTTCTTCATTACAACAATGACAACACTTCAAAACTACTTTGCTGGCTGTAAAATATTTTGGGACATCCTAATTCCACAAAAAGGACAATAGAATTTCAGTTTCTTTCTTTACACCTCCATCCATCACTAGCATAACTTGAGGACCTTGATCGTCTTCAAATAACAGCTCAGACAGTCCATGAATACTACCACCTGGTTGATCTTAGTCCCAATCCTCTCATGTAAAGTATTCATTATGGAGGTTGGCGTGGTTTCAACTTATGCCCCTCTTTTTGTAGAAGATGGCACACCTGCTTTGCTCCTGGACCACAGAGGTTCCCTCTGCACTTCCTCAACATTATATCCAAGACTGTAAGTAGTTTCACAACAGCAGATTAAAGTCCAACAGACTTATTTGATAGCTTTCAGAGCATTGCTCCCTCGTCAGGCAACTCCACATCATCCAAGACCATATCAGTGCTGTGTCCCATTTGCATCCAGATCATTATTTTGTCTTCCAATTCTCCAACCCCTCTTTGCTTTTTCAAAGTCAGTCTCCAACTCTTACCATCCTCCTTAGACTTCTTTTCCTGGATCAAAGGATGGCATTTCATTTGATATCCATTATAAACCCACCAAAACCATTTCCTATAAAAACACCACTTCCATTTCCCAATTTTGCCATTGCATCTGTTTTGATGATGTCACCTTTCGTAACAGCATTTCTGAAATGTCCTTTAACCTCAGCTGTGCAATCCCCTCCATTATGATAGAGAGAAACATCAACTCAGGCAATCGCATTTCCATCTTCCTGCCATCATCCCTTCTCTCCCAAAATCATCTTAAAATAGGATCTGGATCTCACTACAAAGGTCTTCACCCAGAGATGATGGGTAGAATTTTACCATCCCGCCTGCCATGGGAATTGTAGCCGATGGGACACTGACTACCCAAAGGTCTGGTGACCTCGGGTGGGGGGGGGGGGGGGGGGGGGGGGGGAGGAGGAGGTTCTGAGCTTGGGGCAAGCGCAGCCGGAAACTCCTGCCCAATGTCTTCTTCTCCTTTGTTCTCACTGTCCAACCATCTGCCTCTGCATTCTACAAAGCATTTTCTACTATTTCATTAACCTAAGCCAACCACCAAAGGCAATCAAGCTTGTTACTTTGCAGACTAGAAGGCTATCAATTGGTGTTCAGTTGCCTTGATGTTATTGGTTTGGCAGGAGCAATTAAACAAGGAAGAGCATAGGAAGATCAAACCAAAGCAGCAATAGTATTTGTGAATGTTTCATCAGCTCTGGCGAAGAGTCATCCAGACTCAAAATGTTGGGTCTATTCGCTCCCCACAGATGCTGTCAATCCTGCTGAGATGTTACAGCATTTTCTGTTTTCATTTCAGATTCCAGCATTGCAGTTCTTTACTTTTATCTTGCTGCAAACTAATATTTCTTCTACAAAAAGCCCAGCCTTAGAAACAATAAATTCCACAGATATCTCATGGAACAGATTAGCCAACCTGACTGACAGGCTCCCACAATACTCAATCTTGGCACCTCTAGTTTTAGCATTTATATCGGTAATAGCCCCCTGATCCAGCCCGGAAATCTGAAAATGCAGATGGCCCTGCGATAGCCATCCAAGCATAAAATACATTTGGATTGTTATAAGCTCTGGCGGCCTTGTCCAAAACATCAGAAAGTGTTTACATTCACCTTTGACTTGAGCAACCAGCATGCAATAAAGACACCCGAGTGTTTCCTTCTGTCATGCTGAATTTAGACACAAGGGCTTTTTAGGTGACCTTGGAGTGGTTCAGGATCATGGTTTCACATACCATCAACATCAGACAAAAACTGAAGCCAAGATAAAGAATAGGATTAACTTAATCCCCAAATTAGCTGGTGAACAGGGGCCATCAGTTACTGACACGTGCATCAGCATAGGCAAGAACTGACTGTGGAGAATCTTCACAAAAAGGCTGAAATCAATGGCAACAGTTCAACTTCCTGACCTTCTTCATCTCCTGCCACCATCTCTCAGAAGGGAGGAAACAGTGCTGAGAAATTACAATGGGGTCTTCGCAAATTCAGATCTTCCCATTAGTGAAGGCCTCCATAAGCTCCTGAAATGATGCCTTAAATCTAGGAACCCCTCCTCATTAGCAGTCAAAACCCTCAAAATACTGGGACTCTCACTGAAGATCATTGTTTAAAAGTTTTTTTTAGAACTTTATTTATTAGTGTCACTAGTAGGCTTACATTAATACTGCAATGAAGTTACTGTGAAAATCCCCCAGTCGCCACACTCCGCTGCCTGTTCGGGTACACTGAGGGAGAATTTAGCATGGCCAATGCACCAAACCAACATATCTTTTGGACTGTAGGAGGAAACTGGAGCACCCGGATGAAACCCATGCAGGCATGGGGAGAATATGAAGACTCTGCACAGACAGTGACCCAAGCCAGGAATTGAACCCTGGTCTCTGGCGCTGTGAGGCAGCAGTGCTAACCACTGTGCCACCAGGGGAAACCAGAGGCTATGAATCAGAACCCAGTCATGGGCCTTGTGGATCATCCATCTGTCTTCACCATCCCATGTATACAGCAAATCACATCAGAACTTCATTTAGGCAGTGCAGCCTCCTGCTAAACAGTGGATGATGAAGGATAAGCAGGACACAGTGAAGAGGCTTTCCATACTGTTAGAGTACATCGTGAATCATTCCTCACTTAGGGTGTTCCCTGGCTGAATTAATTCTATTCATTCCATAACTGCAGGGGCGAGGCAAGATAACGGTGTTAAAGATATAAAGAATTCAAAATCCTTGACTGAGTGAATTTCAATAGTAGAGGGAAAAGGTAGTAGTGAGTTAAATGCACTTTTCACATCATTGACTTTTTCCTTTTCATCCGTAATCTCCTTAGCACTGAATTTATTACAGCACAATCCAATAATCACAAAATGCTCATTTCAAACTAACAACAAAGATTACCAAAGACTGGCTTTCAAACATATCCACATCCTGATTCAACCTTACTTGTGCAACGGTCTCCAGCACATACTCTTTCCACTCTGATCTACTCTACATTGCTTCTCCCTCCCTCAGTTCCACCAGAATATCATCTTCCTGTTGTTTTTCTGCACCTCTCTCCTTCAGCCATCGCACCTTTGGCATTCTGAAATTTTCTTCCAAAACCCTTTTGCCTTTCTACCACTTTTCCCGCGTTCAAGAGTCTGCCCAAAAATCTTATTCTTTCAGTGTGCTTGTGTCTCCTTGATCTGTTTCCACTCAGCATCCACTGCTACTTCTGTAAACCTCTTTAGGACATTTTATTTTAATGAAAGCCATTACCTGAAGATGGGTTATGCAAATATTACTCATTTTATACCACGGTGAAAATGAGTTTTTATTATAGTAATGTAAAAAAAAATGAAATAATAATAACTAAACTGTTTCGCCTTTTCTAATATACTTTATTAGAAAGTACCCTTGTACTGTGATTATCCATATGGCCTTGTGTATTGTACTTGGAACACATCACTTTCACAACAATTATTGAAGTCCTTTGTCTCATTAAACTGTGCAGCATACAGCAAAAATTAAACAACAACAATAAGTGGTGATATACTCAGATAACTGTTTATGTATTATTTCATATTATTACCGTTGTAAAACTCACTCAATTCCAAGTCTCCCTTAATGCCTGGATAGTATCTATTTATGTTATAGAGACTGCTGTTCAAAAGGGTCAGGCCTTTATAATAGTGTCAGGAAATATAGATAGTTTTAAGCTACATGTGCCTTTATGTGTGTTAGGTACACACTATGACTTTAAGTTTAAGTTCAAGTTACAATTTTGTAATTGTGTGTTAAGAGAACATGGGTTTTGGTTCCACTTTTAAAAAGTTGACTGTAAGTTTGTGGGTTTTTTTTTAATACCTGCATTTCAAATGAGGTTTTACAACCCTTAAAACAGGAGACTCTAATACTGTTATATAGCAACCAGGGGCCTACAGGTACAGAAAAGGCAGTTTCAGTTCAGTTGAAAATGACATTCTGTAGAAAGTGGAAGAACTGGCAGGATTTGCAAAAGGGACAGAAAGCAAGACCCAAATTAAAGAAGTAGATTCCAAAAACTAGGGAGGGACAGGCAAAAGTCCCAAAACAACAACTAAGGCCCAGAACAAGGACATGGATTGTAAACAGAATCCTGTTCAATTAAGCTGAGGATAAACAGCAGAGGCATAGGCTAAAAACTAAAAAATATGGCTGCAGGGTTCAGACTTAGAATAATGTGGGCTTGCGAAAAATCAGGAAATCAGTAGAGATAACTGAAAGTTGATGGCTCCTTATTGCAGTCCTGTTAATCAATGATGCTCTGTTGCCATAGCTGGATATTTGTGAGAGATTGTGTGGAAGCAAAACACATTATGCACTGGAGAGAGATATATCAGCTGGAGATGTTGAAACCCTGGAGGTGGATCCTTGAAGATGTTTGTGAGAAAATATCAGAAAATTCCATGGTGCATTCTTTGAAAGCAGAGATTAGAAATCATCATATTGAGGACAGAGCTCCAGCGAGACCAACTGCTCTCAGTCTGACAAGTGTTTGGGAGGAATTGGTGAAAAATCCATAGAGGTTATTTAGGTATCTGCCACTAGGTTTCAGAGTGTGGTGTGTCTGAGCATTTTATATTTATTAGTTTACATGGACCATGCGCTTACTGTGAACATTAGAGAGATTTTGTATCTTTTGTTAACTATAGATACTACTATTGTTCATATTTTCTTGTTTAATAAATGTTTATCCTTTTGTTAAAAGTACATTAGTTAGAGGCCAGGATTTTCTGCTCCTTCATGCCAGTTGGATTTTCCAGCCCCGTCCAAGATAACACCCCTCCCCACAGTTGACTCCCTAGCAATGTGGCCAGTGAGCAACGCAAAAGACCACTGACTTTGGCAGGATCTTCCAATGCCAAGCTACCTCCCCCAAAAGATAACTCTCCCCATGGTGAGGCCGGAAAATCCTGGTCAGGATTGATCAAGCTGGGTTCCACCCTGAAATCCGAGACTTGTCCAGTGGTAGCAACAGCTCGAATTATAACAAAAGATTGTGCGAGCAAGCATTATTTTCAAGCATCAAATAAATCCTTCAGGAATCAACCCAACTTTGTTACCTTTGCTTCAGAATGATAATCAAAAAGTAAAATTCAGTCTTTGTTTTTGAAGGGCTCCAGTGATTCTGGGAGCAAATCCATGGCTTGGCGTTCAATGAATCATGTCATGTAGAAGAGGAAGTTTTCAGGCTTGTGTGCTAACTTGGTCTCCCTTGTGTGCTAACTTGGTCTCAGCTAGAAGAACAGTGGCAACTAACCACAGAAGATCCAGGTTGGGGGTGGGTACAAGTGGGAAGGGGAACGAAATCCATTATTAATCTTGTTCCCAATTACTATCAGGCTCTGGATTTTGCTTTAAGTTCTTTCAGAAAAGGATACGTGGGGAGGCGCAGAAAGACAAAAATAAAATACCTAATTTCTTCTGGAACTCTTTCCCTGAGGGACCTTGACATACGTTAGAATAAGGCTATCAATAATTGTCTGATTCATTGGGAAAGTAATGTGATAACCTAAAGTCTGTGTGTTCAAACTAATCAATTGAAAAGGAACTTGGACTTACAGGGGACAGAATCAGCTCTTGTAGTCTCCATTAGAACTAATGATATAGAAAACAGACAGGAGGTCTTCCTCAGCTAAGGGATAGGAGCTAAATTATGCTGGACCTTGAGGTGGCAATCACAAAATTTCTATCTGACCAGCATAAGGAGAGACTGATAATTAAGAAAATGTGTGGCTAAAAGTTGGTATAGGAAGTCAGTTTCTGAAATACTCAGCTCAGTGCAGTATGAGCAGCAGCTAAACTGGCTCTGGGACCAAGGATAAATATGACTAAGTTAATAAACATTCAGGCGGGGAGTTGGTTAGCTCAGTTGGGTGGACAGCTGGTTTGTGACATAAAGCGGTGCCAATGGCGTGGGTTCAATTCCCATACCAGCTGGGGTTATTCATGAAAGTCCTGCCTTCTCAACCTAGCCCCTTGCCTGAGATGTGGTGATCCTCAGGTTAACTTACCACCAGTTCAATTGGGAGAGTAGCTTATGGTCACCTGAGATGGTGGCGACTTTACCTTTTAAAAGTCAGGGTAGGGAATGGTGAGACTGACGTAATAGTAATTTGAAAAATTCTTTAATGGGATGTGGGTGTCACAGGCATTCATTTCCCATTCTTAACTGCCCTTGAACTGGGTTGCTTCCTCGGCCATTTCAGAGGGCACTTAAAGAGCTGTTGTGGATCTAGAGTCACGGGTACACCAGACTAGGCAAGGATGGAAGATTTCCTTCCATAAAGTGCAGACTTGGTATGAAGTCATGTTGAAATGTGGGAGGGGTGATTTGGCTTTGTTATTCTGTAGAAGGGATTAAAATTCTTTGAAGTAGAAATGAATAAGGTAATTTAAAGAAAATATACTTTTAAAAAATATGCTAATGTGCAAATTAACTGAATTCTCTATTCAGTCAGAGAGATTAGTGAGCCAGATAGACCTTATTGAGCAGTCACCATTACTGAGATTAGCTTTATACTCCAGATTTATTAATTTAATTCAAATTCCACCAACTGCCTTGGTGGGATTTAAACCAATATCCGCAGAGCCTGCACCTGGGCATCTGGTTTACTAGCTCTGTGACATTACCATTATACTATTGCATCCCTCTCTAACAGTAAGAAAAAAGTGAGAGCAAAGTTGCAAATTAAAAAATATATTAAAATGACATAAATATCAGAGAACTGAAGGGATAATAAAATATCTGACAATAAAACAGCAGTATTAAAATATAACAGGCTCAAACTGAACCTAAAGATAAGGGAAATAGAAAAAGGCAATAAAGGAAAGGATGGTGAAGAGAGAATATGATGAACTTGGGAAAATGGTTAAAAAGTCAATTAGGAAAGCAAAGGTGGAATATGGAATGGAAGAATAGGTACATGAGTAATTAAAAGAGAATTAAGATAGCATTAAGGGATCAGCAGGGAAGATGCTGAAATAGTTGCAATATTAAATTTATACTTGCTTAGTTTTTTTTACAGCATAGAAAATGATAGATGTGAAAGAAGTCAAGTGGGATATTACAGAAGTTAAGAAGGGATAAACCAGCAAAACTTAATCAAGACCAAACCTCCAGGTTCAGATGAATTGTGTCCGTGGATATTTAATTCAAGTAAGGAGGAGATAACAGAGGTGGTAGGTAATATCAATGTATTTAAAAAAAAATCAACACATAAGAATAATGCCGAAGAACTGGCTTGAACTTTGATACATACGTAAGCGAGAAAGGAATAGAAATATATGAAAGTAGGGCATGAGCAAATTGTCTGATGCATAAACGCAGATACAGACCTATTAGGCCAGATTGGATTGTCCCAAATGGCCTGATTTTAAGCTCTAGATCATAGGTAAGCTTTGATCTTGCATTCAAAAACCCAAAGATATCGGCATCCTTTTCTGTGCGATTATATGAATAGCTGGAGTGCTGACTTGTATCGAGCAACATGTCGAAAAACAATTTAATTTTATGTTGGGTTGGATGTGTCTGAAGTTAGCTTGAGTTCTGCTCTTTATTTTGTTAATAATGAGAGCTTTGCCAACATTTTTAGCAATTAATCCTTCCACACCATGAGATAAAAGTGCGAAAAAAAAGACTTTTATTTAAGCTGAGAATTCTGATTTTCAGATAGTTGACTGAAAGGAAAGAATGGGCTTTGGCTGAGACCCAGGCTGGTGTCAGCCACATTTGTTGATGATGAGACTATTGCATTTGAGGACATTTATATAAAATGACATATGAAGATCATGTTGTGTGGGTTGAGTTTTAAATATGTATGAAGCTTATTTGGACCAGCAGAGATCCTGTCATTTTAGTATTCCGAGTTGGCCAAAGATAAAATGCAGCAGTCAGACCTGACTGAAGAAAGAATTCAGTTAATTTACATATTAGCATATTTTTTAAAAATAATTTATTTTTTTAATTACTTTATTATTCATTTCTACTTCAGAGAATTTTAATCCCTTCAACAGAATAACAAACCCAAATCACCCCTCCCACATTTCGACATGACTTCACACCAAGTCTACACTATCTTCCCCTCCACTCCAATCCAATTTCACACCTGTGCAGCTCAGGAACCGCTCTGCACTTTCATGAAGACTAAAGGGAAAACTAATAAAAAAAATAGAATCAGCCAAGCATTAACTTTAAACATCAGCTTCAAAGAGAAGACACAGTCTAGTGCAACGTAACAATGAGAGATTCGAAAGTGTGCCAGGAAAAGGCCTTGAGGAAAAAAAAATATGCACTGTATTCCTCAAATTAAATCTTTAACCATGTCACTGCCACCCCCACAAGTTAACAGAAGAAATCCTATTAGTAAATGAAGTTAATTATGCAGCACTATTGGTCACAGATACTCATGTGTAGGTTGTACCTGCGCCCACTGAGCTAACCTTATCAAATGGTGAGCACCAGACATGCTGTGTTGGCATTGGTGCCCGGCCAAAAAGGTAGAGAGCCAACATCAATTGACTGGCTGCCAGCTGGCACTTCTATTCTTCCTGTCAAACCATTCAGTGACATGAGACTCCTTTCAGCAAAGACCACAAGCACCCACACAGGTTTCAGAAGAAAGATGAGGCTCTCAAACAAGGAGGGAGTCACAAGGAGACGGGTGTAAATTTTATTAAAATAGCTGGCTTCCAGGATTGTCAACAGCAGGGGCATAAAAAAAAACGGACACTCATTTTGGAACAGCGTGCCTTGGATCAGTTAGTAAGATGCAAAGGACTGACGATCTTCCAGACATAGTCCCAGTTCCTCAATCGAACCAGTGCAAGCAGATTAATACATTTCTAAACATTCACCGGGATATTTCAATCAATAGTGATGAAGTCATTAATGCTTCAGTGACACATAACCTGTGTTTAGACTTTGTACTTTAGAGATTTTGAAGTTTCTTTCTTTTCATTTGCTTTATTCATATTGTTAGATTAATGGAAACAAAGGGCGTGATCTGACCAGCTCACTGCATCAGTCAGTGTGGCGAGCCGGGAGGATGGGCTGAGAGGCCAACAATCCAATTTGTGCAAGGTGCCAATCAGATCTCTATCTTCCCGGCCCCTTTTTAGGGCGTGAAGCCCATTAACATAAAAATGACTAAATTTAAAATGTACTTACTAGGTTCAGCACAGCTGTCTCCATCCTTATGGTTGCTCCCACCAGACCTTTCTGATGAAGTGGCTTATGCAAGAGAGGGGGGGGGCGCTGCAAGAGAGGGGGGGCGCTGCAAGAGAGGGGGGGCGCTGCAAGAGAGGGGGGGCGCTGCAAGAGAGGGGGGGCGCTGCAAGAGAGGGGGGGCGCTGCAAGAGAGGGGGGGCGCTGCAAGAGAGGGGGGGCGCTGCAAGAGAGGGGGGGCGCTGCAAGAGAGGGGGGGCGCTGCAAGAGAGGGGGGGGCGCTGCAAGAGAGGGGGGGGCGCTGCAAGAGAGGGGGGGCGCTGCAAGAGAGGGGGGGCGCTGCAAGAGAGGGGGGGCGCTGCAAGAGAGGGGGGGCGCTGCAAGAGAGGGGGGGCGCTGCAAGAGAGGGGGGGCGCTGCAAGAGAGGGGGGGCGCTGCAAGAGAGGGGGGGCGCTGCAAGAGAGGGGGGGCGCTGCAAGAGAGGGGGGGCGCTGCAAGAGAGGGGGGGCGCTGCAAGAGAGGGGGGGCGCTGCAAGAGAGGGGGGGCGCTGCAAGAGAGGGGGGGCGCTGCAAGAGAGGGGGGGCGCTGCAAGAGAGGGGGGGCGCTGCAAGAGAGGGGGGGCGCTGCAAGAGAGGGGGGGCGCTGCAAGAGAGGGGGGGCGCTGCAAGAGAGGGGGGGCGCTGCAAGAGAGGGGGGGCGCTGCAAGAGAGGGGGGGCGCTGCAAGAGAGGGGGGGCGCTGCAAGAGAGGGGGGGCGCTGCAAGAGAGGGGGGGCGCTGCAAGAGAGGGGGGGCGCTGCAAGAGAGGGGGGGCGCTGCAAGAGAGGGGGGGCGCTGCAAGAGAGGGGGGGCGCTGCAAGAGAGGGGGCCCTGCATGGGGAGGGGTGCTATGCAAAGAGGGGGAGCACTGCAAGGAACAAAGAACGAAGAACAAAGAACAACACAGCACAGGAAACAGGCCCTTCAGTCCAACGAGCCCGCGCCGCCATTTTAACATTGTGAGTTCCCTCTTCCACCCGTGACCCTTGTCTACGCTTATGGCACATTTCCACAATGGAAACCAGATTGAGGGGAGACTAATTTAGGGACAATTTGTTACACCAATCAGCCTAATAGCACATCGATGGGGTGTGGGAGGAAACCGGAGCACCTGGAGAAAACCCACGCAAGCATGGGGAGAATGCGCGAACTCCCACAGATACTGGCCCAAATCCATGTATCTGCACAGCAATCAGCGATAGTCACTGAGCTGTTGTGTTGCCCAGGAGGGGGGGAGCTCTCTGCAAGGAGGCGGAGTGCAAGGGGGAGCACTGCAAGGTGGGGGGGGAGCACTGCAAGGAGGAGCTCTCTGCAAAGGGCAGAGCTCCCTGCAAGGCGGGAGGAGAGCGCTCTGCAAGGGGGACAGGTCTCTGCAAGGTCGGGGGTGGGGGAGAGAAGCTCTGCACGGGGGGAGGAGATCTCTGCAATTGGGGTGTGGTTCTCTGCAATGGGGGGAGCACTCGCTCTGCAAGGTGGGGGGAGCTCTGCAGGGGGATGGGCGTACGGGGGTGACTATGGAGGAGGGTCGTGCCAGTGGTCCGCCAGGGAACCCATTTGGAATGGTTCGATGCTCTGTCGCTGGTGACCCCTGTTCATGGGAGCGGGGGAAGCGTCCGGTGTCTGTGGGGCTGGGGAGCCAGAAGTCTTCTGCTTCAGTAGGAGGTCAGGGCGCTCTGCGCAGTGGTGCCTGAATGCTCTGAAGCCTGCATACCTGGACTTCATCCTCCCCCCCAGCCCTCCTTCCCAGTGCAAAGCTCCCAACTGTTGAAGAAATTGACAGATTGCCACACTGAGCTCACCAAAAGACTGGCAAGCGGAACTCACATTTTCATGCTGTTACAACACAACCTGCCTGTCACAGGAATCGTAGCAGGCGGGACACATGCCATGCAAATGTCCATTGACCTCGGGTGGGGTTTTCTAGCTTGGGGCGAGCGTGGCTGGAAATCCCAGGTGAAATGTGGTTTATTCTTTCAATTTGATAATTAATACTCCATCTACTATATCACCGCCCATGTGCAGTCAAAGCCAATGTGAAATTTTCAGATCAAGCAAGGTTATAAACGGAGCCAACAAAAGGGAAGGGAAATGAAGGAGATCGGAGGGAATAGGAGGGGGGGGGAATGGAGTGTGAGGTAGGAAAGAGAGAGGAGCAGAAAGGAAAGGGGAACACAGAGATGATAAGGAAGAGATTAGTAAAGTGATAGTGGATGTGATGGGGAGGGTGGTGAACAAGTAGGGAGCGAGGAGCACTGGGAGGAGAATGACAAGTTTCAGTAGCTCATCTTAAGGGGCTGCCGTGTGAAAAATCACCTTAGCTGGTGCAAGGTGTGAAGGAGGCACTGAGGATCTGCTGGAACATTACTGGTGGAGCTGGAGCAGTTTCTACCTAATGGTAAGAAAATGATGCTTTTGGCTTCTTGTTGCTCCGTTTGCCAACGGCTCTCCAGGTGAAAAAAGATGCGTATATAAGCGAGTAAAAGGAATGTTCATGGAAAATCACAGGCAAGGGTCAAGGATAATATAGTATCATGGACACGTGGGTGTTCTCCATCAGCTTTTTGATGTCCGTTCACCTACATCACCTGACCCCACCAGACTACAGGGCTGGAACTTCAGCTGTCGGAACAGGGGACCGTTGGTGGACTAACAGGAGGCAGATTGAGGAGAGGGGGAGGAAAGGGTGAGGGAATTAAGAAGGATGGAGGGACGTGGGTAGGTGGGAGGTAGGAGGGGAAAAAAGGGAAGGAAGACAAGCAAACAAAACACATGGAGAACCAAAGCTTAGAAAGTGAGAAAGTGTAAAGAAAAGGCAGTGAACAGGCAGACAATCTGGAGGCTAATCGACATGTCTATGGCAGCCTGGTAATGTCTTAAGTGACAGATTTGATAATGGTGGCTTAGACTTGTAAGAGTATATAACCTAGAAAGTCCCACAATGCATTAATTTATAAGTTTGACATGTAAATAAATGCTTGCAAATGATTGCAAGGAACAAATAATAGATGGTTTCAGATACCAAACCATAAAAGTAAGGCTGGAGCAGTTTTTAATTGCCAGCTGAGCGCAGAGAATAAATTATAGATTTGAAAATCATTTGCTGATATATGATTTTGAATGTGTACTGTTACAGTTTGATGAGAGGTTACCATTTGTTGTTTTGGCTGATTTTTGTACCGCCTTTTGCTCTCGGTGTCTGCTGTCTCATATTTGTGATATTATAACATCACCACTGCAACTTTATCCTAAACAAATTTGCAGTTTATCACAGAAATACTAGGTCAGATGCACATTATTTAAAAACTTTACTTCCTCCAGACTCCCAACATTTAACATTTAATTAGTTTGGAAATACAATGCTCCAAAAACATGGGCCGGAATTCTCCGGCCATTCACGCCGGCAGGATTCTCCGGACCCACCGGCAGGGAACAGGTGGCTGGGAGGCCGGAGAATCTCACCCCACTTCTCCAATTTACCTCAACAATCACTCCAACACATCCAAGCCTCCTCCCAGTCCAGTTCATGATAGCCCTTTAAGATTGAGTGAGACTGTCAGTCAAAACAATTTCCCACAAAAATACTAACTGACAAGAGTAATGTGTATTTAAATATATTGTTTCTTTGACTGACTGCACAGTACTTAAATAAAACTGGAAATAACTGCAGAGTTGAATCACATTGTACCCGAGGACAGGAGCAGAGTGCATGTTGCACACGCTTTTTTCACTTGGGTGCAGAGACCATGTGAAATTGGATGTGGCAATTCTGGGATGACATGATAAAACCCCCAATGTTGGAAAGAGAGGCTGAGGGACTTGATGGAAAGGCTAATAGTTGAGGGCGCACTTGGGATCGGGAATGTTGGAAGCTGGTGTGCTCAATGTGCAAAGGAGACCAATGAGAAGCCTCCCCCCTGCACCACCAACCACCACCTCCCCCCGCCCCCCCTCCGCCCCATAACCTTATACATTCTTTCTGAAAAGAAAGAATGTATAAGGTTATGGGGTAAGGCAGGAGAACAATAAATCATTCAATCAATGAGGAAATGTGTTCAGATGAATGGCAAATGCAGTTATTAAAAAAAACTTAACAAGCTGCTGAAGGTATATTCCACCCCTTTACAATAGGCTTAATCTAGAAATGTATCACTGTAATAAATAGTCATAAACATGGTTTAGGCATTCCATATACAGGACAGTCATGTACAAAAATATCTAGGCTTGCGTAGGTGCTGTCTAAGACATGAAGGATGCTTGGAAATCCGAACATTCAAGAAAATAAACTGTGACTTTGCCTGTTTTCTTCTCAATTTCCATGGGTAAATTGAAACATCTGCTTGCATTGGTAAACAATGTGTCACTCAGCTGTTTGAGACAGCGATACATTACAAATTGATGTCACTAATGCCCCTGAATTGGCCCTGGCAAAGTGTCTGAAGCAAAAGCAGTTCACAGCAGATGCTTGTGCAGCACGTCACACAATCTTGTTACTGCCTCCCGGGCAAACTGGATCAGCTAAAGTCCAGCTTGGATCATTCCTTCACTGATACAATCTGTTAATAGATGATTCTGCTGTTCACCAGCTTCTCTCCTCGTCCTCCTCTAAGTAATCAACGTACAATGGGGCATTCACTTTCGGGAACCATTGTGTTAAATTGAGTGGCGTGAAAAGAAACAAAAATGCAACTCCCTGCTCCAGTACTTGAAGCTTTTATTGGTTTCAGGCTTGAACCAGAGAGAACTGAAATTGAAACAATCTTGTGTCTTTGGTTCTGTTTGTATTTCCGATCTGAATTTGAGAGTGCCAGGATGTGACAATATGACTTTTAAGGGCATCTGGACAAATACATGAATAAGATGGGAATAGAGGGATATGGTCCGCAGAAGGGTAGAGGGTTTTTGTTCAGTCGGCACGGTCAGTGCAGGCTTGGAGGCTGAAGGGCCTATTCCTTTTCCAGTAATTTTCTTTGTTCTTTATAAAATGAAACTGTTCCCTTTAAAACAAATAAACTGGGAAATCTGAGGGAAGGAGACTGTTGGAAATCTCAGCAGAAACAATGTTGATTTGTTCAGTATTGAAAGGAGGAGGAAAACTAAGACCTAAATCTTCCAGTTCTGCACATTGTGGGAATTGTCACTTTTGGGGGGGGGGGGGGGGCGGGGGGAGAGAAGAAAAGGGAAGGAGTTTAAAAGTTTTTGCAAAAACTCAACGTTGTTCTCAATTGCAGTCTTATTTTGTTCCCTCAAGCAGTTAGGTGCAACACTATCTAATATAAATATATCATTAAATCAACATTCCCAATTTCTTGTTAATCAGGTTAAAATAAATTTGCTTGATATTTTCAACTTAAAAGGCTATTGCAGTGCTTTTAATAACCCTCATTTATTTACCTTATTGGAGAGTGGGAGGTCAAGACCTCCAGGTCTCAATGGTCCTCAGGGTTTACGCACATGTGCAGGCTGGAAGTGGGCTGTACGCACACAGGCCGGCGGTGGACTGCACATGCACAGCCCAGCAGCAGGCTGCACACGGGCAGACCGACAGCAGGCTGCACATGTGCACTTCTGCACTTTTTGAGTTCTTTGGTCCAGCCCAAGTGTGCAGAAAAAAAAACGCAAAAACTTGGGCCATGTGAGGTATCATGGAAGACAAATTCCCCATGATCAACATCCTTGGGGTTACCATTGACCAGAAACAGAACTGAACGAGCCATATAAATACCATAGCTGTAACAGCAGGTCACAAACCAAGCTGATGATATGTGTGTGTGCGCCTCAACATAGGGATACTGGTTAGTGGTGGTGGATATTTGTTTTAAATGGTATGAGGAGTCAGGTGAAGCAGCCCAGTCATTGTGTATCAACTAAAGGCTATTTATTAAATTAAAAAAGAACAAATATACATGAGCAGGACTATAATTCTATAAGGCTCATAAACACTGGAGCAATACACATGCACATAGATATACCTAGGAATTGCTCCTCTTTCCAACTATATCCCTGATACCTGAACTGAGTAAGACTTCTCCATTCTGACAGGTCTAGAACTTAAAAGCAGGGATGCATCACTGAGGCTTTATAAGGCTCTGGTCAGACCACATTTGGAGCACTGAGAGTAATTTTGGGCCCCGTTTCTAAGGAAGGATGTGTTTGGCCCTGGAGAGGGTCCAGAGGAGGAGATCAGGAGAATGATCCCAGGAATGAAAGAATTGACATATGAATGGTATTTGATTTGATTTATTATTGCCACATGTATCAACATACAGTGAAAAGTATTGTTTCTTGCGTGCTATACAGACAAAGCATACCATTCATACAGCAGGAAATGAGAGAGTGCAGAATGTAGCATTACAGTCATAGCTAGGGTGTAGAGGAAGATCACCTAAATGTGAGGTAAGTCCATTCAAAAGCCTGACAGCAGCAGGGAAGAAACTGTTCTCGAGTCGGTTAGTATTTTTTTTCCCCGCAGAAGAAGGTGGAAGAGAGAATGTCCGGGGTGCATGGGGTCCTTAATTATGCTGGCTGCTTTGTCGAGGCAGTAGGAAGTGTAGACAGAGTCAATGAATGCAAAGTTAGTTTGTGTGATGGATTGGGCTACATTCATGACCTTTTGTAGTTCCTTGCGGAGTTGGGCAGAGCAGGAGCCATACCAAGCTGTGTTTGTATTGTACTCAATGCAGATTATAAGGATGAGGGGGGATCTCATTGAAACTTACAGAATACAGAAAGCCAGGATAGCGTGGACTTGGGGAAGATGTTTCCCATTATGGACCAGGATCCAAGGTCACAGTCTCAGAATAAAGACACAACCCTTTAGAATCGAGATGAGGAGAAATTTCTTCAGCCAGAGGGTGGTGAATCCTTGGAATTCATTGCCACAGAAAGCTGTGAAGGCCAGGTCATGAAGTGTAATTAAGACAGAGATAGATAGGTTCTTGACTGGTAACGGATCAAAGGTCAAGGGAAAAAGAGGCAGAATGGGATGATTGAGAAATTTATCAGCCATGATTCAAGGGCAGCAGAACAGACCTGATGGGTCGAATGGCCTAACCCTGTTCCTATATCTTATGGTCTTCCCTAAATAACATCCACCTTAAACACATTTTTAATTTAAGTCCACAAGTTAGCTTCTTATTTCCAGCATTTCAAATTTCCAGCATCCACAGCATTTTGGTTTTATTTAATACAAGTAAAACAATGGATTCTACTATTTGGCCCCCAGGATAACTAAACTTACTGACACTCACTGTTCACTCAAGTAATAGACATCTTGGCACTTGAGGCACCCGATAGCCGTGAAGAGATCTTCAAGAAGTGAAGAGATCTTTGAGAAGAGAAGAGAAACTTTTTGACAAAAAAGCTGATGAAAATGTGAAAAACCCTGAGAAATCATTTTGCCAAGAAGTAAAACTGAGAAAGTAAAAAAGTTTGGGAAAGGAAAATAGTGGTCTAAATATGGCAGAAATACATGGTGATTGGAGAATGACAAGAATGATGGTGATTGTGCTAAGGGTTACCTGTTTTCAATGAGAAAGCTGGAAACACTTCATGCTGATTTATGGGGCAAAGGTGGACATCACCCTAGACTCTGGAAGTCATCGTAAAATGATTGATGGAGCACTGTGGAACAAATTGAAGAGGAGAATCAAGTGCACATCATGGAGAAGTGTGAATGAGTTGTTCCCATAAACATCCAAGATACCATTTCAAACTGTGGGAGGTTTGAAGGCTGTAGGGCAAGTAGCTGACAGAAAGATAGGCGCAGAGTTTCTGGCTATCAACGAGAAAGGGAAATTCCTCATGAGCAGAGACAATTTGTGCCTTAGGGGTGTTATATATTGGATTGACTCAGTGAAGTCAAATGCTGTGATGAAGGAAGAATTCAAGAGAAGCACAGAAAGCCAGTGAGTTGAAGAGTTTTCTCGGTCAAGTACATGATTGTACAAAATTCATACCAATTGTCACTGCAGTGATTGCTCCATTGATGAGGAAGAACGGTTTGTATTTGGCCAAAAGCAGAAAGATACATTCAGACTACCAAAGGCAAAGTTGATGAGTGTTCAAATTCTTGGATGCTGCAGTGCACAAAAATCAATGATCATTATAGGTGCCAGTCCTGTGAGACTCAAAGCAGTGCCAGTGGGAGCACAACTCGGGATTATGGGGTCCCAATTTGCCAAATACATCAATGAAATATCTTTTGAAAAAGTAGGCTACATCGCAATTGACCATAAACATGACAAAAATGCACATTCTTAAACATGAAAATGTATATCTGAAAATACAGTGCATAAAACATCAATTTGGTGTTAGCTACTGAACTCCACACTCTGATAGGATTTTTCTTCCTCTTAAAAGCTAACTGACATGCACGTTTTATCATTTTACATCACTTTCCGTCATAACGTGGGGAAAAAAAAACTACATGATGCGAGTCAAACATGATTAACCATTGGTTAGGGGCCCAAAAATGAAAACAATAAATAAATCAAGAGGATGGTTAGACAAAGTTAAAAACGTTGATTACAAATTGCATTTCCCAGCATTCATCTCAGCAAAATGTTGATGGCAGCACCTGCTGCTAATGATGACAGGGAGGTCCAGGGGGAGACTAGCATGGAGACGACAGCCACCACTCCATTAATGACAACAGTGAGGCGCGGGGAGAGGTTAGCACTGAGGCTAGCATGGATACCAGGGCCACCACTCCCATTAATGACTACAGTGAGGTCCAGGGGGAGACTAGCCCTGAGGCTAGCTTGAATACCATGGCACCACTCCCATTAATGACAACAGTGAGGCCTGGGGAGAGGTTAGCACTGAGGTTAGCATTGGATACCAAGGCCACCACTCCATTAATGACAATAGTGAGGTTCAGGGGGAGGTCAGCACTGAAGCTAGCATAGTTACCAGAGCCACCACTCCATTAACGACAACAGTGAGGTCCGAGGGAGGCTAGCATAAATAACATTACAGTAGCCACTGATGATAGTGAGGTGAACACAAACGAGGAGAGCATCCCAGTTAGCCGAGATTTTACAGTCACCAGTGAAAACAGCCAGGCCGAGCAAGCGAGAGTTATGGACAAGGGCTTGATCCCTCAGACTGGCCTTCCCTAGGTAATGTCAGTGACTCATTTTGTTTCAGATGACAGAACCTGTTAAATGCCCTGATGGACCATTTCCCAGAGCAGGCAAAGCCAGTAGGCGCTTTTTCAAAACATATTGTCTCAGGCGGCTTGCGTTGGGGGACAATTTGAATGCGGCTGGCTCATGTATTCACAGAAAATGAACAAAGCTTCTGCTTCTCATGCAAACTTTTTGCAGGAGACACGATACACAGCAACTGCTTATTTAAAGGATATGATAACTGGCAAAGTGGCACAGTGGTTTGCTCTGCTGCTTCACAGTGCCAGGGATCTGGCTTTGGGTGAATGTGTGGAGTTTGCACATTTTCCCTGTGTCTGTGTCGGTTTCCCCTCATGTGATCCAGTTTCCTCCCACAGTCCAAATATGTGTACATTAGGTGGATCAGCCATGGTAGATGGATGGGGTTATGGGGATAGGGTGGAGGCGAGCGCCAGTGTAAGATGCACCTTCAGAGAGTCAGTGCAGACTCAATGGACTGAACGGTCTCCTTCGGCACTGCAGGGATTCTATGGAAGTCTGTCATCTACACCTACAAAACAGCAAATAATCACATATGGTCTTATCTTGCCTGGAAAGAAATGAAGACACGGTTACAGCTGGGAAAATATATTGCAGTCAACCGCCAAGTGCTATTGAGGCAGAGATGGAGAGTGATTCTTGCTAGAGTGCTGATTCTATTCTGCTGCTTGCAAAGAGGTATTGATCTTTGAGAGGTTAAAAATGCTGAACTGGGAAATTCAACAAATGGACATTTGCTTGGACTTTTAAAGCTCTCAGCTTGGTACGGTAATTGTGATGGCAGAACATCTCCAAGTTATTTAGGGCGACAAAGGGTGTTACATCGTATCTGAGTTGGTGTCCGCAAAATGAATCTTTAAAGTCCCTCGCAGACTGCATCATTTATAAAATGAGTGAATATATCAAAGAAGTTAAACATTATGCAGTGAAATTAGATTGCCACCCCGATATCTCAAAGCAGGAGCAAGCGCCTGTAATAATCCACCACGGAGACATTGATGAAAATAAAGATGCAGAGATTGAGGGATCGTTTGTTGAATTCACAACAGGGAAAGGGCTAGCAGAGACTTTAATGAGTACTCTTGACAACCGAGGGATTGATCTTGCAAATTGTCACAACCAGAGTTATGATAATGGTTCAAACATGAGGGGAATTCACTGCGGTGTACAGTCATTAACACTTGAATCCCAAGACCTCATTTGTACTGTGTGCAAGTCATAGTCTGAACTTGCTGCTATGTGATGCTGCCTCTTCACACGGAAAGTCTTTGAATTTTTCTGCTACAGTACAAAGGCTATATACAATGTTTTCCTCATCGGTGGAGCACTGGAAGAATTTGTTCAAATTACATTGAAATCTCTGGGTGATACAAAATGGGAAGCAGAGGTGGATTCAGTTAAAGCTCTGTGATAATAACTTAACTTGTGTGGTTGCCACCCTACAAAAAAACTTGAGCTTGAATGAAAAAATGGCAGAACGTGTTCAAAGGCACATGCCCTGCCAAAAGGAATACAGGATATGGAGATGCCGGTGTTGGACTGGGGTAAGCACAGTAAGAAGTCTTACAATACCAGGGTAAAGTCCAACAGGTTTATTTGGTAGCAAATGCCACTAGCTTTCGGGGCTCTGCCCCTTCGTCAGGTGAGTGGGGAGTTCTGATCACAAACAGGGTATATAAAGGCACACACTCAGTTTACAGAATAGTGATTAGAATGCGATTCTTTACAGCTAATCAAGTCTTAAAGGTGCAGACAATGCGAGTGGAGATCGCATTAAGCATAGCATTAATGCTATTTTCACTCACATTGTCTGCACCTTTAAGATTTGATTAGCTGTAAAGAATCGCATTCTAATCACTATTCTGTAAACTGAGTGTGTGCCTTTATATACCCTGTTTGTGATCAGAACTCCACACTCACCTGACGAAGGGGCAGAGACCCGAAAGCTAGTGGCATTTGCTACCAAATAAACCTGTTGGACTTTACCCTGGTATTGTAAGACTTCATACTAAAAGAAATACAGGGCATGGAATTTCTGATTTGCCTGGTTATGTGGCACAATCTGTTGGCAGAAATCACTTGCATTAACATTGCAGTGCAGTCTGCAGACATCTCCTTAGAGATATCTGTTCGACATTCCGAAAATGTTATTATCTAGGTATTGAAGTGGTGGATTTGAGAGATCTGTAAACACTGCTTGCACACTAGCGACGGAACTGGATGCTGGCACAGATTTTCCCAAGATACGCAAAAGAAAACACAAGGCTTTTCACAATTAATTTTATGCTGAATATTTGGAAAGCCCAGACCACCAATGTAGTTTTAAACACGACATCGTTGGCATGGCCAGCAGTGGTCTGGAGGGCAGATTTCCCCATCTCAGACAGATTTCTGAAAAATTTTGTTTTCTCAGGAAAATGGATGGCATGTCAAAGGAAGATTTGGAGAAGTCACTGGCACAGAACAGTAAAGGAGTTAAGGGTTATGGTGAGCGAGCAGGTAAGTGGGAGTCAGTCCAGAAAAAGATCAGCTACTCTTGCTCCTAGTTCTTATGTCCTTATGTTTCTTATGTTATGCAACCAGATCATTAGATGTTTCTAAAGATATCATACCGGAGATTCACCCTGCAAAACATCTGCTAAAGGAGACACCGAGAAATTGAACTTCATTGAAAGAGACTTTGAATCGGTCTTCCCAAACTTGGCAGTCGCCGTCAGAATGTTTCTCACTAGTCGCAGTGGCGTCCACGGGGAGAACAACGTACAGCACAGGAACAGATCCTTCGGCCCTCCAAACCTGTCCTGATCATGATACCCTAACTAAACCAAAAAAAACTTTCTGTCCTTACTCGGCCCGTATGCCTCTATTCCCTCCCTATTCATGTACCCACCCAGATGCCTCTTAAATATTGCCGATGTGCCTGCTTCCAGCACCTCCTCTAGCAGCACGTTCCAGGCACCCATCATTCTCTGCATGAAAAATTTCCCCCACACATCTCACTTAAATTTTCCCCCTCTCACCTTGAACCTGTGCCCCCTTGTCACTGACACTTCCAACCTAGGAAAAAGCCTCTGGCTATCCACCCTGTCTGCGCCTCTCATCATTTTGTGGATCTCTGGTCTCCCCTCAGCCTCCGTCTTTCCAGTGAAAACAATCCTGGTTTATTCAACCTCTCCTCATAGCCAACATCCTGGAGACAAGGCAACATCAGAGATCAGTCAACAAACTAAAACTAATTAAGAATTACCTGTGGTCTACCGTGGGCCAAGAAAGACTAACACAACTGAGCACCAAGCTGCTTCATCCACATCCACCCACTTTGAAGAAACATTGGCCAGCCTGAAAGCAAGATGTGTGAGACAGCAGCAATTTATTTGTGAGTTTCAAGCAATACTGGTTACCTACAATGGAATAATAAAATTCTGCCCCTCAAATGAGTTATTATTGTTGTGTAATGGTTTCTGCAATGCGGAGTGATTGTTCTTAACTTTAAATGTGATTATTTTCTCAATGTCAATTGTTGTGTAATGATTATTGCAATGCAAGCCCTGGGTTGCTCTTCCATTTTGAATCCGATTCCATTGACTTCTATTCTTGTAAACACAATACACGGTACAATTAAAATTATATCCATACGGTGATACATTGTTGATATTGATTTTAGTCAAGTTAAAAACATCAGCAGTTATTTCAGTAAGAAGCAATGTAGGTATGTGTGTGTGTTGGTGGGGCGGGTGGGGTGTTATGGAGGGTAAAGTCACATCTTGCATACCCTCCCAAAAACAGGCTGTCGCTCCTCGTGCTGGTGCAGGCACACTTAGGAGGACAAAGAGTCATCGCTTAAGCAAACTACTCTCTGACAGGTGTGGAGAAGCAATATCCTCAGATAAAGAAGGAGGTCTTGGGATTAGTCAGTGCACATGAAAGATTCCATGTTTGGTTTTGAATTTGAGTTACTGATAGACCATAAATTACTGGAAATAATACATTCTCGGAGATCAAAACCATGTGCTAGGATCGGGAGATGGATATTCAGATTTCAGCAGAATAAGTACAAGGTGTCACTGGGAAGATGAAGATTGCCAATATAAGACTACTGAAGGTGGACAAGATGGGAAGGTCTGTGCTAGAGAAGGAAGCTAAATCACTTATGCAATTTGCAGCGGTACATTTAACACCCAGAGACATGACAATTAGGGAGACAGAGAGAGTTGGGCAGAGATCCAGAATTCAAAGGCATTGGCAACAAGGAATATTATGTTGAGGGATCTAAAATCTAATCCCATCTTTTTTCACATCTGATGCCACACCAGACAATTAGAACCTCCCTCAAAAACCACAAGATATACAAACAGATATTGAAAAAGCTGGTGAAAACTGACTAATATAGGAAGCATTCTGCCGAGCACAGAATCCAGGCTGACCTTTCAGTGCAGTTCTGAGGGAATGCTATACAATCTGAGGTATCACTTTCAGCTGATGGCTGGAATTCTCTGGTCCCGCTACAGTGAATGGAGCCAAGTTCTCCATTCTCACTGGCTGTGTTGACGGAGTGAAGGAGATTGGAGGATCCCAGCCTATATCCCTCTCTACCCTCTCACGTGCAAGTAAAAGATCCAATGGCACTATTCAAAGAGCCATGGAGTCTTGGCCAACATTTATTCTTCAACTCACACTTAAAACAGATAACAAAATCAGTTATCCTATTGTTACTTGTGGGTGCTTTGCACAAATTGGCCGCTGTGTTTGCTTCAGAATAGCAGTGACTATACTTCAAAAGCAGAATCACAGAAACTACAGAGCCAAAGGGGCCCTCATCGAGTCTGCACTGAAGTATGAAAGGCCCTGACCTGCCCACCTAATCTCACTTGCCAGCAATTGGCCCGTAACCTTGAATGTTATGGCGTGTCAAGTACTCATCTAGGTGCTTTTTAAAGGATGTGAGGCATCCCACCACCACCACCTTCCCAGGCAGTGCATTCCAGGCTATCAGCATCCTCTGGGTAAAAACGGTTTTCCTCAAATCCCCTCTAAATCTCCCACCCCTCACTTTTAACTTGTGCTCCCTTATAACTGACCCTTTAACAAAGGGGAACAGTTGCTCCCTATCCTCCCTATCCACCCAGTCCATGCCCCTCATAATCTTGAACCCCTCAATTAGGTCACTCCTCAACTTTCTCTGCTCCCGAGAAAACAACCCAAACCTATTCAACCTCTCTTTATAACTTAAATGTTTCATCCTAGGCAGCATCCTGATAAATCGCCTCTGCACCCCTTCCAGATCACATTCTTCTTATAATGTGGTGAGCAGAACTGCACACAGTTCTCCAGCTGTGGCCTCACCAAAGTTCTATACAATTCCATCATGACTTCTCTGCTTTTGTAATCTATACCACGACTGATAAAGGTAAGTGTGCCATATGCCTTTTTCACCACCCTATTAACCTGCCTTTCCACCTTCATGGATCTATGGATAAATACGCTAAGGTCCCTTTGTTCTTTGGAAGTCACTTCAAGATGTTCTAAGATTTGAAAAACATCATATAGGTGCAGTATTTACATTACATTATTTGATTTTAATTTGATTTGATTTATTATTGTCACATGTATTAACATAGTGAAAACTATTATTTCTTGTGTGCTATACAGCCAAAACATACTGTTCATAGAGAAGGAAACGAGAGAGTGCAGAATGCAGTGTTACAGTCATAACTGGGGTGTAGAGAAAGGTTCAACTTAATGCAAAGTAATTCCATTCAAAAGTCTGACAGCAGCAGGGAAGAAGCTGTTCTTGAGTCGATTGATATGTGACCTCAAACTTTTGTACCTTTCTTCCGATGGAAGAAGGTGGAAGAGAGAATATCTGGGGCGCATGGGGTCCTTAATTATGCTGACGGCTTTGCCGCGGCAGCAGGAAGTGTAGACAGAGTAAATGGATGGGAGTCTGGTTTTTGACAACCTTTCATAGTTCCTTGAGGTCTTGATACAACCAGAAAGAATGCTTTCTATGGTGCATCTGTAAAGGTTGGTGAGAGTCATAGCTAACATGCCAAATTTCCTTAGTCTTCTGAGAGAGATTACATTCATGAAGTATTTTACCTAAAAAAACAGACATCACTGCCTCATGTAGCAGGGTAATTGAGGTATGCCAATAACAGGCCGACAAGGGCCCTTTAAAGATACTTACTGTTGGAAGGTGGGCACCTGGAATAAGAGAAGACTTGCTACTGTCAGCTAAACATAAAAGAGGACATTGAGAGCAATAAAACCTGAAACAGACTGGGAATTGAAGAGATTAAAGTTGTGCTGTGTTTCTGACCTTATGTTTAAAGTTTATTTATTATTAATGTCACAAGTAGGCTTACACTAATGCTGCAATGAAGTTACTGTGAAAATTCCCTAGTTGCCACACTCCGGCACCTGCTCGGGTACACGAAGGGAGAATTTAGCCTGGTCAATGCACCACACCAGCATTTCTTTCAGACTGTGGGAGGAAACTGGAGCACCTGGAGGAAACCTATGCAAACATGGGGAGAATGTGCAGACTCTGTACAGACAGTGACCCAAGCCAGGAATTGAACCCAGGACCCAGGCGCTATGAGTGGCACTAACCACTCTGCCACCACACCACCCCATGCTAGTAGGAGCGTATAACAATTGTAATTAAATATTTAAAATTCACCCATGAGAGAACAGTAAATTTGATTCTCATGAGTAGTCTGATATTCTTAGCAATTACAAACTTAATTGTCAGAACAAATTTGCAACTTTGCTATTCATTGATATGAATAAGGATTTTATCTTACCAGCAGGTATCATAAACAGAGAACATTTATTACAGATGGACTTTGCAACAATTTAAAGTTCAAATCATCTAGTGCTCGAACGGTGATAAGAAAATTGATGCAGTTTGAATTGGAGCTGGGTGAAAACAAAGGGCTGGTCAAACAACACTTGAAGAAAAATGGGTGACTGGGGTGCTGCTGCTTCAAGAGGTATTCTTAAGCAATGAGTGGAGTACCAGAAAATTGATGTAAAATGAAACGCTCATGAGGTACGCCAAAAACAGATTCCCTAATTATAGAATCATAGAGGTTTACAGCATGGAAACAGGCCCTTTGGTCCAACTTGTCCATGCCGCCCATTTTTTAATCACTAAGCTCGTCCCAATTGCCTGCATTTGGCCCATATCCCTCTATACCCATCTTACCCCCGTAACTGTCTAAATGCTTTTCAAAAGATAAAATTGCACCCACCTCTACTACTGCCTTTGGCTCATTCCAGATACTCACCACCCTCAGTGAAAAAATTGCCCCTCAGGACCCTTTTGTATCTCTCCTTAAACCTCTGCCCTCTAGTTTTAGACTCCCCTACCTTTGGGAAAAGATATTGACTATCTACCTGATCTGTGCCCTTCATTATTTTATAGACCTCTATAAGATCATCCCTAAGCCTCCAAAACGCCAGGGAAAAAAGTCCCAGCCTCTCCTAATAACTCAAACCATCAAGTCCCAGTAGCATCCTAGTAAATCTAAATTGAAAGAGTTGAAGTGACAATGAGGTCTTGTGTTCTCTGTATTGGGAAAAATAGGTCACTGCACAGGAAGATTTGGGAAGCGTTTCGTCTGGGCTACTTGGGAATATAAATAAAAAAGAACAGAGTGACCTAAATGAAAATGGTGGAATTATGGGCCTAGAAGGAAAGGGGGTGATACTGACCCTCAAGGTGAGAAAGGGGACATGACCACATTACCCCTTGACTCTCTTCAACGGAGAAGCCTGAAAGTCTCATAGATGCAGCTGACAGAGGACCGAGTCCCAGTATAATCGTAATTAAACAAGTAACTGACCCACAATTGCAAGCAGAGAGTGAGGGAAGAGTGAAACTGGTAGTCCATGTCCTGCATAAGGACATAAGAAATAGGAGCAGGAGTAGGCCATCTAGCCCTTCGAGCATGCCCCGCCATTCAATAAGATCATGGCTGATCTGTCGTGTCTCAGTTCCACCTTCCTGCCCTCTCCCCATAACCCTTAATCCCCTTGCCTATCAAAAACCTATCAACCCGCGTCTTAAATATATTTAGCGAGGCAGCCTCCACCACTTCAACGGGCAAAGAATTCCAGAGATTCACCACCCTTTGAGTGAAGAAGTTCCTCCTCAACTCCATTCTAAACTGTCCCCCCCCCCCGCTTATCTTGAGGCTGTGCCCTCTAGTCCTACTGTCCTTTCTGAGCAGGAAGAGCCTCTCCACCTCTATCCTATCCATCCCATTCATCATCTGATACGTCTCAATGAGATCTCCCCTCATTCTTCTAAACTCTAACGAGTACAAGCCTAGTTTATTCAGCCTCTCCTCATAGTTCAACCCCCTGAATTCTGGTATCAGCCTAGTAAACCTCCTCTGCACTCCCTCCAAGGCCAAAATATCCTTGCGTAAGTGCGGCGACCAAAACTGCACACAGTACTCCAGCTGCAGCCTCACCAGTGCCCTGTACAGTTGCAGCAAGACCTCCCTACTTTTATATTCAATCCCCCTCGCTATGAAGGCCAGCATCCCATTCGCCTTCCTGACCACCTGCTAGCTGGGTTTTTGTGACTCATGCACAAGGACCCCGAGGTCCCTCTGCACCGTTGCATGCTGCAGTTTTTCGCCATGTAAGTAATAGTCCTTCCTACCATTATTCCTACCAAAGTGGACAACTTCACACTTGCCAACATTAAATTCCATTTGCCAGTTCCTGGCCCATTCGCCCAGCCTATCTAGATCCTTCTGAGACTTTCCACACCCTCCACACAATTTGCCGTTCCACCAATCTTGGTGTCATCAGCAAATTTCGACACCATACACTTGGTTCCCTCCTCCAGATCACCTATATAAATGGTAAATAGCTGAGACCCCAGCACCGACCCCTGGGGCACTCCACTAGTTACCAAATGCATGTGTAAGACTCTTTCCCATCTTGATTAAGAGAGAGGGGCTGGGAAGTGGAAAGGGGTGAGAGATGGTGTGAAAATCCACATCACCAGTTAGTATCCAATCAAAATGCTGTAAAAGGCCTGTTGAAATGTAAGTGACTGAGAGTGCATTCAGGCTGATTAATGGCGTCACCATCAGGCAGCCTGTTCCAGGTGTGATTGTGATCAGTGACTTAACTGTGTGAAATGATACAAAGGCATTAAAGATATTAATGATCTTTCCAATGAAAGGCACATTGAAGAGCTGGTAAGGAAATGGATGAATTGGAAGCAGGAACAAGCAAAATCCCCAAAAGGCAAAGACCCAAATGATTTGAGCCCCTTTCCCCCAGCCTGAATGTAGGAATGAGGGATGTCAATATTTTGGGACCTTTGCCCAGCACTCCCATAAAATCCAATGTGTTGGAACCGTGGGCAAGGGGGCCACTGGTCCGAGGATTGTGCAGAACAAGTTTTAGCTGACCCCATGGGGCGAGCCTGATAGAAAGAGGAAGCAGTGAGGTGGATTGTTAGCAGAAGGGATTGGGGAACAAGGAAATGACAGAGGAGTTAAACAGATATTTTGCATCAGTTTTTACGGTGGAAGATACTGTGAACATCCCATTAATACTAAAGAATACAGCGGAGCAATTAAGTACCATCACTAAGAAGTAGAATTCGATAAACTTATGGGGCTAAAAGCAGATGGGTCTCCTGGCCCTGATAGCTTGCATCCTATGATTCTAAAATAAATAACTACAGGAATAGGGGGCACTGCCAGGGTGCCAGGCTGGCACTACCCAAGGGTCACCCCCACATACACCAACCTTCCCCGGGACCTCAGTGACTTCCAGTTCTACTGGCGAGCCATCACAACTGGTCCCCATTGCTAGACGATGATGTTCCAGGCTCATTAATTCAATGAGAAAATGATTTAAATCTAATTTAAATAAATTATTCAGTCTGGCACTGGAAATTGTTGCAAAACTGATTGTGCTGGTCAGATCATGAGAGGCGACAAATGGTAAAACCTTATGTGTCAATCTTGGCACAAGGGGAGGCTATATTACAAGCCAAGTAGTGCCCCAAGTCCACTATGACCAGTTGTTGTCACACTGGCATGAGGACCTGTAAATAATATGTTTTTAGGTCATGACAGTAGGCCCCAGTATTAAAATCTCCATGAGACTCTGGAAACCATAATGGACTTTGAATTACCCATGGAATATCGGATACAACAAAGATCATTTTACAGAGCTAGTCGGCAGACCCACTCTGCCGACAAGGTCCCAGCTTCAACTATGTAGTCTTCCAAAAAGAATTCCATTCCCTTGCCTGCAAAGATCTAACCCACCAATTTTCTGCAGACAGCAGCTCGAGTGTAAACAGGATTCTGCCCATGCAACCCTCTCAATGACACATTTTTCTGGCTCTCAATTTTCAGCTCCCAGTCATGTTATCGTGCATCTACCAAAACTACCATTACCTTTTCATAGGCAGCAATGTCTAAACATGCTCCCTGGTTTGGCTTGTTGAGCACGCCACTGTTCACTAACTCTTTCTTCTGTGTGAGTGAGTGAGTGAGCGAGCGAGCGAGCATGTGTTACATGGCCTTCATTTTAAACTTCCTTCATACAGGTGCTGCTTCCATATCAAGGGGCACCAGGTCACATGGGCCAGTATTTTACTTATTATCTAAAATTATGATTGATCTTTTAAAATTGATACAAACAGTCCCCAAACATTTTAAAGTAATTAGATATTTCCTTATTGTTACAGCTTCCAGGTCAAAGGCCATCAGGCTTCAATGGGTTTCCATTCAAGTTTCTCTCACCATGGCAATCGGAACACATAGGAATTGATCCCAGATGAGGCATTTATCCAGAATACTGCTTTAGTTTGAATTAAAGGTATATGTCAAAACATAACTATCTTGTAAAGTTCAGCATTCACAATACCATGTATCCACAAGCCATGGAGATGGGGAAATGGGGAATTCATCAACACTTAGCTGATAATAAGGTGATAGCCACATGCATGTAGAGAGATTCGCCAAATAATTGCCTACAAAGATATGAGAGACTTGGAGGCCTTGGGAGACGGAAGGACCAAAGTCAGTTAGTAGAAACCAGTCTAAATATGAGAAATTGACCACTTGTCAGTTGAGCAGATGTGGTTGTTAGACTTGGGCAGCTTCAAATGTGTCATTCAGTGTCGGTATGGCTCCTGATGATTGCTATGGATATCTTCAGAGCAGAACACGGAGAGAAATTAGAGAATGACTGAGATGATAAGCCCTGATTACACAGCAGGAATGTTCCACAGTGTGCCGCGAGAGACAGAATAGAACAGGAATTCATGTCAAAGGCATTGGTAACAGCAATGGGAATCTGCTGGTCATGGCATCAAAACCAATTTGGTATCTCTCTCCCTCTTGTGAGTGCGCTACAATGATAAAATATACTGATGGGAAATCAGGAAACTGGTCCAAACAGAGCCAAAGGTCTGAGTCCTTCGTGTTCCATGTTATTATCTAGTAATTTGCCATAGTCCATGGGGAAGAACTGTAGGCATCTCTCTCCTTTAGGGAGAGAGAGACAATTGGTTACAAGGGTTTGAGGGGCAATACTCTGCAAGCATGGGGCAAGGTAATGAGACAGGGTGTCCGTAAGCAACAACAGCTGGTATTGGGTTTGAACTTGTGATGTTGGCATCATTCCACATGATATTCTTGCCAGAAAACCAACTGTATATGGATGTGAGTAGTGAGGGTTGAGGAGGGTGGGGTGGCGGTGGAGGCATAATACAAGTAAACAACAGGGACAAAGGGCAGAATTTTACCGGCACATCCACCCAAGTTTCGCACGATCCCACCCGAGGCCATTCTCCGAGCCATGCCTGCTCCCGGGATCGGGGCTAGCATGTCAATAAAATTCTGGCCAAAGGGTCCTTTTTTATCATTTTGATTCTAAGTGCTGAACAGACTTGAAACTGGGAGTGTTTCAGATCCTACTTTTAGACCCGTTCTCAGGCGTCCCCATACGCACTCCGCCTGAAATAAAAGCAGCGATTCTGAATTGCACTGCAGAAGCCTGTGGGTGGGGCTTAACGCACCCAAAACACTGCAGCTCCGATCGGAGCCTTCAACAGCACATGCGTAGTAAGAAAAAGATGGAAAAATACTCTCCTGCCACATCCCTGGGCCGGATAATGCCTCCCCCATGGCCCCCACAGACATTGCCTCCCACAACATTAATGATCCCCTTATCCCTACACCATCCCCCCCCCCACCCCACTACCCAGACTGACTGCAGAACCCTGCCCCATCTGCCCACTGATCACATGCAGGGTGGCAGCGGACTCCCCCTGCCCCCCCCCCTCCCCCCTCCCCCCCCAACGACCACATGCAAAGTGGCAGCAGACCAGCCTGCCTCAGGGCTTTCCAGCCCCTTTGGCCATCTGTCTCCTTGCAAGGACAGCAGGCCAGACTCCAACCTAACCATCCCCAACTCCAGTTACCCAGCTTGAGGATGAAAATCCAGCCCGGTATCACGCTGACATTCACTCTCCAGTTCACAAGAGCCAACCTCTCTTCAAATTCTCAGAGAGAATTTCTGTACCAGCTGTGATAGCTCACAGAGGCCCTGTCTATGGCACAGTGGTTAGCACTGCTGCCTCACAGGGCCCTGGGTTCAATTACCAGCTTGGGTCGCTGTCTGTATAGTGTCTGCGCATTCTCCCCGTGTCTGCATGGGTTTCTTCTGGGTGCTTCAGTTTCCGTCCACAGTCGAAAGGTGTGCTGATTAGTTGCATTGGCCATGCTAAATTCTTCCTCAGAGTATCCAAACAGATGCTGGAGTGTGGCGGCTAGGGGATTTTCACAATACCTTCATTGCAGTGTTAATGTAATGTACTTGTGACACTAATAAATAAACTTAAAAACTGCCCATGTTTGCAGAGTAGTGCCCCTTAAATCAATGTCCCTTTTGGAATGAGAGAGATTCCTATGGTCCTTTAGTTCATTATGGACTTTATGTCTGTCTGATTTTGTGAGGGAATGACTAGGCTAATTCTCCTCACGATTCAAAGCAATTCAGAAGAAAAACTCAGCAAGCTGAAAGAATACAAGTTGTCTTTTGCACATTTTCTATCAATTCAAAAGGTAAGCCTTCTTAGCTCTTTCTATTCTGAGCTTGTCACATCAAAACAAAAGATCCTTGTCTTGCCTTGAGACACTGTCATCAATTCAATTTTCTTCTGTCAAGTAACTAAAACACCAGCTACAATATAAAAACCAACAAACGCCTCTTTCATGCACAGAAGTATGGTTCTGAACTTAAAATCCTACAGCTTTTGAGTTCAAAGACAACCATAGTAAATTTAAAATTTAACTCAGTATGTCTAGTCATTTGTGGGGGTGGTATCCTTTTCTCTTCCTCCATATCTGTGGTAAAATCTAAATGGGTGGAATTTTATGACTCCCTTGCTGGGGTTGATTTGGGGGTTGGAAAGTCAATGTTCCAACATCCATTGACATTGGCAGGACTGGAAAATCTGACTGGCAGGACGGGGCCACAAAATTCTGCCCATGACATGTAGGTGTCGTTGTTACTACAGGTGGCGCACACTCGCACATAACAAAATTCATCTGCACACAGATAGAAACGACTGTGGATAACACTGGTGAGAGCTTAACAGCTTTATACACATCTGGGCTGAAGCCTCAGAGAACCAAGGTGGATGTGCCAACCAGCCCAACTTCACACTCACCAACTTCTGTGACTGCCATAAAACCATAAGACATAGGAGCAGAATTAGGCCACTCGAGTCTGCTCTGCCATTCAATCATGGCTGATATTTTTCTCATCCTCATTCTCCTGCCTTTTTCCCATAACCCCTGACCTATCCTATCTGTCTTCAAGACACTCAATGACCTGGCCTCCACAGCTATCTGTAGCAAAGAGTTCCACAGATTCACCACTCTCTTGCTGAAGAAATGCCTCCTCATCTCTGTGTTTAAGAATCATCCCTTTAGCCTGAGGTTGTGCCCTAGTTTTTCATGCTAGTGGAAGCAGCCTCTCCATGTCCATTCTATCCTCGCAGTATCCTGTAAGTTTCAATAAGATCCCCCCTCATCCTTCTAAACTCCAACGAGTACAGACCAAGAATCCTCAACCGTTCCTCATATGACAAGCCCTTCATTCCAGGGATCATTCTTGTGAACGTCCACGGACTCCTTTCAAAGCCAGCACATCCTTCCTTAGAAATGGAGCCCAAAACTGCTATGACACTCCAAATGAGGTCTGACCAGAGCCTTATACAGCTTCAGCCTTATATTTCTTCCAAAGAAGGTAGTGCCAGCTCTATTATATATCCAATAAAAAGAGGGGAATCTGAGTTCAGATTTTGATTGACAGTTTTAGGGGGCTATTAAAGGATTAGTTGCCTTTGATATGATTAGTGAATTAGTTTGTTTGCTGTTACCACAGATTGACCCAACCGTATCACTCTATAATCATCACATGGCTACCCCATGTGGGAAAACTGAACTTTTTTTTTAACCTCTGGGGCCATTCTCAAGCCAGTGATAGACTTGGAAATATGAGATATTGGAAATCCAATTGCCTAATTTTGTAGCCCCAACTGTGTGATCCCATTTTAAGGAGTGTCAGGATCATGCTTGATAATTGACTAAAAAGGGCATTTGTTTGGCTCCACAATTGGTGTTGTAAACAAAGGGGTGTGTAGTTGTGATGCATACGAATACCTTATGCCTGCATGCGGGGTCACATTAGATAAGCATTCTCTAGATTTCACAGTCACTATAAGCCAGTGGAATCCTGGCTATGTAAGAACTGCAGACCTGAGGGAGGGTGAAGGTACTATATTATAACTGGTGCCTCACACTTACATCTTGGGAAATTCTTTGACTAATTAATATCGCTATGTTTGTCTCTCCTCATTTAAAGTTGGAGGTAAAATGTAATCAGTTTATCCTCCCATTTAAAGAAATACAATGAGAATTGCCCCTTCTGGAAGCAGCTCTATATTCAGGGGACTATTTCAGCAAACCCTCATCTTGTCATCTTAGTCTGAAGTCAAGACCATTGGTTAATTTGCAACAGAATAATAAAAGGTATTGATAAGAATAAAATCCCTATAAGATCACAAATAATGGGATGTTTGGGGTAATATGAACAATTTCTTTAGCTCCAACGGCATTGAAGATGCTCGACACCATCCAGAACAAAGCACAAAGCAACCTCTTTGATTGAACATTCATTACCTCCACCACCAATGGTAGCAACATGTACTATCTAAAAGATGCACTGCAGCAACTTGCCAAGGTTCCTTCAACAGCACCTTACAAATCCGTAACCTCAATCACAAGGGCATCAGATACATGGGAACACCACCAACTGCAAGATCATCCCCAAACCACTCACCATCCTGACTTGGAACTACATTGCCACTGTCACTGGGTCAAAATCCTGGATTTTCTTCCTAACAACACTGCGGGTGTACCTACACCACATCTATCAAGAGGACAGCTCACCACCACTTTCTCAAGGGCAATTAGGGATGGGCAATAAATGCTGGCCTCGCCCACAAGACCCACATCCCATGAACGAATAAGAAACAGAATAGCTTGTACGCACTTACATTCTTAGTAACTTTTGTTGCTGTTGTTTCTCTTTCTGCACATAGTGGTGCACCAGACAAAATTTTATCTGATTCCAGGTCACCAGTCTGTCGCCAGAGTCTTATAGCTTGAGCCAAGCTCCATCAAGTATGGCCGATCAGGAATGCCTCCTGCTCTTACTGTGTGTAACTGGCATGTCGGAAAGATTTTGCAGGCTGATACTCAACCAATATGAATGTGACTTCTTTATAGTAACAGTTAACACATATTGAAAAACTATTATTGTCGCACTGTGTGCATGTTATAAAAGTACCTATTAACAAAAGGGAAGTGGAGCTGAGTCCACAAAAAGATCAGCCATGATCTTATTGAATGACGGAGCAGGCTCGAGGGGCCTGGTGGCCTTCTCCTGCTCCTAGTTCTTATGTATCACTGGTTGGAAGATCGGTTGGACGTCCAGCCGGCTTTTTATTTAGGTGGGTCTGAGAAGATCCCCATGAGTTTATGGTTCCTTAACTTGGAGATGGAAGAACAAGATGGTTCAAGACTGACCAATACAGTTAATGGTGATTATTTTGTCGAGTAAAGGATAAATACATGCAAGTAATTAAATAATAGTTTACAGAATAATGCAGGAATTGTTACTACCCATTCCTACTCTGGATAGAACACAATGTCCCTGGGCCAAGTATCTGTGTGCCTTCCTTTCGACTCAACACTCTTCAGCGTGATGCTTACATTTGAATCCCCTATTTAAACTGCAAACTTGTCTCTGCTTTTAAAGCTAAGGAACAACAAAGCAGCAGTATGCAATTGTTCCTCTGGGGAGACAATTCAATACTGCCATCCGTTTCCTGAACCATCACAATTGTATTAAGCCCATCTGTCCAATAGATAAATGATTATTCTGTTTGTTTGCCTATCACTCAACTTAAACTTAACTTTGTGCTCCAAAGAAATATGACATCACATTGAAATCATCTCAAGTGGTTGATGCGCTTCTGCAGCTAGTCAGTTAGTTTTCATATCTCTTCATCTGGTCAATCTGATACTAACACCTCTTGGAGTGCTCTCCAATCTGGGATGTTGCCAGCCCATGTTATCTACATTATACTTCAACGCAATTTGAGTCATCATGTGGTCATGATAGGTGTCAAATAAATGTAAGTCTGTCTTTCTTTCTTTATTAGCATATTCGCATCATGGGGTCATAACGCTGGTCTGATCAACTTCTGACTTGTAACACAAGTTTGTGGTTTTAAATGGAATACTTGGTGATTTGCAGTGCTGAATGTTTCATAGCATTAAGCAAAATAGGCTCGTTTTGGTCCAATATTCTTATGTCATGAGTATTCAGGGCTTCCAATTACTGAAGCAAATTTGACAAAAAAGTTAGTACTGTATAATTCATAAAGTTTGTAAACACAAGGTGATCAGACCTGAGCTGAATATAATTGGAGAGGACAGAATGGAAAAGAACCAGATTTTAAAACTATGGTCGTGAAGTACAATGTTAGAAGTTGCTTTGTGCAAAGTGTCTCATTACAGTTAATCACATATTGTCAGATAAAGGTATGTTAATATGAGGTTAACTGGAACCGGAAGGAGAGAAACTGTGTATGGACAGGCAATGATCACATTAGCTGAGATAGTCCAGGATAACAAACTGTTCCTTTGTAAATGTTAGACTGGAAACATCAGGTTATGCAGTTAAATCATCAACATGTCTATTACATCAAAATCTGAAGCTTTGGTCAGCTGGAACATCATGTCAACATACATTCAGCACATCATGTGATAATGACTCACATTAAACAGGAAAATCCTTTAAGGGAAGTGCTTTGGACATTTGACAGATGGATAAAGGAAGGTTGATATGAACTGATAGCAACCATTGTGTAGTTTGAGCCTATGGAATGTCTCATGGAAATCCAACCCCAGCAGAGGCAAAGCTTGATCACTTTGGATCTGTAGAAAATGGGTGGCATGGTAACAGAGTGGTCAGCATCGCTACCTCACAGTGCCAGGGACCTGGGTTCAATTCTAACCCTGGGTGACTGTCTGTATGAAATTTGCACCTTCATCCTGTGTTTGTGTGGGTTTCCTCCGAGTGGTCCAGTTTTCACCCACAATCCAAAAATGTAAAGGTTAGATGGTTAGCCATGGTAAATGTGTAGGGTTAGGGGGACAGGGCGAGGGAGAGGGAGGGGGCCTGGGTATGATACTCCGTCAGAAAGAATTGGTGCAGACTTAATGGGCCGAACGGCCTCCTCTGCACTGTAGGGATTCTGTTCTATGAAACTGGTTTGCATGAATTAAAGTAAAGCCATATTTTATTATGCTACTGGCTGTTGAATAATAAACATTCATTTACAAGACGTTTAAGCATGAAGCATGAAGAATCATTCGAGTTTACCGATTTCCTTACACTTCTGCAGATTTCTAAACCATGTTGTGCCTATTCCAAAGTAATGAACAGAGAAAGGTCAATGCATTAAGCATTGTCCAATAATTTTAAAAAAAGAGAATAGCTAAACTTAGTTAATAAAGATATTTAAAATGTGCGACTAATCTATCACACGTGCACTGGTGCGCAATTTTACAAAATGGGAAATCTTCACAACTGCTGAATTTTGGCAAGTGCCCAGCAGAATAGCAGCAGGTGCCATGCTGGAAGAAGCCTCAGCAATGAGCCTTGAAAATAATGACAAAAATTCCCATGTATCTTCCGAGCTAAAAGTACCTTTCAAACAGTGATTGAGTAGAGAAGTTCAACAGTGCAGATGAAATGAGTCATCTGGTGGTGTTAAGGATAACAATATTGCTAGATAATGTGGATAAGATTTGGAAAGAACATGCCTTTACGCTCTCAAATTATCCCAAAGCACATTACAGGCAATGGGAGTATTTTTTGGGCGACTTAAACAAAGGTGACTTCCTAATAGCAAATGGGGTTGATAGTCATTAATATGCTTTTAGTTAAGGAATACATTCTGACCAGCAAACCAGAGCACAATCCCTGCCCTTTGTTGAACATTGCTATGGAGTATTTCACAAACTCAGCATAAGATCTGTGACAGGATACTCCTGGCAAGACAGTACAATCAAAGTACTGCACTTTTTTGTGGGCTAGGATTATGCGCTTGGATCCCGAGAAGGATGTTGTGATGGCTTTGGACCCAGAAGCAGTACGGTGTAAGGAAATCTAACAATTTCTTGTGAAAGTGTAATTGCTTTTAAAATATTTGAAAATTATTTTTGAGATTTTCACCATTTGTACAGGGACCAATTGTAATTTTCCTGAATGATATGACCTTGATGGAAAAGCAAGGAAGTTGAAAAGCCCTGAACACACACACACACACAGACACACACACACACACACACACACACACACGCAGAAGACAGATACTGCTCTAAAGAGCAGAGGAAAGCTGGATGCAGAAGGTGATCAACACAGAGATGCAGTCACGTAAAGACAGAGACAGGAGGAGGAACACAGAATTTAGGTTAGGACAAGCCAACAAAGCTCTCGCCAAAAAAAGGTCAGTTTTCAGTTTGGCAGTAAGGAGGAAAATAGAAGTCCAGAAGCTCTTGGGAAAGGGATATGCGAGCAAACTAAAAGGAGCTGACTCCTAAATTCAATGCGTAAAGCTCAGGCTTGCAAACAGCTGTATTAAATGGTTATTGCTGGTTGATAGATTGGTTGCAAAAGGGACTATGGAAAGCTATACCATCGGAACTGATGTGAACTGAGTGAGAGGAGGTTCCTAGATGGTACCCTGCCGGCATTAACCATATCCGTGGACCTTGAAAAGAACACAGTTGCTGTGAATGTGACTCAAGGGCCAAATCAATTGAGTGGGAGGCTGAGTTAAAGAAATCTGGAATTGCATGGGCCACGTGTGTACAGGGAGCGATGTACATTCTTGTGGTTGTGCAAGACACATCTTTGTTGTATTGATTGTTCAAAGTAAAATTTACCCTCTTGTTCATTCATGGGTTAATTTGCATTAGTTCTGATTCATGTTAGAGTAAAAGTTATGAAAAGTAAAATCTTGTTGGTAATTTCTTCGCTTGTGGGTCATTTGATAAATCTGGTTATTTTTGTTCCTGGCTCCCTCACTGAGTTTGTAACAATGTAAACCCATAACTTTCTGAGGCAACAGTATTACCACTAAATCAAGAAGACAAATGTTTGAATGTCTGAGTGTATCCTACCAGTGCCAATAACGTGGACTAGTTGATTTTTGACAAGTATTGGTCCAGAGGATGTAGGATTGATGGTGAATGTCTGAAACTGACCACAATTTCAGGATGTTGGATATTTAACTTATTTATTATTAGTGTCACAAGTAGGCTTACATTTACACTGCAAAGTTACTGTGAAAATCCCCTAGTTGTCACACTCTGGTGCCTGCCTAGTTTGAATACACTGAGGGAGAATTTAGCATGGCCAATGCACCTAACCAGCACGTCTTTCAGACTGTGAAAGGAAACTGGAAGAAATCTACGCCGACATGGGAAGAACGAACAAACTCCACACAAACAGTGACCCTAGCTGAGAATCGAACCCAGATGCCCAGCACTGTGAAGCAGCAGTGCTAACCATTGTGCCACCATGCATATAAATGTTGAAGTTGCAATGTCATTCAGGGTTCTGACACAGACTGTACTATGGACCTCATATACCTCAGCTCTTCTCCCCCTCTCCCCACTCCCCAGCACCCCACAGCCTGCAATCATTGAAATATGAAGTCTGTGAGAACAACGTTTCCCTGTCTCCAGATTGAAACTGCTTGAACGGTGTCACTTTTTAATTGGAAGTACAACTCACAAAGAATATAGGAAATAGGAGCAGGGATGGACCACACGGCCCGTCAAGCTTGCTCCACCATTCGGTACCATTAATGCTGACCCTGGCCTTCAACCCCATGTTCCTGCTTGTTGAGTGTTTAATGGCATTGTGGCACTCCATAGATGTACAGGTTAGGTTGATTGGCAATGTTAAATTGTCCCTTAGTGTCAGGGGGATTAGCAGGGTAAATACGTGGGGTTATGGGGATAGGGCCTGAGGTAGGGTTTGTTGTTGGTTCAGGGTCGATGGGCCAAATGGCTTCCTTCTGCACTGTCAGGATCTATGATTAAGAAAATTTGAGCAGCGGAACTGACCCTGAAGAAGTAATTTTATAATTGTGAAATTATGTTAAATTATTGATTGGTAAATTTTAAGTTTAAAAAATTAAAACATTTTTCAGCTTCTTCCTTGTCCATGTTTATATCCTCATCTATAATTCACTCGAGGCTTTTAATTTCCTGCTGGTGAAAATCCTTTAAATTGAGCTCTTGGACAGCCTGACATCGTTCCAGCTCCTCACTGAGTATGCCCAGGGAAAGAACATTGCAACCAGCCATCACAGTGATGGTGAAGTGGAACTCTCACCCCAGAGCTGGCCACGTCTTTCAGTGAGACTTTCTTCACGGTCAGCAGCAAGTCCCCTTGCTTTTCCCTGACTGTTACATCCACACAGGCAAGGCATTCCATGGAGGAAGCCACACTGAAAGCTAAAGACTAAATCATTCAATTCATGAACATATGCAGAGAAGTACTAAGTGGCAGCCAGTCAAACAGATTTACTGGCAGTCAAAATCATTAATAAAAGGAAGCACAACAATCTATTTAGTGATGTTGCGAGACACAACCATCTGTCACCCTGCAATTTTGTGTTCTGTAATATATACACACTTGTTACTATATGATAGTAAAATTAAATGTTAAAGAATCACAATGACCCTGAAGCAAAAACATAATTTAATGCCAATTATGAAACCAGTATAATATAGACTTTGGGGAATGAAGGATAAACAATCTTGCATTTACACGCAGAAGGTTTTGTGGCACAGTGTGTTGCATCCCTGCTTCTCAGGCAGAAGTTCCAGCTTCGAATCTCACCCTGGGACTCGATGGCTACAGTAAATATATCTGTAGCATGGCCAAACAGATCGATTATCAACTTGCAGATCTTTCCAGTGTAGCCATGGGATGCATTAAGAGAAAGAGAGATTCCTGGTCAGCCACGCTTGATGTGGAATGATGCGACTCAAACTAAAGCCTCATCCTCAGGCTAGCGACTTGTTCCAGGAAAAACAAGCTATGGAAACAGACATGCTTTGTCTGCCTTATGTGCTTCAAGGCATGGGAAGAGAACAAAGAATTTGATTTACATGCACTTCCTGTCAACATATTCCATTACAACTTCTATAATAAACTGTTTGTTGAAATTTGTAGTGTTGTATTGTACCCTCCAGTCAGTGGAGCTGTTACAGTGCAACTACTAGTTGGAGGGTGTAACTACTGAATGCTAAGTTTTATATAGACTGTTTCCAATATAAATCTGGACGTGTGAACACATAATGCAATCTGAAAGTAAAGCCAGAATATATGCGCTGGGAATTGAATTCCATTTGCTTGTCCCAGTTCGATTATCCATTGCCATCAAACCTGCTTTTCCTGAAGACAACACTTGCATTCAACTGCACACCGAGAACATCATGGGACATTGAAGGATGTGCCCCAGTTCTTGTTTGATTCTCTCATTTTCATTCTACCTTGGTTTACAAGTGAGAATATGAGTGATTTGCAGCAATAAATACGGAATGGCTGCAAACCAGATAAACAGACTAGAGTCGCTAGGCTTGAAATCTAGACTGGTTAGTTAGTCATAACAACTCTTCCAGCAGCTCTAAACTGTGAATGTTCCTTGTCTCCTTTCTGCTTTGCAATATTTAGACTTTTTAAAACGAAGCTTCATCACCTCACCATTATTTCTTGATTCACATTCTCCTATGTTTTAATCATGGAACTTTGATAGCACCACTGCCATTAATTTTGGGGAACCCAATCAAGGATGAGGATATTGAGGCAGCTCCATAGGCCTGAGAGGAGAATTCCACTGATGGATCCGAGGGGGGGTCTGGGCAGACACAGCTTGAGGACATGGAGGCAAACTTGAGGAATCTTCATGGAAGCAGTGATTCAATGCTCCTTCAGCAAAGCTCCAGTGCTTTACTTCCATCTGAGTCCATGGACACCATCTCCTTCACAAACATCTCAGACAATAAAATGCCACATCTCCTGTCACCTCACAACCTCTCTAATAAAGTTTGCTTCTCCTGCTTCTATCATCAGGCACTGAGGAAGCCTACATCTAAATTAGTGATATCTATTGTTAATAACTGAGGCCCAAGCACTGATCCCTGTGGTACTGACTGATCACCACTTTCTACTCTGAAGTGACCTGTTTATTTGTATTTTCTGTTTCCTGTATACTGTCCAATTCTCAATCCATGCCAATATGCAATGCCCAATCCCATGTGCTTTAATTTTGCACACTAACCTCTTACATGGACTCATCAAAAGCTTTCTGAAAATCCAAGTACACCACATCCACTGGTTTTCCCTTATCTATTCTGTTAGTTATGTTCTCAAAAAACTCCAGGAGGTCTGTCAAACATGCTTCCCTTCCAGAAATTCGTGTTGGCTTTGTATGAATCCATTGATATTTTCTAAGTGTCCTGATATCATATCCTTTATAATAGACTTGACCATTTTCCCTATTATTGATGTTAAGCTAACATGTCTGTAATTCCCAATTTCTCCCTCCCTTCTTTTTAAATTAGCATGGTTACATTTACCACCCTCTAATCTTCTTGGTCTGTTCCAGAATTTCGGAAGGTGATAACCACTAAGTCCATGACTATCTCCTTTGGTATCCTGGGATGTAGATTACCAGGCCCTTGGGATTTATTGGCTTTCAGCCCCATTAGTTTTCTTAAATTCCTTCTTCTCACTCGACCCTTGGTTGGCAGCAGATTCAACGTGAAGTTAGGAAACCCATTAAGGGATTACTAAATTTTATGAGCAGCTTTCTTTGAAGCCAGTGCTAAATGTAGTCATTTCAGTGATTACTGTGAAATCCAGGGTGGCACAGTGGTTAGCAGTGCTGCCTCTCAGTGCCAGGGACCCCAGGTTCAATTCCAGCCTTGGGTTATTGTCTGTGCAGAGTCTGCACATTCTCCCCATGTGTGCATGGGTTTCCTCCAGGTGCTCCAGTTTTGTTGCAAAGATGTGCAGATTAGGTGGATTGGCTATGCTAAATTGCCCTTAGTGTCAGGGGGATTAGCAGAGTAGATATATGGGGTTATGGGGATAGGACCTGGGTAGGAATGTTGTCAGTGCAGGCTGAATGACCTCCTTTTGCACTGCAGGAATTCTATTATTCTATGTATTCATTTGTGTCCACTACACAACCTGAGCAGGGAACTTGGAATTTCAAAGTCTTCAAATTTTTGAATTGATGACTGGTCAGACAACTACTCATCAATCTAGCTACCCCCTGTGGAATGCAAAGCCTATATTAAGTGATCGGAAGAAGCCATTCTCTCTTTCCCATGTGGCAAGCCAGAGACAGTGAAAAATGTCACTGCCACACACACTGAATTACTGTCTACCTATTCAATTTATTTGAAATCTGGAAATTAGATCACTCTTGCATTTAAAGATGGTTTAACAATGTAATAGATGTTATATTTCTAATTCATTCAATCATTTTATTCCTCCACTTGACAAAATTAGGAACTGCTTTGTAAGTTGTCCTCTGAACTGAACCATCAGGGAGCTTGGGTCCCTATTGCTTAATATGTAAATTTATAATAAAAATTTCAAACAACAAAAGGTTTTCCAAGTTGAGTTCCCTGGTGGTTCAGCAACATTCACACTGTGAATAACTAAACCATTGAAAAGGAAGATCCTAGATTCAACATTCAGTCTTTGTACAGTCTCAAACACTCGCTTTTGAATGGGGAAAACAAACTGGCCACATTTCCTCTTCCCCAAGTCACAAGCCTGCTTTTTTTATGGCCCAAGGTGGAATCAGCTGAGATATCCTCTTTCTTGCTGACCCTCACCGAAAATCAGAGTAAAGGCTACAAATAAGGTGTCAGCCATCCACAGTACTGCACCTTAGCTACATTCAGTACCCTGTAGTCGGGAGAGTGTTGCGTTAAAATTAGGTGAAAGATTTCTAAGCTAATTATTATATATTTGCAAGGTCCTGTTAGATTGTACAATTATTTTTGGGTTTTACCATGTCAGATAACCAACAATATTAGCCATCAAATCTGCAGACTGTGTAATGGAAGTGTTTGTATTCGCATTCACTGTTGTTCGGTATCTGTTTATTTAGAAGGATAAATTTTTTAAAAAATTGTGACAGCAGTTGGATTTTTAGTCTTTGGTTTTATACAGCTTAACTCTGTAGGAAATGGAGACGGCTCAAAGATTTCATTATGAAGATCCTTTTGTTCCATTTGCGAACTGGATTGTGTACGTCTAATTAAGTTGAACTAGATTGTCTACCAGTGTTCAGTTCTATAGTGTTTGGAATCCAGACTGTGCGTTTGCCTTTCATTTAACACCCATTGGGATTTTCTGCAGGAATACTCTATGTAAATTTGTCCTGGTGTGAAGAGAAAGACAAATATTTAATTTTGGATGATAGTCATGCGCCAATATAGTCTGGTTGAAATGCAAGTAAGGGCAGATGGCAACAATTACTTGATACCATTTCCTTGTTTAATAAGAGGTCAAAACTGTTGACATTTTGTTTGATTGCTTCAAAGAAATTACATCAAAGAAGATCAAGTCTGAATAGTTGCTAATTTTGTGTTCTGGAATAGACTCATCAAACTCAATGTACATTTGAACGCTTAGACATCCCAAATGTAAATCTGAATTATGGTGCATCTTGAAATGGAATACCATTCAGAAAAAAGGCTCATTGGATTTAACGGAGAAAAAACAATATTTTTCAAAGAAAATCTACGAAAAGCTGAACACTGCACTTAGAAAAGGATAGTATTCCAACCTGTGAATTGATTTCCATTCGCTGTGCCACTGTGGGGTGGCATGGTGGCACAGTGGATAGCACTGCTGTCTCACAGTGCCAGGGACCTGGGTCCAATTCCAGCCTTGGGTGACTGTCTGTGTGGAGTTTGCACATTCTCCCTGTGTCATTGTGGGTTTCTTCCGGGTGCTTCGGTTTCGTCCCATAGTCCAAAGATTAGGTTGATTGGACATGTTAAATTACCCCTTAGTGTCAGGGGGACTAGCAGGGTAAATATGTTGGGGTTACGGGGATAGGGCCTGGATGGGATTGTGTTGGAGCAAGCTCAATGGGCTGAGTGGCCTCCTTCTGCATGGTAGGCATGACACGATATATGATTCCAGTTTCCTTGAACAAATATTCTCTTTGCTTAGCCTTGTTCTTTGTGCTTCCACAGATTTGTTTTAATTGTAGATAAACTTGATCAATCATTTTGCCTGCACAGAGTGGTTGAGTGTTGTGGTAATTTTCATCTTCTCATTTTCAGAAAGTAGATGTCTTATTTGATCTCCGGGGAGAAATTTAACTCCAACTATGATGACTGTTAAAATGGGGCAATGCAAATTCAGGTGGCACAGTTAATGGAACAGTAGCAAATTCAATGCTGTTTATTGAAATTATCAGCAAGATGTTCACAGAAAGAAAAAAGCTTTGAGAGAATGTTTAGGCTGTTCAAGCAATGCGAAGAGCTAGCCAGACATCTTGGCCCAGATTTCCAAACTGGATTGTAAACTCTATTCCCAATCCTGATCAGACAAACAAAATGCAAAATTACCTTGCTCTGATTTTTCTGAGTGACCTTCTGAAAGAGGATCCTTCGTATCTTTTAGCAAATCTGGTCAAGAGCCAGAGGTCAAATTAAGGTTTGTTTTCTCTCAAGTTGATAAAGCAGGTTTACATCTGATCTGCTCAATATTATTCAAGAAATACACACCATTTCCTTGAAATCTGAAGGTTATAATTTCAACATTTACCAATGAAGAAAATACCCGATTACTGCTGGGCGGCACAATGGCACAACGCTAAGGACCCAGGTTGGATTCCTGGCTAGGGTCACTGTCTGCACATTCTCCCCGTGTCTGTGAGGGTTTCCTCCGGGTGCTCCCGTTTCCTCCTACACTCCAAAGATTTCTGGGTCAATTGGCTATGTTAAATTGCCCCTTATTGTTAGGGGAATTAGCAGGGGTCAGAGGGATAGGGTTTGGATGGGATTGTTGACGGTGCAGACTCAATTGGCCAACTGGCCTCTTCTGCAGTGCAGTGGATTCAACAGTGGCTGGAGATGTAGAAGAGTATAATTAGGCTGATACTTTGTTGAAGATCAACTCCTCAAATGTCAACAAACATCAAATTATTGTGCTCGACAGAAAGTAATTTAAAATTAATGTCAGAATATTAAATAACTGCAAGATCCAATCAATTCTATCGCCCAAGTTTAACACAAAACATCGACATGGAAGAGTACTAAGATATCACTGCTTGCAGAATCAACAGAATTTCACTTGATATTTAAATGTACTTCAATTTTCTTTGCACTATGACTAGAGTTCAGGAAAAACATAACTCAAAATTGCATTGATGTTGGCTCAATTGGGACAAAACAGGAAACTGTTCCTACTCTTCATAAGTTGCTCCCTGTAACGACCTTATTCAATAAGGGAATATTTCTTCCACTGATGTGCTATGAAACATTTGTATTAGACATGTCCAACAATCTGAAATATGTTATCAAAGTGCTGAGTGTGCTTGGCCACCGATTGTGTGTTTTACACCCAAGAAAACTGCAAAACGTTTGAGCCATAATTCCACATAAAGTATTGTTTTGTCTTTTGGCTTCAGACCAGCCAGTATAGATCCGTACCTTAAATTGACATTGCAATATGGAACACTGCTTTTGAATTACACCAGCTGTGAGTTACTAGCCGAATTTAAGAAACACAGACAAGAATTTTGTAAGGTAATTTGCAATCCAGGTACCAATTCACCCAGATTGCAGTCGTTTTGCAAAGTGGCCATGTTGTTCAAGCTCATTTGCATATCACTGTGCAGAAAATCTTGCTTGATCCCAAGCAGTTAGGCATGGTTTAAGAAAGCAATTTTTGAAAAAGCTGCATTATAAAACTCTTCAATGCATTTATAACTCATGCTTTTTAATCAATACAGTTGAAAATGGGTTTGTCACAAAAAAGGTAAGCATTTTAGTCTGTCCAGTCTCCCACCTAAACATAAGCAGAGGTAGGTTATACAACAATTCAGACCTGGCCCATCATTAAATAGTATCATGGCATCCACATCAACTCTACTTTTCCACCCAACTTCATCTCCCTTGATTCGCATGGCACCCAAAATCTTTCAGTCTTCAATATACTAATTCATTGCGTATCCTTAGGGCTCCCCTTAGGGCAGTAAGATTCAGCATGCTTTGGGTGAAGCTCTCCTCCTCTCCATCCTAAGTGGTCGACTCCTTATCCGAAGAGTATAGCCCCTGGTTCTAGAATTTCCAGCCTAAGGAAATAACCTCTCAACATCGATCCCTCAGACATTCTATACATTTCGTTGAAATCACCTCTCATTCATTCAAACTCTAGAGATTGTAGAGTTCTGGGGGCCTATTCCATGCAATCTCTCCTCATAGAACAGTTCTCTCATCCCAGAACTTTTGTACCACCCCCCTCCACCAGATCACTGAGTTACTAGTCCATCATATCCTAAATAATACACTTGGTCCCTGTAATGACTTCAACGAGGCCACTGAGGTTGGCCTCTTAGAAGATGAACTGCTTGATTGAGCTCCTTCCCCAGTAGAGGTCCCTCTATGGAGGGATCTCCCCCTACTATCTCGGGGACCTGTGGTGGAGGGTGCTGCATGCAGCGATACCGTACAACTATAGATTGAACTGGTTCACGGGCTCCCAAGCATGCCCTTTTTGCAACCTTGTGGAGTCCGTGAGCATGTTATAGGCTGCACAAAGTTTTCAGTTTTCTAAAAAGCCTTTTATTGATGTTTTGTTTGCACTTCATCCCCACCCTCCTGATCTACGGGCACCCGGTGCAGAGGCAGGGAGGGGGAAGGAGAAGGACCTCCTCGTGAACCTGCTTCTGGGCCTAGCAAGGCATGCCATCTACAGGTCCAACAGCGGGTGATCAAGGGGGTCGTCCAACCTGACTGTCTGCCCCTCTCCCACAGCTATATTTGCTGCCGGCTGTCCCTGGAAAGGGAGCGTGTGGTGTCCGAGGGCACAGTTGATGCCTTCCATGCCCGCAGGGACTGGGGTGTATTACTGACTCCTTTAATCACATTTAATTTGATGTCTTAAGTTTCCTTTCCACTTTGTCTTTTGTTTCGGGCAGTTCCCCTCCTTTTAGGGAGCTGCTCCTTTCGAATTGTTCCTGAATTAGTTTGATTTTGTTTATTTGCTTGGACACCAAGAGATCTCCTTGATTGAGCTATTTATTGCCTGTCCAATCAGGGAGCCTATGCTGTGTATATAACTGGGAGTGTCAGATCTCCTGGCAGTCTGGATGCTGACTCAGAACTTGTAACGCTTTATAAACGATAGTAGAGCTTGTAAGGGAAGGGATACCAGCCTCTGCTGACTTACTTCAGTCCCCTCATCTAAGTCAGTGATCTAGATTGCAAATAACTGAGGCCCCAGCACTGAATCTTACTCCTGTTTCACTCTGCCACATCAGAAATGACCTGTGAGCATCCCAATTTTAAATTTAAAAAACTGCACAATAATTTTCAAGTTACATTGGTATGTCCATTTCTTAGCAAATTAAACTTACAAATAGATTACAGTCAGGCCATCAAAAGGTGCCTCAAAAAAATTATTCATTTTGTGAATCTCAACAGAAGCTCAAAACTTGATACGCTTCATAGAAAATCACAATGATGTTTAATTCAATCTGGGACAGAGTCAATTTTGAGAGTTGTTGGCTTCCAACTCAAAGATCACCTTGACTTTTGTTTGGCCAATTTCGGGTGTATTTTATGAAAAGCAAAGAACACAGAACAGTACAGCACAGCCACAGGCCCTTCGGCCCTCCAAGCCTTCACCGATCGTGGTGTTCTATCTAAACCAACCGCTTATATCCCTCTATTCCCCATTTGTTCACACGCCGAGCAAGATAAATCTTAGATGTGGCTAACGTAACTGCCTCAACCACCTCACTTAGCAGTGCATTCCAGGCCCCCACCACCCTCTATGTAAACATCGCCCGCACATCTCCGCTGAATCTTGCCCCACCTTTTCTTGAACTTGTGTCCTCTTGTAATTATCATTTCTGCTCTGGGAAAAAGCTTCCAACTGTTCACCCTATCTATACCCCTCAGTTTTATAAACTTCTACCAGGTATCAAAATCAATTATTTTGCAGATAAAAAGCAGTGCAGCCGAGCGAACATTCCGCCCTCCTTACCAAATGTCTGCCTTTAGCAGTAAAGAGGAATAGTGCTACTTCAAAAGCTGGCCAAGTGCAAGCACTGATAAACCAAAATGCTGATTGTGAAAAATAACACTGTGTATGACAAGAAGTAATAGTAGGAACTGAATCACTGGCTTCCTCAAATAAATATTACACGCATGCCACTTCAGCAAGAGAAGTCATTTGGAGGTAACAGAAGCCATGTCTGAGAGGCACAATTTATTGCAGTATCCCAGAAATTAATGACCCAACTACTCAGCTCACAGTAGTACTCCATAGTATCTTGGATGCAATTGTTTCACTGAGGCATAACTGGAGAAGCAAAATGGAATATCTATTAATATACATTCTCATTACTCTGGTGTCATCAATAATACCTGAATTAATAAGAACATAAAACTCTCAAGTTAAATATTTGCTTAACCCATCAATTCTGCTGTTGACAAATCCTCCACATAGGTGGTAATGCACTGAATAAATGAATTAATGTTAACATTAATCTCCAGCAACCTGACTGCCCTTATTATGTAGATAAGATGACCAGAAATGAGACCCCGTGTTCATCGTAAAAGTGACCCCACCATGAACACATAGTTGCTGATTTCTAATTAGCTACAATCAGCGTAATCACATGCCAAGTACTGGTATTAAATGTATGAGCAAGTTATTTAAAAACCTCGACTGAAAACATTAGCTACAAATTGGCCCACACATCTAATGGGATGATCAAAACATGCAAGTCTTCAGAGTGCATAAATTATAATGCCAGAAACATGAAGTCTTATTAATCAATGTGCAATATGCTTATAATGCTTAAAGAAATTCCTCCAAAGAACACGTGTTTGTGAAATGATAACCAAGAATTAAGCTTGATCATTGTTATAATGATAAATTATTTTTCTGCTTAAAACTCATGTCTTTTTGGTGCCCAATTTCTCCAGTTTAAGTTCATTTATTAGTGTCATAATTAGGTTTACATTAACGATGAAGTTACTGTGAAAATCCCCCAGTCGCCACACTCCAGTGCCGGTTCGGGTACACTGAGTGGATATTTAGCATGGCCAATGCACCTAACCAGCATGTCTTTTGGACTGTGGGAGAAAACCAGTCCATCTGGAAGAAATGCACGCAGACACGGGGAGAATGTGCAGACTTCGCACAGACAGTGACCCAAACCGAGAATTGAACCCAGGCCTGTGAGGCAGCAGTACTAACCACTGTGCCACCGTATCATAAATGAACTAAAAGACATAAAATTAATAACACTTCAACAGTTTTGATTATACCTTTTTTTATACATTTTTTTTGGCACTGGCTTTAAAAGTATAGTGTAATGTTACTGCTGCTGGCTGAATCTCAACGTAAATAAGGACATCTCACAAGTTTGGCGTGACTGCAAATAAACTAAGACAGCTCTTTACCTGCAAATCCAGCTCCATATATCAGTTTTAATGATCATGTAGTGAACGTCCGTCACTCCTCTATAGCATATAAGTAGGCAGTATTGTTACACTGGGAGACAATGTAACTGCAGGCTTCTTGTAACAACAGGGTAACTACAGTTTTCTTGTACCACTGGTCAAATCCTAGCTGTAATACGTTAGGCTGGAATATACATTGAGGGAAGATTCCCTGCACCCCAGTGTAAATACCCAGGGGTGAGCCAACCTCTGCCTTGCTGGCTAGATGCACAACAATTTTATGACCAACAGGCCTTTAATTATTAGGTGAGACTTGCACCCCTCTCCAGGAGGAAGTCTTGCACATTTATACAAATTATGCTGAGAAAGCCAATACAACGGAGTTAAAATTCCAAGCCCACTGTGTTCATATTAGATTAGTTAAACATTCCCCCTAAAATAACATTGTGAAAATTACCATTTTTTCATTGGTTTCTTATTAAGGGCCGGATTCTTTGCAGAATGGGGAAGACTCCACGGATCTTTAAAAGCAGTGGGCAGAACCCAGATGCAGAGGCCCCGCCTCAATTTCAGATATTCAATTTTTGCCACAAGTGGAAAAGGTACAGGGTGTAATTCACACAGGAGGGAAAGCTGGACTCAACAGGGCCATTTAAAATTAGTGCTGAATTCAAACAGATCCCATTTTGGCGGTACCTTAACCTACAGTGTGGGAAAAAAAATTATGGCAATGATGTATACTTTCTTGAAGAGTGAATAAGGTCTGTGTAACTGTCATGATTTGAATTTATTTTAATTCCCTGGCCTTTAAACTTAAAAAAAAGTCTACAGCTGTGACCAGATGCTTTGCTGGACTGTTTTGTTTGACAGGCCATTTGCTGAAGGCTTGAGGAAAAAAAAAATCGAATAAGATCTGTTTGTGCAGTCTCCATAAAGCTCTTTGTTGACATTTCCCCAAGGGGTGTGGTGTCATTATGAATGCTTGGCTGAGTTTCAAAAGCAAAAGCAATCTCAGCAAGAGTTCAGAGTTTGATTGAGTTTTTGACTATTAACTAGCTTTGATGAGGGCTCAGAATAGAAATCGTCTTTTTAAAAACAGACTGCGCACTTCAGGTGATTTAAAAGCTTTGAATAGGTTTCATGAATGGGAGTTTTTCCATCAAATGTGTATTATAGGTGAGAGCTGTAAGAGGTTGTTTGAAGTATTTTTTTCATCTCGGTATGTCTCCTGAAGTTTTCACATGCTAGGGGGAGGAGGGTGGCTTTGGGTATGAATGCAGCTCCAGCAACCCTCAAGGAGCTCAACACCATCCAGAACAAAACAACCTGCTTCATTGGCAACCTTTCCACAAACAAACATTCACTGCCTTCACCATTAATGAACAGTATCTACCGTCTACAAGATCCAATGCAGGAACACACTAAGCTTCCCTAGACTGCACTTTCCAACCCCACGACCATTATTTTCTAGAAGAATAAGGGCGGCAGACACATGGGAACACCACCCCCATGTCTGTGGATGGATATGTACCAGGAACAAAGCCAGAAAGACATTACAATAATAGCCATCTGCTCACCAGAATTCTCATATGGTAGGCCAAACTACTGGAAATGCAGTTCTGCTGTCTGGACCACTGGGCTGGCTGTCCTGCAATGCATACCGGCGAGAGTCTCTCACATGGTTGATGCCTGCTGCAGGCTTCATAACATAGTCCAGCAAAGGGTAATAGCCCTTATCAGGCATAGACATGAAGTTATGAGGTCCCTGGAGGAACAAGAGCAGGACACAGGGGAGAATGGGGTGGGTGGCATGAAGGCAGGACCTGCTGCTGTGTGGGCTGGTCCAGTAGCAAGACTCAGAGTGTCACAAAGATGTCTGCCTGAAGTGGTTGTGAGTGAAGCAAGTCTGCACTAACACAGGAATTACAGTCACGGGTACGATTTTCTCCAGAATCAGCAAAGACTAATGTCTGGTAGGGAAAGCTGTGCTGAGGCTGCCGGTGGCAATGATGGCTTTTTCTACAATATAGTCCAGGACTTAAAAAAGAAACTCATAGTCATGGGTTCCACGATGTATGTCTGGCAGGTGCCTTCTGATTCGCCGGCCCCACCATCAAAATTAGCCACTCCATGATCCAAACACCAATTTTAAAGTCCGCCCCACCACACATCTGACAAACCAGGAAACAACTTTTACCAGGGTGCATTCCCTGGCATCAAAGTTGGGACTGCCCTGGCACTAATCCCTCCTCAGCTGAGTGCTGCACTCATTTTCCAGCTACCTTGGGAGTTACGCGCATCAGGTGCGCAGTTCTAAGACCAGTCATGCTCCAAGGCGTTCTGACATCACATTGCTGTGGATGGATTTTTTGATGTGCGGAGAATGATTCCGACATACGGGCTTGAAAATGATGTTAATTTATTATAATGTGATTCCTGGCATTCAACATCGAGAAACATTGAGGGGTGCGGTGGGGGAAACAATTGCTTTCTGTGGTTATGAAACACGATTTTGGCCTTCTCGTGATATTTTCTATTCCTGTCGCTGAACCCACTGGACATGAAGGGGAATGGAAAATCCTGGCCCATGTGTCCAGCTGGAAATTCTTACCCACATAAAGGGATGGGCTATTACCTGCAGCCTCCACTGTCATCAACATATTGTTCACGTACTTGTAGTTAATTAAATCATTATTGCATGATAACAAAAGAACGAGTTTACTTAAGGGTGTGGCCTGCTTACAAATAATGTGCAACACCTACACAGCACCACTTAGTGCCCGCTATACATGGATTCCTAACGCAGGAGGTGAAGCCAGCCTGCTCATCTCCCTGGCTTTGTTTGTAACACCCGCAGTGCTAGTCCTCATCTTGGACAAAGCCACTGGGGCCTTTCTTGGCACTGCTCTGCTGGCATTTCTTCAGGGACGGCTCTCACCACTGGACTCAGCTCCCTCAGCCAGGCGATGGTGAGAACGCCGTGAGAAATATCGCCTCTTCACACATCTCCTCGGCCCTTGGTGCTGCTCCTGCCACTTGTGGGTAAGCCGCTACTAAGGCACAGCTGGCATCGATTACCTCAAGCATTCTCTGAGCCAGCTGTGAGCGCAGTCCTTTTGGTGCCATTTACGACTCTTCACGGGGTTTGCCACTCTCTCACGGACAGGTTCATGCACTCGGCCCCAAGACATGACTGAGTTCATCTGCTGCTGTTCTCCCCCATTCACAGTGCATGAGCCTGCACAGCCTTTGGGAACATCAGCTGCTTCTCCCAGTATTGACCCTCAATGAGAACCCTCATCACTGTTAGCCGGAGCACCATTGTGGCTATATTCTGACCATTACCGGATGGCTTCAGGCTGGGTGTCAAAATTATTAAGTGGTAGAGCTCGTCGAACTCCTCTCTCAGGAGGGGGCATTGTGAAGTCAGGAGTGCCCAAGGCATTATTCATTCAGCGGCCTCATCTTTCGGCTGATTTAGGGGTCTGGGAAGACTCATCAACGTGGCTTATCTGTTCAATTGTAACACTTTGCTCCAGTAATTGCATATTACAGTCTGCTCTCACAGACAGGAGAGTACAGAGAATGCTACGGGGCCATCACCAGTTATATTTGTAAGGGGACTCTGAGCCAGGAACGTGAAGGCTCAGAGCAAGAGACTCCATCAATAGTTTCTAACAGCTTATTGTGTGTGCTTTATATAAGGTCAGTTTGCAGGAAGTGATACAGCAGGATGAGGCGACAGAATAGGCTTTCTCGTACCTGAACCTGGAAATGAACGATATATTATTCAGTCACAACACTAGTGGCCGAGGCAGGGCTTTTACCCTGCCCGGTCCTGACTTGGCCTATTCTCTGTTCGTGTGTCCTGGCAGCCTAATTGGACACCAGGGCAGCACCGAACCTAATTAAAGATCTGACCCAGGAACATCACTGTCAGTTCCAGCTTCTTGATGAGATGGGTCTGTGACCCTGAATCAAGCCTGCCTCGCATATCCACCAGGTACACGGTACACACTCCTGCGACTCAGCCAACATTTCTGCAGTGTAACAGGTAGACAAAGGATGCTCTGAGGCATGGTACACTGGGGGAGGCCATACGGACGCTACGACAACGGATGAATGAACACTGCTCAACAATCACCAGGCAGGAGTGGTCCCTTCCTGTCGGGGAACGCTTCAGCAGTCAAAGGCATTTGGTCTCTGATCTTCGGGTAAGCATTCTCCGAGATGGCCTTCAAGACATACGACAACACAGAATCACTGAGCAGAAACCGATGGCCAAGTTCCGCACACGAGGACAGCCTCAACTGGGATCTCGGGTTCACGTCACATTACTTGTAACCCCCACGACTTGCCTGGGCTTGCAAAATCTCACTAACTGTCCTGGTTGGAGATAATACACATCTCTTTAACCCTCTCTCCACTTGCATTGTCTGTACCTATAAAGACTTACATTCCAACCATTATCTTTTGAGTTTCTGTCTGTAAGTGCCCTGTTTGGAACACAAGTCCTCACTCACCTGATAAAGGACCAGCGCTCTGAAAGCTCATGCTACCAAACAAACCTGCTGGATTTAACCTGGTGTTGTGAGACTTCTTACTGTGCATAGCTTATCTCCTGCAGGAAAATCTGGCCCTCATTCTTTTTATATTTGGTCATAGAATGTGAGTGTCATTGACGAGATCAACAATTTATGCCCATCTCTGGTGCTGTTAGGAAGGGAGTTCCAGGATTTTGACCCATCAATAGTGAAGGAACAGTGATATAATTCCAAGTTGGGGCAGTGTGTGACTGGGAGGGGAATTTGAAGGTGATGGTGTTCTCTTGCACCTGCAGCCATTGACCTTCCAGGTGGTTAGAGGTCGAGGGTTTAGAAGATGCTGTGGTAGGAGCCTAATTGAGTCTTTGAAGTACATCTTGATTTGATTTATTATCATCACATGTATTAGTATACAGTGAAAAGTATTGTTTCTTGCACACTATACAAAGCATACCGTTATAGAGAAAGAAATGAGACAGTGCAGAATGTAGTGTTATACTCATAGCTAGGGTGTAGAGAAAGATCAACTCAATGCAAGATAAGTCCATTCAAAAGTCTGACAGCAGTAGGGAAGAAGCTGTTCTTGAGTCGGTTGATATGTGACCTCAGACTTTTGTATCTTTTTCCTGAAGGAAGAGGGTGGAAGAGAGATGTCCAGGTTGGATGAAGTCCTTAATTATGCTGGCTGCTTTGCCAAGGCAACAGGAAGTATAGACAGAGTTAATGGATGGGAGACTGGTTTGTGGCTTGTTTGTAGCTAGACATTGCTGCCGCTGTGCATTGGAGGTAGAGGGAGTGACTGTTGAAGATGATAGATGGGTGCCATTCAAATATGTTCTTTTGTCTTGGATGGTGTCAAGTTTCTTGAGTGTTGTTGGAACTGCAATCATCAAGCAAGTGCAGAGTATTTCATCACACTCCTGACTTGTGTCATGTAGATGGTGGGCAGGCTTCGAGGAGAAGAATTACTTGTCTCATTGTTCAGGCATTCAAAAATAGAATGAAGACAACTGCACCAGTAGTGTGAAATGAGAAGCTTGCTTTCTATCATGTCCAATTTTCTCTTCCTTTGATGTTGTTAAAAAAAGTGGTAGAACATAAGCTCATTTCGCGCTGCTGGTACAGACCAATTCTGCTCACCATATCCTATTCCACAGTAGACATTTTATACATTGTCCCGAGTTGCTTCTTACTCTCAAACTAAATGTAATAAGAAAACAAAAAGTGCTGGAAAAATTTGGCAGGTCTGACAGCATCTGTGGAGAGAGAATACAGCCAATGTTTCGAGTCTAGATGACTCTTTGTCAACTTGAGTATGAGAAGTAGACACTTATGGATCAGTAATAACATATGTAAAGAAATTTGTTCAAAGTACAAGCAATAAATCCTAGAGAAATATTCGATAGCTGGTATGATTGTGATATTGATGAGTATTGCTCTTGACAAAACCATCAAGACTTTTGTCAAAGTTGAAGTTCAAACTTTCACATGGCTCTACAAAATGATTCACTGGGTGTATAGGTATAATTTGAAAATGGGAGAAAAGTTCTTACGTGGAATCAGTTGACAGATTTGGCCACTGAATTAGGTGAGCTAAGTGAGCGCGACATAATTAACATGGATGTTGTCTGAAAAAGAAATGGAAGGCTGAATTTTTATCCTGGTTTGATGGTGAGTAGGGAGAAGTTGGTAGATATCTGATTTCACGCCATTGGCTGGGATGATAGTTTGCCAGTACCATACCATCTCCAGGCTATTTGAGATCAAGGATAGGCCAATTATCAGGGCCTAACTGGAATTTTACAGTCTTCAGCTGCCCATGCCGGGCGGAGCAAGGGGCCAGAGTCCCAGGTAGACTTTGAGACCATCCACACTGACTCGGTCACAGGCTCAGCCTCTCTACGATGAGGGTCCAGCAGATGAGGCCATTTTTAATGAAAAAGTTCTTCAAGTTGAGAGAGGAAACCTAAAGATGAAAATTCCCCCTTTCTCCCTTCCTACAACAGCAGGCTATAACTCCTTCTACAGTGACCATGTCTTTAATTGAGCAGCCTTTAGCCACAAATTGGCCAATTCAGGAAAAATTACTGCTGGGTGACTGCTTCCAACACAATGCAGGATCCAGACCCCCATTTATCCCAAACATCAAGGTCCTGACCCCCATTTAATCCAAACATCAGGGTTCTGAACTCTTTAACCTAAACGTTACAGTTCTGACCTCCATTTAACCCAAATATCAAGGCCTTGACCCCCATTTAACCCAAACATCAAATATCCTGACCCCAATTAAATCCAAATTTCTAAGGTCCTGACCCCCATTTAACCCAAACATCAAGATCCTGACCCCAATTAAATCCAAATTTCTAAAGTCCTGACCCCTATTTAATGTGAACGTCAATGTCCTAACCCCCATTTAACCCAAAAATCAAGGTCCTGATCCCCATTTAACCCAAACATCAACGTCCTGACCCCTATTTCATCCAAGCATTAAGGTCCTAATCCCCATTTAACCTAGACATCAAGGTCTTTTCCCCCATTTAGTGTGAACATCAAGACCCTGGTCCAAACCCAAAATCTCACCGAAATGGTTACAACGAAAACACAAGTGGATGGATCGGAGATGTCTCAAGATAGAATATTGTTTGTGAGGCCAAACAGCCTTTTCTTATTCCTAAAGAACTAATGGACAGGAGTGCCCACTTCTTGCTCAGTGAACATATCGCCATAAATACGTGAAATGTCTGAAATGCAATTATCAAAATTCCTCTGCATTTCTAGTCAAGTTAATGGAACAGGAGCTTTAATGATCTTGCACAGATTATGAAAATGATGAGGCAATAGAGGGATCAAAAGCAGCTGTACAAATCTTTTCACTCCCAACACAATTTTAAAATATTGTTTATGGGACTCAAGAGGCAACCTGGCAAATCAGAGCTGAATTTCTCTATACATCAATTCAAATTATGATGACCTTACACTGAAGCAATTACAAATATCAGTTTTGTTTTCCAGATGAGCTTGACATTGCGGAACTGTGTTTTGGATGAACACGATAGCATCACAGGTAGGTTTGGAAACAAAAAGTTATATATACACCAATCACTGAGATTCTGTGATACCGTTTTAAACAGCACAAAGAGCTTTATTTGAAATGCATTAGCAAATGGGAATCTGACAGTATTGAGCAAATGATGGATATTGTTACCTCGTATCCTATTCTTGAAACCATTCATGTTTTTATAGCTGATTGAGGTTACCATTAACCAGAGACTCAACTGGACTCGCCACATAAATACAGTGTCTACAAGAGCAGGTCAGAGGCTAGGAATACTGCAGTAAATAACTCACCTCCTGACTCCCCAGAGCCTATCCACAATCTACAAGGCACAAGTCAGGAACGTGATGGAATACTCCCCACTTGCCTGGATGGGAGCAGCTCCAACAACATCCAAGAAGCTTGACACCATCTAGGACATACTAGCCCTACTTGATTGGCACCACATCTACAAACATCCACTTCCTCCTACCACTGATGCTGAGTAACAGTGGTGTGTACTATCTGCAAGATGCACTTCAGAAATTCACCAAAGATCTTTGGATAGCACCTTACAAACCCACACTATTTCTGCAATGTCCTTTGTGTCTCCTAACATGAAGATAGGCACAAAGGCCAGAATTCTCAGGTCATTCATGCCCATGAGATCTTCTGCTTCCAATGATGGTGCACCCCTGCTCTGAGTTTCTCTGAGAAATGGTGTTGAATCAATGAGAAATCACATTGACATTGGTAGGACCAGTAGATCCCACCTCTGGAAAGTGACAAGTTGCCAAGAAACACGCTGGGAGTCCAGACAATCACATCAAGTCTATATTCTTAACGTCTTGCCATTTCCTTATTCCTCATTATAATTTCTCTTCTCTCAGTTTCTAAACGATTTGCATTTAGAGTTGCTGCTCTCTCATGTCATTTTTCTCATGTTTCTGATAAGCTTTCTCTCATTCTATTTTTTTTTGCCTATAGCAATTTTTTGTGATCGTTTCTGAAACTCTCCCAACCATCATACCTACTACTGTTGGCAATGTTATAAGTTGGCAATATTATACTGTTGACAATATTATAATTAAGAAATTAGATTTCTTTCAATCTATTACTGTCCATATTCTTGTTAGTTAGCCACTGATGGACCTCTTTAACGTTGCAATTTCTCTTTGTCAATGGAATATAGATTTGTTTGGGCATTATGAAATATTTCTTTAAATGTTTATTATTGTTCATCTACCATCATATCTCGTAATCAAATTTCCCACTCTACCTTAGCTAACCCACCCATCATATCTATGTAATTGGTTTTAAATGAGTTCAATACTCTAGTTTCAGACTCACATGCATCATTCAAACTCAAATGTGAAATTCCTTTAATAATGATGATTTTTTTTCCCAAAGGATCCCTTAATATGAGGTTACTAATATCTCATTACATTAAATTAGATACAAAATGACCTCTCCTCTGGTTGGTTCCATGATGTACTGTTCACCTTTACTGCCTCAAATGTATTCAGAACTTGTCTTCCAAACTACTTCTGCCAATCTGCCCAATCCATATGAAAATTGAAGTTTCCCATTATTATTGTATTGCTTTTGTTACAAGTTCATCTTCTTTATTAATACTCCGGCCAACATAATAGCTACTTTTGCAGAAGGCCCAAATTACTCTCACCAACATTTTCTGACCTTGGTCAGTTCTTATCTCCATCAATAATGGTCCTACCTCCTGCTTGTCTGAGCCTAGACCCTTGATTATTAGAATCACAGAATATTTACAGCACAGGAGAAGGTTACTTGGCCTGTTGTATCCATGCTGACTCTCAGCAAAGGCAACTCTGCGAGTCCCTTTCCCCACAGCCCAGCAATTTTTTTCTCATCATGTTCCTATCCAATTTCCTTCTGAAAGCCACGAGTGAATATTTTTCCACCGTACTCGGTGTGTGAGAAAAAAAGTTCTTCCTCATGTTTCTTTTTTTGCCAGCTTCAATGTACATCCTCTGGTCCTCAAATCTTCCACTAACAGGAACTGTTCCTCCCTGTCTGCTCTGCCTGGATCCCTCATGAATTCAAACGCTGATGACAAATTTCCTCTTAGCCTTCGCAAGGAGAATAAACCAAGTTCTCCACCCACGTGACTGAAGTCTTTCATCCCAAGAACCTTTTAGTAAACTTTTTCTGCATTCTTTCCAGTGCCTTTATGTCCTCCCTAAAGACAGTGCCCAGAATTGGGTGCAATGGACAGAAATTTACACTCGCCAGTGGCAGTTTGGTAGACTAGCAGGGGACATGAGAGTGGGCACCATGCCATAGGCATTGACCCCGACCTTACCACAATTCTACATGTGGCGAAGGAGATGTTGGGAAAACCCACTCGCCTGGGCCAACTGAAGCACTTAAATAAGCAATTGATGCCTTTTCCCACCTTACCTCAATACATTTGCTTTGGTGTACAGAGGCCAACACCAAGTCTGAAGCCTGCAATGTCTCATTCCTCAAGTTGTCAAGAAAAGGAGGGATGGTATCTACTTTCCAGCTCCCTGTGCCCATCGGAGGCCCTCCAAAGTTATTTTCTCCTTCTTACCACCTCCCCGCCCACCTTCAGTCTATGCACCTTGGCAGGGACTCCTAGTTTGGCCCCGTGATACTCTCATCTTGCATTTCCATCCAGACCCAGTGACAGTCACCAGTGGGATCTGAGTACAGTTCCAGCACTGAATGCTAATGGAGCTGCTGAAACCAGAGTGTTGCTGGTCATTTGATTGGCCAGTAGCTGTGTTGGGAATCCCTCCTCAGATGGGGGAAGAAGTCTCACCTGGAGCCAATTAACTTAACACCAAATGTTAACTACCTTTCCAGAGTGTGAGTAATACCCTTATATTGTGGGGACAGGGGCCCCAAAAAGAGAATCCTGCTTAATAATCCAGTTGAGGCCAAGCCAGTGTTCTAAAAAGTTCATCATAATATCAATGCTTTCGGACACCATGCCTCTATTTGTAAAACTCATGATCCCATGGGCCTTTATATTCAGTTTCTCAACCTGTCCTTTCACTTTTAATGATTTGTGCACATATAGCCCCAGGTGTCTCTCTCTGTTCCTGGACCCTCTTTCGTCATTTCACCCTTTCTTTTACATTGCTTCCCCTTATTCTTCCTACTACAATGCATCATACTTCCCTGATTTAAGCTTTGTCTGTTATCTATCCATTCTGCCACCTGTCTATGTGTTCTTGAAGTCTACCCTCTCACAGTTCACAATAGTTGCAAGTTTTCTGTCACCTGTAAATTTTGAAACTGTGCAAACTCAAATCCATATCATCAAGTAAATCAGTGATCCTAATGCTATCTGCCCAGGAATCCCACTATAAACCTTCACCCACTCTCAAAAGAAAACAACCATTTAAAGCCATTCTGCTCCGGTCACCCAGACAACTGCCAGTCCAGGCTGTCTATGTGTCATTAATTCAATAAACTTCAGATTTTATAGAAAGTGGTACTTTATCAAAAGCCTTTTGGAACCCAAGTACTCCACATCAACCTTCTCTGCTGGCTCAAAAACCACAACTGAGTTTGTTAAATTTGCTGATTAGTTCTGGCCCTCCCTAATTAATCCATAAGCATCCAAGTACTGTTAATGTTGTCCCAAATTTTCATTCCCCATAATTTTCCTACCACCAAAGTCAAACTGAACAGCCTATAATCTCTGGGCTTCTCCTTGTAGTCTTTTGTGAATAAAGCAGTTACATTTGCAATTTTCCAATTCTCTGATCCAACCTCTATATCATAGGAGGATTGGAAGATCATGGTCAATATGTCCCAATTCCCACCCTTACTTCCCTCATACGTTCCATCCAGTCTTGATGATTTTTCAGCCAGCTTTTCTAATATTTCTTCTTCATCAATGTTCAGCCCACCTAGTATCTCAATGATTACCTGGTGCAGCAGAGTTGATGGGCCAAATGGCCTACTTCAGCTCCTACATATTATAATGTACCTTATTCAGTTTGACTTCAACAGCATCGTCTTAAAAACTGATGAAAAAGTGCTCATTTGGTATAAAAGCAAAACATCACCAATATTGGAAATGGGAGACTAAAAACAGAAACTTCTACAAATACTCAGCATCAGTGAATAAAGAGGCAGAGTTAATGTTTCAGGTCCATGACCTTTAATCGGTCTGATGACCTTCCTGTTTCCCTCCCCAACTAAATCACCATTAACATCACTGCCATTGTGTGAGAAACAACATCCTCAGGAAAAGCACAGGTACTTGAATAACCGTGTGCACACTTCTCAAACCAGATTCAACGTTCTGTGGAACCAATTATCACTCTACTGCATCCTGACCTTCCAACTGAGGGTTGACAACAGCATTACTGCAGACAATCCCAGAAATGACTGAATAATGAAATGTACTTCACCGTTCTGCATGTGGATGTGTGTTGGCTTAATTTCACTGAAGCTCACAAAATCTCCAATCAAGCCTGGCCAATTTCAAATTGTTTGCAACTGAAAAAAATAAACAATTAATGGCAAAATGTTATCTTTTTTTGACAGACATTGGATTGCCACTTGCTTCTGAATGTTGGAATCCATCAAATCAATGTTCTTCACTTTTATAAAGTACTGTATTCTAACACCAAATTAGCTTTACTGGTAAGAGGTGTTAGCAAAATTGACATATCTGTTTTTAGGTCAAAGCTACATTCTTATTAACCTTAAGACATTGGATTCATGCTATAAAAACGATCAATGTTTGGTCTACACATGACTCCTAAAGACCCGGGTAAGTAATTGAATAAAAATTTTGCATTATTAGTGGTCTCATTATTTAAGGGATTGTCGAAAAGCAATTCATTTGTGGGAATAATGGAGACTGGGTGGGATAAGGGGAATCCAAATGCATGATCAATAGATGGATTTTTTCATAAGGCTTTAATACAGCTGTACTGTTCAGATCTTCCCGGAAACTTCATACATTGTTGGTTGATTCATCCCCCTCTCCAACTTCTAATCCATAGTGCAGAACTCCAGTACTCAATTCAACACGTAGCAGAGCATCAAACTCCACAATCACTGTATCACCATGTCATCTATATTTTCCAAGCACAATATTCCTACTTCCCTCCCTCAACTGAAATCTGCATCCTCATCATTCTCTTCACAGGTTAGAGTAACTGATGTCTGAAGACCTATGTAACCCACATCTCGCCACTCCATTCTGGTGGCAAAAAGTTATGAAAGCGCTTTATGGAATTTCCTTTCTTTTCCTAAGCGTAAGTCATCTCAAAACCTCTCTTTTTTGCCTCATCTCATTCTCCACCCTTACCTCTCTTCCTGATTCTGACTCATGTTTGAAATTTCCCTCTTAATACCAAGTGTTATGGAGACACATTAGCCTGAATTTTCTGGCTATTCACACTGGTGGGATCTTTCTGTCCTGCTGATGGTGCACCCCCACCGGGCATTTCCTGGTAGCAAGGGATGCATTCAACGGTAAACCCCCTTGACAACAGCGAGACCAAAAGATCCCGATATGAGCTAATGGAGGGCCACCTTCACCACTGCGAAATACACTGTAGGTTGCGTAGAAAATTCCATCCCATGTCAGGGCTTGTGATGCTGGAAGAGAATGTCCAGAACAACAAGGGCATAGTGGCTGATGATATACGTTCCATGCTCAGTCAGTCTCACAGAAAGATTCTGGTATTGTATGATTGAACATTAAAGTGTTTTATTGATAATAGGTAACCATTTACCCAGATACAAGGTATAGCCCCAGCTATGATCTAACTCCATGCCTGCTTCTACACAGGTCTCTGTCCAGTCCACAACTGAACTTGGGTTATGCATTGATTTACAACATATTGGGCGTATTTTTCCAGGCCTTTGCTATGCCAGATACCCTTACATACAGCTGATTGATGGCAAGAGTACAGTGCATCCATCCCCTGTGTTTCATTTGGGGTTAGATGAGAGTGTGTGTCTAGAATCAACAGGAATGAAAATGGCAGCAGATCCATCATATGTATTTTATGTTTGGGAAGTGGGAAGGACGGCAAGTTGGAAATCTATCCCTAGAAGCCAACCAACTGTACTAGCTGATCATGCACAATCCTTGTTAAAAACCATTATCCAGCTGGCTACCAACTTTTCAGCTTGCGTACGGTGATACTGAAATATGAGTAGTAACATTAGTGCAATAAAACTTTTAAAAAGTTCAGAGTGAAATTGTTCCTGCAATATCCATTCCATTCAATAAAATCAACGCATGAAAATAATTCAAAGAATTTAAAGAATACCTGCTTCCCCAGATTCCGCTTCTGTTTCCTGTATTAGTTTCACTAAATTTCTCGCTAACTTATGTGATTCTAATTACTTACATAGTTTCCTTTATTCACATTTAGAAACAATGTCTGTGCCTGTTATCCATTGTAGGAGTGGAAAACAAAATGAAATATTGCTTCTCTCTGCAAGAAGAGGGACAAGTCCTGTTTCAAAAGGTCAGCTTTTTAACTAATCAAGTGCTTGTGCTCCATTAATCAATGTAGTCCAGTCACAATGCAAACAGGTCAATATCTGATGTGTTTGCAGATATCAAACTGTGAAGTATTGCTATATAAACTGCTTGCTCATCCCACATAGCGCACCGAGTACCATTGTGTCTATTATCTTCCCCTTTTCTGTGGTGCAGTAAAGGTTAACATAGAAGATTACAGCGCAGTACAGGCCCTTCAACCCTCGATGTTGCGCACCAGTGGAACCAATCTAATGATCCTCTAACTTAAACTATTCCAATATTATCCATATGCCTATCCAATGACCATTTGAATGCCCTTAAAGTTGGCGAGTCCACAACTGCTGCAGGCAGGGCATTCCACACCCTTACTACCCTCTGAGTAAAGAACCTACCTCTGACATCCGTCCTATAATTATCACCCCTCAATTTAAAGCTATGTTAACTAAGCATCGTCACTAATCAGCAACCAGTCACAGCAACAGGTGTATAAAAGATCACAAATTCCTACCACTTTATCAAGTCATAGTTTTTTTTCACATCTGATTTGCAAAAGGATTTTAAAATTATTATAATTTCATTATTCTCAAGCAATCAGTCAGAAGCAACTTGAGAATACACTGACTTGTAGAAAAACTGCCAAATGAAAAGTAGCTAAAACAAGGCAGTGAGGAAATGTGTGACAGACCTCCCAAAAGCAAATGGTTAAATTCAGAAGAAAAAAAATGACACACATCAGAAAGATATAGCCTATCATTTTGTGCTGTGAATTAATGCAGATGTACCTTGCACCAAAACATGCAGTGCACAGTGAACATTGTTTATCATGGGGTCAAGCACAGAAGCCCTGCTATAATCCCTGCTATAGTCAAAAATGTTCCAGTGAAATTATTACATGCTTGAATGTGGCAATCTGAACAGGAGACAGTGGACAAATATACAATAACAGATCAATGTGATCCAAATATGGAATAATGAACTCTGAACTCTAATATTTGTACTTATATATGTGTGTACTTTCTGCCAACACTTCTTGAATATCTCTACATGCCAACATTTACAATGGAAATTTGTCTATGTAAGCTTCAGAATCAGATGGCTCAATTATTACATGGCCAGATTAAACAGATGGTTTTCATTATAAAGCATGGTCACAGGAATTATTAAAAGGATAGGTTGTATGATATTAGAGCAATGTATTACATCTGCACACCCTAGTGCAATTATCTAGGTATCTAAATCCGCTTCCATTGAACTCAACACCTGACCATGACTCTCCCTGTTTAATACAAATGGGGACTCACCAAGACTATAATGAACTAAAAGGTTGCATTTGTATATATTCCCTGTTGCTACCTTTGTCATATATTCTGTCAAACATTTCCCATTATGTATGTGGGCATAGAAACTCACAAATGTATTGTTGCTATAAATATAATGATCTGCAGAATCTGACCACTGGTCGGTAATAAACTTATTCAAATCAAGTCTGCAGCAGCATCTTTCTTATTATAACTAATATTCCCCAGTCTCTTTACTGTGGAGCAACTCAAACCTTGGGCGAGAACAACCTCTGCTAAAAAGAGCTACTTCACTGTTCCCTAGAAGTTTGAAATAACATAGGTTTCCCTCATGATTTATGCTGCCCTCAGTCATGTCTTAAATCAGCTCAAAATGATAACCCTTTAGAGCAGAATGGGATATTTAATATTTGATATACTCCATATAGCAAGTTTCTATGGTGCTAATAGACTTTGGCTCTTTTAAGGCAACAAAATATCGTGCAACAAGGACTGTGATCAAAATGGCAAATTTGCTCAGATGTGAATGAAAATTCTGAAAGCTAATTTTAAACAAATCAATTTGTTTAGCATTATGGATTAGGCTCCGACGATACTTACAGAATCTCTGCAGCCAAACATTTGAGAGTCCTGCTCGTCTCTCAGGTGTTGAGTTCAATGGGAGCGGATTTAGATACCTAGATAATTGCACTAGGGTGTGCAGTTGTAATACATTGCTCTAATATCATACAACCTATCCTTTTAATAATTCCTGTGACCATGCTAATAATGAAAACCATCTGTTTAACCTGGATACGTAATAATTGAGCCATCTGATTCTGAAGTTTACATAGACAATTTCCATTGTAAACATCGGCATGTGGAGATATTCAAAAAGTGTTGGCAGAAAGTATACGGTATATGGAGTTCATTATTCCACCAACAGAACCCTCCTGGGAAACTAGAACTCCGAGAGCTTCTCATTCTGCCTGTTCTATACAAGGCCCTCAGATACTTGGTAGGTATAGGGAGGTGTAGGAAAAATACATTGTTAAGATGGCGGCACGGGCTCATTGGGCCGAAGGGCCTGTTTCCCGTACTGTGTTGTTCTTTGTTCTATACTGAAGCAGTCGGTTAAAATGCAGCAAGGCCTGGACATGATTCAAGCCTGGACTGACAGGGGGTGAGGAACATCCATGCTATGCAAGTGCCAGACAGTTATCATCTCCATCAACACATCATCTAATCATCTCCTCTTGACATTCAATAGCATTACCATTGCTGAATACACTACTATCAATATCCATTAATCAGAAACTGAACTTGTCCAGCCATATAAATGTTATGTCTACCGGGACAGGTCAGAGGCAGGGAATTCTGCAAAGAGTAACTCATCTCCTAACTCCCCATAATCCGTCCATCATCTACAAGACACAAGTCAGGAGAGCATTTAAATGCTCTCCGCTTCCTTGGATGAATGCAGCTCCAACAAGCTGGTCTTTGAAAAAACATAAGAGTGGAATAACTATTTATCATGTCTTGTATCTGCAATGAAACTTACAAAGAATAGAAGATGCACTACTTCTCCAACTTATTTTAATAAATTAATAAATATATAAATGTTAATTAATTTAAGCATTGATGAATGCTGTCTAGCATCTTTATCATAAAACCTTTTCTTGCGGTTCTATCAAACTACCACAAAGGAATCACTTATGTTAATGAACTTAAACAGTTAATTTATCTTGTGGAATTCAGCAGCAATGATCAATGGGGAAGACTTTCAAAGAATCCTTGCAGTGCAGATGGAGGCCAGTTGGCCCATCGAGCTTGCACCGACAACAATCCCATCAAGATGCTATCCCTGTAAGCCTACATATTTACTCTGCTAGTTGCCCTGACACTAAGGGGCAATTTAGCATGGTTAATCAACCTAACCCGCACATCTTTTGGACTGTGGAAAGAAACCAGAGCACTTGGAGGAAACCCATGCAGACATGGGGAGAATGTACAAACTTCACACAGACAGTATGAAGGCTGGAATTGAACCCAGGGCCCTGGCTCTGTGAGGCAGCAATGACACCACTGTGCTGCCCCCTATTATTCAAAGTCAACAGTCCTGTAAAGTATCAGTATTGTTCCCTGTCTCTTTAGCTAACCAAGTTAAAAACTGACAATAATTCTGCAGATAGATATCAGGAAGCTTTGTGGTGGGATCAATAGGTTTTCAGTTAAAAAGAGAAAAACTGCACAATGGTTAACTAGTATGGGACCCATCTGTGTTGCCCATCAGTCATATTTTCCTCAATAAAATGTTTAACTTACTTTATTTTCAGACTGTAATGTTTATGTAATCTATTAGAGACACTTGTATTGCCAACAGCAACACAAATCTAAAGTAACCAAGTGCACTTCATGGTGCACAGTGGTTAGCACTGCTGCCTCACAGCACCAGGGACCTGGGTATGATTCCCGGCTTAGATCACTGTCTGTGCAGAGTCTGCAGGTTCTCCCCATGTCTGTGTGGGTTTCCTCAGGTTTCCTCCCATAATCCGAAAGACATACTAGTTAGGTGCACCGGCCATGCTAAATTCTCCCTCGGTGTACTCGGGCAACTAGGGGATTTTCACAGTAATTTTATGGCAGTGTTATTGTAGGCCTACTTGTGGCACTAATAAATAAACCTAAAAAACTTAAATAACAAATATGAGCAGTTTATGACTGAATTGTGATAGAAGCCCTTTTTGACACTGACCTTTTCTGTCAGCTTTAACTTGGGGAAAGATTCAGGTCAACTAAAGACTTTTAATACTCCAAAATGGAAGATGTTTGTGACCATCGGATGTTTGGCATCAGTTGATTAGCAAAGGCAAATTACATAACAGTGGAGAGGATATTAGGAGTGGAACTTATTGCAGATGGCATTTTACTTTATGGAGAAAGAGCTGACAGAAAAGTTTCTTTAGCAAATTTCTGAGGGGTTAAGTGTGCATGAGTCTGAAGTAAAAGAAGGAATTTCCTTTACATGGATTATTTAACTGCTAATGGGTTGAAGTTGGTTTCAGGAGTCACAGCGAGCTTGCCAATTCCCAAACAAAATAGATGTTCACTCAAGTTCATCGGAAAGTACATCGAACCATCGCTATCAAAGTTTCAACTGCATTAATCAATTTTAACTGACTCTCCAAGATGTCTGGAAGATAAATGATGCGGAATGGCACTCCTCAGAGCTCCATAACCAAACTGTAACTGAAGCCAAATAGCCGTGCACATAAATATTGCCGCTACTGAAAACAGGGTTGTAAACACTCAGCAGGTCATCAGATTGTACGTTTGAGGGGGAGAGACTTGGAAGAACGCATTTAATGGCAGGACTGCATGAATGTTTGCTTGTCTCTACTTCACAGCTGACTGGCTGGAGGGTGGGTAGGCCTTCAGCACTAGGCCACCACAACCAAGAGGCTGGAAGAGATGAAAAGGGTCAGTCATGGTGAAGTAGATTGAAGGCCTTAGGAGTAGGGGGATGAGAGGAGATTCAAAGGGCCGCTTTGGTGGGGGATGGAGGTGGTGGGGTTACATTAGGCCCTTTGGGCAGGGGGATAGAGGAGATTGTGACAATGTAGGAAACCTGACTGGGTGGTTAGCTTAATTCTGAAGCTTATAGCCTCATTAAAATATTTAAATGACAAACCCAGTTTCTACAAGTCCATCCATACCACTGCCATCGTTCAGCCCACTCCTCCCAACACATACACCATTCTAACTCCATTAATGCATCGAAGTGAGTAGGAAAACCCATCCCTAACTGGGGCAACATGGTGGCACAATGGTTAACACTGCTGTCTCACAGTGCCAGGGTCCCAGGTTCGATTCTTGGCTTGGGTCACTGGCTGTGTGGAATTTGCATGTTCTCCCCATGTCTGCGTGGATTTCCTCCCACAGTCTGAAAGATGTGCAGGTTAGGTGCATTGACCTAAACAGGTGCTGACGAGTGTGTGGCAACTAGGGGATCTTCACAGTAACTTCATTGCAGTGTTAATGTAAGCCTTACTTATGACTATTAAGTAAACTTTAAACTTTGAGAAGGTGGTGGTGAGCTGCCTTCTTGAGCTGCGGCAGTCCCTGTGTTATAGGTACATCCACAATGCTGCGTGGGAGGAATTTTCAGGATTGTGACCCAGTGACAGTGAACAAACGGTGACATATTTCCAAGTCAGGATGGTGTTAGTCTTGAGAGGGGAATTTGTAGGCGATAGTCTTCCCATGCGACTGTTAACATCGTCCTTCTAGATGGTAGAGATCATGGGTTTGGAAGGTGCTGTCGAAGCAGCCTTGGTGAGTTGCTTAAGTGCAGCTTTATAGATGGTACATACTATTGCCACTGTGTGTCAGTGGTGGAAGAGCGAATGTTTAATGTGGTGGATATGGTACCAACCAAGGAGGCTGCTTTGTCCTGGATAGTATCAAGCTTCTTGAGTGTTGTTCGAGTTGCACTCACCCAAGCAAGGGGGGGGGGGGGGGGGATATTCCGTCACTCTCCTGACTTGTGCCTTGTAGATGGCAGACAGGCTTTGGGGAGTCAGGGGGCAGGTTAAACGTCACAAAATTCTCAGCCTATCTGCATTTCTCACCGCAGTATTTATGCGGCTGGTCTGATTAAGCTTGTGGTCAATGGTGATCCCTATGAAAAGTCTTGTGGCCCAGTGGTAGCATTCCTAGCTCTGTGCCTAGTCCCACTACAGCACTTGATGGTCATGAAAGATATGTTCGTAACTTTGTCAAACAGATGGTTATCAGCCCTTAAATCCTTCCAATATGTTTGCGGCAGATGGTGAGAGTGGGAGAATTTCCTGGTTAGCCATATTGCAGAAGTCAACAGCAACCCACTGCAATACTTTGCTGAGCATAATTATGAGCCAATCCTATAGATGTCCACAGTCACCAATGCCCTCTTGGCGTATGGTATCTGGAGGGAGGAAATGATCCCCTTTAACAGTGAGAGAAAGGGATTCATCATTTGCCCTAGGTATGACAGTGGAGAGTTTTTCTCCTAATTCCCAGTGATCTTAATTTTACAAGTGCTTTTTGATGGCACAATGATCCAATGCCTCTTTGGTGCCAAGGGCAGTCACTCCCACCTCACCGCTGGGTTTTTGCTCTTCTATCCACATTCGGAGCCAGGTTGCAGTAATGTTGCAGCCAAGTGATCACGACTGAGCCCAAACAGAATATCCATGAGCAGATTGTTGGTGAGTGAGTGCTGCTTGATAGTGCTGAGAACAATATCTTCCTCACCCCGACAATCAAAAGGAGACTCAACGCAGTATTTGGCTGTATTAGTCCTGGTTTTTGTGGACAGAACATAAGAACATAAGAAATAGGAGCAGGAGTAGGCCATCCAGCCCTTCGAGCCTGCCCCACCATTCAATAAGATCATGGCTGATCTGTCGCTGCTCAGTTCCACTTTCCCGCCCTCTCCCCATAACCCTTAATCCCCTCTCCTATCAAAAACCCATCAACCCGCGTCTTAAAAATATTTAGCGAGGCAGCCTCCACCACTTCAACGGGCAGAGAATTCCAGAGAATCACCACCCTTTGAGTGAAGAAGTTCCTCCTCAACTCCGTTCTAAACCGCCCCCCTTTTATCTTGAGGCTGTGCCCCCTAGTCCTACTGTCTTTTTTGAGCGGGAAGAGTCTCTCCACCTCTATCCTATCCATCCCATTCATCATCTTATACATCTCAATGAGATCTCCCCTGACAGGCCATACCTGGGCAATTTTCCTCTTTGTCAGGTGGATGCAAACATTCCTGGTGTACTAGAACAGCTTGGCTGTGGGAGCAGCCAGTTCTGGAGAACAAGTCTTCGGCATCACAACCGGCCTATCATCAGGACTCACTGACTTAGCTGTATCCGGAGCATTCAGCCCTTCCTTGGTATTGTATTCTTCCCAACTCAACTGGGACAAAAGGGATTCTGGGCTTTATAAATAAGGCTACATAGAACACAAAAACATGGCAGCCACGATGAACCTTCGTAAAACGTTAAGTTGACGTCAACTGGTGTACTGTGTTCAATTTTGGGCACTGCAGGAAATATCTGAAGGTTTTAGCCAGGGAGCTGAAAAGATTTTCAGGCATATCTCCAGGAATGAGGGATTTCAGCCACACGGACGGATCCATGTTCTCGGCTGTTCTCTTTACAGAGCTGGTTTGGTAGGGATGTTCAAAGTCATGAGGGCTCAAGAGAGAGAAGACAGCCAGAGGCCATTTCCTCTCAAAATGTTGAGAACCAAACAGCACTCATTTGAAGTGATTGACAAAAGCAGCAAGGGTGACATGAGGGGGAAAAGGAAGCTTACGTAACAAACGGCTAACAAACAGGGATGTGACTAAGAGGATCAGGGATGCGGCTAGGATTGGGGATGTGGCTAGGATTGGGGATGCATCTGGTGGAGGCAGCTCCAATCATGGTGTTCAAGAAGGAAAAGGCTAAACATCTGAGGAGTGAAAATCTGCTGGGCTTTGGGGAAAGGACGGGAAGGGTGGGACTGGCTGAGTTGCTCTTGCAGAGAGCTGGTATGGACGTGATAAACAGAAATAGCTTCATTCTGTGCATAAGCATTTTGTAATTCTCTCTCCTTCACCTCCCCCAACGAACTGACAATCAGAACTCTAGTGAACCGGTGCGGCAACAGTAATCTCTCCCTCAATGTCAACAAAACAAAGGAGATTGTCAAAAACTTCAGGAAGCATAAAAGGAGAATATGCCCCTGTCTACATCAACAGGGATGAAGTAGAAAGGGTCAAGAGCTTCAGGTTTTTAGGTGTCCAGATCACCAACAACCTGCTCTGGTCCCCCCATGCCAACACTATAGATAAGAAAGTCCGCCAACGCTTCTACTTTCTCAGAAGACTGAGGGAATTTGGCATGTCAGCTACGTCTCTCATCAGATTTTACATTCACACCATAGAAAGCATTTTTTCTGGTTGTATCACAGTCTGGCATGGCTCCTGCTTTGCCCAAGGTCGCAAAGAACTACAAAAGATTGTGAATGTAGCCCAATCCATTACGCAAACCAGCTTCCCATCCATTGACTCTGTTTACATTCCTGCTGCCTTGACAAAGCAGTCAGCATAATCAAAGATCCTATGCATTGTCTCTTCCACCTTCTTCCTTTGGGAAAAAGATACAAAAGTCTGAGTTCACATATCAACCGACTCAAGGACAGCTTCTTCGCTGCTGCTGTCAGACTTTTGAATGGACTTACCTTGAATTAAATTGATTTTTCTCTACCCCCTAGCTATGACTGTAACACTACATTCAGCACTCTTTCTTTATGAACAGTATGCTTTGTCTGTAAAGTGTGCATGAAACAATACTTTTCATTCTATGTTAATACATGTAACAATAATAAATCAAATCAAGTCAAATCCTGTCACTGCTTTGATGTGCAGTAGTTTCTTACCCAGAAGTAGTGTTGTGCTTAGTTATTGGATATGGCATAAGGGTTTCTTTTGTTAGTGCCTGAACGCACATTCAACAGTGCTGCTTTTTAATGTTCTCATCTGAAATGATGTATTTAATAAAAAAGAAAACAGCATCACTTCCTTCTGTGATTAAATCAATGTGCACAGAACCTGGTAATAAAATCTAGTAACACTGTTCACACTGCAATTCAATTATTCACCTATATTTTTATAATTCACCTTATCTGCACAGCTTACGTCAGTCTCCAACCTGAATCCAGTAGAAGACAGATTGGCTGGGAGAAGGAGGGAGCTGGAAGAGGGATTTTGTGCAACAGGAATCCATAATCAGGAATTAAGGAACAGTGACACTGGTCAAGAAAGCAGTGGAGGGAGAGTTCCATTATGGGAGGGCAGAACTCAGTTTTGTTTGTGGGTCCTGGGATTCTATCCAAAGGGAGTCTTAAACCAAACCATTACATTACAAAACAAAATATTACCCGCACCTCCTGTTGTGCCCACACCTGTTTGACAGATTGGCTTAGCAGTGAAGTGGATGCATTGGTGGTCATAGTGGAATGCACTGGTGGTCATCAGATTCTATAGACTCTGGAACTGTCCCCGCAGATTGGAGGGTAGCTCATATCACTCCAATATTCAAAAAGGGAGGTAGAGAGAAAACTGGAAATTATAGACTTGTAAGCTTAACATCAATAGCAGGGAAAATTCTCAAATCCATTATCAAAAACTTTATAGTGGAGGACTTAGAAAACAGCATGGAATTATGAAGGGGAAATCATATTCAACAAATTTGTTGGAATTCTTTGAAGATGTAACTGGGAGAGTTGACAAGGGGAGTCAATGTGGTCTATTTGGACTTTCAAAGTGTTTAACAACGTCTTGCGTAAGAGATTATTGTGCAAGATTAAAGTGCATGGGATTGGGAGAAGTATATTGAGATGGATAGAAAACTATAGGCAAAGAGGAAACAAAGAGTAGAAATTAATAGGTCCTTTTCAAATTGACAGGCAGTGACTAGTGGGGTGCCACAGGGACTGGTGCAGCACCCCAGCTATTCACAATATATATTAATGATTTAAATGATGGAACAAAATGTAACATCTCAAAGTTTACAATGATACCAAGTTAGATGGGAGGGTGAATTGTGACAAGGATGCAGCATGACCTGGACAAGTTGGGTGAGTGGCCAAATCAATGGCAGATGCAGTATAATTTGGATGTGTGAGGTTATTCACTTTGGAAGCAAAAACAAGGCGGCAGATTATTCCCTGAATGGCTGTAAATAGAGAGAGGGGAGTGTGCAGCGGAATATGGGTGTCCTTGTTCACTGGTCACTGAAAGTAAGCATGCAGGTGCAGCAGGTGGTAAAGAAGGAAAATGGTATGTTGGCCTTCATTGCAAGAGGAGCAGGGATGCGTTATTGCAATTATACAGGGCCTTGGTGAGGCCACACCTGGAATATTGTGTACAGTTTTGGTCTCCTTTTCTGTGAAAGGTTATTCTTGCTCTCGAAAGAGTACACCGTAGGTTTACCAGGCTTGTTCCAGGGATGGTGGGACTGATGTATGAGGAGAGATTGACTAGGTTAGAATTGTTTTTGCTGGAATTCAGACGAATGAGGGAGAATCTTATAGAAACTTATAAAATTCTAACAGGATTAGACAGGATGTTCCCAATGATGGTGGTGTCCAGAACCAGGGACCATAGTCTGAGGACACAGGATAGACTGTTTAGGACAGAGATGAGGAGACATTTCTTCACTCAAAGAATGATGAGCCTGTTGGAATTCATTACCAGAGGAAGTAATTGATACCAAAGCATTGAATGTATTCAAGAGGCAGCTAGATATAGCACTTGGGGCAAACAGGATCAAAGATTATGGGGAAAAAGCAGGACTAAGCTGTTGAGTTGATGATCAGGTCAAAGCTCTGCAATCCTGCTACAACTAATGTGAATGGTGATGGATAATTAAACAACTGTGTTTAGTTCTAGCCTCGAGTGGCTGTCTGTGTGGAGTTTGCACGTTTCTCCTTGTGTCTGCATACTTTCCTCTGGGTGCTCCAGCTTCCTTCCACAAGCCAAAGATATGCTGGTTAGATTGACTGGCCATGATAAATTGCCCCTTATGTCCAAAGATGTGTTGGTTAGATAGATTAGTGTGATGAACTTGTGGGGTTATAGTGATAGGGCAGAGTAGTGGGTCTGGGTAAGATGTTCTGTCAGAGAGTTAGTGCAGACTTGATATGAAGGTCTCCTGCTGCACTATAGGGATTCTGTGATTCTGTGAAATATTAATCCAGATAAATGTGAAGTGATGCATTTTGGTAGAACTAATGTAGGGGGGAGCTATATAATAAATGGCAGAACCATTAAGAGTATAGACACACAGAGGGACCTGGGTGTGCAAGTCCACAGATCCTTGAAGGTGGCATCACAGGTGGAGAAGCTGGTGAAGAAGGCATATGGTATGCTTGCCTTTACAGGACAGGGCATAGAGTATAAAAATTGACGTCTGATGTTACAGCTGTATAGAACGTTGGTTAGGCCACTTTTGGAGTACTGCATCCAGTTCTGGTTGCCACACTACCAGAAGGACGTGAAGGCTTTGGAGAGAGTACAGAAAAGGTTTACCAGGATGTAGCATGGAATGGAGGGTCTTAGCTATGAGGAGAGATTGGGTAAACTGGAGTTGTTCTCTCTGGAAAGACGGAGAACGAGGGGAGACCTAATAGAGATGTATAAAATTATGAAAGGCATAGATAGGGTGAACAATGGGAAGCTTTTTCCCAGGTTGGAGGTGACAAACACAAGGGGTCACAGGTTCAAGGTGAGGCGGGGGGGAGGGGGACGAGGTTTAACTCTGATATCAGAGGGACATATTTTACACAGAGGGTGGTGGGCGCCTGGAATGCACTGCCAAGCAGGGTGGTGGAGGTGGACACGCTGGGATCGTTTAAGACTTATTTGGATAGCAAAATGAACAGACTAGGAATGGAGGGATACAAATGAATGGTCTAGTTGGACCAATGAGCGGCGCAGGCTAGGAGGGCCAAAGGCCCTGTTTCCTGTGCTGTACTGTTCTTTGTTCGTTGTTTATTTTTCATCATTCGGTCAGATGTGTGGACATTCACTGATGATTACATAGTTTTCAATTTTGTATTCACATGTTTGCATTTGTAAAGTGCTATTTTACATTCAAAGCTGAAGGAAACAATTCTTGGGAACTCTCATGTCATGATCTGAAGTGATATAAATGCATTAATTTGGAAAAAGAATGCAAACAGTTTCTCACTTATGGGGAAAACAACAGCTCCTGGGCTATCTTGATCGACAGGTCACCCGATGTAGCTTAGAAAGAAACCTAGCATCTGTTTATTTCAGTTTCAATAGGCTCCACTGTTTGAGGCTGTAGGATTTGTTTTGATAGTTGAACCCATTATGAATGCTTGCCAGGTTTCAAAAGCTGCTCATTTTACCTTTGGATTGTGTACACAGTTTAAATGGCAGATTCAAAGGAAGTGACTTGATGAATATAGGGGTGTGGAGGAGACATGGGGAATATGAAGGGTATGGAGGTGACATGGGAAATAGGATGGGCATGGAGAAGGCATGGGGAATATAAGAGGGCATGACGAGTGCACGAAGGGCATGAAGAGGCAAGGGGCTGGGTTGAAGGTAAGAGATGGGTGTATAGGAATGATGAGGAGAACTAGGCTCATGTCCCACAGAACTAAGGCAGGCCTTCTAACCAGCCCGCCTTGACACAGTCTTTCGACACTGCCCTGGGAGTCCTAAAACCTGAATCCTGCCTCTCACCTCTCCAGAAGCTAAAAATATAATGGATATGGTTAGAGGGACAGGCTCAGATTTTCAAAGTGGGGGAACAGTCTGACTTATGTTTTCATAGCCAAGCACAAAAATCCAGACCACATAAATCATTTGAACAGGAGGGGGCCATTTGGTTCATCGTGACTATGCTGAATTTTTGCACATACCTCTGCCACTTACAGGTCTTTGTTTCACCCTCTGCACTTCTACAATTGAAAAGCAACAAGGACCATTTCTGTGATGAATTTAACCTTACAATTCCAAATTTCTTTGCGCTACTGAATGACCAGAATGCTTAACTACCTTGTGAGAGTAATCAATTGCTGCACATATTCGAATTGGTGCTGAATAAACGTGCTTTCACATTGATTTGTGTTGTCCACTTCCACTCTTATGCAGTGCTGTTCTTCAGAAATGATCACAGACAATTAAATGCAGTCTCTTTGTCTAATTGTCATTGTTGTTGTTTCTTGTTTGGATTTTGCTTGTTGCACATCAGGGAGGTGCGTGCAGTCATGTCACATCATGCGGAGACTCAATTCCAGAAGACAAACCAAATTTAAATTTGCAAAATATTCTTTTTGAATGCATTGTTGAATCGCAAGAAGATTCACAAATCACTGCAAAGCTGTTAATATATTAAATGGGTGAGCTAGCAAATCACAGTATTTTGAAATAGAAGAAATGGAAGGATTTTAAGTGAACCCAAGTGCAAACGATAATAGAAAATTCTCCTAAGAAATCGGGATAATGAAGGTTTCAAGGATCTTTTCAAGGTAGCTCTATCAGCTGGCTGCACATGCTAGTTTTTAATTATGCAGCTGGGAATGGTTAATATAATTCAGCCTTGGTAACATTTCTTCATGGAGATTGACGCTCGTGATTCACGAGAATTAATCTTACTTGAAGAAAATCAACCTTTAGCGCCAGTGTTAGGAAACACCGAGAGGCATCCTTTGTGGAAATGTCACAAAGTACTTTCAATATTTCAAAATAATTGCTTAAACTGGCAAGATCAAACCTCTCAGTAAATTATTTATCTAGTTGACAATGTTGAAAATGATCTTGTTTTTTTTTCCCTAAATACAAAGTGTCCTGATAACTTTATTCAATTAAATTACACAGTGAATATAGGAGCACCGAACTGCATTAATTCTATATAGTTTTACATCATTCCATACCCATTAAAGAACCTGCACTTTGATATGAAGCACCGCAGACAGATAAAGCACTGACTCTGGCTTATCGAATACCTGAGCCAAAGATTGTTCAGGGTTTTGCAGAACGAGCATTGCTGCAAAAGCAAACTAAATTAAGATGGTCTTGTAGGCATCTTCATGCAACAAGGCTGCTTAAGTAATGAATTTGAGCATCCTGTGACTGGCGTCAGAAAAAAAAACAAGAAACAATAATTGTGATGATAAAGGTTAGAACAAACTCTCCTGTTAAAAATAATAAATCATAAGTCAACCATCTGCAGACTGGAGATAGCCTTTGTGCCCCAATCGTACTACAATTAAAAATAAAATGCATCATGTATTCATGAATAAATAATAGTATGTTTAACAGTTACCATTTATGAGCCTTTGCTGCACAAGCATCAACCTCTCAGAATTATATCCTTGACACAATGAGTTTAATTTCCGATTTAAATGTCAATGTGGCCTTTCGTGGATATGCTGTATTAAAGTAATTTATCGTGATGAAATTATTAAATCCTTCTGAAGAAATACTAGTTATTTTCTCATAAGCAGGTTCTAGGGGGAATGAATACACATTTGCCATTCAGAACAAAGGATTTACTGTCACACAGAAATGAAAACATTTTAAAAGAAAGGTTGTATGCAATGCATTTCACCATAATATAGATTGTAAAGCATAGGTTGCTAAGTCTACAATGCAGGTACAACATTTAATATTTGATACAGTGCAAAATACTCCATATATTGGTAATGCCCCTGCTCAGTGTTTACCTAATTCTCAGTTTGTAAATTATTATTAACTAGATATGAATCTCCTATTCCATTACATCCATAGGCAATCTTGTCCTCTTACTCATTCCTGGCATTTCTTTAATAACATACAGCAGGGGTTTGCCGCCGGGGATCCCAGTCGATAAAGGGCCCACAAGAAAATTTCAAGTAATACTTAATGTCTCCAATGAAATTTGGCAGCACTCATTTTCAGGTTGGTACAGCCCCATTGTATGCAGGTAGTACAGGGAGGTCGCTGGAAAGTGGATGACAATATGGAAACCAGCAGCAGTGCAGTTTTGAAAATGGGTCAGTAATTTATAAAAGCAGCACACAGGTGCAAGGGACACACCTGAAAGCAGACAGTGGCGTATGGGGATAGTCCTAGCAAGTCACCTGGAGACAGTGGAGATGGTGACTTCATGGCTAAGTCCCAGTACCCTCCTTGGGTCTGGGGAGACGGAATTGATGGTAACTGGACAACTGCGCAGGGGTGACCCTGCCCCATTCATTAGAGGTTGGGGTTTTATGTTTTACTGATTATTCAGGTGCGGGCTGGCATGTTTTTAATATATATTTTGATTCTTAGATGTGGCCAAGACTGGCATTCATCCCATCCCTAGCTGATGGGTATTTACTACAAGTGGAAAGTGCACAAAGTAATATGTCCTCTTTTTATGGATTTGAAATAGAGTTACTTCAGCAGGAACTTGATAAAGAATACAAGCAGAGAGAAAGGATATACATGCACATATCTGGGGGAAGGAAAATAGCCTGGCAAAGAGGTGCCCACTCATCTGAACTCCAAAGCTAGTTAGAATCAGAAAGCTGACTGGGAAAAAGTTATTGAATTGACACCGTTAATTAGCATTCACCAAGTGACTTTACAATAATACTTACCATGCAATCAAAGGTAGGCACCTAATTTTTGTCCCAGTATCAATTACATAAGACTAATGCCATATATTGTTCCTGATATTCAACACATTTAATGGAAATAATATTAAGCCAGCGTGAAGTGGAATTGTATTCAGAACTCAAATTGGTTCATTTTCAATGGTTGATCAACGTTCATTCAACTTAAATCATTTTAGATTTAAATGTCAGTGGGGCTTAATTCTAACTTGTCTCATTGAGTAAAAAAATGGGTGATCACAAACTGACCATCCGTTCCACCCAACCAAAGGTTTTATCCATCACAATCAATTTGCATACAACAAGATCCCACAATGGAATAGTTAATCTGTTTTGTCAATGTTCATTCAGGGATAAATGTTGGCAGTGGGAGAATTCTCTTGTTTTTCCTCTTGCTGTTCCATGGGATTGTTTACATCTACATAAACAAACATCTGTTTGTGTCAAAGACGGCCTACCATAGACACCGTCAGTGGAATACTGAAGTAAATTTTAACTGCTTAAATCCTCAGCTGGCTGTTGAACTCTCAAACCCATGACTCAGACAAGAATACTACTATAGCCAAGCTGACGCATTTCTGTGCAAGGATACATACTAATTAAAAATCCCGCTTCTTGACAGTCCACTGTTTTAGATTGTATTTAAAATGTAGCCCGAAAGATGAAAGGCAGCAGACTAATCAATTACAGTATTCCACACCCAAAATATTGCTTCTTTACAACAGTGGCATTCTAAATAGACTCAGCAGTTTGAAAGGAACAAATGGAACCATTTGCAAAGAACATTCAAAAAAACCATAATTTAAATAATTTCATTTGACAATGCATTAGATTTTTGCTACCTCAAGGCTTAGGCAAATAAAAATGTTTGAAATAATTAGATTGCCACTTAACATAGAAACACACCATAAAAATTGATCAACCACATGTACGCACCATGTAAGTCAACTTTAAGATCATTGCTGGTTAGCAATTTGAGTCTTTACAAATCATTTCTATTGGCATATTTCCAAGCTATAGTTGGGTATGCAGTAATTTTAATGAATAGTCATGGCAGGCAGCCAGTACCTTATCTGAAATAATTAAGTAGATTCAAGAGGTAGCACTAGGTAACAGAACCTTTCTGCACCTTACATACCAACTCTCAGCACTGCTAACTACAAATGCAGGCCATCGTAGAAAGTGTAAATCTCTTGTAAGTATTCTGTACAGTAGGTTTTTTGCACAAATAACTGTCATAATTTTATTTTCTGAGGATTTCACAACACATTCTTAGTAAATTATAAAATATTATTTGTACTGTATATAAAGGGGACTTCTGGAGGATAACAGTGTTGCCGGAAGCATTTATGTGTAATTTTAATTTGCCACTTTTATCTATTTACGTTTTGTTGTATAATTTTCAGCTATGTTACTCAGTCTACCTTTGTTAAGAGGTGCTTGGTTCAAAGGCCACTGTTGTCAATACACCAATCTGCTGCGTTACACAAGGGCTACACTTGTACCACTTCCAGTGTGAGCCCCTGAGGTTAGTTGCTGCATTGAAGACCAAGCACTTCTGGAGAAGAAAGCATCATGAAAAATAAAACCATCATGAAAATTGTAGACCTTATATTACTCAGAGCCCTTCTACTTTCGAGGGATACGCCAGTCTCATAATAGCATTCCTTTGATTTCTCTCCCTTGGGGGACAAGAAAAGGAGAGGAACCATTCTAACTTCCTGCTTGTTCAGCATCCCAGAGCAGGAAGGGCTGGGAATGAAGGTGCACAAATATATGAAACAGGAAATCTGGCAGGAGCCATTAATCCGAACATATAGCTATATTCAGGCAAGGAAACACTATGGAGACATGTTCAAATCTAATGGAAATACCTTCACTGACTGTAATAACATAAATCAGAATTTTCTCTTGGCGCACATTGTCCCCACTGCCAACTAATTATTTTTCTACAATTAGTTAGCTTTAGTTGCTTTATAAAGCTTAATTGGCTTGAGTTCATTTGCTTAAGAATGTGACATCCTCCATGGAAAGTCTAGGTTATGATTTAAATTCACAGACTAATAAATGAAATACCGACCTGGAAATCACAACTCAAAAAAAAATCACTTACATAATGAACACTATTGCTGGCTCATTCATAACCTTTGGAGATAATTGTATAATTGTTCAGTTCCTCTTTCGTCTGACAAAGTTACTGAGACACTTATATTATAATTTTGAAAACATTTTTTGTAAAATACTTCCAGCAAGAGTTTGCCTTCTTGTGAACACTGGCTTCTTGGAAGTTGTTATTTTTTAAGGGAATATTGCCCAAGAGGGGCAGTTTCATCTTGCCACTAATACCTATTGGAGGTCTGGCTATGCATAGCATAGAATTCCAGGACTATAATCTGTGGGGAAAGGGAGGGGAGGGTCTTCAGTTTCATTGTTAGATCAGGCGCTCTTTATAAACGACAGCTGATCCCTGTGTAGCTGGGCTTGCTGGCGTATATAGGTCCTGCTCCCCTCAGAACCAAGTACAAAACTCACTCCTCTCTCGTGTGGGAAAACTGTGATCTGATACACACCACCACACTGGTTTTACCATCCAACGTGACACTAAGGATGGGATTTTCCAGCTGTTCACGCCAGCGGGTTTTCTGGTCTCGCTGCAGTGAATGGAGATTTGACTCAGCACCAAATTCCATGCCCTGGTTGCAGCTTCAGTGGAGCCGTCAATGGCCAGTAAGGTCGCGCCCTTAGTCATTTTTTGGGAAAATTCCATCCATGATGTGTAAGCCCACGAGCGGAATTTTCTTGGCGCGATTCTCCCATCACGACGAGCTAATTCTTTGGTTGCCGGGCTGGGAGATGCACGTGTCGGCCATTTTGCGGGATTCGCGCATGCGTTTCCCGACACGTGCCCGTCTCCCACCATCGGAGAGCAGGCGCAATCGGGATCGTGCTGGAAACCGGTGGGAAGATCTGGTAAGTGATTTCAATCTATTTGTAAGGTAATTTAAATGTAATTATTGGGCCCGGGACTGAATCTTCCAGGCCCGATAGCATCTTCCACCCTATCAGGAGTATTTTACTCCAGCGGGGTTTAAGTAGCTCCCCATGTATGGGGGACTAGCAGGAGACTCTGCTGGAGCAGCCAGGGTCCCCAGGAGGTTGGGTGGCAGGGGTGTGGTTCCCCCCTGGGCATGGGCATCTTGGCAGTGCCAGTCTGTGTCCCCTGGCACTGCCCAAGGGGCATAGTGCCCATGCCCAGGGGCTACCTTGACACTGCCCACCAGACATCAGGCAGTGCCAAGGGGGTGGGGGCTATTGTGGGCGAGACTTAGGGGTGATTGATGGGGGCAGGGGTCCTGTGACACTCTGTAATGGGGATTGGTCAGGGCTGGAGGGAGGCCAGCAATCGGGACGGGATGGGGGGGCGGGGCGGTGTGGTATGGTCTGCTAGGGGATCTGCCTCTGGGGCGAGGTCTGCCAGGATGGGGCGGGGGGGGATATTGTCAATGCTGACACATAGGGGGTGCTGGAGATCGGGTCGCTCTGGGATTGGGGGGGGGGGGGGGACGTTGGGGCTGGCTTGGGAATGGTCATGGGGGCTGCGATCCAACTGTGGAGGGGATTGAAGGGGCAGCACTGCAGGGGTCCTGGGCTGGCCAGCGATTGAGCTGGCCAACAAAAGGGAGGCTGACAGATTGGGGCCACAGCGTATGCTTTTAATGATATTCGTTTAGGTTCACCAGGCTGATACCGGAGATGAGGGGGTTGGCCTATGAACAGATATTGAATAGACTGGGTCTGTACTTGTTAGAGTTTAGAAGGCTGAGGGGGGGATGTTATAGAGACATTTAAGATAACGAAGGGGCTGGAAAGGGTAGATGTAGAGAGATTCTCCCCGCTTAGAAAGGATAGCAGAACTAGAGGGCACAGCCTCAAGATAAGCGGGGCGGGGGGAGGTGGTGCAGTTTAGATCGAAGTTAAGGAGGAACTTCTTCACTCAAAGGGTGGTGAATGTCTGGAATTCTCTGCCCATTGAAGTGGTGAATGCTGCCTTGCTGAATATATTTAAGTCATGGGTAGATAGGTTTCTGATAGACAATGGAATTAAGGGTTATGGGAAGAAAGCGGAAAAGTGGAACTGATCCACTTCAGATCAGCCATGATTTTGTTGAATGGCAGGGCAGGCTCGAGGGGCTAGATGGCCTACTCCTGCTCCTATTTCTTATGTTCTAATGTTTGATTGTGATCTCTGCATTGCAAAGTTTGAACTCCCACTAAAAAAAAATCGTGAATTACACCATTTTTCCTGCTAATTCAGCACTTAGAATTTTTATGTGAAAATCACCCTCTACATGTTGAATGGTCAAGAAAGTGATTGGTTTTCTTGCCACTTTTTTCAGCGAAATAAGTAAGAAGAATTACAACACTCCATGCATAACAGAAGTGTTAATGTGATTCCTGCCAGTAGAGGGCGGTGGAGCCTCAGATCGCCTGTGAAGCTAGGTGCACTATTGCACAAGTGCCCTGATCTCCCAGTGTACTGTATACACACAGTATCCTGGGAGATCTATCACACACCCCAGGGACATCATAGCTCCCCGTCCCCTGATTGTTCCCCCCCCCCCCACACGCTGATCACTGCCTCGTCTGATCACCCCCTCACCCCCAGCCGGTGAACCCCCTAACTCTGCAGAGCTCCCCACTTTCCGCCTCCCGCCGATGAAGATCCCCCCCACATCCCATCCTGTTGACCTCCTCCTGTCAAGCCCCATCCCCCTCAGGTTCCACCCCCTCAGCCCACTTGCTTGGCATTGCCATAGTTCATGGTGGGCTCAGCCAGGTTACCCAGTGGGCAGTGCCAGGATGGGCATCATCCAGCCTTGCCACCAACCATCCAGGGGATTCAATGGCCTCTGGTCCCATTGGCAAGGCCGTCACATCTGGTCTCCAATGGTGGGAACCATCTGTGATCCTCGCCAGTGAGGACTCGACCAAGGAGGGGGCTAAGGTAAGTGAGCCCGGATGTTACGGTCTGGAGCTCGTTAATGATGTGTCATTAATAATGAAATTAGTGAGGCTGATTCTGCTGGCGAAATTGGGCTAGCAAGCTCTGAGAGCTGAGAAACTGGGCGCAAACCTGATTTTTCGCATCTCACCCTATCTTGCCGGCTCGCTGTGCCAGTTGATTAGTGTGGTGAGCTGGTAAGATCGCGCCCTACAACTTTGTATTCAGAGTCCAGCAGCAATTGTAGCCTCCCAGTTAACTGTGTGTATATAGACAGGGATTTTGCAGCCCCGCCCCACAGCAAGTTTTCCCATGGTGAGTCATTGTCCACCTGCAGGATTTTCTGGTCCTACCAATTTACACAGCTCACCCGTCCTGTGCTGGGTAACCCACTGCAAGAAGCTGACTTGGTTAGGACTGGAAAATTACACTGACGTGGAAGGCTGGAAAATCCCATCTATGGCCTTATCTTTTTAAATAAAGAGCCCAAACTATTGTTTTACCAATCCTCGTCATGTGATACATTAAATAGAAGGATGCAACATGCAGCAGCGTACTTCATGAAGATGTGACCAGGAAGTACGCAGACTTTTACACATACAGTAGAACTGGCATGGATTTAAAACAACCATCAAGTATTAACTCACCATGGATTAAGCGCAGCACTGCAGCGATTCCACACATTGCCAGTATTCTGGGACATTGCACCTCACAACAGCTCAAAGGCACAAGGTCCTGGTAAGATTATTCAATGTTCGGACAGCTCAGTTAGCGTACGTCTACCTGCTGCTAAGATTGTGCAGGAACAGAGATTAAATGATCAAATCTGAAGGGTTTTGGTTTAAGCTTAATGACACACAGAGAGGAATCCATTACTGCTACTTACTGCCCCTTAAGGACCTGTTGAACAGGTTCTCTGGCTCAGAGGTTCCATTCCTGGGATCCGTTACACTCAAGTGTCGCTACAACATCTCACCGTGGTCAGCCCTGGTATTTTATGTCGTGAACACTATGGGTCCAGTGATGGACGGCTTACTGCTGTGCAGGGACATGTCTTTGGTCACCATTCAGGCACTGATGAAGATCAGAGACCACAAGGAATGGCACTGGAAATAGCTTGCTTACACCGAGAGATGACCACCTAACTCTAAGGATCACCAGCTGACAGGCTACATGGCACAGATGGACTGAATGTGTATACTCATTCCAAATTTGCCAACTCAAACTCAGGAAGCAGTACAGAATTACTATTCAGCAGACAAGTGTAGACAAACCTCCCCAGTCATCACTCGTTAATATTCCCAGGAGTACACGATGCATTAATTGAAAAGCAGGATGCATAGAAAGAGTTAACATATTCGCCAGTCAACTCAGCAATATCCGTGCAGTGGGAACCTAAAGGAAACGACTGTGCTTTGAATGCATCTGACATTATATGAACAATATCACTATAATAACAAGCTGACCTTCTACTGCTATGTATATTGTATCCAAGCCTGTATTTATACCAACTCTCATGTATGGCTGCTTATGCCACTCTGTAAAAAGGAGGAACCCCCATGAATAAGTTGGACTTCACCTAGGACCAGGTTCCAAATGGTGCCAGGACCTTTTGAGATCCAGACCAGCTGTCGTTATTGGGGTCCTCGATGGACAGAAGGCCATGAACTTGTTGCTTATATTTCTTTTGTATCGTTTACTCTTTTGCAAAAGAGTGTATAATATTTAGAGATATGTAATATGTAAATATTTGGAGATTGGAATTCTAGCCTGTCTCTTCTTTAACATTCTCCTGGATCACTAAAAGAACAAGCAGAACACACGAAGAGATGAAAGATGCCCATTTGGGTGACAAAATACCCAACCTCAAACATCAGACAAAAAAATCTGAGTACAGTACTCAACCAAGACTACATGGAATAGAACAGGAAGCTTCAGCACATTAAGTACAAATGCCAAATGGTATGACAGTGTAATGAAAAGGATACCAAATTAGAACAATACCACAACCAGAAACAATATGTAACTCTATTGTGAATAAAACACACAGTGTAAGATGTGACACAAACACTCCTCTCCGAACCAGCCTTCTGAAAATTTACAGCAGCCACTAACCAAGATCACTGTAACTAAACGTAGACAGATAAACAAACTGCTGAAATGCTGGAGGGGCTTTACTGCTTTGTATAATGGTATAAACAGACACAATGGTCTTTTCTTTTGTTGTCAGGCAAACAATTTAATTCTTTAAGGGTCGATCTCTGGTTCCGATAAAAAAGGATGTAGCTTTAATGAGGCATATCTTAAACTGCTGTCAATCATTACTCACCTCTAGACAGAATGTGATGTGGAATTCCATGACCTTACATTCAGAAACCAGGAGTAATTGTGGAAGTCAGACACGGGTACGTCATCTCCCAAATATCATGGTGTGAATGGAATCTTACCTCCAAATAAAGAACCCACATTACTGTCTACCCAATCTTTGTCGAGTGATTGTTATGTTTACGCCAAATAGAAGAACATAACTGCACATGGTTAGAAGTTGCCTTCGCTAATTATAATGCACTTTGCCGTATGAGCTTGTCATGCTGCAATAAGCACACAGTCAACATTCAGCCCAGTGTGTGAACATCTTCACAGGCCTGTCCCTCTCCCAGAGCAGTGCCTCCCTCCGTCTTTTATCTTTATTCCTCTTCAAGTTATTCTTTGAAATGTGCATTATTTAACTCACTGAACCGTAATTTATCCTATTTTCTTCATTGGAAACACCTTTCTGACCTCAAGCTTCTCTATGCATTGTGAAACCTCAAAGTAAAAACTGTTTTTCCAATTCCCCAGAAGGCAGTCTGCCTACCCCTTTCATCTCCATGTGCCTCAGCCATAAAATCACTAACTGTAGGAAATCAAATTGGCCTAACTGCCTGGCAAATGATATAAAGAATTGGGCTGTGAAAAATAACCATCTTTCACTCAAACGTTCCTCGGGATGACATGTCAAATCATCGGCTGCCCCTCACATCAGGAGCGGCCTCTGGCCTAGAAATATCTGACCCAGGCAAAACAGTCTGGGCCACGTTCTGTTCTGAGTGAAGACTGCCTTTATTTAAACAGATTTTGGAATATTTTTGCATTGTGTATCCAAATTTGCAGCCATAACTTGCATGCATATAGTGCCTTTAATGCAGGAGGTGGGGGCTTAGTGGTATTTTACTGGACTAGTAATCCAGAGATCCAGGGTAATACTCTGGGGACCCAGGTTCGAATCCCACCATGGTAGATGGTGAAATTTGATTCAATATAAATCTGGAATTAAAGCCCAATGACAACCATGAAACTACTGTCATAAGAACCTATCTGGTTCAATATGTCCTTCAGGGAAGGAAATCTAGCCTATATGTGACTCCAGGCAGCACAGCAGGTCGTTGACTCTTAAATGCCTTCAGGGATGGGCATTAAGCTGGCAGAGCCCATGAATGAATAAAAAAAAAGAAAACATTGGAAATGTAGAAAAAATATTCAGACAAAAAAAAGTGGAATTTGCAACTTATGGCCCCCACCATTGGAAGGTTCTATCAGCGAGTCCAGAACCCAGTGACAGCTTCAGCAAGTTTTGCCACAGCTGACTAAACACAGCCAAGCATTACCATCCCTTCTCCTAATTCCGAGACATGCCGATTCTGTCTAAGGTTGGATTTTTAATTAAAATTTTCATCCCAGTGAGGAATATTTCCATTCAAGCTCCCACCTCCCATCCAGTGTTTCTACCATCAAAGCCCCTCTTCAATCTGATGTGGATTTAGAGAGGATAATTGAAGAGAGGTGAGTCACCTGTTGAAGGAACGCTACTCTGAAAGCTCGTGATTCCAACTAAACCTGTTGGATTTTAACCTGGTGTTGTGAGACTTCTTACTGTGTTTACCCCAGTCCAAAGCTGGCATCTCCACATCATGGCTGTCATGTTAGTGAGCATGTCTTCATTTCAATCGCAAATCTGACATGAATGAGCCAATTAAAGTGGCTGGCAGCTCAACACGTCTAGTAATAGTCAGAGAGCAAGGGACAGCTAATATTGGAATTTGCCAACTTTTTAAGTTAATAAAAAAAAATCACATAGCAATAAAGGCAAAACAAAAGGTTCAAAATTACAAGTTGACCAGTCTTCATGCTTCCCAAAAAAAAAACATAAAAAGGAAAAGATGCAAATGCTGGGATAATGAACCAGAAAATTAATCAAATGCCCAGCAGGTCAGTCAACATCTATAAAGAGAAATGATAATTTGATGTTTCAGCTTATTACAACCCATACTGCTTTTGTTGTTCTTAGTCAAATACTCACTGTTTTCCCTGATGTTTTACTGTTGGAAAGAAATAGGTTTTGAAGCTTTATGCGTGTGCCTGTCAGCTATTGAGTTTCAATCCCTTTATCAACTTGACAGTGTTCCACCAGGAAAAGGGGGATTGGAGATTGTCAACATGAACATTAAATCACCTGAAGGGCAGGGCCTGGCCCTCCAAAACCAATCGGACTTCTTTTCTCCCATTATTATTTGTGCGTGAACTTGAAGCAAATCGTTTTATGAGCTGCTAGGGTTTCAGTCACTCATTACAGTCCTATTTATTTCACATTTGCTCCCAAAGAAGTGAAATGCCCTCAATTCAGAATTACTTAATTCAAATTATCAAATTGAATTATTACAACAGAGTTGCTACGTGTTACTTAGGTTGCATGAGATGAGGATAACAAGCAAAAGTAACTTCAAACTTTAATGCAAAATGCAGTTTTTCTTTTACTTTCCTCAAAGATTCTTTCCAGGGCACTTCCACGATTTGATGTAACGTGAACAATTATTATTTTCAGATGCAGGCTGGAATTTTACTGTCCTGCCTGCCGTGGAAATTGGATTTGTATTCAATGTAACGCTCCTGTATTCTTTGACTGCTGTGAGCAACATCAGAGAAATTCTACAAGTGTAAACTGAAAAATTCAGATGTGGCCTCTTTACTATGTATCCTTCATAAATGTGCTTGTCTTGTGCAGAATTGGATCATCATCATCATCATTTCATCTTCATCCCCCCTGGCACTGGGGGCGACATTTCAGTTCCCGATGGGAAGCAAGTCATGAAGGCGGGAATGTGCAAAAATTCACCTAGCCAGCCAGCAGGCTGGCACGTTCCATCCTTAGGCTATTTCCCAGAGATGGGATGGGGCTGCAAGGCTAATCGCCTGCAAATGGAGGGTAGCCAATTGAGGGTATTTAAAGCCCAGTTAATGCCTTAGGGGCTGACAGGAATTTTTCAGGCAGTAAGGAGGAGGCAATGGCCTACTGGTATTACTGATAAACCATTAATCCAGAAACTCAGCTGTTCTAGGGACCTGGGTTTAAAGCCTCCCATGGCAGGTGGTGGAATTTGAATTCAATAAAAAAAATCTGGAATTAAAAGTTTACGAGTCATGAAACCATTGTCAATTGTCAGAAAAATCCATCTGGATCACTAATGTCCTTTACGGAAGGAAATCTGTAGTCCTTATCTGGTCTGGCCTATATGTGAATCCAGAGACACAGCAATGTGGTTGACTCGCAACTGCCCACCAAGGGCAACTAGGGATGGAGCAATAAATGCTGGCCAGCCAGCAACACAGTAGGAAGTCTCACAACACTAAATTAAAGTCCAACAGAACTATTTGGTCACAAAAGCCACTAGCTTTTGGAGCGCTGCTCCTTCATCAGGTGAGTGGTGAGACAAAGGAGCAGCACTCCGAAAGCTGGTGGCTTTTGCTACCAAATAAACCTGTTGGACTTTAATTTGGTGTTGTGAGACTTCTTACTGTGTTTACCCCAGTCCAAGGCCAACATCTCCACATCATAGCCAGCGATACCCATGTCCCACAAATTAATATAAAAAAACTCCAAATTTCCCCTGGAATGGTGTTCTGGCTGCTGAATTTTAAATTTTAACTGGTAAAAGTTGGAAAGAAAGTACATTTGGATCAAAGGACCCTCTATTTACCTAAGATGCACATATTCTGTTCACAAAAAGCTCAATGAGTTAGTGTGGTACATGATTGAATGAAGAAATAACGACACAAGAGACATATCTGGGACAATGGATTTAAACCTAACCAAGAGGATGGTGTAATTATGAAGGTTTCACATTTGGCTGAAAGCAAAGAAAAAAGGAGACAAGGATGAAGTAAATGGTGGGCCAGGTGCTTTTAATGTCATTTCTAACCAGGCATTACCTGACAGACCCCAAAACGATGGACTATCCTTAATGAGATTCTGGTCTCCCTATTGAGGCATGACTAAGATTGAGTTTGCACCAAGAGTTACATTCTGTGGGTTTGCATCATCCTAGGAATAAACTTTACAGACACTTTTGTCAGGATCTAAAGAACAAGAGCTCACAAATAACAGTATGCCACTGCGCTGCCACCTCTGCTGAATCTGTCCTGCCAGTCGTGTCTGGGACAATTTCTTTAAGGTATAATTTTGTGAATATGATTGTCAGGCTATTGCTCAATTGATCTGTGAGAGAAGTCTTCCAATTTTGGCACAAGCCCCCAGATCTTATAAAAGAGGACTTTGCAGGGACAACAGGGCTGGGTTTACTATTGTTGTTTCCAATGCTGTGGTTCATGCCAAGTAGTCGGTATGGTTTGATCCCTTTTGTTGACTTGGTAGTGGCTGTGAGAGGGCATTTAAGAACCAACCACATTACTACGGATCTGAAGTCACACGTAGGCTAGAACAGGTAAGGATGGCAGGTTTCCTTCTCTAAAGGACATTAGAGAACATTTCTAAAAAAAAACCATTTTTAAAAAAAAATAACAAATGCCATTGTCTGACTTTTAAATCCAGATTTTTTTTTATTGAATTCAAATTCTACCACCTGCCGTGGTAGGATTCAAACTGGGTCCCCAAAATATAACTCTGGTCTCTGGATTATTAGTCCAGTGACAATACCACTCTGCTGTTGCCCCCACCCCAGAACTCACCTCTGTGTCCATGTTGGATAAAGGCTGTAATGAGGTCAGGAGTGGAGTGACTCTGGTGGAACCCAAACAGAGCCCCAGTGCACAGGTTATTGCTGAGTAAATGCCACATGATAGCACTGCCAGCAACACCTCCACATTATTCATGATTGTGAGTAGGCTGATGGGGCTATATTTTATTGGATTGGAGTTTTCCTGCTTGTTGTGTCCAGGACATACCTGGAAAACTTTTCCCATTGCTAATTTGGACGGCACAGTGGTTAGCACTTGATCAATCGGGTCAGTGGGCTGACAAATGCCAGATGAAGTTTAATTTTGACAAATGCAAGGTGATGCATTTTGCTAGATTGAAACCAGGGCAGGACTTACTCAGTTAATGGTAGGGCATTGGGGAGAGTTACAGAACAAGGAGATCTAGGGGTACATGTTCATAGCTCCTTGAAAGCAGAGTCACAGGTGGACAGAGTGGTGAAGAGTGACAGAGTGGCATTTGGCATGCTTGGTTTCATTGGTCAGAACACTGAATACAGGAGTTGGGATGTCTTGAAGTTGTACAAAACATTGTTAAGGCCACATTTGGAATACAGTCTGGTCACCCTATTATCAAAAGGATATTATTAAACTAGAAAGAGTGCAGAAAAGATTTACTAGGATGCTACCGGGACTTGATAGATTGAGTTATAAGGAGAGGCTGAATAGACTGGGACTTTATTCTCTGGAGCGTAGGAGGCTGAGGGGTGACCTTAGAGGTCTGTAAAATAATGAGGAACATAGACAAGGTAGATAGTCAATATCTTTTCCCAAAGGTAGGGGAGTCTAAAGGGCATAGGTTTAAGGTGAGAAGGAAGAGATACAAAAGTGTCCAGAGGGGCAGTTTTTTCACACAGAAGTGAGTGTCTGGAACAGGCTACCAGAGGTAGAAGTAGAGGCGGGTACAATTTTATCTTTTAAAAAGCATTTAGATAGTTACATGGGTATGATGGGTATAGAGGGATATGGCCAAATGTGGGCAATTGGGATTAGCTTCAGGGTCTCAAACAAAAATAAGGGTGGCATGCACAAGTTGGGCCGAAGGGCCTGTTTCCATGCTGTAAACCTCTATGACATTGCTATCTCACAGCACCAGGGACCCAGGTTCAACTCCTGGCTTGGGTCACTGTCTATGAGGAATCTGCCCATTCTCCCCGTGTCTGGTTGGGGTTTCCTCTGGGTGCTCCAGTTTCCTCCCACAGCCCAAAGACGTGCAGATTAGGTGGACTGGCCAGGCCAAATTGCCCCTTAATGTCAGGGGACTAGCGAGGGTGAATGTATATGAGGTTATGGGGATAGGGCCTGGGCGGGATTATGGTCAGTGTAGACTCAATGGGCTGAATGGCCTCCTTCTGCAATGTATGATTCTATGATTCTCTGAGTAGATGCCAGTGTTGAGGCTGCATTGAAACAACTTGGCTAGGGGACAGTAAGCCTTCAGTACTATTGCCAGAATGTTTTCCGGGCCCATAGCCTTTGCAGTATCGAACCATCAAACAGGAAGATCAAACATTATACTCTGTCAGAGAGAAAGAGAAACAGTATATGGGAGATGAGAGTAATAGAGCTGATGATAAAAATGAATGTCAGAGATTCACAATGTATTTTCATCATTGATATAATTGCAGCAGTATTAGTTATATAAGGAGGTCAAATCAGGGGCAATGGTAAAATGCTAAATTAAAGATGCTTTATCTTACACCACATAGACACCTTTGCACAGTGACCAAAGGTAGGAACCAAATATTGTGATTTCTATTTTCTGAAACAGAAAAGGAGTGGGGGTGGTACTCCTGACCTTGAAGGGAGGAAGACAATAGTGAGGAAGGTTCTTGCCTCAGAAAATCAGGAAACAGAATCAGTTTGGATGGAGACAAGAAATAATAAAGGTCAGAAAACAATGGTGGGACTAGTTTATAACCAGATTATAGTTTTTAAACAATAGCTCTGATGTGGGACAGAGTATTAATCAAGAAACAAGGAGAGCTTGTCATAAAGACAATGCAATAATTTTGTGTGAACTTAATCTTCATACAGGCTGGACAATGCAAATTGGCAAAGGTTATTAGGAAGATGAGTTTGGAGAATGCTTTTGCAGCAGTTTTCTGGAGCAATACATCACAGAACCAACCAAGGAAGGAGTTATTTTAGATCTTGCCTTGTTATTGAGACAGATAATTAATAAACTCGTTGTAAAGGATCCTTTGGGAACGTTGATCATTGTATGATAAAAATTTCACATCCAATCTCAGAGTGACATAATAAGTCCTAACTAGAGTGTGAATTTAAAGCAAATTTCACAATTATAATAGGCAAGTTGGTTAAAGTAGCTTGTGAAATTAGGTTGAAAGTAAATGTGCAATGACAAACATTTAAAGATATATTAAGCAGGCCTAATATGAGTGCAAACTAAGGTCAAACAGGACTGCTTCACCACACCAAAGCTTTTCCCCATCTTCCTCGTAGCAACACTCTGCCCCATCACCCTGAAACTCTCACTGGAGTGGGATTAACCTACTGGACAATCGGGAAATTACTTAATCTCCGACACCTCTATGCCAGAACCAAAACCACCCCAACTTCTGTCATCGAGCTGCAGTACACAGACAACGCCTGTGAGCGCGCACGCTCAGAGGCCAACCTACAAACAATTGTTAATACATTCATCGATGCATACGAGAGAATGAGCCTCAGACTAAACATCCTGAAAACAAAGATTCTCTCCCAGCCCACTCCTGTGACACAAAACTGCCCTCGACCAACAGGATCCAGGGCGAGTCCCTGGACAATACGAATCATTTTCCATATCTTTGGGAGCTTCCCGTCGGTGCAAGCAGACATCGACAATAAAATCCACCATTGACTCCAATGTGCCTGTACAATCTTCAGATGCCTGAGGAACTCAGTGTTTGAAGACCAAGACCTCAAATCCAGCGCCAAGCTCATGGTCTACACAGCAGCCATGGTCCCCAACCTCCTTATGCATCAGAAATAATGGACAATGGACAGCAAACATCTCCAATCCCTGGAGAGATGCCATCGATGATGCTTCCACAAAATCCTGCAAATCCGCTGGCAGGGTAGGCATACCAACGTGAGTGTCCTGTCACAGGCCAATGTCCCCAGTATCGAGGGACACCAGTCACGCTCTAGCAGCTGCCATATTGTCTGCATGCCCTACACAAGCTTCCTGAAACAAGTGCTTTACTCCAAGCTCTGCAATGGCAAGCGATCACTAAGAAGGCAGAAGAAATGCGACAAGGGCATTCTCAAAACCTCCCTTGATAAATGCAGCATCCCCATCGATATGTGAGAATCGCTTGCATTAGAACACTCAAACTGGAGAAGAAGGGTCCGTAAAGCCAGTTACCTCAAGCGTCATGTGTGGTACATGTGGAGGCCAACCATAAGCAGTGAAAAAACGAGTGCAGAATACAGTGTCCCACCCACCCACCTCATCAAACACTACTGCCAAACCGGTGGCAAAATTTGCAGCAACAGGATTGGACTGTTCACCCACCGCACAGCCCACCTCCCTGGAGTGGAAGCTAGTCATCCCCAACCCTGGGGGGCAGCCAAAGAAAACATTAAACAATTCTCAAAAACATACACCTTCCATTGAAAAATAAAATCAACATGACAAGATGTTTCATCTATAGCTCTTTAAAAAGGTCAAGGATAGGATTAGATTTTTTAAAAAATGGTTTATATTATTGCCAAGTAGAGTAATAAGCTTCAGCATCAAGAGAGCTTTAGATACCTGCAAAGGATGGCTCAGAAACCGATAAAGAGAGAGAAAATAGACATGAGAACAAACTAGACAGAAATATAAAACTAAGCAGTGAGAGCTGATGTCCAGGTTGGGTGTCCTTGTACAAGAACATAGCAAGTTGACATGCAGGTACAAGCAATTGGGAAAGCAAATACCATGTTGACCTTTCTGACAAGGGGTCTGGAATACACGTGGAAGGGACTTTTCTGCAATTGCAAATGGCTTTGGTGAGACCACGCTTGAAATACTATTCGCAGTTTTGTTCTCTATACCTAAAGGAAGGTACTTGCCTTAAAGCCAGTGCCACAAAGGTTCACTAGATTGATGCCTGGATTGACAGGGCTGTCCTATAGAGAGTGCCTGAGTAAAATTGGCCTATATAATCTGGAGGTTAGGAAAATAAGAGGTGATCTAATTGAGAGATGTAAGATTCTAAAGGGTAGTGGCTGTTTCTACTGGCTGGGGAAATCTAGAACATGGGGCCATAGTTTCGGGATAAGGAAATGGTCTTTTTGGACTGAGATGAGGAGAAATTTCTTCACTCAGAAGATTGTGGATCTTTAGAATTCTGAGGCACAGAGATCTTGGCTAGTGTTCAGTCAATTCCGGGTTGATCGATCAATGCTTCAACTTTCAAGAAATCAAAGAATATGAGATCAAACAGGAAAGATGGCATTCAAGTCAAAGACCAGCCCTGACTTTATTGAATGGCAGAGCAGGCTCAAGGGGGAAATACACCTACTGTTGCTCCTATTTATGTTGTTCCTATTTTAATGTATTCAGCTATTACAGTATTAACAATTTTACAGTTAACACCACAACTAACTGGTATCAAGTTGACCATGGTTTTCAAGGGTATAGTTTGATGCAAAGTAAATATCTCCACCATATCCTTAGAATCTGTTCACAGAATCCCTACGGTGCAGAAGGAAGCCATTCGGCCCATCGAGAGTGCACTGACCACAATCCCACCCAGTCCCCATAACTCCTCGCATTTACCCTAGGTAGTCCCCTTGATTCTAAGAGCAATTTAGCATGGCCAATCCATTTAACATCTTTGGACTGAGAGGGGAAACCGGAACACTCGGAAGAAACCCACGCAGTCGTGGGGAGAATGTGCAACCTCCATACAGACAGTGACCCAAGCCGGGAATTGAACCCAAGTCCCTGGTGCCGTGAGGCAGCAGTGCTAACTGTGCCGCTGTGAGGCAGCAGTGCCACTGTACTGCCCTGTTCTCAGCTGTTCTAGAAAAGCCCTCCATGGGCAATACAGTCTTGAATAGTCCTGACTTCTAGCATAACTAAAGATGATTTTTTTATGACAATAATTGCCCCTGACCTTCTATTCCATTGATTGTTTTGCTAATAGAATGGCAGCTTTTGTTTCCGTTAGTTGTACACAGTACTTTTCTTTGTTTTCCTGAGAATTATCTACTTGTAATCTGTGAAAATGGTTATGTTTCAATTTTATTTGCTTTTGCTCAGGTGCAGTCAGCCACTGTGCTAACGCTTACTGTATAACCTTCTTTCAACTTCAGGGACACACAAATTCATCTGTGTTCTAACACAATGGTAAAAATAAGGCATTTGGAAACAACGGGGAGAATTTTACCGTCTCACCCACCACAGGAATTGGAGCGGATGAGGGGGCAGATCATGCAAAGGTCCATTGGCCTCAGGTAGGATTTTCCAGTTTCGGGACGAGCGAGGCCGGAAAATCCCGCTCCCCCAAAAGCTCTCGTTAATGACAGTGCATTAATGATGAAGCCTCCAAAACATTAACCGCATTGTTCATTGGCAATGTCAGCAAACTGAAAGGCTATTTCATGAGTGGTCCATTTAATTTACTGTATAAACGTTTACATTTTTATTTTATTTCAGTACCTAATTAAATCAAATATGTTACTGTGAAAATTATACTTGAACGGGGTCTAGAGTTGATATTGGGCATTTACCTCCTTAAAGAAAAGTTACACCATCTCATTACCAATTACACAGAATCCCTGCAGTACAGAAGTACTGCCCATTGAGCCTGCACTGACACCAATCCCACCCTATCCCAGTAACCCCACACATTTACCTTGCTAATCCCCCTGAAAGTAGGGTCAATTTAGCATGCCCAATTAACCTGACCTGAACATCTTTGGACTGTGGGAGGAAACTAGAGCACCTGGAAGAAACCCACACAGACAGGAAAGAATATGCAAACTCCACACAGACAGTCAACCAAGCTGGGAATCGGCCTCAGGTCCCTGGCGCTGTGAGGCAGCAGTGCTAACCACTGTGCCACAATTTGCTTTGTAACTTTTCCCATCTGCTCCCCTTCTACCCCTGTCTCTTAAAAAAATGCATTGATTGAAAAAACACTCAATGATTGTACATGAGCAATGGAAGGTGGGACTAAATGAGATTTTAAAATACAAACTGAAAAAGTATACTTAAACTTATTTGATCAAGGGGAGCGGGAAAATCCAGAATGAAGCCAATACAGTGCACAAAGTGCAGACACTGGCAATTAATTACCCTGTACAGATTTGCAGATCTAAACTGTAGGAACATAGACTATATTTTCTGAAGCCTATTTGTGAAGAATTGCACCATTTGAAAGACAGGCATATTACCAGTTAAAAAATTACAGCACAAAGCAATACAATCAGGGTTTTATATTTTACAAATAAACGTACTACATAAAAATAGTCCAACATTATTTTCAAAAAAATCACTCACTTTCAGTTAAGTGTTAAAACAAATAAAAATGCAAATGTTTATTTAATATACTACTGGTGAAATACCATTATAATTCACCAGTGCCAACAGAGCTCATGAATTATGCAGCAGACATTTTGAAAGCAACTCCAGTAACTCTCTGTCACTGGTAAGAGATTCTGTTTATTCCACAGGCGTACTGACTGTTATTTTTAGAACACTGCACGTTTGGTACATCTTCTCTCCACCTGTAGGCACCTTACAGTTTTACAGATGGTGGTTGTGTTTCTATACCTCATCCAAACGTGCTTTATTCAAATGAAAGCTTTGACAATGAATACTAGCAAACTGTTTGACTGCGGAGAACATCACAGCTGAGTTCCATCAGGATCTTGTTCATTGTCCATGCATAATCACATGCACATATCGCAGGGGCTCTTCAACAACAAACAGCAGCAGGAATCTGAGCCAATTTTCCTTACTTTAATCTGGGGCGATGATGCTGTCAAATGCCACCCTTAACCAGCAACTCAGTTGAGAACCTGGAGACTCCCTGGTGATATCCAAACCATAAAGACAATCCACCTTTTTCTCAATTTATTCATGGGACATGGACATTGCTGGCTAGCCAGCATTTAGTGCCGATTCCGAATTGCCTTTGAACTGAGTGGCCTACTGGGCCATTTTAGAGGGCAGTGAAGAGTCAACCACATTGCTGTGGCTCTGGAATCACATGTAGGCGAGACCAGATAAGGATGGCAGATTTCCTTTCCTAAAGGACATTAGTGAACCCAATGGGTTTTTCTGACAATCGACAATGGTTTCACGGTCATCAGTAGATACTTAGTTCCAGGTATCGTCCATTTTTCAATCACATAGACTTCAGGGTATTTACAGCACAGAAACAGGCCATTTAGCACAACAGATCAATGCTGGAAGTTGTGTTCAAATAAACTTCTTTTTCTTTCTATTAATCAAATCAAAATGTCCTTCCATTCCTTTCTTGATTGCCCTTAAATATATCTACGCTATTCATCACAACTGCTCCCTATGGTACTGAGTTCCTCTGTTCTCTGGTAAAGAAGCTTCTTCTGAATTATTGGATTTATTAGTGACTATCTTTTCCACATGTCCCCAGTGCTGGTCTCGGCACAGGTGGAAACATTCTCCCTACATCGCCGCTGTCAAACTCTAATTATTTTATCAGATCACTCCTCAGTCTTCTTCCTAAAGAAATGACTCTGTTAAATTTTGTTAATTTCTTTTAGCTTGTCATCAAGATATTCCAAAATCAGACCTCACAATAAGTAATACATGGATGCTGGTCTTGGGTGTCTAATACGTCTTGTTCAATCTTTGGCCCCACTCTGCCCGTAAGAATTGTGCCACAGGCAGACCTTGGTGAATTCTGCTCCTGAGTACCCACTGAGTCAGATGCAGTAACCCAGCTTATCTGGCAGCAGTGGGTAGCTGCACCACTGCTGTCACATCTTGAACTGAGTAAGGCGATAATCTCTCCCTCAGTGTCAGTAAAACAAAGCAGATAGTCATCGGCTTCAGAAAACCGAGTGTACAACATGCCCCTGTCTACATAGGAACACAGAAACTAGAAGCAGGAGTAAGCCATTCAGCCCTTCAAGTCTGCTCTGCCATACATCTTGATCTTGGCTAATCATCGAATTCAATATCCCGAGTCCCCCCTTCCCACCTTATCCCTTGATCCCTTTAGCCCCCAAGAGCTATGTCGATCTTTTTCTTGAAATCAAATGACATTTTGGCCTCAGCTATGTTCTATGATAGTGAATTCCACATTCACCACCCTCTGGGTGAGGAAATTTCTCCTCCTCACCTCAGTTCGAAAACGTTTACCTCTTATCCTCAAACTATGACCCTGAGTTCTGGGGATGAAGTAGAAATGGTCAAGAGCTTCAAGTTTCTCAGTATCCAGATCACTAACAACTTGCCCTGGTCCCTCCATGCTAATACTATAGCTATGAAAGCCCACCAATGCCTCTACTTTCTCAGGAGGCTGAGGAAATCCGGTATGTCTGCTACAACTCTCACCATTTTTTTTTTACAGATGCACCATAGAAAGCATCCTTTCTGGATGTGTCACAGCTTGGTATGGCTCCTGCTCTGCCCAAGACCACAAGAAACTAACAAAGGATTGTGAACCTGGCCTAGTCCATCACACCAATGGGCCTCCCATCTATTGGTGAAAAGCAAAGTTGAATTAACTGATAGGGAACCAGAGAGTAGGGCCAGTAAGACTCAAAGAGCAGGCAGAGTGTGGTTGCTAATCAAAGTGGGTCTGGTAGATTGAAGTGCGTTTGTTTCAACACAAGAAGGTAAGGCAGGTAAAATTAGAGCTTGGATTAGTACTTGTAACTAAGATGTTGTTGCGATTACAGAGACTTGGTTAAGGGAGGGACAGGTTTGGCAGCTTAGCGTTCCAAGATACAGATGTTTCAGGTAGGATAGAGGGGGATGTAAAAGGTGGGGGGTGGGGGGGGGAGTTGCACTACTGGTCAAGGAGAATATCACAGCTGTACTCAGGACACCTCGGAGGGTTCATACAGTGAGGCAATATGGGTAGGGTTCAGGAATAGGAAGGATGTAGTCACAATGTTGGGGGTTTACTATAGGCTGCCGAACAGCCAGCAGGAAATAGAGGAACAGGTATGTAGGCAGATTTTGGCAAGGTGTGAAAATAACAGGGTTGCTGTGATGGGGGATCTTAACTTCCCCAATATTGACTGGGACTCACTTAGTGCTAGGGACGTGGATGGGGCAGAGTTTGTAAGGAGAACCCAGGAGAGCTTCTTGAAATAGTATGTAGATAGTCTAACTAGGGAAGGGGCCATACTGGACCTGGTATCGGGGAATGAGCCCAGCCAGATGGTCGAGATTTCAATAGGGGAGAAGTTTGGGAACAGTGATCACAATTCAGTAAGCTTCAAGGTAACATAACATAAGAAATAGGAGCGGGAGTAGGCCATCTAGCCCTTCGAGCCTGCCCCGCCATTCAATAAGATCATGGCTGATCTGTCGCGGCTCAGTTCCACCTTCCCGCCCTCTCCCCATAACCCTTAATCCCCTCTCTTATCAAAAACCCATCAACCCGTGTCTTAAAAATATTTAGCGAGGCAGCCTCCACCACTTCAACGGGCAGAGAATTCCAGAGATTCACCACCCTTTGAGTGAAGAAGTTCCTCCTCAACTCCGTTCTAAACCGCCCCCCCTTTATCTTGAGGCTGTGCCCCCTAGTCCTACTGTCTTTTTTGAGCGGGAAGAGTCTCTCCACCTCCATCCCATTCATCATCTTATACGTCTCAATGAGATCTCCCCTCATTCTTCTAAACTCTAACGAGTACAAGCCTAGTTTATTCAGCCTCTCCTCATGGCTCAACCCCCTCAACTCCGGTATCAGCCTAGTAAACCTCCTCTGCACTCCCTCCAAGGCCAAAATATCTTTGCGCAGGTGCGGCGCCCAAAACTGCACACAGTACTCCAGCTGCGGCCTCACCAATGCCCTATACAGCTGCAGCAAGACCTCCCTACTTTTATATTCAATCTCCCTCGCTATGAAGGCCAGCATCCCATTCGCCTTCCTGACCACCTGCTGCACCTGCAAGCTGGGTTTTTGCGACTCATGCACAAGGACCCCGAGGTCCCTCTGCACCGTCGCCTGCTGCAGTTTTTCGCCCCGTAAGTAATAGTCCTTCCTACCATTCTTCCTACCAAAGTGGACCACCTCACACTTGCCAACATTAAATTCCATTTGCCATTTCCTGGCCCATTCGCCCAGCCTATCTAGATCCTTCTGCAGACTCTCCACACCCTCCGCACAATTTGCCGTTCCCCCAATCTTGGTGTCATCAGCAAATTTTGACACTCTACACTCGGTTCCCTCCTCCAGATCATCTATATAAATGGTAAAAAGCTGAGGCCCCAGCACCAACCCCTGGGGCACTCCACTAGTCACCATCCGCCAATCTGAATAGCACCCGTTGACCCCCACTCTCTGCCTCCTATTTGACAACCAATCCTCTATCCACGCTAACACCCTACCCCCAACTCCATGTCCCTCGACCTTCTGCAATAACCTCTTGTGAGGTACTTTGTCAAACGCCTTCTGAAAATCTAGAAAGACCACATCCACCGGCTCTCCTCTATCCACCGCCCTAGACACATCCTCATAGAACTCCAGTAAATTTGTCAGACATGACTTCCCTTTAATGAAACCGTGCTGCGTCTGCTCTATCAAGCAATTCCCTTCAAGATGCCTTGCAATTTCCTCCTTAATGACAGATTCTAACATTTTACCTACCACAGACGTTAAACTAACCGGCCTATAATTCCCCGCCTTTTGCCTGGCACCCTTCTTAAACAACGGCGTAACATTAGCCGTTTTCCAATCATCCGGCACTTCCCCGGAATCCAGCGACGTCTGGAAAATAACCACCAAGGCATCCACTATCACCTCCGCCATTTCTTTCAGAACCCTCGGATGCATTCCATCCGGTCCTGGGGACTTGTCCACAATCAGCCCCCTCCAGTCTGTCGAGCACCGCCTCTCTAGTAACAGTAATGTCATTAAGACCCTCCAGTCCTACCACCTTTCCATCGCTAACACCCAGCAAATTATTCACGTCCTCCTCCGTGAAGACAGAAACAAAAAAGTTATTCAATAACTTAGCCATATCCCCATCCCCTACCACTAGGTCCCCTTTCTCATCCTCTAAAGGACCAACATTCACCCTAGCCAGCCTCTTCCTTTTTATATATTTATAAAAACTCTTGCTATCCTTTTTTATATTAAGCGCTAGCCCAGCTTCATAGTTTCTCCTACCCCCCTTTATCAACTTCTTTGTCAATCTTTGTTGACATTTAAACCTCTCCCAATCCTCTTCTCGCCCACTACTCTTAGCTACTCTAAATTCCTCCGCTTTTAATTTAACACTTTCCTTCACCTCCTTCGTTATCCACGGCTTATTACCTCTCCTCCTACGGTCCTTTTTGACCATCGGAATAAATTTCCACTGAGCACCAAGAAAGATCTCCTTAAAGATCCTCCACTGCTCCTCAGCAGACCCTCCCTCCAACGCGCTCTCCCAGTCCACATTCGCCAATTCTTCTCTCATCCTACAGTACTCCCCTCTATTCAAACACAGTACGCGTGTCCGGGAACCCACTCTCTCCTCCTCCATCTGCACCAGAAACTCCACCATACAATGATCACTCTCCCCAAGAGGATCCTTCACCGCAAGGTCCCTAATTCTACCCGCCTCATTACATAGCACCAGATCCAAGATAGCTCGCTCCCTCGTCGGCTCCAACACACACTGTTCGAGGAAACTATCCCGGCAGCATTCCAAGAACTCCTCCTCGAGCCCTCCGCGTCCAACATGGGTCGACCAATCAATATGCAGAAAGGTAAGTGTAGTCCTCAAGTGAAGATGCTAAATTGGAGGAAGGCTAATTACGACAATATTAGGCAGGAACTGAAGAATGTAGACTGGGGACAGACATTTGAGGACAAATCAACGTCTGGCATGTGGGAGACTTTCAAGTGTAAGTTGATAGGGATTTGGGAACCTTGGATAACGAGAGATATTGTGAGCCTAGTCAAAGACAAAAAGGAAGCATTTATCAAAGCCAGGAGGCTGAGAACACACAAAGCAAGTGTGGAGTACAAGGAAAGTAGAAAGAAACTTGAGTAAGAAGAGCTAAAAGGGGTCACGAAAAGTCATTGGCCAGCAGGATTAAGGAAAATCCCCGGGCTTTTTATACATACATACAGAGCAAGAGGGCAGCCAGGGAGACAGTTGGCCGACTCAAGGACAGGAGAGGGAATCTATGCATGGACCCAGAGGAAACGGGTGAGGTATTAAATGAGTACTTTGCACCATCATTCACCAAAGGGAAGGACTTGGTGGATGATGAGTCTGGGAAAGGGTGTGTAGATAGTTTGAGTCATGTTGAGATCAGAAAGTTGGAGGTTTTGGGGTTCATGAGAAACATTAAGGTAGACAGGTCCCCAAGGTCTGATGGGATATACCACAGAATACTGAGAGAGGCAAGGGAGAAAATTGCTGGAGCCTTGAGAGAAATTATTGTATCCTCACTGGGAACAAGGGAGGTCCCAGAGGACTGGAGAATAGCCAATGTTGTTCCTTTGTTTAAAAAGGGTAGCAAGGATAATCCATGTAATTACAGGCCAGTGAGCCTTACCTCAGTGGTAAGGAAATTATTGGAGAGGCTTCTTTGAGACAAGTTTTACTCCCACTTGGAAATAAGTGGACGTATTAGTGAGAGGCAACATGATTTTATGAAGGGGAGGTCGTGTCTCACTAACTTGATCAAGTTTTTAGAGTAAATGACAATGATGATTGATGAGGGGAGGGCAGAGGATGTTGTCCACATGGACTTCATTAAGGCCTTTGACAAGGTCCCTCATGGCAGACTGGTGCAGAAGGTGAAGTTACATGAGATAAGAGGTGTGCTAGCAAGGTGAATACAAAACTGGCTCAGTCACAGAAAACAGAGGGTAGCAGTGAACGGTGCGTATCTGAATGGAGGGCTGAGACAAGTGGTATTCTTCAGGGATCAGTGCTAGGACCTTTGCTGATATATTACAATGATTTGAAGGATAATGTAATTGGTTTGATTAATAAGTTTGCAGATGACATAAAGATTGTTGGATTTGTGGATAGCGATGAGAACCATCAGAGGATACAGCAGGATATAGATCAGTTGGAAACTTGGGGCGAGAGATGGCAGATGGAATTTAATCGGGACAAATGTGGGGTAATGCATTTTGGAAGGTCTAATACAGATAGGAAATATACAGTAAATGGCAGAACCCTTAACAGTATTGATAGGCAGAGAAATCTGGGTGTACAGGTACACAGATCATTGAAAGTGGAACGCAGGTGGAGAAGGTAGTCAAGAAGGCATTCGGCATGCTTGCCTTTATCAGCCAGGGCACTGAGTTTAAAAACTGGCAAGTCATGTTGCAGCTTTATAGAACCTTAGTTAGGCCTCACTTGGAATATAGTGTTCAATTCTGGTCACCACACTACCAGAAGGATGTAGAGGCATTGGAGAGGGTACAGAAAAGATTTACCAGGATGTTGTCTGGTATGGGTGGCATTAGCTATGAGGAGAGGTTGGAGAAACTTGGTTTGTTCTCACTGGAACGACAAAGGTTGAGGGGCGACCTGATAGAAATCTACAAGGTTATGAGGGGCATGGACAGAGTCAGAAGCTTTATCCCAGGGTGCAAGAGTCAATTACTAGGTGTGAGGGACAAGATCTAAAGGAAATGTTCAAGGCAAGTTTTTTTACTCAGAGGGTGGTGGGTGCCTGGAACTCGCTGCTGGGGAAGATTGTGGAAACAGATACGACAGTGACTTTTAAGGGGCAGCTTAATAAATACATGAATAGGGTGGGAATGGAGGGATATGGTCCCCGGAAGGATAGAGGGTTTTAGTTCAGTTGCCAGCCTGGTCGGTGCAAGCTTGGAGGGCCAAAGGGCCTGTTCCTGTGCTGTAATTTTCTTTGTCCTTTGTATCCTTCTTGCTGCCTTGGAAAAGCAACCAGCATGATCAAGGATCCCACGCACCCCGTACATACGCTCTTCCTCCATTTTCCGTCGGGAAAATGATATAAATGTTTGAGATCACATTTCAACCGACTCAAGAACAGCTTCTTCCCTGCAACCACCAGACTTCTGCAACCAAAGATCTTTCTTTATGCCCTAACTATGGCTGTACCCTCCCCTTTCTTTCTCCCCTATGTACTCTATGAACGGTGCGTTTTGTCTGTAAAGTGTGGAAGAAACAATGCTTTTCACTGTACCTCAATACAAGTGACAATAATAAATCAAATCAGGTGTTAAGAAAGGATACTGAATTCAACAGTGTGCCAACTACGATTGAGAAAGAGAAGATCATTCTCATAAAGGCTTTGCAGGTGAACTTCCCATGATACTTGTGTTAAGGGGATAGGTTTTCCTCGTACTTGTGAAATATGAGAGTTGGGATTGTTGGATATATAATGCAAAATCCACAGCATCTTTTGTGAGGAGAGACAGAGACAGAGACAGAGAGAGAGAGAGAGAGAGAGAGTGTGTCTGGAAATACAAAGCAAGACATATTCAGTGCAATTGCAGTTACTGACTTGTATCATTACTACCAATAATTACACACCTCTGTCATCCATACACAATCAGTCTTTGAGTTTTGCCTGGAAGACCCAATTAGTGAGCACTTACATGAGTCTTCACACAATCAGTGTGACAATTTTGAGAAAATACTGGCAATATTCAACAGGTCTGGCACTATCTGGGGAGCGAGAAATAGAATTAACATCTCAGGCTGATGACCTTTCATTAGAACTGCGAAGTCAGAAACATAATAGCATTTCAAGAAGTGAATTGGGTAGTGGAGGAGGGGGGAATCAAATATGAAGATCTGTGATAGGGTAGAGGGCAGACAGTATTACATGATTAAAAAGTTTAATCGTGCTGGGGAAAAGGGACATGTAATGGGATAAGAAACAAAAGATGCATAAGTAATCGGTGCCTGAGAGCAAAGGGAATAAGAAAGAAAGAAAATAAATCAAACCAGCAAAATAAAAAGGAAAAAAGTGGGCAGAGGTTATTAGCGAAAACTGTTGAACTCAATGTTGAGACAGAAGGCTGCAGAATGTCAAGTCAGAATGCTGTACCTTGGGGCCACACATTGAGCTTCACTGGAACAATGCAGACCAAGGACAGAAAGGTTGGTTGTCAGAGCCAGACGGAGAATGAAAATGACAGGCGGCTCAGGGTTATACTGGCATATTCAATGCAGGAATAATAGTAGAAGGGATTACTATTTAAAGGGCGAAAAGCTGCAGCATGCCACGGTGCAGAGGGACCTGGGGGTCCTTGTGCATGAGTCGCAAAAACCCAGTCTGCAGGTGATCAGGAAGGTGAATGGGATGCTGACCTTCATAGCGAGGGGGATGGAATATAAAAGCAGGGAGGTCTTGCTGCAACTGTACAGGGCACTGGTGAGGCCACAGCTGGAGTACTGTGTACAGTTTTGGTCTCTGCGCTTGTGCAAGGATATTTTGGCCTTGGAGGGAGTGCAGAGGAGGTTCACTAGGCTGATACCAGAGTTGAGGGGGTGGAAATATGAAGAGAGGCTGGGCTTATACTCGTTGGAGTTTAGAAGGATGAGGGGGATCTTATAGAAACGTATAAGATGAAGAAGGGGACGGATAGGGTAGAGGTAGAGAGATTCTTCCTGCTCAGAAAGGACAGCAGGACTAGAGGGCACAGCCTCAAGATGAGAGGGTGGGGGGGGGTGGGGAGCAGTTTAGAACGGAGTTGAGGAGGAACTTCTTCACTCAAAGGGTGGTGAATCTCTGGAATTCTCTGCCCGTTGAAGTGGTGGAGGCAACCTTGCTAAATATGTTTAAGACATGGGTAGATAGGTTTTTGGTAGGCAAGGGGATTAAGGGTTATGGGGAGAAAGCGGGAAAGTGGAACTGAGCCACTTCAGATCAGCCATGATCTTGAATGGCATGGCAGGCTTGAGGGGCTAGATGGCCTACTCCTGCTCCTATTTCTTATGTTCTTAATGGAGTTCCACAAAAGGGTCACCCCCAGTCGGCATTTACACTGAATATAATATTCCAAATTGAAAGAATTATTTGTAAATCACGGATACACCAGGAAGGAGTCTTTGGGGCCTTAGTTTCCTCTCAGTTATCCATTTGAGCTAACCAGCATCTCTGTCCAATCGTTCCCATGCAGCACCTGTGTGTGTCCATCATGCAACTGTGATTCATTTTGCTTTGGTGAAAATCATGATCCTCAGGCCTTGTCAGCTCTGTCTTACCTCCACCCCTCCAATCATCATTACCACACCCAGGCATCACCTTTGACCTCCCGTTATCCTGATCCTGTGGGAAATTCATGCCGGTGTCAAATCAATTTTTGACTCCTGCCGAATTCTCCCACCCACATTGAACCCACCGATGGGAGAATTCTACCCAATATGTCTGAGGTGGGGTCAGGGGTGGGGGCAGACTTGATATTTATAATCTAGAATCAATTAATTTGGTCAGGGGTGGAGGAAGGTAGTTAGGAGAAGTCCAAGGTCTTCCTTTTGGAGCCCTGATGAGAAATGTTCTTCTTCAGCCTATATTCAAGCCTTGAAATAAATGGACCTTTTTGGGTCTACTCTGGATTGGCATCAGCTTGTTGCTCAGTTTCACTGATGAGCCAAAACGATCTGTGCCCCCCATAATCCAGATTAAAAACTGCACAAGCGTCTTAATTGTGTCACAGCATGTGATGTTTAAATATCAGCAAAGGCTTTGCCTGCAGTAGGTGCCTCCAATACAACAGTTATGTTCCTGTATAATGAAGCAGCCTTGTTATTTATATCAGGTTTCATTTCACCGAGGTGTTTGTTTGTTCCAATTGTTCCATCCACAAAGCGATAGCTGTATTTGTGCCAAAGACTTGTAGGACTTGTCCAGATGCCAAGGGAATACTACTGTTGTGCATTATGTTATCATGTGAGTTGATTCACGTAAAACCAAGATGCTGAGGAGCAATCATTAAACCCGAGAACTACTTACAGCAAGGTTCTCATTTGTAACAGTTGAAAACTCTATAAAATAAACTCGAGGTGGTCGAGCTTTTCTGCACAAAAGTTACTAAATCTTTTGTTCCTTTCAGAGATCTTTATAAAGGCTGAGTGTCTGAATGGATGAGCTGGGGTCAATCTACCCATCTGAGGTTGCTTTCAGTTCAGCTTGATCATCATCCCAATGGCGAGCAAACTGATGAAGCTGGCTGGTGTAAGCTATGCTGAATGTAGTCAACTATCTACCCACCCGGTGGTGGGTATAACCCTCTCTTTACAGCAGGGGCCTGAAGTGGCAAGCAGCATAGATATAGGGCCCAAAGCCAAGGGGCCAGAGATAGTTCCAGGTGTCAATTCTATGCAGGCTGGATACAAGAACCTTAAATGTTGTGCTTCAAAGCACTGGGAGGCTGGAGATCAGGTATGTGCCCCACGTTAGCATGACTAACTCCCCGCCATTGTCTGAGAGTACTAAACTTGGACCAATCTGCTTCAGCAACATAAGTCATTGGTCACGTTTCAACAAACTTGAGGCACACCAAAATCGTCATGACAAAGTTATGGAGAAGCCCGCAATTTATTACGTGTTACTTGGACAAATTTCAAGTTTTCATGGGTGGGATTTTCAACCCCCTCCCCCACCCCGTGCCCGACGTGGTGTGTTTTCTGGTGACGGTGGGAGTTTGTCATTGATCGCCAGTGGGATCTTCCATTCCTGCTGTTGTCTATGGCATCTTGCTCTGTTTACCCACCCTGCCACCAGGGAACCCAGCAAGAACATTGAGGGGGAGCTGCTTTCGGCAGAACTGGAAGATCCGCCAGTGGGAAGGGCCGGAAAATGCCCCCCCCCACCATGCATTTTGAAGATGTTTAAAAATTGGAAATCAGGCATGTCTTAGAGCAACATTTATTTTAACGCACGAAATACAACTAGCAACGCATCATGTTTTTGTTCAATGAAGCCCATTTTCAAAATGTTAGCAATGAAGTAAATGATGCGCAAAACTCATGCACTGAGAGTCAGCAATGAACAATTCCTTTACCCATTTCTCATGCCAAACTATATAAATCCTTTACTTTTAAAAGCTGCACTTGTTTAGTTCCTCACCAGAATACAACTGCAGCTGATTCATGCTAAAATCAAGAGCTACTTAGAATAACAAAAAATATAAGAGCCAATGTGCTGATAGAATATTCCAATCATCTTGAAAGACTGGCCTTGATCAAATTCTTTGGCAGTTTGTCAGCTTTTTTAAATTGGACATCCCAAAACATTCAGGAGCTATCGGATAATGGGACTTACATCATGACTTGTGCTGGGACCTTCACCAACTAGAAGGTTCAAGACCTCTAGAAGCAGTCTGAAGAGCAAGGCTCTCCACGACCTACTGAAGCTACTGTCCAGTCATAGCCAGAATCTCACCTGTAAATTTTTCTGACTGCGCTTCTGTTCCCAGTTCAAGACCCTGCCAACAGCAACTTACATTTACGTACAGCCCCTTTGATGTAGACCAAGAAATGGGGCTGTGCCTGAATGCACTTGGACCACACATATGGCCTAAATCATACAAAATGTCCTGTCCCCTGACAGGCACTCTCACCTCCCTTACAGTCTTGGTGACCAGCCTTTTACTCACTTCCTCCAACCTCACTTCTTCCCACAACAAGTGATGCAATACATTTATGTTAGCAACTTTCAGCAAAATGTTTTATAAATAAAAATGTTATCCATAATTAAATGGTTTCCTTATGTGGCAACATACCAGAGATGCCACCTTGCAATATTTTGCACAGAGAGGGGCAGCACGATGGCACAGTGGTTAGCATTACTCCTTCACAGCGCCAGGGGCCCGGGTTCGATTCCTGGCTTGGGTTACTGTCTGTGTAGAGTTTGCACGTTCTCCCCATGTCTGCGTGCGTTTCCTCAGGGTGCTCCAGTTTCCTCCCACATTGTGAAAGACGCTCTAGTTAGGTGCAGTGACCCGAACAGGCGCTGGAGTGTGGCAACTTAGGGTAATTTCACAGTAACTTCATTGCAGTGTTAATGTAAGCCTTATTTGTGACTACATAAGCTAACTTTACTTTTACTCCATATGTGAGTCCAAATCCATCTGTTTCTCCTCAATTTCTGAAGAGTTTCCCTTGATATTCCATCCCTTTATTGTTAACAAAAGGTGCAGGCTCAGGTAGGTGCCAACGTTCTGGCATGCTCCACGTGACAGCCGTTCCGAGACTTCCTCAGCTCACTGTTATTGCTGCCACATTAAAGGATGCTCTGTCCAATGCTTAGATCTCTCATTTAATGACACAGGTGCTTTTCCCAAATGGCACAGTAACACTCATTTCAAACTGGCAAAAGCTTGTGCATATGCAGGAAGCGACTGAAGAACAAAGCTGACAGGTTCCGATGCAATTCTGCAGTCATTCCACACAAAATTGAGATTGCAATGTCTGGCCTGCTACTGCAGCTGCCCACTTTTCAAAAACACTGTAAATTGTGAGCACACATCACTGCTGAGAAACTGATCAGATTTTGAGAACACAACTGGGATCACCAAAGTAGTGTTAACAGACATTATAAACTGTTCTGTAGGGTTTACCCACTAACCAGAACAAACTGCAAATTACAACTAAGGCAGGAGTCCATAAACTCAGTTCATGTGTGGTTAGAAACATTGAAAGATAGAAACTCAGAGCAAGAGTAAGCCATTCAAACCTGCTCTGTCATTCATCTTGATCACGGCTGATGTAATAACTCCACAGAGGTGAAAAGTCCCATCACCAAGTTACTTTATTTACACAGCAAACTATCCAGTTGCTCCGTGCTGAACACAGGCTGGGAGACTGACACACCTACCTTAAATAGGGAGCATGAGGCTCCCTGATTTAACCATCAATTAGGACTCATCGCGTAGCTCTTGTTAGCCAAACAAGCAAAACCAACTCAAATTAACTTAGGGACAAATTAAGAGGGGCAGCCCCCCCATAAGGAAGCGGGGTTTGGGGGGGGGGGGGGGGGGGGGGAACGGCCCGAACAGAAATCAAAGTCCAAAGGAAACTTAAAACATTAAATCAAAATGTGATTGAGGGGATCTATAACGCACGCCAGCCCCTGCGGTGCCCAACGGGCACGGAAGGCGTCGACTGCACCCGCAGACACCGCGTGCTCCCTCTCCAGGGACTCCTGGCCGCGAACGTAGCCGCGGTAGAGGGGCAGGCAGTCGGGACGGACGGCCCCGTCGATCACCCGCTGCCTGGACCTGTTGATGGCGCGTCGCGCCAGGCCCAGCAGCAGGTTCACAACCCTTGGAAGTATCCTCCCTGCATCTACTCTGTCTAGCCCTGTTAGAATTTTCTAAGTCTCTTTGAGATCCTCCCTCACCCATCTGAATGTTGCCTGATTTCAAGAAGAAATTAGAAATAACTCTTGGGGCTAAAGGAATCAAGAAATATGGGAGGAATGGAGGAATCAGATAATAAATTTGCTGATCAGCTGTGATGACTTCAGCCAGGCTAATGAGGTTGGCTTGCTAGAGTATGAACTACCTGATGAATCCTTTAACCTTGGCAGGCCTTGTTGCCACCAGGCGGCAAGGTCCCCAGTGGAGATCCCTCTACGGAGGGATCGCCCCCAATTATCTTGGGGACCTGGGGTGGAGGGTGTTGCATGCAGCAGTGCCATACAACTGTAGGTTTTTCCGGTTCACGGGCTCCCAAGGCTGCCCCTCCTGTGACTTCGTGGAATCAGTGGACCATGTCTATGTTTTAGATTGCACAACTTTCTATTTTCCTCAAAAACCTTTTACTGATGTTTTGCTTGCACTTCAGTCCCACGCTCCTAACCTATGGGCATCCGGTGCGGAGAGGGGCGGGTCAGGATGGCGACCTCCTCGTGAACCTGTATTCAGTGGTAACGAATTCCACACATTCACCACCTTCTGGGTGAAGAATTTTCTCCTCATCTCAGTTCATGTGTTGTTGTCAATCCAAGTGTCACAGAATGTCGAAGCATGATATTTCAGAAAATCCTCACCTGTTATTTGCAAATTGAATGTGCATTGAAAAAGGGATCTTTAAAATGCTTTAAAATGAATTGTGCAGACAACAGATTGCCGCTTCCTCTCTCGAAACTGTATATGTATAAAGTTGTTGTTGACATTGGTATTCTTGCAATTGTCCTGATGATTGCAAGACAGAAAGTTTCGACAAAATGTCTTTTTCAGCAGTACTCATTCTGTATTACCAAATGACTATGTGAATATTCTTGATACTTGTGTTATTTTCAATATCGCACAACCTAAAACAAAGAAACTCCCTCTGACAATGATCCAGTCACATGCAATTATTCCCGTGAATGACTGCACTTCTTCAGGCAAGTTACACTCATGATGGAAAAGCTTGCTGACTGGTTTATAAATTACTCTAATCATAGGGCTGTTGCTGTTCTCTCTCTGTGCATCATCCATCAAATGTCCCACTTTTATATTTTGAACAAAAACTGGAATAGACAAGGAAATCAGAATCATATTTTTGAATGCATAATTCCTGATTTATCTCCTGAAGGTAAATAGTCATTTCCTTGTCACACTTGGGCCACAATTTTCCTTAAATTAGACTGACTGCCCACAATGACATAAACAGTGCCCCACAGTGACCAGCGGAACACCACCAACACCTCACCAAAGAGGGGCATCCTCTCTTCCATCCACAAATAATAGGTAATAACACCACCCCCCCCCCCCAAACCATGCAGGCATGAGGGTAACCCAAACTGCCTCTGACCCCACTCAGCGCCCCCCTCAGACCTTACTCAGGCATCCTTTTCCCCATCAGAGCCCACAATCAGACTCCCTCCCCACTCAGATGACCCATGCAGGCCCCCCTTCCCCTGCCAACTCCCCCACTCAGCCCCCTTTCCCCTTGGGCTCCCCACTCATCCTCCCTTCAGGCCACACACCTTGGCAGTGTCAGCAGTGTACTTCCCCCCCAGCACGCTGGCACTGACACACTGGCCTGATGCCTTGGGCCACAAGATAGATCAAGGAAGTAGGCTGGCTGCCATTTGCCCCTCTGCTGCTGCCAAGGGGTTGAGTGGGCTGGGGTTGGGGGCACTCCTCACTCTCTGCTGGGATGTGGGTGTTATGGCTGGAGTCTCCTTTCCAGCCTGTGAGAGGCACAGAGTGGGATGGGGGGAGAGGGGATAGAGGCAGGGACGTTTGGGGAAGGCAAGGGTTGAGATAGAAACATCCAAGGGAGGGAGGAAAGAGATGTCCAGGGAAGGGGGTTGATTAGAGATGTTAAGGAAGTGGGAGGGAAAGGGAGATATATCCAGGGAAGGAGGCAGGGAAAGAGCTGCAAGGGAAGGTGTGGATGGGAAAGCTATGTCTGGGCTGGGGGTGAATAGAATAGGAGGTGAGAGAGACGTCTGGAGAACGGGGTGCAAAGGAGACATTTGGAGAAGGGTTGCAGAAGAGAATTCTGGGAAGGGGGACACGACTGACGTCTGAAGAGTGGGGACTAGAGAGATGTCTGAGGAAGAGGGAAGTGGAAGAGATGTTTGGGTGGATTGGAGCAGAGTTTAAACATCTCACCCAATCTCAAAAGCCTCCCTTTTGAGGTTAAAATTCATCCATAACCTTCAGCTGAGGTGAAATATTACCTCTGAACCAAGGCCCATTGCGAAAGAATTCAAGTGATACAAAATAAATTTTATGAAGAAAAATGGAAGGCTTGGACTTTGATACCACAAAGTAAAATTAAAAATACAACTACTTTCCATCTTGAAAATCAGACGTATTCATCACGGGGGCTAGATTATTAGAGTGCACTTATGATAGCACTCATTGCCATAATACTAGATTACTTGCATCAATCAAATGGTCAATTGTAAAACATAATCATTGTCATTTTGTCCTGAAACAATGCTAGCTATCTTTACTGTGTCAGTTACTACTGGAGGAGATGGTGGTATAGTGGCAAAGTCACTAGACCAGTTATTCAGAGAGCCAGGCTCCTGCTCTGGGGACACAGATTCAAAGAACAAAGAACAGTACAGCACAGGAACAGGCCCTCTGGCCCGCCAACCCTGTGCTGATCAGGGTGCCTGCCTAAACTACCATATACACTTATGGAGTCCGTATCCTTCCATTCCCATCCTACTCATGTATTCGCCTAGGTAGCCCTTAAATGCTGATATTGTTCCTGATCCCATCACCTCCCCAGGGAGCGCGTTCCAGACGGTCACCATCCTCTGTGTAAAAACTTGCCTCACACATCTCCTCTAGACTTTTCCCCACCGATCTTAAAACTATGTCCCTTGGTAATTAAAGAGGTGAGATACTACCATTATTGTCTAAAAAATAATGAGGGGCACAGATCAGCTCGATAGTCAATATCTTTACCTCGGACTTGTGTTGGGCCTGTTTGTTGACTAGAGGCCATTTGGCCCTTTGAATCTCTTCTGTTACTCATTACAATCATGGCTGATCATCCAACTCAACTGTCTAATCTTATTTTCTCCCCATAACGTTTGATCCCATTTGCTCCAAGTTCTACATACGGCCGCCTCTTGAATACATTCAATGTTTTGGCATCAACTACTTCCTGTGGCAATGAATTCCACAGGCCCACTACTCTTTGGGTGAAGAAATGTCTCCACACCTCAGTCCTTAAAGGCCTAACCTGAATCCTCAGACTGTGACCCCTGGTTCTGGATTCTCCCACCATCAGGCATATCCTCCCTGCATTTACTCTGTCTAGTCTTGTTAGAATTTTCCAAGTCTCTTTGAGATCCCACCTCATCCATCTGAATTCCAGCGAAAACAATTCTAACCTAGTCAATCTCTCCTCGTACATCAGTCCCGCCATCCTCGGGATCAGCCTGGTAAACCTTCATTGCATTCCCTCAAGAGCAAGAACATCCTTCCTCAGATAAGGAGGTCAAATACTCTAGGCATGGCCTCACCAAGGCTCTGTGTAACTGCAACAACACATCCCTGTTCCTGTAATCAAAACCTCTCGCAATGAAGGTCAATACCCACTTGCCTTCTTTACCGCCTCCTGCACCTGCATGCTTACCTTCAGTGACTGGTGCACAAGGACACCCAGGTCCCGCTGCATAAACTTTAAGAAGAAAAACTGAAGGCTTGCACTTTGACACCAAATTTGAATTCAATTAATAAAATCCAGAATTGAAAATTTCTCTCAGTAATGGTTAAATTATTAATTCTTGTAAAACCCATCTGGTTCACTCATGTCCAAAGAACATAAGAACATAAGAAATAGGAGCAGGAGTAGGCCATCTAGCCCTTCGAGCCTGCCCCGCCACTCAACAAGATCATGGCCGATCTGTCGCTGCTCAGTTCCACTTTCCCGCCCTCTCACCATAACCCTTAATCCCCTCTCTTATCAAAAACCCATCAACCCGTGTCTTAAAAATATTTAGCGAGGCAGCCTCCACCACTTCAACGGGCAGAGAATTCCAGAGATTCACCACCCTTTGAGTGAAAAAGTTCCTCCTCAACTCCGTTCTAAACCGCCCCCCTTTTATCTTGAGGCTGTGCCCCCTAGTCCTACTGTCTTTTTTGAGCGGGAAGAGTCTCTCCACCTCTATCCTATCCATCCCATTCATCATCTTATACATCTCAATGAGATCTCCCCTCATTCTTCTAAACTCTAACGAGTACAAGCCCAGTTTATTCAGCCTCTCCTCATAGCTCAACCCCCTCAACTCCGGTATCAGCCTAGTAAACCTCCTCTGCACTCCCTCCAAGGCCAAAATATCTTTGCGCAGGTGCGGCGCCCAAAACTGCACACAGTACTCCAGCTGCAGCCTCACCAATGCCCTATACAGCTGCAGCAAGACCTCCCTACTTTTATATTCAATCCCCCTCGCTATGAAGGCCAGCATCCCATTCGCCTTCCTGACCACCTGCAAGCTGGGTTTTTGCGACTCATGCACAAGGACCCCGAGGTCCCTCTGCACCGTCGCCTGCTGCAGTTTTTCGCCACGTAAGTAATAGTCCTTCCTACCATTCTTCCTACCAAAGTGGACCACCTCACACTTGCCAACATTAAATTCCATTTGCCATTTCCTGGCCCATTCGCCCAGCCTATCTAGATCCTTCTGCAGACTCTCCACACCCTCCGCACAATTTGCCGTTCCCCCAATCTTGGTGTCATCAGCAAATTTCGACACCCTACACTTGGTTCCCTCCTCCAGATCATCTATATAAATGGTAAAAAGCTGAGGCCCCAGCACCAACCCCTGGGGCACTCCACTAGTCACCATCCGCCAATCCGAATAGTACCCGTTGACCCCCACTCTCTGCCTCCTATTTGACAACCAATCCTCTATCCACGCTAACACCCTACCCCCAACTCCATGTCCCTCGACCTTCTGCAATAACCTCTTGTGAGGTACTTTGTCAAACGCCTTCTGAAAATCTAGAAAGACCACATCCACCGGCTCTCCTCTATCCACCGCCCTAGACACATCCTCATAGAACTCCAGTAAATTTGTCAGACACGACTTCCCTTTAATGAAACCGTGCTGCGTCTGCTCTATCAAGCAATTCCCTTCAAGATGCCTTGCAATTTCCTCCTTAATGACAGATTCTAACATTTTACCTACCACAGACGTTAAACTAACCGGCCTATAATTCCCCGCCTTTTGCCTGGCACCCTTCTTAAACAACGGCGTAACATTAGCCGTTTTCCAATCATCCGGCACTTCCCCGGAATCCAGCGACGTCTGGAAAATAACCACCAAGGCATCCACTATCACCTCCGCCATTTCTTTCAGAACCCTCGGATGCATTCCATCCGGTCCTGGGGACTTGTCCACAATCAGCCCCCTCCAGTCTGTCGAGCACCGCCTCTCTAGTAACAGTAATGTCATTAAGACCCTCCAGTCCTACCACCTTTCCATCGCTAACACCCGGCAAATTATTCACGTCCTCCTCCGTGAAGATGTGAGAGTAAGGTGAATTGGCCATGATAAATTATCCATTCGTGTCAGGGGGATTACTGGGGCAAATATATGGGGTTACAGGGATAGGGTCTGGGTGAGATTGTTGTCGAGAATGGCCTCCTTCTGCACTATAGGGTTTCGTTGATTCTACGTCCTTTAGAGAAGGAAATCTACCGTCCTTACTGGGCCTGCCCTACATGTGATTCCAGATCCACAGCAATGTGGTTGAGTCTTAAATGCCCTCTGAAATGGCCTCGCAGAGTTCAATAGGTAACTAAATGCTGGCCTTGCCAGCGACACCCAGACCCCTTAAAGAATGAGAAATAAACTACTGTTCATCCTGGTTCTGACTGAAAAGCAAATCACGAGAATGATCTGAAGACGAAGCAACTAAAGAAAGATGAAGGGATGTAAAAGAAGCTGGGGAAGAAAATCAGGAGGCTGTCTGCAATGAAAGGGAGAGGTACTGTCAGCAGTGGAATCATTCAGCCCAGCCTCCTGCATTCCCACTGGTGAAGATACTGTGACTAGACCATATATTATACTTCAGCCAAATACCTTGCTGCAACAGACAATTACTTGTGTTATAGCAGAGCAATCTTCTCCCTGGACTTTGGAATTTCTTCTTGTGCTGAAGCAAACTGTAAACAAGTTGCAAGATGATTGATTTCCAATTCTAATAGAGGGTTGGCTTTTGGCTAAGATTAAGCCCAAGATGGAGTGCAATGTCTTATCTTGTCAGCTTGGACCTTGTTTGTCTCTCATGTGGGGACCATGAGTCAGATTCATAGAATTAAAGGATCCCATCAGCGCAGAAGGAGGCTGTTCGGCCCATTGAGCCCGCACCCACAACCATCCCACCCGATCCCCGTAACCCCACATATTTACCCTACTTATCCCCTCAAAACTAGGGTCAATTTAGCTGGGCCAATCAACCTAACCCACACATCCTTGAACAGCGGGAGGAAACCGGAGCACCTGGAGGAAACCCATGCAGACACGGGGAGAACTTACAAACTCCACACAGGCAGTAACCCAAGCCGGGAATTGAACTTGGGTCCTTGGCGCTGTGAGGCAGCAGTGCTAACCACTGTGCCACCCATTGGGTTGTCAGATTCCGTCAGAAACCATCTTGGAGAGTTCAGGCCAGAATCGGAGCAAACAGTTTGGTTTTTGGAGCACGCAAGGAATGGATTTGAGTTTGCCCGGTCCATTCTGAGCATTTGTAACTTTTAGGCGCAGATTAAGAATTAAAATTTGGCACCAGCTCCTGCACTGCCACCAGGTGACGTGGGCTTCCTGACATCACAGTTATCCCCCGCCAGATAATTAGGTGGCAAACACACGTCACCCGTGTTCACGAGCTCATCACCATATTGTCAAGGTCAGCAGACTCCCATGGGCACACACCAGATCAGTGACAATCTCTGGGGGTGCCAGCAGTGCCCACACGGGAGGTCTAAGTCCCTGGTTTCCATTAAGTGAGAAATAAGAAGCAAAAGGTTTGAATGAATGTTCGGAAATTATGGCTTTATTTCAATTCTCTCAGAAACGCGGAGCTTTGGAAATATTCTAACCGCAGTCCCCTACTCTGTAACAAGTGATTTTTCAAATGTGAAATACTGGAATGAATGGCAGTTGCTAAGATTCTACGTCTGTTTGTGTTGGCCATTTAAACGATCAGCTTGAGATCCCCAGCTGTTTCACTCAATTCTTTTCAGTGTTCAATTCAGTATCACACTGAGATTGGATAAAGATAAGCCAGAGGGCATTACGGGGAGGTAAGGATTGTAACGCATTTGTACAGTAATCATATGTAAATTGGCTGTGCCATGACTGGAGGTATGCAGACTGCATAAGATTTTTATGCCGGGCTGCACTCCATTGCTACCACTAGATTAGGTTCACCCAATCTGCAAACCGCAAAGACTGGATTGTCCCCTTGCTGGAAGATCTGGAGGAATTGTATTTGTTTATTATGATTTTCATTCACTAACAAAACCGCAGGATTGCAGGGTTTTAAAACATTGAGAAAATGATTTAGTTAGTGGCATCAAAATGTAAAAGCTGATGATAGAACATATAACAGTCAATAGTTTTTTTTAGGAAAATATTAAGCAATCTAACCAATAAAAGGAGCGACACCACAGTCACAGATGACCATAGGCTGCCCTCCCCTTTAAGGAGAGCTGGCCGGTGGTGATTTAACCCGAGGAGCACCACGTGTCAGGCAAGACGCAAGGTTGAGAAGGTAGGGCCTTCATGAATAATTTCAGTCAGAATGGGAACTGAACCCACAATGTTGGCATCACTTTGCATCACTAACCAGCCGCCCAGCTAACTGAGCTAACCGACCCCCTAACTGCTAAAAGTGTCCCGCTAAAACAGAGAAACGTAGAACAGTACAGCACATTACAGGCCCTTCGGCCCTCGATGTTGTGCCAAGCTATGTCCAAACCCAAAATCAAGCCATCCCACTCCTATCAGTTTAGAGTGCTCCATGTGCTTATCCAATAATCGCTTGAAAGTTCCTAAAGTGTCTGACTCCACTATCACAGCAGGCACTGTATTCCACATTCCAACCACTCTCTGAGTGAAGAGTCTACCTCGGACATCCCTCCTATACCTCCCACCATGAAGCTTATAGTTATGCCCCCTAATAAGAGTTACATCCACCCTAGGAAATAGTCTCTGCACGTCCACTCTATCTATCCCCCTCATCATCTTATAAATTTCTATTAAGTCGCCTCCCATCCTCCTCTGCTCCCTCAACCTTTCCTCATAAGACCTACCCTCCAAACCAGGCAGCATCCTGGTAAATCTCCTCTGCACTCTCTCCAATGCTTCCCCATCTTTCTTACAGTGAGGTGATCAGAACTATGCACAATATTCCAAATGTGGTCTCACTAACGTCCGGTATAGTTGCAGCATAATCCCACAGCTCTTATGCTCTTATTTGAGTGTAAGAACATAAGAAATAGGAGCAGGAGTAGGCCATCTAGCCCTTCGAGCCTGCTCCGCCATTCAATAAGATCATGGCTGATCTGAAGTGGATCAGTTCCACTTTCCCGCTTTCTCCCCATAACCCTTAATTCCCTTTTCTGTCAAAAGCCCATCTACCTGTGACTTAAATATATTTAGCGAGGTAGCCTCCACCACTTCAACAGGCAGAGAATTCCAGAAATTCACCACCCTTTGAGTGAAGAAGTTCCTCCTCAACTCCGATCTAAACTGCTCCCCCCCCCCACTTATCTTGAGGCTGTGCCCCCTAGTCCTGCTATTCTTTCTAAGCAGGAAGAATCTGTCTACCTCTACCCTATCCATCCTTTCATTATCTTATACGTCTCTATAAGATCCCCCCTCATCCTTCTAAACTCCAATGAGTACAGACCCAGTCTATTTAGTCTCTCTTCACAGTCCAACCCCCTCATCTCCGGTTTCAGTCTAGTGAGCCTCCTCTGCACTCCCTCCAAGGCCAAAATATCCTTGCGCAAGTGCGGTGACCAAAACTGCACACAGTACTCCAGCTGCGGCCTCACCAGTGCCCTGTACAGTTGCGGCAAGACCTCCCTATTTTTATATTTTATCCCCCTCACTATAAAGGCTAGCATTCGGTTTGCCTTCTTGATCACCTGCTGCACCTGCAGACTGGGTTTTTGCGACTCGTGCACAAGGACCCCCAGGTCTCTCTGCACCGTAGCATGCTGCAGCTTTTCACCCTTTAAATAGTAATCCCTCCTATTATTATTTCTGCCAAAGTGGATAACCTCACACTTGCTAAATCCTCTGTTAATAAACACTAACACACTATAAGCCTTCTTCACGGTTTTATCCACTTGAATGGCAACTTTCATAGATGTGTGGATATGAACCCCAAGATCTCTCTGTTCCTCCACATTCCTCAGAACCCTGCGTTTGACCCTGTAATGCGCATTCAAATTTGTCCTACCAAAATGAATCACCTCGCACTTACCAGGGTTAAACTCCATCTCCACTTTTTGGCCCAGCTCTGCATCCTACCAATGTCACTTTGCACCCTGTAAGAGCCCTCCACCTCATCGACTACTCCACCAATCTTGGTGTCATCAGCAAATTTACTAACCCACCCTTCAGCCCCTCTTCTAAGTCATTGATAAAAATCACAATAGCAGAGGACCCAGCACTGATCCCTGTGGTACATTGCTGGTAACTGGCCTCCAGTCTGAAAATTTTCCTTCCACCACCACCTTCTATGAGACATCCAGTTACTTATCCAATCGGCCAAATTTCCTTCTATCCCACATCTCCTTACCTCCTTCATGAGCCTACCATGGGGAACCTTATCAAACGCCTTACTAAAATCCATGTAAATGACATTAACTGCTCTACCATTGTCTACACATTTAGTTACCTCCTCAAAGAATTCAATCAAATTTGTGAGGCAGGAGTTATTTCTCACGAAACCATGCTGACTATCCCCGATTAAACTGCATCTTTCCAAATGGTCATAAATCCTATCTCTCAGGACCCTTTCCATTAACTTACCGACCACCGAAGTAAGACTAAATGGCCTATTATTACCAGGGTCATTTCTATTTCCTTTCTTGAAGAGAGGAACAACATTCGCCACTCTCCAGTCTTTTGGCACAATCCCCGTGGACAGTGAGGACCCAAAGATTAAAGCTAAAGGCTCTGCAATCTCATCCCTTGTCTCCCAAAGTATCATAGAATGTATCCCATCTGGCCCAGGGGACTTATCGACCCAGGTTTTTCAAAATTGTTAATACATCTTCCCTCAGAACATCTACCGCCTCCATCCTAACAGCCTGTATCACGTACTCAAAAACATGGCCCTTCTTCTAAGTGAATACTGAAGAAAAGTATTCATTCAACACCTCATCGATCTCTTCTGACTCCATGCATAAGTTTCCACCACTATCCTTGACTGGCCTTAACCTCACCCTGGTCATTCTTTTATTTCTTACATAAGAATAAAAAGCCTTGGGGTTTTCCTTTGTCTGACCCAACAAGGACTTCTCATGCCCCCTTCCCAGCTCGCCTAAGCTCTTTCTTCATTTCTAGCTACCTTGTAACTTTCAAGCGACCCAACTGGACCTTGTTTTTCATCCTTACATATGCTTCCTTTTTCCTCTTAACAAGACATTCAACCCTCCTTTGTGAACCGTGGTTCCCTCACTCGGTCATTTCTTCCCTGCCTGCCAGGGACATACCTACCAAGGACACGCAGTATTTGTTCCTTTAAAAAGCTCCACTTTTTCGTTTGTGCCCATACCTGACAGTTTCTGTTCCCCAAGGAGTGAGCAATTGTTGTTTTTAAGATGACGATTTGGGAAACTGCAAACAGTACAGCCGACAGAAAAGAAGCTGGTAGCAGTGATACAATAAACTGGATTCGGGCAGTGAGCCATATTGGCAATTAGGAATAACAAAAGCAGTGAAAATTGCATGTGCAAAGCAAGGATAGCCTCACGAATGTTCCGAGTATTCCAAATGCTCAGTAGTCACCCAAGTTAAAAACCATGTGGTGAGTCAATCAAGTCCTTTTCAGTCTTTTACAGACGGTGAATCATAAAGTCACTACAGTGCGGAAGGAGGCCATTCAGTCCACATCTGATCACAATCTCACCCAGTCCCTTTTCACGTAACCCCTTATATTTACCCTGCTAATCTCTTGACACTTGGGTTAATTTAGCATGGCCAATCAACCTAACCCACACATTTTTGGACTGAAGCACCAGGAAGACCATGGAATCTTTCACAGGATATACAGGAGTCCACTAAACCTACTGAACTTGGTTACGCATTGCTCACATGAATGGTAGAGCATTCAGCAGATTGATACAGTGAATCTCTCTCTGAAAAGTCTCCTAATTTTCTTTCAACTTCCTACAAGGTCAATCCTTTGATGTTGCTTACACTTCCCGAATAAACAAGAGGGTGGGATTTTGCAGCCCCCATCTGCAGTGAGCTAACCAAAAATCCACTGATTTTGGCAACACTGGTAAACCTTTAACAAGAGGTGAACCAGTTGTGAAGATTTAAAAGCTTTAAATGAGTTCTGTGAGTGGGAGCATTATTGTGCAAGTATTTTTTTTGTTTGCAATTTCTACCAAAATCTAAAACCACAATCAAAAAATACATTTATGGTTTCACTACTGTGAGGATACCTTTCTGCTCCATTTATTACACTGTCAACAAGTAGCAGCCAGAGGATCTTTAGTCCATTTATGGACAGAAGCATTTCTGTCTTAATCTTAATCTTAATTTTATGGGGAAAGTTTATTACAATAATGAGGTTACACCTGTGAGTTGAGTATCTATTAACAAAATATTAGGTTTTATTCAAATTTATATTGCACCAACTTTCCGATAGAATTTCCTGGGGGATGATTCTCCCAGCCTGCTGCAGAGTTAGCAGAGGCCGTTTAGCAGGCTCCCCACTCGGCACCCTGGCCTCCATACGTTTGCGGGGCCTGGATTTCTGGACTCGTCAGCTCCGTGCCAGAAAACGGTGCAGAACTGATTTCAATATTAAAATTCTCATTTTAATATCATTTGCGGGTTCAGGACTGAAGTCTCTGTGCCCACTAGCCTCTCTTCCATCGCCAGGAGTGTTTCACTCCGGCAGAGTTTACAACAGGTCTTAACTAATAGGGAGCTTTGCAGCCGACCCCCACTAGAGTGAAGGGAGGCCATTGAGCCCTCCCGAGAGTAAGGGTGGGGTAAGGCTGTGGTGTTCACTGGGTACTGTCAGCCTAGCCCCCTGGCACTGCCCAAGGGGCAAAGGGGGGCACCTTGGCGCTGCCACGCTGCCATTCTGCTGTCGGGATCGGGTGCAGAGATTGGCTAGGGGCTGAACGGGGCTGTTGGGGGGTGGAGGGAGGGGGATCAGGGCTGCCGGGGGGACGATGTGGTAAGTTGTAGGGGCAGCGTTGCAGGGTCGCAGGACTGGCCAGCAAAAGGGGAGGCCAGCAGGGGGAGGCCACTGCACACGCGCCGATCTCCACTATACCAGACTGCTCAATGCTTTGCTGCTGACCTCTCCAGCAGGAATATGTCCTGCCCCTGGATTTTCATTCACGGGGGATTAAATCCCCCGAGCCACTCTGCAGCGCTCAGATTGTGGGAAACTCATTTTGAAAACCCCACCAGAAAAGCCAACAGGAGTTTCTTCTGTTTTTACACAAAATTGGCACTTAGAATTTTTTTGAGAGAATCCCAGCCCTGATATTTTCAAAGATATTGTGATTTACTTCTACCCTCCCTGTAAAAAAGAAAACTAGGCCAGAATTAATTGTAAAATTAAGTGACCAGGCTAATGTTACTTAGTGTTCTTTGTGTACTAATTGGACTGTGTAGAGTGGGAACCTGGAAACAAAGTTCCGACTCTGCACTGTTCATTAACAATTCTTGGGTGCCACACTATTTCAACCTTCCACTAGCAAAGAACAAAGAACAATATAGCACAGGAACAGACCCTTCAGCCCACCAAGCTTGTGCTGAACCAAGTCTGCCTCCTGCTCATGTGTCTATCAAGATACGTCTTGAATGTTGCTAATGCATCTGTTTCCACTATCTCATCTGGCAGCAAGTTCCAGGCACCCAACACTCTGTGTGAAGAACTTTCCCCACACGTCTCCCCTAAACTTTCCCCATCTCATCTTGAACCTGTGCCCTCTTGTGGTTGACCTCTCCACCTTGGGGAAAACACCTCTGACTATCCACTCTATCTATGCCTCTTAAAATTTTGTATATGTCTATAAAGTTGCCCCTCAGCTTCCATCTTTTCAGTGAAAATGATTTGAATTTATCAAATCTCTTCTCATATTTAAAACCCTCCACACCAGGCAAAATCCTAGTAAGCCTTCTCTGCATCCTCTCCAAAGCATCCACATCCTTCTGGCAGTGTGGCGATCAGAACTGCGCACAATATTACAAATGTGGTCCAGCTAAAGTTTTATACAGCTGTAACATGACTTGCCAACTTTTATATTCGATGCCCCGTCCAATGAAGGCAAAAATGTTCTATGTTTTCTTGACCACCTTATCTACCTGTGTTGCCACTTTCAGGGATTCTTGGACCTACATGACCAGATTCCTCTGTACGTCATAACTCCTAAGGGTTCTGCCACTTACTGTGTAATTTGCACCTGAATTTGATCTTCCAAAATGCATCACCTCACACTTGTCTGAATCAAACTCCATCTGCCATTTCTCTGCCAAGGTTTGCAATCTATCTATATCCTGCTGTATCCTTTGACAATCTTCATCATTATTTGCAACTCCACCAATTTATATACCATCTACAAGAAAGTCCAGTGCAAAATGTCACAGAAGTTGTACAAATCAAATACGCATTGGCCTCCATTTCTGCACTGGCTACAATAAAACATTGTCTAATATTGATAAAGAGCTACTTGACTTTGAAACCTTAACTCACTGCAGATGCTGCCAGACCTGCTCAGGTTTTCCAACATTATCTGTTTTAATTTCAGATTTCCAGCATCTACAGTATTTTACTTTCATATTATGGCATAATATTATTTTGCTGAGACGCAGAACAGTTAAAAAGAGCATCCCATACTCTTTAATTTTTTTTTATCTACCATTTCTGTTTGATGTTATTTTTACAAGCTCTTTCTTGTTAATCAAAGAGAAGACATAATTATTCATATTCACATTACAGCTGAACCTAAACATGTAATCACAATTATATTGGAATGAGGCAGGACAACTTCATACTAATTTTCCACACCAATCCCTTTCACAAAAAGGATTTTGTTTTGCAGAATATATGCAAGCTAAATGTACTGAAAACACAGCTCAGGTAAAAGGGATTGTTAATAATGTGAAAGAATAAAACAAAAGTGATCCTTTGGGGGGGGAAAAAAAAGGACATTTATTAAATGTCTTGAGATCTTCCATAGGTGATGGAAAAAAATCTAGCCATTCGAGACGAGCCTCAACCAGCGGCAGAGGCACATCTTCCAGTGTGACTATGGGTCTAATTAAACTGCTGGAAACAGAACTCTCCATTCACCAGACGAAGGGACAAACCCCAAAAGCTTGTGAGTTTACTATCAAATAAATCGGTTGGACTTAAACCTGGTGTTGTCAGTCTTCTTACTGTGTTTACCCCAGTCCAACGCCGGCAGATCCACATCATGGGAACAAATGGAACAGCACACTGCTGATTTTTTTTTATTTCTTTACCTTTTCAGTGCTGCAAAATAGACCAATCTTTCTATTTACATCTCTGTATCCTAATGTCAGCGCCCAGCATTTCCCAGGAAGATACAACAAACTCGGGTACAGATGAAAAGCCATCTCTGCACACCGACAGGTCTTAATGCCAGAATGTGGAAATTTGGCAGTGACTGCTGCTGTATTTACCAGTTGTGAAAGGACAATCGCCTGTCGACTGCATCACCCAATCTAATCTGATTAAACCAATACCCCAAGAAGGTGAAGGCAACCAACAACTTACCGTTATAGTTAACTTATTGTGCAACTCCTCTTTCTTTTTAATGACATTAACGAGGAAGTTTATTGCAGGATTTAAGGAGGAAGATTAGAGTTTAAGTCAGGACAGGTTTGTTTAATCAGTTTAAGATCTATTTTAAGATTTTAAAAAATGCAGAGAGAGCCATTAACAAACAGTGGCATAGCAGTTTGTTCTTCCAACTGATCTCATTGCCAAGATTCTGGAATATTTACTATACATTAATACCCAATCTCTCAGCCAAGGTAGTTAGCATGTCTGGATCTTCTGCTCACTTATTTTAATATTTACCCTTCAATATCTTGCAACTGAAAATAACCCAGGTCATCTTAAACAAAGATTCAAGTTTCATTCATTGTAACAATGCCCAGATGTAGATTTTTAAATGATATGACAGTGCTTGCCACTGACCTCAAAGAAAACTCTCCGCAAAGATTTAGTTATTTCTGGAGTGTAGATTTCCCTTTTCCCAAAGTTAATTTTGTTCCAATATCAAACAGAGGAAGAGATAATCTCCAGCATCCAGCAACTGTCATGACATCAAGCATGCTCAGCAGCCAATCTTGTTGGAGAATTCTCACAGACAGCAAATCAAGAAGCAAAAGGCACTGATGACCCTTCGCTTTATAATTATTTTACCACTAGCAAAATAAAGATTGGTGTATTGATGACTCTGGGAAAGGGTGTATAGATAGGTTGAGTCATGTTGAGATCAAAAAGGTGGAGGTATTGGGGTTCTTGAGAAACATTAAAAGGTAGACAAGTCCCCAGGGCCTGATGGGATATATCCCAGAATACCGAGAGAGGCAAGGGAGGAAATTGTTGGGGCCTTGAGAGAAATTTTTGTATCCTCACTGGCTACGAGGAAGATCTCAGAGGATTGGAGAATAGCCTGTGTTGTTCCTTTGTTTAAGAAGGGTAGCAAGAATAATCCAGGTAATTACAGACCGATGAGCTTTGCCTCAGTGGTAGGAAAATTATTGGAGAGGATTCTTCAAGACAGGATTTACTCCCACTTTGAAATAAGTGGACGTATAGCGAGAAGCAACATGGCTTTGTGAGAAAAACGTGTTTGTGCTTTGATATGTGCAGAGTTGTAAAATATAACCATAACTCTATAATCACAGGCTAACATACTAAGCGTTTTGCTTTTGAACCTCTATAAAAAGTTAAGGAGTAAGTAATTTATTGTCTCTCAGATCCCACAGGCATAATAGACTGAATAGGTTGGAAAATTTAAGAATATAACTCACAATTACATTAAAAATCAATATCTCTATTACCATCTATTATCACCCTTATTTCTGAACCTAAGCAGATAATCACTGTCTGGGCAGTTCCCTAGCATTTTCATTGAACAATGTGGCTCATGCTTCAAATATTCATACACACAGTTTACTTTATACATCAATTATTGCAAAATAGATCTAATGTACAGTTGGCATTTGGCATGGAGCCACGTTAATCTTGTTATGCCAAAAGTTGTACGGGTCAACTCGTAAATTATTTGTCATTTGAAAGTACAGAACTTGAGTATTGCTGAAAAGAGACATGTCAAAGCTTTTTGTCTTGCATTCATCAGGACATTTGGAAGAGTACCAATATAAGAGGAAAATAACAATGTATACTGTTTGAGAGTGCAGAGTGGTTTGCAAATGGATACTGATGACAGAGGCACTGCCATGGAAATTGTATCAGGTGACTGTCAATTAACTGCTAAGCATTGTTTGAAATTTAAGGCAGACAGACTGACCCTGATTGGTCATGGTATTGCCCTGAGGAATGAGTCAGCAAATAGCTGTCACTTACTTTCAGCAGAATTTTCACCTGAAATAGAAACCTTTGGTTCAGGTTCTTAACATAAAACTGGCCAACTACAGGAAGTTAATAGGCTGAACTTCTGAAGGGTCAACTAATTTACATGATTACACGTAACTGGCAGCACAGCATACCTTCAACATGCAATGCCTAGTATAACTCAAAGCTTTGCTATATTTGCATCTTCCATTATAATTATGATACACTTTGGCTACATGGTTTAATTGCAATTCTAAAGGAGCAAATGACCTGAGGGTGGATGTGCACAAATGTTGAAGCTGATAGGTCAGGTTGAGAAAGGAGTTAAGACATGTGGGATTCTGGGTTTTATATGTCTGGACCTCAAATGGAATATTGTGCCAAATTCTGAGCACCACAATTTTGGAAAAATGTAAGGCCGAGATAGATGCGGATAGGATTTACAAGAATGGTTCCAAAGATCAGAGTTAAATGGCTAGGTTGGCAAAGATGGGTCTGTTCTCCTGAGAAAAGATTTAAGGAGATTTACTGGAGGTGTTCAAAACTGAGAGTTGTCTGGACAGAGTTGATATGGAGAAACAGTTCCCTATAGTGAAGCGTCAAACTGTAGTTGATTAATTTTGTGCTAACAACCCGGACCAAAGGTTTTAGGTCCAAATCGGTGAAGTGGGTACAAATTCTGCTCAAAATTGCTACTTTCAGGCATTTTTTTAAGAAGTGAACAGCAAAAGAACCATAGGTGGCATGAGGGAAAATCACTTCATAAGGCACTGAATTGTATTCCCTGAGAATGTGCTTGAGTCGGGTTCAATTGTGGCTTTCATATAGGAACTCAATAATTATCATAGAATAATAAAATCCTGACAGTGCAGAAGGAGGCCATTCAGCCCATCAAGTTTGCACTGACTCTCTGACAGAGTATTTTACGCAGGCCCGCTTGCCCGCCCTATCCTTGTAACCCCGGACATTTCCCGTGGCTAATCCATCTAACTTACACATCTTGGGACACTAAGGAGCAAATTAGCAAGGCCAATCCACCTAACCTGCACGTCTTTGGAGTGTGGGGGGAAGCTGGAGCACCCAGAGGAAACCCAAGCAGAACGCTGTTTAACACATTTGAGGGGAGATGCAATTAAATGTAGCAGCCACAGGAGATATTGTGGGAATATCGACCAAATGGACGACAACACAATGGTGTGGGAGAGTTGAACACAGAGCTGGGTAAAATAACAGAATTATAGAACCTCTACAGTGCAGAAAGAGGCCATTCAAACCTGCACCATCAACAGTCCAACCCAGATCCTATCCCCGTAACTTCACATATTTACCCTGCTGGTTCCCTTGACACGAAGGGGCAATTTAGCATGGCAAATCAACCTAGCCTGTAAACCTTTGGACTGTGGGATGGAACTGGAGCATCAGGAGGAAACCCACACAGACATGGGGAGAGTGTATGAATTCAGCAGAGACAGTCACCCAAGGCTGGAATCAAACTTGGGTCCCCGGCAGCATGAGGCAGCACTGCTAACCACTGTGTCACCACGCCACCCACAAGCTTAAGAACCTAAGATAAAAAGGGAAAATAAAGATGGGGTGTGGGTTGGAGTGGATGATTGGACTAAGAGAATGATTTTAGGTGGAGGAGTTTCTAGAAGCGGTTTTATAATGTGAGTGACAACGTCCAATCAATGGAAACCAATTTAACGTTAATGAGAAACTTCTAATGTGGGGAAATGGTGTCATGAAAACTTGAAAATGCAGTAGATGGTAAAATGAAGACAGGTTAGTTGTGAAATGTTCTGGGATTAAAAGTGATTATTTGAGAGAATGGAAGCAATGGTGGTAGTTTATTATTTCTGGCATCAAAAAAAAAATCACTCTGCAGCCACAGGCAAAAAGTATATTGAACAGGAGCCACACTATACTCTCACTAATGTATTTATTGACAGCACTACCAGCTACAGAAAGTGATCTTAATAGATGTTTCTCATATCTTGGAACTGAGTAAAATTTTCTCTTGGAGGCAAGACAGAGAAAATTGAATTTCCCAAATGAAAGCTAATCAATATCAAAATGATAAAGTATGACACCATTCATGCCCATTAGAAAAAAGCAAAGTTATTGTACTATTGCTGGTTTAGTCTATGATCTAATACTTCTTATCATCTTTCTGGTAGAATACAATGGCCCGGATTTTCACCATGTCGAAGTGCCCAAAAATCCCATCCTTGATTGGGGGCACTCCCCATTTTCACCAGTGTAAGAATGGGGGCAGTTCACATTTTGTGCATGCGTGCTTCACAGAGGCAGCTGGTCAGTTCATTCAGCAGCTACCTCCATTCAAACTGAATTTTGACAGCACAGGAGTCTGCAAGTCTGAACTGTGCAAAATAGACATGGTAAAAATAGGCCTATATTTTGTGCATTTCTTTGGATAGCCAGGGTACATACCTCTTTGGAGAGGCGAAGGTACCCATTTGGATTCGGTTATGGGATACCTTTGGAACGGGTAAGGAAGGCCCTGAGGAAGGCCAGGTGAGGTGGGGGGGGGGGGTGATGTCAGCTATCCTTTGAAGTTGTTAAAACTGGGCATAAATGGGTGCAAAAGGTTCATAAACTGATGATTATAATTGGCCCAAGCTTCCACCCACTCTCATTATCTCTTCTCACTCTGCCCCAATCACCATCAACTCCCTTTTCCCTCATGTATGCACAATGCTTCTCTTAAATGATGGGCCAAATGGCCTCCTTCTCCCTGTAGGGATTCTATGACTCCATATTCAATATTCTTACTTTAAACTACTCCATGTAATAGCAGATTCTACAATTTTGTCATTCTTGTGTGAAAAATAATTCTTAAAATCTTTTTAATTCGATAGTCGCTATCTCACATTTATGCCTCCCTCTTCTGAATTTGCCCATAAATGGAGAGAGAGCTTCCACATCCACCAAACTCTTTCAGAATTGTAAAGGCCTCCAGCAGGTTTTATCTTTTCCCTTTTCCCAGGAAAAGTGCGGTAGCCTATCCAATCCATCCTGATATTTCAATTCTTTCAATTCGCAATTTTCTTGTAAGCTTTTTCTGCAATATCTTCAAAAGTCCCAGCTAAAGTAGTTGGGCTTACTTCATGGCATGGGTTCCCCCATGGCAACAGGATGAAGCCTTTGAGTGGTCATTTTTTGCTAGCTGTGTGGGCTAGTTGTGTCAGGCTACCTTCCAGTCCCTGCGAGGTTTCAGACAGGTCAGATAGGTGATGGGAAGGTCACTTGTTGAGTTTTATGTGTCCTCTGCTTTCAAATCTCTTGGTGGGGAAGCATGAAATCCTTAGATAACAAACAAGACATGTCTCTAACACATATGACCATTCAGAACTTAAGTTTGAATTTTATATTTTAGACTAGGAAGCAAGATGCCTGCATTTTCTACACTTACAATACTTAAAGGTAGAAGATGGATAGCTAGTTTAAATTAATCAAGGCAAACCTTGTCTAGTTTTACATAACTATTAATTCCTGAAGGGGGCAACCTCTGTAACACATAAAGTTCTTCAATTTTTGGCCCACTTACATTGGTACCTCAATCAAAGCAGCTACTGAAATTGAGGATCCACTTGAAGCAAACTACTATCGATCTGTTTCTACAGAAAACATTTAAGTGTAAAGGGATTGATCCATTTCGAGTCAAGACGATTATGGCAGCATTTTCATTTCCACATTGCAAGTAGATAAATTTTAACAATATTATTAAAATGGCAGTGAAATGAAATTAAAGTATGGAAACTTATGAAGTAATGATGCTTACCACCACATTGCCATTTCAAAGGGATTGTATTCATTTGTGAATTTTGTTATACCCAAACTACAAGTCTCTATTGCAAATGCAACTCAATAGAATAGTAAACATTTAACTGGAGGGTTTTAGTGTTTGGCTTCCTCTCACATCCAAACAAATGCCAACCATTGCCATCAATGAACTTTCCATTAGTGGGTGGATTTTTCTCAGTGGTGTCATTTTCAACCTCACTGTGAGCCACCTGATGGAGTGGGCCTCTGCCTGATTTCCATATCATTGAAATCAGCAGCAGATTCTACAAAGAGTAAGGAGGGGGCGTTGCTGTTCGGGGGATTTAATCCCTAAGGCTTTCACTCAGGCATCCAAATTGAAATTACGAATAGTACAAGTGGGCTGTTTCTATAAAGCCAAACTGCTTTTCACAATTACAGATCCTTCCCCAAAGGAAAATGCAGTGCTGCTGTTCGGTATTGAAATCTGGCAAGTAAGCAAAAACAAATTTAAATAGCAGTTGTGAAAGGTGAAGAAGCAATTTTAACCCTGCTTGCCCAGCATAAACCAGGCAGGTGAGCAATTTTAATCTGAACTCGGGGGTGTTGCTGTGTGTTCTGTTTGAACATGGAGTGTGCAAGTGGCTGTGTTGTCTGAATGGTGAGGAGTGTCCACACTGTGAGTTGTCAGGACTATGGATAAGCGTTGGCACAGTGCTTTGTATAAACTGTGGGAGTGTTAGCACGTGCATTGTCTGCATAATGTGGAGCATTGCGCGTGCATTGCCCAAATGGTGGAGAATATTGTTCAAGCAGGAAGAGTGTTAACTTTATGTATTGCCCAAATGGCAAAGTGATAGCATTGCACACTATCTGGACTATGGACGCAGTTAGCACTGTGTTCTTTATAAACAGTGAGAGTGTTAAAGCTGTGCACTGCCTGGATCTGAAGGGCTACGCTTGCAATGCCACTATACTTTGGCAGCAATCTCAGCATTGTCATGACAAGCTGGAAGGCTGTATTGTGTGCCCCTAACCTGATGGTCACTGTCTGGATTAAATGAGATACATTTCTCCATTTCAGGTTGGTCCTGTATTACTGCTGTCCAATTACAACCTTCACTTCCTATGTTCTGTGTACTGCTTACTAGAGCACAGGCATGCCCAAAGGCTCATTGTTTTACTAATATAATGATAGCTACATATGTGTTATATATCTTCAATTGAACTGTGCTTGCCATAATGATTTCCCACTGCTACAAATTCAGATGCGTTAAGTCAAATGTGTAAATCCATATTTGTGGGGTTGACCAGTTAATGAATTTTACCTCTGGCATCTTAAAAATGATCTTAACAGAAAAATAATCCAGATAAATGTAGCAAAATAAATAGCAGTATGGCAATTTTAGCACCAAGTTTCAGTATCATGATATCGCATTGAAATTTAATGTTGCTGAATCAATGTTACAACAGATTATTTTCCCTAGTTGTTTGCCTCCCATTAGCACAAGGCCCAACACCAAATTTTACTTTTCTCTTTCTGAGACCACTCTCTGCAAATCGCCGCTGATCCGGCAACAGCAATCTGATTTACAACTCTTGCTTATTTCTAAGGTTGCAACGTGGAAGGACAGAGCAGACAGGTTGCATCACGGTCAGGTGGTTTTTTTCAACCAGATTAGCGCCCATGTGAAGACCGAAACGTACTTCCTCACCTCCAGTGCCGAACTGAGGTGGGATCAGTTTTGTTTACAAAATAGCAGCAGTAAAACGGGTGTTGCTCTTGTGCATCTAGCGTGCAAACTAAATGGAGACAAGCGACATGTTTGGATCTGCACCAAAGCAATTACATTTACAGGTAACAACTAAATGTGTTGATGAGCTCGGATCTGGTCAAGATTTATCCGCTTCAGATTGCCGCCTTCGAGAAAACACATCGAATTAAGAAAGCAGAATTTAATCAAGGGCTGAGTCTTGTGGAGCCTGCTGCAGCAGACGGAGACAATCACAGGCAGGGTCGGGAAAGCTGTAAATGATTAAAGTCGATGGCAACAACATCAAGCAGGAACCTCCCCCATTAGCACCAGAAAGCTCATTGATCTACTTACTTTACCGCTTAGATATAATTTAAATGCAATTCCAGACGAGTCTTTTCCCGGTTTAGTAAAACTCACACGTGCCTCTCATACTTTCAGTAGCTCACCCAGTGAAAGCTGGTGGTTTATATGTGGTTTGCTTGATTCAGTGTGAGAGTCCTTTGGCCTTCCGGGAGATTGAGTTGCAGGACACCGAATTGATCTTGGAAGATTTCTTCCCTGTGTGAAAACTTGTTGAGCTGACATTTTAAAGGGGCTGCGTCTCAGGCAGAAAATTCAGAACCTAGAAACACGGGGGCCGGATTTAATAATGCAGAGTATATCCGAAGTGCTTAGGGGCCTTCCCTTACAATGGCATCATAGAGCTGAGCCCCTCAGGAGAGGACACTGAGGAGGCTGTCTGCAAGGCAAGGGAGAGGCAGTGCCATCATGGGAATCACCCAGCCTGTTCTCATTCAACCTCGAGTGCTGGCCAGATGATGACATCTCAGATCACAACTGAACCTGCTGCTGAGACTTAAATGATCTTATGCGATGGAGGAAAAGAACCTTCTCCCTGGAATTTGGAACCACTGTGTGTTGGAACAGCAGATATTCAGATGCTGGAAGATTTGAACTGCAGACCTTTCTTTAAAACCTGAAAGAGTACTTCCAACCCAAACGCAAGGCTGGCAGCCCTTTAAGTATGACACCAGCTCCGGAACTGCTACCTGGGGATATGGGCATCTGATATCAGAGCCGCCCCTGCTCCGGTGGCGAGCCCATGTCACCACATTCATGAACGTGACACCACGTAATCGGGTTTGACTGACCGCCACAGGCCTGAGCCTGATCCCCTTTGACTACTAGGCCTGAGATGGGCACCATGACACTAGGGCTAAATCCAGACCCAGCTGTCCATTCGAATACCTCCACCTAAACTGGAGCATCCTCTTGAAAATTGTTACTTACATAAAAAAGACAAAACAAATGCATTCTTTCAAGATTTTACAGCTGCTGGCACTAGAAGGTAATAGTGTCTAAAACATAGCCATTTGTGTAAAATTAACTCAAATAGCTGCTGCAATTTTACCCACCACATCTGGAATTTCACCCATCACACCTGTAATTTCGCTTGCACCACATTGCAAATCCCAAAATTTTAAAAAAGCGGGAAACAAGCACTATTTTTGGGCCATCTCCATGAATGATGTGTGACCCACAAAAGAGCTTCAGACCCAGATTCAGACAATTCTACACACTGCCGTGGTCACAAAATGTTTTGTGAATATCACAAAAATCAATTTCAAGTGAGATTCTTCATACACAGTGCAAGGGATGCTTGAATGTTCAGGCTGGTGCAGCAATTTATATAATTTATTTAGATTATGTACAAATATATTTTTTAAAAAATCACATTTGCCTTTGACTCAGTTGAACGTCTAAAAGGATCAAATTAAAAACTTTAATGCTATTTTATATGAAAGAAAACATACTGTTGAGAAAGATATACAAGTTCTCTCATGTTTCTAAGATCAGTGTACATCATTCTTTTTTAAAGCAATGATGGGACCTGTTCTATCTTCAGTTCCACATGGACTCATCATTTCAAATGGTGCTTAACCACGGTACACATCTGTGGTTAAGATCCACAAATCCATTTTGTGAGTCAAAGAAATCATACCTTGATCAAATGGCTTGTTCGGATTCCAGCTTCTGAAATAATCATCCTAAAAGAATAAAGAGAAATAATAAAGTCAATGTATTCCCAATACTTCCCATCACTGTGTTGTCTTCAGATATTTCAATGACAAAGTACAAGTGAGTAAAAGATATTGTGTCACAGTTAACTCCAAAGTTATCTATGGATTGCACTGGAGCATGAACATATTAGCCTACTAAGGGGTGCCATTTCCTCTATGGCTTGCCACCTTGACATGGTGAAGATTTGCGTGCCCTGATTATCCCTGGAGTAATGCCGTTAGGAGCTAGCTCCTGGTAGGGTCACCCATGGCAGTATGGGCTGGACGGGGTGGTGGAGTGAAACAGAAAGGGTTGGAGGTGGTGGGGGGAGGCGGGGTGTGGGAGCTGCCAGACCAAGCATGGTCAACAGTGGCAGAACTGGTAAAGGAAGGCTGTGCATTTAAACAGCTGTGAAGGCTGCAGCTGCAAGGTTGTCTCAAGAGCTCAGCAAAATCTAACCACCACCAATCCATCAAGATCATGTACACATTGATGCCACCCCAAGGTCCCCACGTTAAACAAAGTCATGCAAAAGCTCCTACCATTTGCAATGTCCTGTGCTAATAGAGGAATGGCAATAAGGACAAGAATGTGACTGGGTGGCACGGTAGCACAGTGGTTAGCACCACTGCCTCACAGCTCCAGGGAACTGGGTTTGATTCCCGGCTTGGGTCACTGCCTGTGTGGAGTTTGCACGTTCTCCCTGTGTCTGTGTGGGTTTCCTCCAGGTACTCTGGTTTCCTCCCACCAGTCCAGTGACATGCAGTCAAATTGATTGGCCATGCTAAATTACCCTTAGTGTACTGGGATTTGTAGGTTAGAAGGATTAGCAAGGTAAATGTGTGGTGTTGTGGGGATAGGGCCTGGGGTGGGATTGTTGTCAGTGCAGACTCGATGGGCCAAATGGCCTCCTTCTGTAGGGTTTCTATGTGAATCTGGGAATTCCTCATCAAGAATCTGCAGAGGCGCCAAATGCATCAAGATGACTGGATACCCGTGTTGGGACAAAAGATGCCTTTGGGCAGCAGCATCTATGACTGAGTTGTCCTCTTCAGAATCCCCTGTTTGGAGTAAGTAGTGGGTGAAGACTGAACAAAGGTTCCCCCAAAAATAGGCTGTGTCGCTTTCTTTTCACTGGAGAACCACACCCTGCATTTTCCGGTCAAAGAGGAACATTTTCAATGTTGTCACTTGGAATGTTAGAACAGTCATGGATAATCTCAAGACTGACTGTTTGAAATTGTATCATTTGATCAAGACTCCAATTTAACATGCCACCCTTAGGTGAGATTCATTTTGCAGGCAAGAAGCAGGTGAGGGAACAGGCAGCAGGATACAATTTCTGTTGGAAGAGAAACCTCTTGTTCATGGAGTTGGTTTGGCCATCTGGAATAGGATGGTGCGTGCAGTACCAGAACTCCCCAACAGGATAATCAAAAGAGTCATAACACTTCACCTACAGCTCAGCCATAACCAAAATGTCTCCACCATCAGCACTTACATCCCAACCTCTGACTCTGATGACAATGTTAAGGAAAAGTCCTATTTTGATCTTGATGACTTCCTCACTGCCAGCTCTAATGAAGAGAGGATCATCCTTCTGGGGAACTTTAATGCCAGGGATTGCAGTGATCCCAATGTCTGGAGCAGAATCAATGGGAAAACAGAGTTGGAAAAGCCAATGCAAATGACATCCTGCTGACAAAGTGCGCTCAGCACAGCTTCTTTATAACAAACACTCTTGTATTCTTGCTGAGACAGTCCAAAAATTATAATGAACTCTTCTGATGGAAGGACAAATATAAAACCACAAGGAAGCATCCTAGATCAAAACATTGGTACCTTCTGGATTATATAGTTGCTTGGGTCAAAGTTCTAAGTAATAACTATCTGTCAACCCTTATGAGAAGTTGATGTCTGCTGGGCAGATCAATTGGTGATGAACATTCATCGAGTACCAAGCCATCACAAGACCCAAAACCCCAAGAATAACCCAACATTGTAAGTAAAGAAGGCAGCATCGGAACAGTTCAAGACTGATACCTAAAGACAATTCTGGAAGATAAAAGGAAATCTAGTGGGAAGAGAAAGCCCGAAAGAGCCAACAATATGCTGACCACCATGACAGGGAAAGCTCTACTTCGAAGCCACCAGGGTCATCTATAGTTCACGGTCAAATGGACAATATCGTCTTCGCTGACAGGATGGTGATTCTCTCCTTAAAGATGGCAATGCCATTCATCAATACTGGAAAGAACATTTTCAATAACTTCCCCACTGAATCCACAATGGGCAGCCGATACTCTTCCCATACCCCATGACAGAACCCATGGGGGAGCCACCATCAATGGGAGAGCTGCAACAAGGAATCAAATGAATGAAAAACAACAAATGCTGTGGCCCTGATGGTATTCTAGCTGAGGCCTTCAAAGTTGGTGTACATTTATCACATCACAACTCCATGCACACTTGCTCTGGATTTGGGAGAAATCCTGACATACACTCTCCTGAATCACTTGTAGCTGACAAAAAAATCTCCTAGCATGACTTTAGACCTTCCATGGGGAACATCTTGCATGGGTTTTTGTTCCCAGACATATCCAATTGGGAATACCACTGGGAAATCTTCATTACGTTCACAAACCTGACCCAAGCATTTGACTCAGTAAATCATAAGGCTCTGCGGACTGTTCTCTCGTGATCTGGATGTCCAAGAATCTTCATCATGATCCAGCAGTTGATGTTCATGATGATATGGCTGCAATTGTCTTGAGTGGGAAATCCAAAACAAGTGTCTTCAAAACCCAATGTCATGCAAGGCTGTGGGATAGTCCTCATTCCATTTAAAATCCACCTGACAGTGGCTATTCACCTCATCAAAGATCAATTGCCCTTTGGTGTTACCATCAAATATCACCTAGATGAAAAACTCTTTAATATCAGTCACCTCCGTGCCGAAACTAAACTGACCACCACAGTTATATATGATCTACAGTTTTCAGCCAACTGCAATGTCATTGCCCGCTCTACACCAGATTTGTAAGCTACTCTCATTCTCTTTAATTCTGCATGCAACAAACTCAGCCTATCCTTCAATGTTGCCAAAGCAAAACTCATATATAAATCCACATCTGGTCAACCAAATATTCCCCCTCCCAAATATGTTTGAAAGAGATTCTGGAATATGTTGAACATTTACTTTACCTTGGACAACCTCTCTCAAAAGCCTATCATTGACAATTGGAGGCCCAACACCAGAACTGTTGCAACAGCTCAGCTTTCAGTGTTTGAAAACAAAGACCTCTGCAAGTCAATGATGTCCTGGAGTACAGTGTGGTTCACATCATGTTTCTGTACCACAGTGAGATATGGACATGTATTAAAGACATGAGCACTAGACAAATTCCATTGGAAATGTCCCACTGCAACTTCCAGATTCAGTGAGAGTACTGGAGAACCAGTTCTTCATGAAGCCAGCTCCACAAGCATTCAGGCAAAGCTTCTGAAAAATCAACATTCATGAACTAGACATGGTGTCTGGATGGCTGAAAAGTGTCTCTGTTTCTTCAACTCTCAGATGGCCAGTGTTTTGGGCAGAAAACGTACTGATGCTCTCCTTGAAGTGTGTCAGCATTGACATTAATGACTGGGAGCTTGCTACCAATCACTCAAAAGAGCAACAGTTTGTCCATCAAGCTGCATCACAATTTGAGTCACAACATCTTAACGATAAGGCAGAGCGGCAGCAGAGAAAGAAAAAAAAAGCAGCAAATCCTGCACGTTGGGTCCCAAAACCTTGTGGGATGTCCTGCCCCGTGTCCCTAAAGATCTGCCAGTCATGAATTGGCCTGCTCAGTCACATGAAAACCTGGGGCAGAAACTTGCAACTATGAGTAGTGTGGCCCTTTAAGGGGGTGTTCTGAGGGCTACGTGATCGCGCTGGACCCTCTGAAGGATCGAGGTCGGAAGCTTATTCAATAGAGTGCGAGGGCATGTATCCTGACTCGGGAAGGACGTTAGTTGGAGCCAGGGAGGAATAGTGTACAGTCACATAGTTATTCTATTGGATCCTATCATGTATATAGTTAAATATTGTGTTGGCAATAACACTCTTTGCTTCTGAAGCCTCCTCGAGTCATCCTCAATTTATTACAAGCAGACATCCTCGAATCGAGGGTTAGTCGACAACTAAAACAGGAAGTCTACAAAATTCCTTTCTGATCTAAAAACTCTCCAGCAATATAACTTCTTAAAACTTATGGCCCACTGACCTCTTTGCATGAAACAAGAAAGAAGCTTCCACATAAAGTGGAATAATTATTCCTCTGTAAAAATGCTCTGACAGTGACACCTACATGAAGGACAGGCAACTGGCTCCCATTCAAAGAATAGCAGACAGTCATAGACATCACAAAGAATAGCGCAATAAGAACAGATATCAACCAGGCAGAAGTGCAGCTTTCTTCTGAAAGTTCTCCCTTTATGTAACATTTTGATTTGTAAACAGAATATCAACTGTAGAAATAGCAACACTCCAAAAGATGTGCAGGTGAGGTGGATGGCCATGCTACATTGCCTGTTAGTGTCAGAGGGATTAGCAGGGTAAATACTTGGGGTTAAGGGGATAGGGCCTGAGTGGGATTTTTGTCACCGCAGGCTCGATGGGCTGAATTGCCTCTTCTGCACAGTAGGGGTTCTATGACTGTTAGAGACTGTCCATAATTGTCAAAGGGGACAGCACAAAGTCTTCCCAATGAGACTGCATCAGTAGATATACAAAATTAAATGTACACAGAGGAGAGGTGCGATCATTTGCACAGTGTGAAAACAGTTTGGAATGGAGGGGCTGGGCCAAAGATGGCAGCTGAGCTGAGTCAATTGCTCAACACGTGAGATGGCAATGCTCTGACCTCCTGCCTTAATATCGTGAGCCCGCACGATTGGGGAGTCCACTTTCGCAGCATTCAGAGCAACACAAGATCAACAGTCAGCAAAATATCTGCTATTCTTTAACTTGATTCCAAAAGCAAAAATTCTGCTCATTGTACCCATGATGGACTGTGCCACCAAACCTTTAGTGGAGCAGTCTGATTTGTCTGAACTGCAAGATTAGCTAGGCTGTCTCCCATTGGTAGCACTCTCCTGAAACTACTCCACTAGCCCCACAGCATATTCCATGGAATGAGGCAGGCAGTGTTAATTATTGAGTTGTGAGCAGGTTTAAGTGACCACTTTAATCTGCATTACACCAAAGGCGGAATTTTACAGCCCCTCCTAGGTTTTCTGATCCCGTTGATATCAACAGATAATTGAACAACTCGCTGCATTTTATGGCCCCATCCCTGCTGCAACGGGGTCATAAAATTCCACCCTTACAGCTAATGAATCCAAATGATCAACAGGCCAGTAACCTCTCAAAATTTCACAGGAAATCAACACTTCATGAGAAGACCTTTGAGGGAGCTCTCTGGAACACATGCATAACATGCTGCTTTCCTTCCTTCCCTGTGACCAGACAGTACAACTGCATCTCAGCACTTGCACTAGTTTTAAGCATACACTCACTACTAAACTACATGGTGCAGGCTAACTGAGATATGAAAGGAGTGAGCAGCACTGTAGCACCAATATAAACAGGAGGATATATACAAACCAGCATGACTGTTAATGGAAGTAAAAAATGCAAAATTTTGAAACAATATTCAATTATTGGAAAGTTTTTTATAATCAGAATTTATAAGTTTTTCAAGACTGTATTAAGTTATCCTGTTTTTTTAACAACCTTTGAGAAATCACAAGGTAATCATACATTATGGTAACAATTAAAAAGCTCAAACAGATTTGAAATTGAATAAAAGTACAAACCTCTACTTCCTGTGTAGGTAAGCAAAAAAACAAAGGAGAGAGAGTGTTAGATCGTTTAAACAAATACAGGTACTTTGAATCACAGAATGCTACAGCACAGAAGGAGGCCATTCATCCCATTATGCCTGTACCGGTCCTTCGAAAGATCAGGCTAAATTAGTCCTACTATTGTTCTTTCCCTGTAGCTCAACAAATCTTTCATTTTCAAATGTTTACCTGATTTTCTTTAAAAGTCATTATTGAATCTTCAACTACCCCTTTCAGGCACCTGCATTTCAGATCATAACTCACTTTGCTGTTTTTGTTTCATGTCACCTCTATTGTTTTTTAAAATCAATTAGAAGTCTGCGTCCTCCGGTTACCGGCCTTCTGAAGCAGTCTCACTTTGTATACTCTGACAAAACGCTTCGCGGTTTGGCACAGCTCAATCAAATCTCCCTTTCACATTCTCCGCTCCAAGGAGAACAACCTTAGCTTCTGTAGTCTTTCCACATAAATGATGTCTTTTATCCCTGATGCCATTCTAGCAACTTTCTTCTGTCCCTTCTTGAAGGCACTGACCTCCTTGCTGCCCAGAATTAGCCACAGTATTCCTCCTAGGGCCTAGCCAATGTATTGTAAAGATTTAGCCTAATCTCCTTGCTTTTGTACTCATGCCAATTCTTCTGAAGCCAGGGATGCTGTATGCCTTCTGAACAGTCTTCTGAATCTGCCTTACTAATTTCAAGCACTGGTCTATGCCAAGCCTCTCTGCTCCTGGCACCCTTTTTTAAAATTGTGCCATTTAGATAATATTATTTCTCCTTAATTTTAGCATCTAAATGAATCACTTCACACTATTCTGCATTAAAGTTTGGAAATGTAAAAAATCCAGTTGTAAAGATCTTTAGTTTGGTATTGCTGCTGGGAATGACAAGATTGTGCTCACCCTTACAGTAGGAACCTTGTTATAGTTAAGGGCTTGACATAAGTGGGCTGAGAGAATAGAAATTCACCCCTCCAATCCTTCCGCACTAAGGCAGCATCTGGCACAGCATCTGATTTGACTGGCGCCATGATCCTGTCTGTCTACCTTGCCAGAAACAAGGGTAAAAGGAAGCAGTGCCACTTCAGCTGGTAGGAGACTATTCCAACATGGAACTCATATTAAGGAATGCTCAAACCAGCCCTCAAAAAAGATAAAGCTACGGCAAAGTTAAGTGGTTAAAACACATGGTGGTATTTCAAGCTGGTGCACAGAATTAAACTCAACAAAATTAAAGCAGCTATACACCATTAATAACATTTACAGCCTTTTTTAACAAAGTGTTTAGTAACACAAAGAGCAAAGATAATATGATGGACCTTCCAACATTTACGTCCCTGCTGAGTTTTCAGCATACTGGAATGGGGAGCAGTGAAAGAGTTTTGGGGACCTGTTCCATTGCTTTTTATCATGTTTGCTCCTCTTCCACCCCCACCCCTATCATTTTCCAGAGGCTGGCTACGTTAGAAAAACATATAAAATACTTACAGTGAGATAACTATGCCCTCAACAGCGTTTTCCACTATTTGAATTCCTTGACCAGTGAATACAAGTGTTGCCAATTCAGCCCAGGCTTCCTATATTCTACAGTAAGGTTTAAAGTTTATTTATAAGTGCCACAAGTTGGCTTCCATTAACACTGCAATTAAGTTACTTTGAAAATCCCCTAGACGCCACACTCCGGCACCTGTTCGGGTACACCAAGGGTAAATTTAGCACAGGCAATGCTCCTAGCCACATATTTTGGACTGTGGGAGGAATCTGGAGCACTTGGAGGAAATCCATGCAGACATGGGGAGAACTTGCAGACTCTGCACAGATGGTAACACAAGCCGGGAATTGAACTGGATCCCTGGCGCTGTGAGGCGGCAGTGCTAATTACTGTGGCAAGATTGTTCCCTTCCCGTTGGCGAACACTTCAGCAGTCACGGGCATTCAGCCTCTGATTGTCGGATAAACGTTCTCCAAGGCAGCCTTCACGACATACGACAATATAGAGTCGCTGAGCAGAAACTGAAAGCCAAGTTCCGCACACGAGGACGGCCTTAACAGGATCTTGGGCTCATGTCACACTATCTGTAACCCCCATGACTTACCTGAACTTGCAACATCTCACTTACTGTCCTGTCTGGATACAATACACATTTCTTTAACCTATGCTTAATGCTATCTCCACACAGATTGTCTGCACCTTTAAGACTTGAGTAGCAGATTAGCTGTAAAGACTTGCATTCTCATCAGTATTCTGTAAACTGTGTGTGTCTTTATATGCCCTGTTTGTTATCAGAACTCTCCACTCACCTGACGAAGGAACAGTGTTCTGAAAGCTAGTGGCGTTTACGACCAAATAAACCTGTTGGACTTTAACCTGGTGTCGTGAGCCTTCTCACTGTACCGCCCCAGCGAGCAGGGGAATTTTCATGGGCTACGTGCAAGCAATCAGAATGTGGCTTTGCATAAGCTACAGAAGGAAAGCACAATCCTTAAACTGCAATTTGCAGACAAATTGGAGGCTCAATTTGGCTACCAGAACAGACCTGGCCTTTGATCCACTCCACCAGCCTGAAGCATCAAGAACCATCCTTCTTTCCCACAATACTCCCAGGAGGAAGCCAGGAGTCTGGCCTCCATATTCAAAAGCAAGGAGGGTTGTGATCAAAGGAGCCATTGCATAGCAGAGGAACCACTTAATAGCTTCGCCCCCCAGCCCATGCATTCCAATCATGTACAGAAAGATGGAGAGTACAGAAAGCCCTAAGCTACAAATGGTGTCAGACTCAAATGAAACACAAACTCCCAGCAGCACAGGTCACAACAGCTCAGATGTTACAAGTGTTGATCATGGTGTTAATACACCAGCCTTCTCATGTCCTGAGCACCAGTTTTGTTTGACCTAATTTCTCAAACAAAAGAAAAGGAAAAAAAGAGAACAAACAACCTGAAATGCAATTTTTGACTTAGGGAAACATAACAATGAAAGAAAGGAAGGAAGGATCACAGCATTCCCCGAAAACTGAGACAAACAATGTAACAAGTGAAAGTAAAGACTAAAGGCTAAACGGGGCTAAAATTCATAAAAAGGAAACAGTTAAATGGTATGAGCAAGCCAATATTAGAGAAAGAATTAGTGGTTGGTTAGGCTGTTCAGTCGCTTCTCAATGTGGCTTGGAGTTTGTGCATAACACACTTTGGGTGAGATAAAAGTGTCATCTTTTACATACCCTGCAATTTTCAGATCATCAGCAATGTGTGCTTCAGATGTACTGAATTGAGTCTTTGTAACTGGTCAGAACACTTTCACCTGTTTGCTGGGTTTGAATCCAACCCAGATTGAGGAATTAGAAGGCTTCTGTTTGTTGGTTGTAAGAATCCCAGTTGGACATGTTGTGCCACACCTTCCCACCTCTGGACTGTCAGAGACTGGATGTATGACTGAAGATGGGTGTCAGGACTCAATGGAAGTCCTGATATGTTGATCCAGCTAAATTAGACCCAGAAGGCGGGATTTCACGGCCTTGATCAAGGGAGACTGGAAATTCCTACCCAAGGTCAACGGAGATTTCCACTGTCGGATCCTCGCCCGCTCTGATTCCATGGTGGGTGAGGTGGTAAGAGTTCTGGCCAGAGACTTGGGAAGGTTCTACTGTGCTTAGCTCTTTAGTTAGCCAGGAAATGACAGATTAAAACTGAGTCTAAAACCTGGGTAACTCCACAACTGACCTCTCCAATCACTCCTCCGACATCCTGACTACCACCTGACCACCCAACTAATTCCCTATCACCAGACTACCTCCTGACTCAACTACCCCCTCAACCTGAATGACCCAAACCAGACTGACCCCCTGAACCAACCCATGTACTCCCAATGACATTCCCGCCCACTAACATTCAAAGACTGAACCTTCAAACTTATCACACAGTAGGCAGTAAGAAGGGTGCATGTCCTGTCTTTGCCCAACCCTATTATGGATGCAGTGCTGCACATTTCTTTGACAGCTGGGATCAAAATGTTTAGCAGCGGCAGCTCGGGAGGAATCTTCGAGCACAGCAGCAATCCACTTGTGCTTGCTGCTGCTTGGAAGATTCAGGCCTTTAAGTTTAGCGCTCAGGTGCTTTCCACTGTGGGAAAGTGGTGACTTTCACAGGTTACCTCACAGTGAAGGCACTTCAGAAATACTTCATTCACTGTGGAGCACTTTGAGATACCCTGAAATGATGAAAGCCACTTCGTAATTGTATTTTGTCCCTCCTTTCAGGTGGCAAATATCAGAGACTTACTTCACTATTGTATTAGATCTCTGTTTTTGGTACAAGGAGCCATTTTTTGTAGGGTAAACGTAGGTGATAGAAAACAAATACGACTTCTTGGAATTGAACTACAAACACACTGAAGATGAATGCATCATGTGAAGTGGCTTGCAGTCTGTAGCATAAGAGCTTTGCAAAAGGGCTTGTATGGGTTCTGGGACTTGTACCAAATAAGTGTTTAGCCAATGTGGCATTACTGTGCCTTTAAGATTTTTTAAAATTATGTTCTCTGCAGTTTCTAAGAAAGTCTGTTTTTTTTTGTTTTTGTTATTGACGCCATGAGATCCGTAGTGACATCTTTTATCACTGCTTAAATTATTTAGATGGGTTTATTGTTTATTTTAATCTGGGGGTTTACGACCCTCTTCGAATTGTTGTGGGAAGATTGATTGGCCGATCAGCTGGGACAGTTGTTTCCTCTCCCAAGAGTTCTTTACTTTCAGTTTTAGCTGCTGGCGAGTCAGAAGCTGTTGGACTCCAGGCTAAAAAGCAGTATTTCTGTCTCTCTCCCTGGTATTAGAAATTTTGCTGGCTAGTTGGAAGCAGTTGCTGGAGTGAAACTGTTGCAGTTAGTGGTTTGCTAGCAGTGGCATTATCTACCTCAAGTTGCTGGGATTTCCAGAACGGAGAAGCCAGAGTTTCAATTCTCCATCCAAAGGGCTAATTCACAACAGGTTTTGCAGAGCCTCAAGTGCCAGCATTCTTATTTTCTGTGCTAAACTTGGGAGGAAGTAAGGAAGTGTTTGCAATGGGTAAAAGTTATAACTAATTTTCTTTCTACAGGTTAACTGTATTCTTAAATAAACTTTGATAAAATATCTCTAGTGGGTCATTTGAAGTATATCTGGAGAGAAACATCTTCTGCTTCCCCGCGTCTAATTCTAAGTGTAAAACTTAAGAACATAAGAACATAAGAAATAGGAGCAGGAGTAGGCCATCTAGCCCTTCGAGCCTGCCCCGCCATTCAATAAGATCATGGCTGATCTGTTGTGGCTCAGTTCCACTTTCCTGCCCTCTCCCCATAACCCTTAATCCCCTCTCTTATCAAGAACCCATCAACCTGCTTCTTAAAAATATTTAGCGAGGTAGCCTCCACCACTTCAACGGGCAGAGAATTCCAGAGATTCACCACCCTTTGAGTGAAGAAGTTCCTCCTCAACTCCGTTCTAAACCGCCTCCCCTTTATCTTGAGGCTGTGCCCCCTAGTCCTACTGTCTTTTTTGAGCGGCAAGAGTCTCTCCACCTCTATCCTATCCATCCCATTCATCATCTTATACGTCTCAATGAGATCTCCCCTCATTCTTCTAAACTCTAACGAGTACAAGCCTAGTTTATTCAGCCTCTCCTCATAGCTCAATCCCCTCAACTCCGGTATCAGCCTAGTAAACCTCCTCTGCACTCCCTCCAGGGCCAAAATATCCTTGCGCAGGTGCGGCGCCCAAAACTGCACACAGTACTCCAGCTGCAGCCTCACCAATGCCCTATACAGCTGCAGCAAGACCTCCCTACTTTTATATTCAATCCCCCTCGCTATGAAGGCCAGCATCCCATTCGCCTTCCTGACCACCTGCTGCACCTGCAAGCTGGGTTTTTGCGACTCATGCACAAGGACCCCGAGGTCCCTCTGCACCGTCGCCTGTCTGGGCCGACATCATAAAATAGAATAGAGTTTCTGACCAGGAATCAAGTGTTTGCATACTTGAAATGTTTGTCACTTTGCATGTTGAGGGCTGAGTTGTTTTATTTATTGCTCATACCTGCATGAAAATACTGAAACTAGCACTAGTTATGCTGTGTTACAAAGCTGCTACAGATTCAAAAGACACCAGTTCCAGTTTAACTTTTTTTTAAAGCCCACAAATTTCCACAATTTCCCACAATAGTAATTGCTGATCTGCAGTGACGGGATGCCAGCTTTGGAAACCCATCACTGCAGATCAGCACTTACTATTGTCGAAATATATTTATGCAGTGACCAGAAAATTAAGTTCTCATGCATCACTGGCTTCTAAGCAAATGGAAAAGAAATCTCTCCACCACCACCCACCACCCTCTCCTTGCTTGCAAATTAAAAACATTCCAATTTCAAATGATTTGGTTCTGTCTAATCTTCATAGAAACATGTTCTCAATAAGTAATGAAAGCCATTAAAGCAGTATGAAATAGACCTAATTAATTTGCCAGAGTACAGTTGTTACATTTTTAAGTGCTTGCAAGATTGCTTTAAGAGCCTGTCACATGATTTGGTGATGTCGTCATTGGGGTGTTTCACGGGCTCCTGCTTAATTTCAGTTTCTACTCTCCGCTGGCAAGAGCTCCTTCAATAAATCTGTTGTCGTTAGTTAGAAGTTACATGTGCAAACCACATATTTTTCTTTTTGTATAAAACCCACAACTCCTAACATGGTTAGGGCATTACGAAATCCAGATTACCAACATGAGAAACGGACAATACTTGAAAATGGACAATATTTTGAAACCGACTGCTGGAAATTATGCGTTTCAACATTTAGTATCTGAAGATTACCTCAATGGTATCCCACACTTACCATTTCATTGCAGCTCTCAAAACCCAACAATTATTTGATCATAATTCAGAATTTATGATAACTAATGCCATCTTAAAAAGGCAATTTTAATATATATGCAGGTTTGGAAAATCTTACAAGGTACATTTTACATAATTCAGTCAAATCTGATTGCTTTTGACTCCTCTTCCCATGTGTCAGATAGAAGACTTAATGGAGGCATTACAGCAATTCTCTGTTCGAGAGCTAGAAAATATATTTCTGACAAATTAGAAATGGTGCATTTGCACGATGAACAGATAGAAACATAGAAACAGAAGCTAGAAGCAGGACTAGGCCATTTGGCCCCTCGAGTCAGCTCCACCATTCATTTTGATCATCAAATTCAATATCCTGATTCCCCCTTCCCTTCATATTGATGCCGTAAGCCCCAGGAGCTATATCTAGTTTCTCCTTGAAATCAGACCTTTTACCTACATTCTGTGGCAGTGAATTCCACACATTCACCACCCTCTGGGGGAAGAAATTTCTCCTTGCCTCTGTTCTAAAAGATTTACTCCTTACCCTCAAACTATGACCTCTAGTTCTGGACTCCCCCACCATCGGGAACATTCTTTCTGAATCTACCCTGTCTAACTCTGTTAGAATTTCATAAGTTTCTATGAGATTCCCTCTCACTCTTCTAAACTCCAGTGAATATAATCCTAACCAATTTAGTCTCTCCTCATATGACATCCCAGAAATCAATCTGGTAAACCTTCGCTGTACTTCCTCTATGGCAAGGACATCATTCTTCAGATATGGACACCAAAGCTGCACACAGTCCTCCAGGTGGGGCCTCACCAATGCCCTATACAATTGCATATCCCTATCCTCAAATCCTCTTGCTATGAAGGCCAACATACCATTAGTCTTCTTTAGTGCCTGTTGTACCTGCGCACTTATTTTCAACGACTGATACATGAGGACTCCAAGGTCTCATTGAGTATCCACCTCCCTCAATTTACACCCATTCAAGTAATAATCTGTCTTCCTATTCTTGCTACCAAATTGGATAACCTCACATTTGTCCACAAATTATACTGCATCTGCCATGTAGGTGAATGAGACTGAAAGTATGCAGGTAAAAAAAGATGGAGAAGAATGGTGCAAGTATATGTGGGCACAGAGGTACAAGCACACACACTCGATACAAAGGAAGGAATTAGTACAGGTGACTAAGGTCTCACCAACCATCTGGAGAGCCAGTAAGAGATCTGTATCATCTTCGTTACGCATTTAATATGGAGAAGATTGTCAATCAAGCACTTAAGTACTTGCCTTTCGACCTTCCTTCGATTACGGACTAAGGAAAGAAATCTCAAGAGCTGCCGGCCAATCTCTCTGTTGCAGGCAGCACCACTGGTAATAGTGGCAAGTGCCTACAATGTACCAACTAGAAGCCCAGGATCAACAAAAGATCAAAGATGAGCAAGTGCAGCGGGGTCATGGGGTGCGGGCTGCTGCAGGAGGTGAGGTGACATCAAAGGCAGTCAGTGGGGTATTTTTAGCCTCCACTACTCAATGCCAGGCTCCAGGATCAGGCATGGAGTGCCTGACAATGAGGAACCCCCATGAAGCTTGCGAACAAACCAGACAAGAGCTTGCTTTTCAGATTTTCCATGTGGCAACTCCCCCCACCAACTGGGCCTTAATTTACATCCGGCTGGGAAGGCTGTCCACAAGCCTTCCCACCTCAGCCTTAGTACGGCAGAGGTGGAAACACTTGCCTTCCTCTTGCCCTATTAAACGCACCCCACATTCTCCCTCCACCCCACCTCCAAACTTTTTGGCAGGGCAGGACATTAAATTTCACCCCCAATGTGGGCTGAAGTTTAAAAAATGTTCTTCAACTGTTGTGTATAGCTAAACCAACGAAGGGAGTAGGGAATGAGTAACACAGGAAGACAAATGGAAAATCAAGGGGAAATTAAGCAAAATTCAACAGCAGGAAAAGGAAAAAGGAGATAGAAAAGGCATTTTTTTCCCCCCAAAATGCAAGCTGAACGTTTTTGGAAAACCTATAAAAGACAGCTGTAGAAATCATTGAGCCTGCATGAGAACTCATTAGGCATTTTGAACCCGTCAAGAAAATGCCTTTTAACGGTTCCCGTTGTAAAACATAAACATTTTGATTAATTAATTGTGAAATGTAGCTGACAGATTTGAGAAAGTGAATCCGTGGATACTCTGAGATCAAAATGTTCATGAAATCACAATATTTTCAAATTAAGCATCATAATATATTTTGCTTCAAGTGATTGTCACCCCAAAGAGGTAAGTTCAGGTTACATTGGAAACAGATTTTGTTTCTTGGTAAACTTGTAACCTTATCACGAAAATACATCAAGAGCAATACAGTTTTTGTCTAACCTCATGTATAAAACGATTAGAGTCATGATGTGGATGATTAGGTCAGAGTTTTACGAGGCTGAATGTTCCTAGCCCATTAGCGGCAGGCTGGGAGAAGGAAAGGCTGACAATGTGTTGGGGGGGGGGGGGGGGGGGGAACGGTGCGGCGGTGTCAGAAGGGAAGCCCTGTCATTGTGGCAATTTGCAAGCACGCAAACTTTAGCAGCATGGCCACCCAACTGAACCATCGAAGAGCCCAATTAGACACCATCTCCACACACTGGAGGGGTCTATTGCCATGAGACTGCCAGTTAAACAATGCTAGCCACCCAGCAAGTTCTCAGTGGAGGTCCTTCTTCATGGGCATTCCATTGCCAATGGAATCCATCCCCATCCAGGGGCTAACAAACCCCCTCCCAAACACCCCTGCACACACACACACACACACACAACCCCCCCCCGCCCCCATTGATCACTGAGCCCTTTTTACCTGCTCTCCTCACAAATGCTTACATGTATTCCGGGGGGGTCCTTGGCATTGAGGTGCTCTCTCCTATGTGATGCAGTGTCAAGGATAGTCAGGGTCAGGAGGGGTGATGCTGCCGAGTTACTTGGCTGCCAGTTCTCTACTTGGGCCAGCAGCTCTCAGGGTGAGCACCATTCTCAATTGGGGGTTGGTCCTGCTGGCAAAATACCACCCCAGGGCAAACATCAGATTTAATTCCTGTTTTTATCTCCAATGGCGCCAATGATGACGACTCTGCCCAAGACCACAAGGGACTACAAAAGGATCATGAATGTACCCCAATCACACAAACCAGTCTCCCATCCACAGACTCTGTCTACACTTCCCACTGCCTTGGCAAAGCAGCCAGTATATTCAAAAACCCCACACAGTCTCTTCCACCTTCTTCCAGCGGGAATAAGATACAAAAGTCGGAGGTCACGTACCAACCCACTCAAAAGCAGCTCCTTCCCTGCTGCTGTCAGGCTTTTGAATGGACTTACCTTGCATTAAGTTGATCTTTCTCTACACCCTAGCTATGACTGTAACACTACATCTCTCGTTTCCTTCTCTATGAATGGTATGCTTTGTCTGTACAGTGCACAAGAAACAATACTTTTCACTGAATGCTAATACATGATAATAATAAATCAAATCAAGATGCAACTCTGAGCAGAAAAAAATTAATCAGTCCATAGTATCCAAAGTAAAATTCTAAAATGCTTCAATGGTATAGTTGAATGTGCCAGACACATTAGTTTGAAAGGTTCTGCTTTGCCATATCATGTAGCTTAAACTTCCCTGAGCTTTAGCACACAGATAATTGACCCTTGATGTATGTTCACCCTGCATACATAATGCAGTTCTGATTATAGAATTCTGGAATATGTGAAGCACTCCATTCCCAGCATTTACAAGGACTGCTCTAATATTTTGCGAATGATAAGCTCCACATGCAGCAGATAAAGCGTGTAATTAGACTCCAGTTGCACAGTTCAGAGCTTATACAAAGAGCAAGGCTACAAAGAGCCAACAGAACTAATGAGGATGCTCCAAAGGTCAATTGTCAGCAAATAAACACCATTTTCTGCACTTACTGGGATTTTATTTTATTATTACTGGACTGAATATTTTCTCGATCTTTGAAGAATTTTGTATAGCACGACAGCAACCCAATATTTAAGAAATCTACATCACGAAGAAGAATAAGCTGCATTTTTCTGATCCTAATGTGCACATATTACATTGGTCTGTTTTTTAGACATGCGTTATTTTAATTAAGCATGAAAAAGAAATACACAGAACAACCTAACACAAGCACACTGAGCATCTGTATATGATCTTCACCCAATGGAAAAAACACCCCCAACAAGCTGAATTTCTAGAATGCTCTGGAAGATATTTTTGCTCCTCCGTAATTTTTGGATTTTGCCTTGATGATGGTAATCTTGGCATTAACGTACTGGAGATTGCAAACAGGTTAGCAAAGTAATAACATCCTGGGGATTATCTGTGATTAGGAACTGAACTAGACCAGCCATATAAATACTGTGGCTACAAGAATAGGTCAGAGGCTGGGAATCTTGTGGTGAGTAACTCACCTCCTGACTCCCAAAGTCCATCCAGCATCTACCAGACGCAAGCTAGGTGGTGGAATTATCCCCTGGAGGAGTACAGCTCCAACACTCTGAAAGTATGACATGGTCCAGGACAAAGCAACCCATTTGATGGCACCCCACACACCACCTTAAACATTCATTCCCTTCACCACTGACAGACAATGCCTGCAGTATGGACCAGCTACAAGATACACAGCAGCAACTCCCCAAATCACCTGTGACAGCATCTTCCAAACCCGTGACCTCTAACTTGTAGGAAACAAAGCACAGCAGATGAATACCACTAACTGCAAGGCTGAGATGTTTCCAGCTCTTCTCGCCAGCAGGATTTTCCTGTCCTGAAAGTTGAACCCTGTTGTGCGTTCCCTGGTGGTGGAATGGGTGCGCCAGATCGGGGTAGACTTTCGTGGGACTGGACAATTCCACCAGCTGCCAATGGTGAACCATGTCCATTGAGGGAAAACCCACTGTGTGGGGTGGGGGGAACATACCAGTTCAAGTTTAATGTCACAAGTCAACTTGATGTGGAATTTTTTCACTGTTCCTTCACTGCATTTGGTTCAAAGTTATGGAACTCCCTCTCTGACAGTCTATGGGTGTACCTACACCAAATACAATATAGCAGTTCAAGAAGCTAGTAACTTCTCAAGGGTTCAGAAATGGGCAATAAATGCTGACCTTGGCAGCAACATCCACATTCCATAGTTGAATTGAAACAAATGTGTTAAACATTAAGGGTGCGATTTTTCCATGCCGACACGTTAATTTACTAGTGTGGCGGGCTGGGAGAGTCGCATGTGGGTCGATTCGCGGGATTCGCACATGCGTTCCCAACTTGTGCACATCTCCGAGTGCTGGATATCCAGCACAGTCGGGATCACACTGGAAACCAGCGGGATCAGCAGGTAAATGATTTTAATCCATCTCCCTTGGGGCAGAGTCCGCGCTGGGAATGGCTGTGGGCGCCGCCATTGTCTGTGGGGGCGAGTGGAAGGGCAGCACTGCAGGGACCTGGGCTGGCCAGTGATCGAGCTGACTAGCAAACTGCAGGCTCACAGATCGGGGCCACTGTGCATGAGTTTTTAATGATATTTACAATTATGACCTCTGCAGTGCACAGAATGTGGGAGATTTGAGTGTGAACTCCCACTGGAAAAAAAACCAATCGTGATTTACATCCGTTTTCCTGCAAATTCAGCACTTGAGAGCCTTTTTGGAAGAATCGCACCCTAAATTTTGTGAACTGGCCTCAAAATGTTGTTGGAACATAATTCTGGAATCTCAATCCATTAAAAAGGAGCAGAATCTTCCTTTCCCACCAGCTTGGGAATCATGGGGTCACTTAATTTGATGGGAGACAGAAAATCAGTTTCTTGATGGTGGGATAAATTGTTTGAGTTTTAGGAGACAATTGGTGATATTGGACGGTCACTGATGCAGGGAGAAGCTGGTGGGCGACAGCGGGAGGGTCGGAGGTAGATTTTATAAGAAGGAGCTTGTTGGCAAGGATGCAAAAATTGATTCAGATTTGTGGGAAGTAGGGAAGTGGGTAGAAAGAATGAGAGTGGGCATCTCTATCGTTATGAGGGTGGGATTTTTGGGAAGAAAGGGGACATTTAAATTAACCTGGGCAGAGTATCAGGTGATAGGGGAGGGCTGAAGGGTGTCAATAGAGAGGTCACAAAAGTGATTCTCAAGGTGGTCCGTGGTTCTGGGGCAACAGGGTTTATTCATTCATGGGACATAGGCATCACTGAGTAGCCAGCATTCATTGCCCATCCCTACTTGCCCTTGTTCAGAGGGCAGTTGAGAGTCTGCTGTGGTTCTGAAGTCACATGTAGGCCAAACCAGGTAAGGAAGACAAATTTCCTTCCTTAAAGGACATTAATGAAGCGGATGGATTTTTCCAACAATTGACAATGGTTTCATGGTCATCAGTAGATTCTTAATTCTAGATTTTTTTATTGAATTCAAATTCCACTATCTGCCGAGGCAGGATTCGAACCCAGAGCATGAGCTAAGTTTCTGGATTAATAGTCTAGCGACAATACCACTAGGCCAGTGCCTACCTTGAAAGGTGACAGTGAGATTTGGTGCCCATCCTCAGCCTGTATTAAGTGGAAGAACTCAGGGGTGAGCTGGGAGGTGATATGATTAGCATTTGCCCTAATTTTCATGCCCCCCACCCACCCCCCATGGGGAAAATGCCTGCCGGGAGCTAATTCAGCCTCATGATTCTACTTTCATGTAAATATAAATCATCTGATTTGGGTTGTTCCAATTTATATGCAAGATTTCTTTGGAAAGTGGCAACTTTTCAGCCCATTATTGTTTTCCCAATTAATAGATTTTAGCTATTATTAACTGAGTTTGGTTATATGGTATAAAAGTTTAGAGTGTTGGATACCAGAGATAGGCTTACAATAAGACCTACCTGTTATTAGGTTACAGGGTACAATAGGCTACAGTATGAAGATAATATTTTTTTTCTGAGAACCAATATCTTTTCATCTCCCTTATACTCTTAAAACCATATTTCATTTGGTGCAGAAATGAAGCAATCACAGTGCATTTTTGGGTTCAGTCTGAAGTCAACAAGATCTATCCCGGTATAGCTAGTGGCAGACTCAATTCAGCAAAATGAGTTTTCTGCCCAATTTAACACAGGATGGCCAACATTAACCACTGAAAATGCAACCTACAACCCAATTACCGCTCAAAAGATAGGTCAAAAGCACTGGACAACTTACTGACATCTGATCAATTCCACCTATCATCTTGATCATGAAACTTGTCTATTATTTCTCTTTCTCTGCTATTGCACTCAGTAACTTATAGCTGCAGTTACTCCTGCGCTCGCAATGAAATCCCATTAAGAGACCGGAGGTCTATTGTTAGGGACATTTTGTTTACACCAATCCCACTTGAAATGGGAGTTGCCTGTAAATGTGGGCCAAAAGTTCTTGTTCAGGTAAAGTCAAAACGCTTCATCTTAAATGTCAAATGAAATCAATTCAGCATGAACGCCAGGCCCTTCTTTCTCTAATAGTTTACTCTTAAATCCATTTTCTGCTCTGGCAACTTCTTCTGACCATGAATGGGCCCAATATAGATTGCAGCACCCAGCAGTTACTGCAATATCAGTTAGGTGTGGATAAGTTGTGAAACTTGGAGCTGCTAACATAACATCAGGGTGAAACTTCTTTAACCTTTTTTGCTGCAACAACTTCCCTCTGAATATTATGAGCATTTCCTGATATTTTTGTTTGGACAGTGACTCAAACTGGCTTAACTTAACTGCCAATGTATGAATATTTCTGATATTAAATATGAACTGCTGACAAACCCCTATTCAATATACGTGCACTATAAAGAGGAGGAAAGAATTGTAACCATCCCTCTGCCAGTGAGAACTAAAATATTTATAGGATCAAGAGAAACGAGAGTATACTAATAACTTAGAAAAATAAATGTTAATCATAATGGAGAAACACAAATTTAAATGTTGCAGAATATATAAATTTACATTCCATAAATCAGCAACAAAAATAGTTTGAATTCACATAGTATTTCAAACAAAGAAGAAATTAGTTTTTTTTACAGCAAGTATGGTAATCTGGAATGCATTACCTGGAAAGATGGTGAAAGCAGATTCAGTAATAATTACTGGAAGGCAATTGGATAAATGATCGAAAATTAAGCATTTGAAGAGTTAAGAGGGAAGCACAGGTTATACGGACTCATTGAAAGAGCTGCTACCAGTGCATTGGGTCGAATGGCCTTGTTCTATGGTATACAAATAAAAATCGTCAATAATCCTAACATTTTACAGAAGCAGAAACAGACAACAATCAATGCAGAACCAAAGAGAGATATTACAAGTTCATAAGATCTAGGAACAAAATTAGGCCATTCGGCTCATCGAGCCTGCTCCGCCATTCAATCAGGGCTAATATGCTCCTCATTCCCAATTCCCTGCTTTCTCCTCATAACCCTTCAACGCATTACCAATTAAAAATCTGTTTAACTCCTCATCAAGTTTACTCAGCATCCACATCACTTTGGGGGCATGAATTCCACAGAGTCACAACCTTTTGGAAGAAGTAGTTTCTCCAAAAAGATGTGACTAGAAGCTTGACAATAAGAGGTGGGATTTAAGTAGGGTCTTAGAATGCAGAGAATTGGAGAGAGGAGGAAGGGAAGGAAATCTAGAACTTAGGACTTTGACAGCTGGAGCCATGACCCCAGTGGTGGGGCAGAAGAGGATGCATTCCCAGAGATGCACAAGATCAGAAATGCAGGAACACCATTCTTGGAGAGATGCAAAACTGTAGAAGGCAACTGAGATATTGAGAGACAAGACCATGAAAGAATCGTATTGACTTATTCCTGGAGATTCTTGGAAATGCATCTTTCTACTTGCATCCGAGGCAGTACAGAGATACTCTGCTCGAGATTTTGCTAAACACATGTTTGTAGGTTGCTTGTTTAATGGTGACAATAGCACGGGGTGTCATGACCTTCTGAAGGGGTCAACATTTCACAGATTTTTCTGTCTTTAGAGATTGGATGAAAATCGCTTACCCAAAGTTTTCTCTATACCCTTATGAAGCTGGGAGAAAAAGCAATGGTAGGATTTCCTGCTGCACCTGTGTGCTGTTTTTTTTGATGGATTTGTTTGCATGCTCAGTGCAAACATCTTGGGGGAGAAATTCCTTTACGAGTACTACGCAGACTTGTCTCAATTTGGAGTCAGCAGATAGCCACTTGCCCTGCCTGCACACTATTCTTCAGTGGTATCAGGGAACACATGGGCAGCATAGATAATGACATACAGAGCTTTAAATTGGTAGGGAATCAAAATATGTCAATGTAGCATCGCTAGAAGCGGTATTGAAAGTATTTTTCCTCCCCTTATATTTTTATTGCAAAATTCAAATTAATCTGATAAAATGGAGGGCTAAGAACATTTCTGATGCAAGTAAGGATAAACTCCATAACCAATCCAAACTCCTGGCTTGAGAGCCAGTAGCTTGTCACTAACTCTCCATATATGATCTAATAGTTCCAAAACTTGTTAATGATAAAAATGCTCAGCTTAGTAAATCAAAAAGATTGCTTTAAAAATTATCCTTAGAAAATTTATGTATTTCACAAGAAACTAATCCTATAGTTCAATCACTTCAAAAGTATCTTATTGGCTGTAAGGTGGCCCGGAGCACACTTACCACACTGGCATCCACCAGACAGAATGGAAAATTGCCCAGGAATATCCTGTCTACAAAATGCAAGATTAATTTATTAGGGCTAATTACCATCCCATCAGTCTACTTTCAGTCATCAGAAATATGATAGAAAGTGTAATTGCAATGCTGACAAGTGCAATGCACTCAGCAAAAACCTGCTCACCCAAGCTCAGTTGAGGTTCCTCCAAGGCTGTTCAGCTTCTAATTAGTGCTTTGGATCAATCAAGGACAGAAAGTTTCAATGTGACAGGCGAGGTGAGAGTGACTGTTCTTGACTTCAAAGCAGCATTTGCCCAAGTGCTGGAGTAAAATTCAAGTTCATATAAATCATGGAGAAAACTCTACAATGGTTGAAGTCATAAGCAACACAAAGTAATTTGTTTTGGAGGCAGATCATCTCATCTCCAAGACGTCAGTGCAGGAGTTCCTCAGCATAGTGCCCTAACTTAGCTATCTTTAGCTGTATCATCAATGACCTCTCTCCATCATGACATGAGTAGTGCTCAATCCCATTTGTAACTCTTCAGATACTGAAGCTGTCCCATGTCCATATGCAGCAAGACTGAAACAACATTTCAGCAGCTATAAGTGACAATTAAAATTTGTGCCACACAAGTGCCCATCCCCAACAAGAGAGAATCTAACCATCTCTCCTTGATACTAAGTGGTATTACCCCACCGTCAATATCCAGGGGTGAATACTGACCAGAAATTTAATTGATATAGCTACCGTGACAACAAGGGTAGGTCAGAAGCTGGGAATTGTGCATTAAGGAACTCATCTCCTGACTCACTTAAGTCTGTCCAGCACACCGAAGACACAAGTGAGGAATGTGATGGAATACACCCTACTTGCTTGGATGGGTGTATTTCAAGCACTGCTCAAGCATGTCTGTACAAATTAAAAGCAAACCACTTGATCAGCATCTCAAATACTCACTCCTTCTACCACCAATGTACAGTGTGTACCAATTACAATATGTGCTGCAGCATGTTGCCCAGGTTTCTTCACCAACACCTTTCACCATCACCTAGGAGAACAAGGGAAGCAAGCGCATAGAAACATGATGCCCTGAAAGTTTCCCTTCAAGTCGCACACCATCCTGACTTTCAAATGTGGTATCATTCCTTCGCTGTCATTTGGTCAAAATCCTGGATCCAACTCCCAAACACCATGGGTGGGATTTTATGGCCTCGTTCGAGTGAGATCGAAAAATCCCACCCAAGGAGGATGGACATTCCCATTGTCTGTCCCTCACCCACTCTGATTCCATGGCGGGAGGGGTGGTTGAATTCCGACAGCTTTGAACTGCAGTTTAATCACTTCAGAAGTATCTTATTGGCTGTAAGGCTAAAAGTATCTTATTGAACTGCAGTGATTTGAGCAGACATCTCACCACCACCTCCCCAAAGGCAATTAGGGATCAGCAAAAATGTTGGCTTTCTCAGCTCACAGCCCTAGAAGGAATAAAATGTAATGGCTGATCTGCTGAGTGTTTCCAGCATTTGCTGTTGCTACGGCCATTATTTACTTGATATATCGAATTAATTTGCACTTTAAATTGAAAAGGCACAACACATGATGTATTAAGTTACTAAACAACAGATGGATTTTATTGCTGGAAAATAAGGTTAAGCAATTCCTTCAGTGAAAAAGTCCTCAATTATGTTGTTTTTACAGCATTATTTATTTGATTGACTGTTTGATTCGGCTGCACATTTTCTTCGAGTTAACAAAGTTCTGCTAGAGGACAAAAGGCCAGTTTCTAGTTCAGCTTTACAGAGAGGGAGAATTTTCCATCTTAAGGTCACTGACAGTACTTGAGATAATTTTCATAAGCCATTTGCATGGTGCTGCACAAAATTCATTGCTCAACAGATTTGCTCACTGTGTCTTATAGAAGACAGGTGCAAACTATTGTCTTCTTTAGTCTACTCCTGTAATTCCAATTTTAGCCTCATTCAAAAGATCAATGCATTCACGGTGAGTTTCAGACAGGATGACAGTGGATGAACATATTGAATCTTGGGTTGCCCTGGTGAGCTGGAGCTCATCACTTCAGCTGTACCTTCTGGCTTGCTGCAGAAATCCATATCCCATTAATCTTTCTCTGGCTGTGTCCCACTACGAGAGTATAATCTATCGAGTCCATATCAGTGTTAGTTCCAAACATCTCTGTGGCTCAAACATGTACATACAAATCCAATGCAGACGAGTTTGATTAGAATGCACTATTGTTGCTAAGGTGTGGGCCAGCATAAGAAATACTTTTTAAAAATTCTAATGAAGCCTCACTGAAGGATTGTCCCTGTCAACATCAGCACGATTGCAGGGCTACAGGCGCATTGAGACAAAAGGATTTGCACTTTGAATATTTTAATGATGCTTTCCTTCTTCAAGCTCCACATCGCACATTATCTTCACCTCCCGCAGATTTTGTAGTGGGGTACTAGAGATAGTTAATAACAGTGCGGATTCACTGGCTCTGTTGTGATACCGCCTTTCCTGAAGGAAAGTGGGCGGTGATGGGGCGAATACAAGGTCTGTCTTTAAGGAAGCATCTAATTCAAATACTATTAGGATCCCTTGAGGAGAAGAGAGACAAAGGATGGCTGAGAATACAGTAAATTGCTATTTTAAATTATATAAAGCTTTCCTCAATGAAATTGTTTTGTTTCATTCACATTTTCACAAGACCTGTAGTAAATGCTACTTAAGTCCTGGTTACACGGGAATAGTATTTGAATACACACTTAAAACTAAAGTCTAATGCAAATAAAATCAAATGCAAGATAAGCAAGTCCAAACATACCTCTTACCATCTCTATAGGTTACATGCATGCACAGACAGTCATTGGAAGCAAGATAATGAATACTACAAACAGCGGTAACCCCAACACTGAATCATCTTCTTAGGCAGTCCCTCAGGATTGAGGATGACTTGCTTCCACGCCGGAATACAGAGTGATGGCTTTTTATTAGCACTCAAAAGTTACTGTTGAATGGTCTGGGACCTGTAAAATGCTGGGATTTCTGGAATGACTGTTCAGAAGTACAATCTAATGCTTTCTTGCAACATCCTAGTTTTTTGCATTTATTTCAGCTGCAAGTCTGACATTTTAGAAAGAGTTAATGAATAGATTTTAGGGGCCGCACGGTGGCACAGTGATTAGCGATGCTGTCTCACAGCGTCAGGGATCTAGGTTCAATTCCGGCCTCAGGTCACTATCTGTGTGGAGTTTGCGCATTCTCCCTGCGTCTGCGTGAGTTTCCTCTGGGTGCTCCAGTTTCCTCCCACAGCCCATGTGCAGGTTAGGCGGATTAGCCACGCTAAATTGTCAAGGGATTAGCAGGGTAAATATGTGGGGTTACGGGAATAATAAATATGTGGGATTGTGGTCAGTGCAGGCTTGATGGGCCGAATAGCCTCCTTTTGCATTGAGATTCTATGGTTTTGGTCTCATGACTCTGTAATTCCCTATATTACTCTATGTGAGTACTTCGGTCTCAAGATCACCACCAGCACTGCAATGACTCTATAGTCCGGCACTCTGGCTCGCTCTCCTCTACACCCCAGAGCCCCCTCAGCCTTTCGGCTAAGATTAAGCGTCAAGATGGACTGCAATGCCTTATCAAACCAACTTGGATCATGTTTGTCTCTCTTGCGGGGAGCATGAATTGGATTTCAATGGAACTTGAATTTGGTTTTGGAGTAAACAGGGAATGGGTTTGGGTCCGATCAGTCCACTCTGGCTTTGTAACTTTAAGAATGGAGTAAAAAAAATTAGAAAAAGCAATCTTGGAAATCAATGATGAAAGCAAGTACAGTTTTCTGCAGCAATACACATTCTGTTTTTGTTATATTTGTCACCCCGTTCACACTGATTAAAAAAGTGGCGCAGCAGATAGAATCGAACATACCGTCTGCTTCTCACACTGAGAAATTGTTTTATTTTCAAACTCATTTAATTTGCTGGGGAACAATTCCTGTGAATTATCTTCAGCAACCATCTGAGAAAGGAAGGAACTTCCTGAATATAACTAAATCAGGGTTAAGTTTTGCCATTTCCATCCTGACTGCCTGTGGTCCACCTTGGGTAGGCACTGGAGATAGCCTCCATTATCATGAAATGCCTTCGACTGCAATTCTCCCAAAAATGCTGAATTGGTGGGAGAACTGTTCTAAATCCCAACTTCTCACCTGAATCGCCACACTCTATGCACTGAAGTGGTCCCAGTCTGAAATCTCATTAAAAACCTGGGGGCACAGGGCCTATTCACGCCAGTGTTTGATAGTTCTGGAACTCTGTGCATGTGCAGTGGCCCCGATCTGTCAGTCTCCCCATTTGCTGGCCAGCTCAAATCGCTGCTCAGCCCGAGGACCATGCAGTGCTGCCCCTCCAGCCCCCACCCCTCTCAGTCTTGATCGCGGCCCCCACAGCAATTCCTGGTCAGCACTGACCCCGCTGCCCCGGAGCGCTCTGATGTATAGCTCACCTTCCCCCCCTTCCCCCAGCAGTGACGATCCCCCCACTCCCCTCACCCCAGAAGACCCACACACCTCGCTGACCACCACCCCCCCCCCTCCCCCAAAAGAGTCAGTATCCCCCCACCCCCGGAGGCAAACCCCCGGCAGACCACACCACCCCCTCAACCCCCTTCCTGCCCCAATCACTGCCCTCCCTCCATCCCAGACCGATCACCATGCAGAGTGGCAGCGAGGTCCCCCACCCCACCAATCGTCCCTAGGCCCTGCCCACAATAGGCCCCGCCCTCTTGGCACTGCCTGATGCCTAATGGGCACTTTGCTCCTGGGGCAGTGCCAGGGGCACAGACTGGCACTGCCAGGGTGTCCATGCTGAAGGGGCACCACCCCTGCCACCTGAACCCCTGTGGGCCCTGATTGCCTCCCTCCTTCATTCCGGTGGGTTCTCCTGCTAGTCTCCCGAATGTGGGGAGCTAATCTCCCAGAATGAAGTACTCCTGGTGGGCTGGGAAACTCAATCAAGACCTGAAAAGGTCCCAATAATTAACTAATATACATATTTCACATACATGCAAAAAAGATTTAAATTATTAACCCGCCTTCCCGCCAGTTTCCAGCATAGTCTGACTGACGCCAGTTCACCGGCCCTGGGAGATGCGCGTGCGTTCCTGATGGACGCACAAATCCCTCTTCAAGGCCAGAGACACACATCACCCACTGCATTCCGACAGAAAAGTTTCAGGACACAATGGGAGAATCACAGCTCTCGTTTTTGTAGGTCTTTTGATCTTGAAGTATTTGTACTCATTACTATATATTCTGAAATGTCGAGGGCTTTTAGACATGGGGCGGGATTTTCCATGTTTGCCCCAAAACAGGAAAATCCCACCCAAGGTCAACATACCTTTGCACGGTCTGCCCCCAACCCCTGCTCGCTACGATTCCCGTGGTGGACGGGATGGGAAAATTCCCCCCCTGCTGTGTCTGTTTTTTGATCGAAAAGGAAATGGGAATAGGAGGATTCTGAACTGGAAAGGAGTGAGAGGAGATGTAACTAACGTGGGCAGAGGGAGAGAAATCCTTCCCCTTTTCATCAGCATTGACAGACCCAGAGCACACACCTGTATATCTTACGGGAACATTACTATAACAGGCTTCAATTCTCCAGTGAGGCAGTGGCAAACTTGTACGTTATGCTGCAACCAGACCTGCGACCAGCTGCCACCGCTAGTACAGCATTGCCTCTGATAATCCAGGTCACTGCAGCTATGAACTTCTGTGCCTCTGGCTCCTTCAAGCTGCACAGAGCATATCAGTAACATCAATCAGACTGTAGACTATGCTTGGATTAAACGGGTGACTGCTGCTATGTTTGATAAAGCAAACACATTCATCACTTTCACCAAGGACGTCAAACGCAAAGGACTCTGGGGTTCACACGTCTTGTAGAATTTCTCCATGTTCAGCTTGCCATTGCCTACACCCCTTCACACAATGCAACTGGCTTCAAGAATTGGAGAGGATGCTATTTTAAAACTGGGGCTGTGAAGACAAACAGCATATATTTATATTATGTTATGCTAATTGTCCACTTCCACACTGTTTTCCCCACATTCCTACAAATCAAGATGGAATTGAATCATCTTCGTATTTTTAAAGTAAAATTGATGAAAATTTAATTTAAACCCAGTTTTTAACATGGTGCTGGTTCCTCCATATAATTTCCAAAATATTTCTTGAAACAAACTACATACAGCTGGGGAGGCAGTGGTATTCTCACTGGACAAATAATTCAGAAACCCAGTGTAATGCTCTGGGGACCCAGATGCGAATCCTACTACAGCAGATGGTGAAATTTGAATTCAATAAAAATCTGGAATTAAGAATCTACTGATGGTCAATTATTCTAAACAACCATCTGATTCACTAATGTCCTTTAGGGAAGGAAATCTGCCTTCCTTAACTGGTCTAGCCTACATGTGGCTAATTCTTAAATGCCCTCAGGTGTGGGCAATAAATGCCAGCCCAGCCAGCGATGCTCATAGCCCATGAACTAATAAAAAAAAAGCTAAATTACTCATGACCATCTATACTTGAAGGCTACAGTGATAGAAGAGGTTCACTCACCCCACCACTTGTATTTATATAACATATTTAACAGAATAAAGCGTGTCCTTGAGCAGTTCACATCATTCTAAAGCACAATTTGACACCTAGCCACATAGACGATACCTAGGATGAGGTAGGCTTAGGATGCATCTTAAAGGAGAAAAGTGAGGTAGAGAGTTGGAGAGGTTTAGGAAGGGGAGGGAACAATTTAGGGCCTGGGCAGGTGCAGGAACAGGTAAACAATGGTGCAACTCAAATCAGGGACGTTCAAGAGGCCAGATAATGAGGGGCAGGATATATGTACATTTGGAGGAAAATGAACTAGTTAGTAAAAGGCAGCATGGTTTTGTATGGGGACAGTCATATCTCACCAACTTGATTGAGTTTAAGGGATTTTTTTAAAAATCATATGCACTACAGCTATAAGCAGTTTTGCTTTCATTGCTGCCGGGCCGTCTGATGGAAGTCCTTTTATTGCTATTTCAGTGCTTTAAATGGGGTTTGTTTATTTTTACTCTGGGATCTTCTATGGGTTGTGGGGCTGGCAGATTTTACCGAGGCAGGGCGAAGGATAAAAGGATTGAAAGGACTGAAAAAGGGCAAGAACTTTAAAACGGAGGCCCTGTTTGACAGGGAATCAATGTAAGCCTGCTAGTATCGGGGTGATCAGAGGCTGGAACTTGGTGCAAATAAGGATGTGGGCAGCAGAGTTTTGGTTGATGTTAAATTTACAGAGGATAGAATGTGGGAGACCAGCCAGGAATTCACTGGAATGTTTCAGACCAGAGGCAGCTAGGAAAGGATGAGGGCTTCAACCAATGCTCCCTCTGGTTTCTGTGAGCACCTGCTTGCTGCCCTTTGCTATCCCTTTCAGCTGGTTGTTCAACTGAACATGCAAGTATGCAGCATGTATGCAGCCCATTTGTTCCCTGGCTAGAACATTGTGGGTTACTGTGCAGCCGCACAGCCTAGATGGAACATTTTCTCCAGCAGCAGATGAACTGAGGGCACTGGGGAGCTGTCGATGTTGTGGAGATAGAAAGAGGCCATCTTGGCGATGGCACAGATGTGTGTGGCGGAAGCTCATCTTCGGGGCCAATAGAGTTCTAAGTTGATTTGAAGTGCCAACTATTGGATTTTCCCTTAACCACCTTTTAAGCAGTTTAGGTTGAATTTCCACGAGTGAGACAATTTATGGTTAACTCTCTGCTGGGAAGCAGCAAGGCTCGTTAGAAATTACAGGGTGGGGAGGAATTCCCCCATCTGGGATGGGGACAGGGAGTGCTTCCCACTGTGGAGACCAATGGGAAACCATGCCACATCTTCCAGCCCAGACCTCATTAATTATGCACCCAGGGATTTAGTGCTGTATTCCATGGCAGGGTGGGCTTGATTACATGTGTCCCACCATCACTAACAGAAGATGGACCGCTAAGAACAAGCTAAGGCTGGAGGATGGACTTGCAGCTCCTCCATGGCACTGAAGCTGATAGATGCAATTCTCCACAGGGTCCAGGGTTGATGGCATCCTCTATCCCAAACTCTGGAGGTAGACCCAGGCATTTCTCAGGAAAGTCCGAACCTCTGCATGCTGTGTTGCTGCAGACTGGATTGGCATGTTTTTCCCACTGGCTTGTGGAGTATTGGGCATTGTGACATTGCACCTTCAAAAGATTTTTTTTAAAAATCATGTTCGCTGCAGCTATAAGCAGTTTTGATTTCATTGCTGCCGGGCCATCTGATGGAAGTCCTTTTATTGCTATTTCAGTGGTTTAAATGGGGTGTTTATTTTTACTCTGGGATCTTTTATGACCCTGCATTGTTAGGAGGAAGACTGGTTGGCAGGTCATGTATTCCGGACAATTTTTCTTTCCTTTCTAGTGAATTTAAGGTTTAATTTTCTGTTTGGCTGGCTGCAGCTTGTATTTAGAAGGGACATCAAGCTGAAAATAAGTGTTTATCTCCCTCCCTGGTTTTGGATATTCTGCTGGTTAGCTGAAATCCTGGAGTAGAATATCCAGGTGGCTCAACCAGGATCTCTCCCTGGTGTTCTGGAAAGTTATTCTGACTCCAGGCTGTTCATCTGTGCCTCAGCAAACTGCAGCAAGCATCCAAAGGATTCAGTCCCAGTATCACATGAGCATTAGTCTTTGCTTTGTTAAACCTGTGGAAAGGTTTTTGTCTTAGGGAAGTCTTTGTTTGATTAGAACAATTTAGGTACATTTGTTCAGGGTTATATATTATCTTGGTTATTTTGTTTTTGTTTGTAATTGATAAAAGTTATTGCTAATTTTATTTCCATACATGTTAACTATATTCTTAAATATACTTCGTTTGATAAAAGCTCCCTGATGGGTCATTTGAATCATACCTGAAGTGCCAAATTCAAAGCACAAAACTTATGATCCAGGCAGGCTTCATAAAACACTTTGGAGTTTTGGACCTGAATTATAATTTTTTTAATTCATTCGTGGGATGTGGGCATTGCTGGCTAGCCTGCATTTATTGCCCATCCTTAGTTGCCCTTGGAAGGCACTTGAGAGTCAACCACATTGCTGTTGGAGTCACATGTAGGCCAGACCAGGTGAGGACAGTAGATTTCCTTCCCCAAAGGACATTAGTGAAATAGATGGGTTTTTCCGACAATTAACAATGGTTTCACGGTCATCAATAGATTCTTAATTCCAAAAATTTTTAATTGCATTTAAATTCCACCATCTGCCATGGCAGGATTCGAACCCAGGCTCCTAGAGCATTAGCTGAGTTTCTGGATTAATAGTCTAGCGATAATACCACTAGGGCATCACCTCCCCTGCCTGGAGATTCCAGCTGGGACTTCACCTGCATCCCATTAGTAAGATGCAGGTCCATTTCAAATCAGCCACCAGTGGGTTTTGCGATCCCCCATGGCACGACAACATTATGGAGGAACTTGGAGAGGAACAGGAGATGCGAGATGGACGGTAGCTTTCAAGTACTTGGGGTTCAGGGCTGGTTGTTTGAGAAGAGGGAAGACGGCAGCAGATTTGAAGACAGAGGGAATGGGTAACCATTTCAACCTGTACTGAACTCAGGCCTGTATTATACACTAAAAAGAAAGAGGAAGAAGGTAGTCCTGATTGCGATTGATGGTTCACTTCAAACATACAAGTATAACACTGTTAATATTTAGTGCTTATTTGGGAGAGAGGTTATATCTCAGTCGTGTAAATGAAGCCAAGAAATCGCAAAATAGAGGTCAAGCCAGTGAAATATGACAACACGATGAATTGAGTTCTTCATCACAGCACCGAGCACGCATGTCTCTCGGTTATTAAACTCTGATTTAGCAGCTGGGCTCTGTTCTGTTAAGGATCCGCAGAATATATAGAAATCCTGAAAACGTATGAAAAATTCAGCCTCAGCCACTTAATGAAAGGCTTCGAGGGATTGCAATTCCTGTCTTTGCTAAATCTAATAGAAGTATAAAGGCATCGTTTTCATAATTCTTCATTCACATAGAGTTGTGTGGAAATTACCAAACAGAAATTACATCCTTACCAAATCCTCTGAGAGAGAGAGAGAGGGTAAGGGGTGGGGGCCTTATTGTGCCTTGCAGGTTACAAAGTAATAATGCCTACATTTGGCAGGGACTCTGCTCCCAATTAGCCCCTTGTGACCACCGCACTATGGGCAATCGATTAAAGCAAACGACATCTGCTCCAAAGAGGAGCTGCGAAGAGGAGGGATGACAGCCAAAGTGATCTAATTAACTGTGTAATTATCTTTTGCTGATTACAAAGAAATGCCATTTCAACAAGGAGAAAATAAATAAACTGGTCACACGCGAGGGGAAAATGCAGGGGGAGTTTATTGGAAATGGATTTCAATGGTTGCTAAAGAAAATACTGGGCAGGATTCTATAGCCTTGCTCGGCCCAAGACTGGAAAATCCTGCCCGAGGTCAACGGACCTTCCTACATTCTGCCCCTCACCCGCTCAGATTCCCGTGGCAGGTGGGGCAGTAAGATTCTGGCGAATATTTATCCTATACAATTACTCATTAGTCCTGAGATACCTGCGAAGGTAGCTACTGTTTCACAGCTCCAGGGACCTGGATTTAATTCTTAGCTTGGGTCACTGTCTGTGTGGAGTTTGTACATTTTCCTCGTGTCTGCGTGGGTTTCCTCCGGGTGCACCGGTTTCCTCCCACAGTCCAAAGATGTGGGGGTTAGGTTGATTGGCCATGCTAAAATTGCCCCTTAGTGTCCTGAGATGTGTAGGTTAGAGGGATTAACATGTAAATATGTAAGAATATGGGGGTAGGGCCTGGGTGGGATCGTGGTCAGTGTGGACTCGATAGGCCAAATGGTCTCCTTCTGCACTTTAGGGTTTCTAACATTGCTGTTGAGATATTTCACTCTAAATTACCATTTCTGCTTACTTGGAATCATAAGTGCACAAGGATTCAGCCCATCGGGTCTGCACCGACCACAATTCAACCCAGGCCCTATCCCCGTAACCCCATACATTTACCCAAACTAGTCCCCTGACACTAAGGGTTAATTTAGCATCGCACATTTTTGAACTGGGGGAGGAAACCGGAGCACCTGGAGGAAACAGGGAGAACGTGCAAACTCCACACAGACAGTGACCCAAGCTGGGAATCGACCTCGGGTTCCTGGTGCTTGAGGCAGCAGTGCTAACCACTATGCCACTGTGTCCCCCATGAGGTACTTGGATCAATTCAACAAATCATATTACAATGCACTTTAGGAGTATAATTGATGGCCTTTAAACCATTTTATTGGGAATGTTATATCATTGTATGATAACTCAAGAGGATTTAACAGTTTGATGCAGTTAAATTCCAGTAACACTGAAAGGGATACTTTCTTCCACCACACGCCTTGTAAAGATATTATGCAAACCAGCACAGTCATTACATTATGAAACAACTTATTTTTATGTATAAAAACACAGGAGAGTAGGAAACGTTACATTTTCTGATGAAATTGGGTGCAAGCAGATGCTGAAGTGTCTGCCTCTTTTAGGCTTCATTGTAAGTGCTCATGACCATTTTTAAAAACATGCTGAATTCATTTGACTGCAATGTTTTGTTAAATAGTAACATTTCAAGAAATCTAACTCATCGTTAAATGTCTTTCATCGCTCTTAGATTTTTGTCTGATGAAACTAGTCACTCACAGAACTGACTGCCGGCACAGATAGTATGAAATAGCCAACAAAAATGGGATTGAAAATCAGACGTGGGGCAGGTTTCTCTGGCCATCCACGCCAGCTGGATTCTCCTGTCCCGCTGCAGTGAACAGAGAGTTGGCTGAGCGCCAAATTCTCTGTCCTTCTGTGACGGCAGGATGTGAACAGCTGGAGAATTCCGACCAATGTTTTATGCCCTTTTCAATGGCTTTTAATACAAAAATGCAATTTAGAAATATTTTTTCCTCAAATTTCATTTTAACAGTGGTCAGAATCAAAGCGGACAATGAAATTTTATCAAACCCTTACGGAATGATAGGTTATGTACAACAAGCACTTAAATAGAATTAAAACTATAGGTGTATTGCTCAACGCACCTGACAGAGAGCTGCACGGATATAAAGGGTGGAGATTAAGTGCTATGAATGAGACAATATGTGGTCAAATGCTACATTCAACACTTGTGGTCCCTGTGTTAGGAGAATGTGGAAATAGTAATCACTTGATTGGAACGAGTTCAATAATGTAGTATGGTGCTGGGACCCAGCGGTTCACAATATATATTAATGATTTGCCTGAGAGAACAAAATATAACATCTCAAAGTTTGCAGATGATACCCCGTTAGGTGAACTGTGATGAGGATGCAGAGATCTTTCAGCATGATATGGACAGGTTGGGTGAGTGGGCAAATCAATGGCAAATGCAGTATAATTTGGATAAATGTGAGGTATTCACTTTGGAAGCAAAAACAAAAAGGCAGATTACGACCTGAATGGCTGTAAATTGGGAAGGGGTGTCTGCAGCGGGACCTGGGTGTCCTTGTACACTAGTCACTGAAGGTAAGCATGCAGGTGCAGTAGGTGGATTTTGATTTGATTGATTATTGTCACATCTATTAACATACAGTGAAAAGTATTGTTTCTCGCATGCTATACAGCCAAAACATACCATTCATAGAGAAGGAAACGAGAGTGTAGAATGTAGTTACAGTTATAGCTAGAGTGCAGAGAAAGATCAATTTAATGCAAGATGAGTCCATTTAAAAGTCTGACAGCAGCAGAGTAGAAATAGTTCTTGACTCGGCTGGTACATGACCTCAGAATTTTGTATCTTTTTCCCAAAAGAAGGAAGTGGAAGAGAGGATGTCTGGGGTGCATGGGGTCCTTAATTATGCTGGTTGCTTTGCCGAGGCAGCGGGAAGTGTAGACAGACTCAATGGATAGGAGGTTGGTTTGCATGATTGGGCTACATTCACGACATTTTGGAGAATCTTGCGGTCTTGGGCACAGCAGAAGGCATACCAAGCTGTGATATAACCAGAAAGAATGTTTTCTATGGTGCATCTGTAAAAGTTGGTAAGAGTTGTAGCTGACATGCCAAATTTCTTTAGTCTTCTGAGAAAGTAGAGGCGTTGATGGGCTTTCTTTATTATAGTGTCGGCATGGGGGGACCAGGGAAGGTTGTTGGTGATCCGGACACCTAAAAGCCTGAAGCTCTCGACCCTTTCTACTTTATCCCCACTGATGTAGACAGGACCATGTTCTCCTTTAAGTTTCCTGAAGTCGATGACAATCTCCTTTGTTTTGTTGACATTGAGGGAGAGATTGTTGCTGCACCAGATTCACCAGATTCTCTGTCTCATTCCTGTACTCTGTCTCGGCATTGTTTAAGATCTGACCCACTGCGGTGGTGTCGTCAGCAAACTTCAAAATTGAACTGGAGCAGAATTTGGTTGCACAGTCATAGGTGTATAAGGAGTATAGTGGGAGGCTGAGAACACAGTCTTGTGGGGCACCGGTGTTGTGGATGATCGTGGAGGTGTTGTTGTTGCCTATCCTTATTGATTATGGTCCATGAGTTAGGAAGTTCAGGATCCAGTTGCAGAGGGAGATGCTGAGGCTCAGGCCACAGAGTTTGAAGATGAGTTTTGTGGGAATAAGTGTTGAAGGCTGAGCTGAAGTCAATAAATAGGAGTCTGATATCCATGTCCTTGTTATCCAGGTGTTCCAGGGTTGAGTGCAGGGCCAGGAAAATGGCGTCTGCTGTTGACCTGTTGCGTCGGAAGGCAGGCTGTAGTGGATCGAGGTAGTCCGGGAGGCTGGAATTGATTCGTGCCATGACTAAACTTTAAAGCACTTCATAATGATGGATGTCAGAGCCACCAGCCAATAGTCATGAAGGCACACTGCTTGGTTTTTCTTAGGTAGCTGGATGATGGTGGTAAAGAAGGCAAATGATATGTTGGCCTTCACTGCAAGAGGTTTCAAATGCAGGAGCAAGGATGTCTTGTTACAATTATACAAGGCCTTGGTGAGGCCACATCTGGAATACTGTGTACAGTTTTGGTCTCCCTTTCTCAAGAAGGTTGTTCTTGCTCTGGAGGGAGTGCAGCAAAGGTTTACCAAGCTGATTCTGGGAATGGTGGGACTTATGTATGAAGAGAGACTAACTAGGTTAGAATTGTTTTCTCTGGAGTTCAAACAAATGAGGGGGGGGATCTCATAGAGACTTATAAAATTCTGACAGGACTAGACAGGGTAGATGCAGAGAGGATATTCCAAATGGTGGGGGGAGTCCAGAATCAGTCTGAGGATTCGGGATAGACCACTTAGGACAGAGGTGAGCAGACAATTCTTCACCCAAAGGATGGTGAGCCTGCGGAATTTATTACTACAGGGAGTAGTTGATGGCAAAACATTGACTGTATTCAAGAGGTGGCTGGATGTAGCACTTGGGGTGAATGGGATCAAAGGTTAAGGGGAGAAAGCAGGATTAGACTATTGAGTTGGACAATTAGCCATGATCGTAATGAATGGTAGAACAGGCTTGAAGGGCCAAATGACTTCCTCCTGCTCCTATCTTCTATGTTACTATGTAATGCAAGAAGAATATTCAACATTTGGTAAGATTACCTTGGGGAGAAAGATTTATCTTTACTGAGACGTTTTACTAGTAGTTACATTATCTCTGAGAAAATTAAACTAAATAGAATTAACGGCATTTCAAATTGGACATCATGACCTAGAAATTGAATTCTCCCCCATATGGCTGGCAGCAGGGTCATGGTAAACAGGTCCAATAGCTTCACTGAGATTGCACAGTGCAACTGTGGTCAACATTGGCACGCAGTTTGAAATGGAACTTGGAGAAGCACTCCTGCATTTTCTGGTTCAGCAATGAGGCAAACAAAAACCTTGAAGCTTATTTTTTTGGGTATGCATGCCCCCAGCAGTTCCTTCAAGACTAAATTAACATTCATTGAAACACTGCACCTTTAATCTACCGGTTGGCAGGTATCTCATGGTCACCTTGATAAAACGGTAAACTCCTGAGTTGCGTTAGAAAACATTGATACGATCTGACTGCAATGTATGGTAATCTTGGTTGTAACATCTAGCTATAATTCAATTACACTGGTTTAAATAAATATACAAAGAAGCTATGTAATCATAAAATGGGCTTGATCAAAGGAGAAAATATTCATTTGCTTTGGTAGCATCTGTGGAGAATGAAACAAAGTTAACATTTCAGCCTGATATTCGAACTCTGGGCTTGAATTACAGTCTGGGTCGGGATAACTTCCTGGTCCTGAATCCCTGGTAATCAATGTCATTCACATAATGTATTCTTCAAATGTAGATGCCTTGATTGGGCTGGTGCCAAGCTCCGCCAGGAGCCACTGTGCCACCAGGCAGCATGGTGGCACAGTGGTTAGCACTGCTGCCTCACACTTGCCAGGGACCCACGTTCGATTCCAGTCTTGGGTCATTGTCTGTGTGCGGTTTGCACATTCTCCCCATGTCTGCATGGGTTTCCTCCGATTGCCCCAGTGTCCTCCCTCAGTCCAAAGATGTGTGGGTTAGGTGGATTGCCATGCTAACTTGCCCCTTAGCGTCAGGAGGATTAGCAGAACAAATATGCAGAGCTACAGGGATAGGACCTGGGTGGGATGCTCTTTTGGAGAGTCAGTGCAGACTCGATGGGATGAGTGGCCTCCATCTGCACTGTAGGGATGCTATGAAAGGCAGATTCCAGCCATGAAGGGGCCTGCAGCTATGTTGCAGAGGAGAACAGGCAGAAGATCAGAGGGCCATCAACTTCATTTCCTATGAAAGAGGCCAAACAGCCAACTGAAAATTACTGTCTCAGATCCCTGGTGGCAAAAAAACTTTGCTCTAAAATACTTAACTATTCCCTGCATTGAACCCCCACAGCTACACACCAACATGCATAAAGTCTGGGTTTGACAAATTTGAGAATTGAAAATTGGCTTCTGCCTGTTAACAAGCTTTTCAAAGGAACTTAATGAGCAGTTAATTGGAAGTCTCGACTTCCATCCCATGCCTTCACATTGAAAATTCCAGCATGTCAGAATAATGATACACCACTGAGACTGCTCTTTTTGAAATGCACCAGCTGCTGTTCATGATCCCACGAAATCCCAGGCTCTGTTTCTCTCTCCACAGCTGCTGACTGACCCACTGAGCACTTGCAGCACTTTTTAGTTTTATTTCAGGTTTCCAGCATCTGCAGGATCTAGTTTTCAAACAAGGGCAGACCTTTGACCTCCATCTAATTTGATCCTTCAGATTGCAATGGCTATAAATTTCTTTAATGAGTCCATGGACCTTAGGACTCTTCTCAGTAATTCATTCTAACCGCTGATCATCCAGTGCAAACAAACATTCGTAATATTTGCTACGAACTTGCCTTCACAACACTGAACTTGGGCCTTTTTGTCTCATTATCTTGATAAATCATTAAAGTGTTTCATGTTCACTCTCTTTAATCCATTAACTACTTTATATTCCTCCATAAAGGCAATGATTCTGAGGTAGCTTTTCAAAGCCCCAGCTTATTAGGTTGTTCTTCATTGTTTAATTGTCTTTTAAGGATCAGTCTTGTCCCTCTGCTTTTTTGCAAAGGCCACCTCATGATACAGTACAGTCTTCTAGATGAGTGCAATATGGTGCTGCACAACATGCCTCATTCTTGAATCTGAATTGGACTGACTTAGTAATATAACTCTGTACCAGCTTTGTTTATTGCTTTGTCACATCTTTAACACATGCTGAGCAATTCATCAACCAACATTTAAAATCTCTTCAACATTAACTAAGTCAAATTCTATCCCATGGAGTGTATGTGCACGCTATTTGTAGTTCTAATGCAGAGTTCCTTCCATCTAGCTATACTGAATCATGCATCATATTTTATCCATAAAAATTCTATAAAATAGCAAGCACACACAGGGCGGAATTTTACCAGTCTGAGGTTTGTACGATGCCACTTGAAGCCAACAGAGGAAGCCGTTCTCCAAGCCTCGCCAGCCCCCGGTAAAATTCTGGCTAAAGGCTGTCCACAGCTCCAATCTACCTCAGTTCGCACAAACTGGTGCCAATTCATTGGTTGTGATTTAGCTTTAGGCATATCCTTATTAAAGCGATGCTAGGCTAATGAGTTATGTTTTAACATTGCGAGGACTCTGTTCTGGTAGCACTAACTTGAAGCAGGTGGATTTTTGTCCCTGTCTGTAAAGGTTTTGAACCATTTCGTTCAAGCAACTTGCTCTTTTTCATAATGTCACAGCATTTTTGATTAGCCGTGGTATTCATGAATATTTAATTATTTAAATTTCTCAAAAATCTAGAAGCCGATGGAACTGCTCAGTGTTGAAGGCCACGGCTCACGTAACCAAACCTTCTCCACGTGTACTTCATAACTGTTTTCCGAGATCTGAAGTCATTCTTACCACATAAATCTACCAAGCTTTTTTGAAAAAAACGTATAACTCCTGAAAATGATAAATGCAAAAAATAGTAGTCGGTATTGACTAATTAATACAATCCTAGAGGCTGATGTCGAATCTGGGTCAGCTAATGATGTAATTGTGATTAATATTTATAAATTTATCTTTTTAATATTAATTATCAATTAGCTCAGGAGCATTTTGTCCTCAGTTAATTTTCTGAAATAGACGAGAGGAGGAAGGAAAGAGCATTGGCATCAAATAAAAAAGCAAATCACAAGAAAAATAGAAAAACCCAAAGTTAATTTTTCTTGTCTCCTTTTCTGCCCTTGCTTTGAGTTAATCAGAATCACTTCTTAGTCCGTTAATTAAAAACCACTGTTTGGTCACACGATTGAATCATGCAGTCATTTCAATTAAGTAATTTTAATAAAATAACACAGGAATCATTCTTTGCAAGCTTTGAGTTGAGAGATAGTTTAAATTAAGAGGACTTAAAATTAGCTTAAGTTAGATTTAAAACGGTACTGAAAACTCCGGTCCTTTTTGTTGCTCTTGGTAATTTCAGAGAGGTGAGGATAAGGAAAAATAATCAAGGCAGAACTCCACAGCAGAGAATATGTTAACAGAATTGCATCCAAGCTAGATTGGAGAATCACAAAATCATAAGAATTGAGAGGAGGGGATCATGTGGCCCATCCGGCCTGACCCACCATTTAATAAGATCGTTCCTGATCCTATTGTGGCTGTTACTCCATTTTCCTGCTTGCTCCCCATAACCTTCAACTTTCTTGTCGATCAGAGATCTGTCTAACTGACTCAATGGCCCAGCCCTCACTTCTCGCTGTTGCAGAGAATTTCAAAGATTAAGACCCTCAATGAAGAAACATCTCCTCACCTCATGACTTAAATGGGAATTTCTCATTTTACACTCTTCTTCCTCTTCCTCTTCTCACCTCATGACTTAAATGGGAATTTCTCATTTTACACTCTTCCCCCCATTTCTATATTCCCCCACAAGGGGAGACATCCTCTCAGCAAGTTCTCTGACGAGCTTCCCCTGGGCCTTATATGTTTCAATATGACGACTTCCCATTCTTCTAAACTCCAATGAGTATTGCTCCAACCTGCTCAACCTTTCCTCATAAGACAGTTCCTTCTTCCCACGAATCAATCCTCTGAACTGCCCCCAGTGCAAGTATATCCCTACTCGAGTAAGGCGAGCATGACAGTACACAGTAATCTAGGTGCAATTTCAGAAAGGCCCTGTACAGTTGAAGCAAGGTTTTCCTTTGTACTCCAATCCCTTTGCAATAAAGGCTGAAAGGCCAACATTTCATTTGCCTTACAGATCGCTTATGATATTTTGTATGCTTTTTTCTGTGATTGATTCATGTATAAGAATACCCAAATCCCTCTGTATACTACAGCATGTGGTAGTCTCTCTCCATTTAAACAATATTCTGTTTTCTGCTCTTGCTGCCAGAGTGAACAAGCTCATATTTTCCCATGCTATTCACCATCTGTCAGATTGTTGCCCACTCACTTAACCTATCTATATGCTCCTTCATTTGCTGAAGCAGCCACCTGGGCATGAATGTAGTTGAACATCCAACTTCAGTAATGTCCATTTGGTGCACAGCAGCAGTAACAAGAGCTGTCATGTCTTGCTGCCATCAGCGTCCACTGTGAGGTACTGAGGTTCCCAGTTAGATTCTTAAAGCATTTGTTGTGTGCAGAACTGCAAAGGAAAGAGCTTTACAAATGGTATTTAGAACAGTGCATTTCTTATCAATATGGGGAAGGAGAAATCTGAATCAAAGGGACATGAAATTCAAACTTAGATACGTTTCCTGTGAAAAATTTAAATGTGCATCCAATTCAAAATTTGTACTTTAAGAGATGAGTAGCTTTCTTGCATGGCTAGCATGAGTATTTCTCCTTTAGGCCACTTCTGCATGCGCATAGCAGGGACTGCATATAATCTTTGGATTTTGTTTCATTATGGAATCAGAAATGTCCTCTCTATTCATGCAAAAAATCTTAAGCAAATGAGGGGTAGAGATTCAAGAATGCTTATTGAAGAAAACACCAATAACCTAATAGTCACCATGATGAAATACCGGTGATAGTTTCAAGTAGGGGCGGCATGGTGGCACTGTGGTTAGCACTGCTGCCTCACAGCTCCAGGGACACAAGTTCAGTTCCAGCCTTGAGTGACTGTCAGTGTGGAGTTTGCACATTCTCCCCGTGTCTGCATGAGTTTCCTCTGGCTGCTCAATTTCCTCCCACAGCCCAAAGATGTGTGGGTTAGGTGGATTGGCCATGCTAAAATTGCCCCTTAATGACAGGGGGATTAGCAGGGTGAATGCGTGAGATTATGGGCATGGAGCCTGGGTGGGATTGTTGTCGGTGTAGGCTCGATGGATTGAATGGCCTCCTTCTGCACTACAGGGTTTCTAAGTATTTAAATACAAATGTTTCACAAAGATTTACGGAACACAAGGATTTGATGTCCGTCATGGAAAAGCAAGGGTGACGACAGAAGACACCAAATTTTACAAGTTTTTATAGCACGTAATCACAAAAACCAACAGACTGCTAGTTCAGTGCTCACACATGCAGAGCTGACCAACAGACAGTCGTGGGCTGAAGCCCTGAGGCTGCCCATCACTCGGAGCCACTCCCCAACATTTGCCAGTATGTTATCGCAACGATAGTGGGCTACAGGAGACCAGATACTGTTGGATGATCAAAACATTTCATCTTTATATGCAATAACAGGTGTGCAGTCCACACGCCCTTACAGCTCCTCCCAATGACTGATGACACTGTAGCGTCTGTGACAGTCAGTTCTTTAGCATTGCTGAAGAACCTTGTGGGCTCACAAAATAAAAACCATGAACGTTAAGGTGAAATTCCACATGGGAAAACTCTTCACAAGGATGCATTCTTCACAAGGATGTGCCAAAATAGGCTAACTCCTTCAACATGAATCCAATTCGAAATGAAATTATGCAACGGTGCAGAGGGACCTCGGGGTCCTTGTGCATGAGTCGCAAAAACCCAGCCTACAGGTGCAGCAGGCAGTCAGGAAGGCAAATGGGATGCTGGCCTTTATAGCGACGGGGATTGAATATAAAAGTAGGGAGGTCTTGCTGCAGCTGTATAGGGCATTGGTGAGGCCGCAGCTGGAGTACCGTGTGCAGTTTTGGTCGCCACACTTACGCAAGGATATTTTGGCCTTGGAGGGAGTGCAGAGGAGGTTTACTAGGCTGATACCGGAGTTGAGGGGGTTGAGCTATGAGGAGAGGCTGAATAAACTAGGCTTGTACTCGTTAGAGTTTAGAAGAATGAGGGGAGACCTCATTGAGACATATAAGATGATGAATGGGATGGATAGGATAGAGGTGGAGAGACTCTTCCCGCTCAGAAAGAACAGTAGGACTAGGGGGCACAGCCTCAAGATAAAGGGGGGGCGGTTTAGAATGGAGTTGAGGAGGAACTTCTTCACTCAAAGGGTGGTGAATCTCTGGAACTCTCTGCCCGTTGAAGTGGTGGAGGCTGCCTCGCTAAATATTTTTAAGACGCGGGTTGATGAGTTTTTGATAAGCGAGGGGATTAAGGGTTATGGGGAGAGGGCGGGAAAGTGGAACTGAGCCACGACAGATCAGCCATGATCTTATTGAATGGCGGGGCAGGCTCGAAGGGCTAGATGGCCTACTCCTGCTCCTATTTCTTATGTTCTTATGTTCTTATAGAATTGGCAAATTCATTTCCCAAGATCTAACAATGGAATTTGGGGGTGGAGAATATAACGCTAATATAAATGGACACTGACACACTTCCATGACTGTAGCAAATATTTTTGCCCAGGCCAATTTTATTCAAACATGGACTGTGATTGTCCTAGCAAGGCCAGCATTAATTCTCTTAAGAGCGACCTTCTTGAATATACCTGACTGGTTTTCAAGGTCACTTCAGAGAGTAGTTAACAGAGATTAAATATTTAATTATTTTCAGAGCCATAGGTTCGAAAAATATACCAATTTTAGAAAGCCAAAAACTCTGGGCAACATTTTCCCCACAGCAGGCATTTTGTCAAAGCAGATACCACTTACTGCAGACATACAAGTGTTGAGTTTAGCTTTGGTAATAGTAATTATATCCAGTCTCCACCGCAGACAGTGTACGCTTCTAAAAGCAAAGCCAACCTGATGACGGGGAAAAGAAGAAAAGCAACCAAGCAAAGTGTTGTTCAATCAATGGAGAAAGATACCTGTAGTGGCAGGTATCAAATCCTTCGCTCCCCAGTTTTGGTTCTGCTGTCAACCTCTACCGAAGCACAAAGTAATGAAGGATAGTACAATCCTATCTTGCCAGCAGCTGATACTGAAGAGGCAAATGTCCTGAAAAACTCTTGCTATCATATTGTTATTTTTATCTTGTTAACCATAACAACTCCAGTTATTGCCAGTAAAAATATATCCTCCTACATTGCATGGAATGTACACAGCAAAGGCATTTTCCAGATAGCAGTTCCTCAAGGCCACCAAAAAAAATTAAACAAAATCTTACAAAAAATGGCAGAGTGTTGGATCGGGTGCGAAAAGTGGAATGATTCCTGCCGACGGCGCATTTTCGGGCCAAATCTTATGCCTCATTAGCAATAATTTTTATGCCCATGAGTAATTTCTCAGATTCAGCAGTCCTGCAGGCACTGGGAAGTGCCATATAAACAGCTATCCAGCACTCCTTCCACAATGGATGCAGGAGATGGCTGGCAAGAAGACAGCGTCGCAATTTCTGGAGTTTCGATTGGGTGCATGATGATAGACATAACCATCATACCTTGCATAGGGGCTCACATCAGTGTTATCTGTGTAATGTTGCAGCCTCTCTGGGGAGTTCAATGTCTGAGATATATGCTTGCAAAGTCTTAAAAGGTGGCTCCACTAAATGGCTGTGCTGTTTAATGGTACAATCAATAGTCAGGGGAGGCCAGCCAAGTGTCTTCCTCTTGTGGCAGATGAGGCGCAGCTGAATCGTGAAGGGCCAACAATTAGCAGATCCAGAGCATTCCTAGAGGGCACCCTGTTTCTCCCAGGAGACAAGACGTGCCGAGCTGAGCAGCCTTCCATGACCCAGTGAGATTTACTGTTACACGCAAGAAACCCTGACAATTGGTTTTGGGTTGCCAGGGCAGCTTCTCCCCTTTGACCTCATACTACTGCCTGAGTGTGGGTTCCAATTACACTGCAGTCATTCTCCCCCTGAGTGCGAGGCCCTTCAGGCCATGAAGTGAGGTGCAGCCCATTTCTGAAACCTCCCACTCTGCCCTGACAGCCCGGCCTGTCATGGAGCCTCACCCCGGGTTACTCACCATTGCCCTCAGTGCTGAGCCTCCAAGTTTTCAAGCCCTCCAACCTCTTTGTCAGCCCCCACCTAAGGGAGGGAGCTCCCTCAGGTGCGATTATGAACAGAAGCCCAGGAAGGAGGACATGGGAAGTGCTGCCTGCATACCAACTTCACATCCCCTGTAAAACAACATGCACTCCGACAATGAAAGGAAGGTAGGGTCTGCAAGCAATCCCTCCAACCCTTCTCCCTGAAAAGGTGATTCTAGGACCGCACCGTTCCCCCCCACCCCCCAACCCGCCTCCCCCGGCTCCACATTGAGCTTTCTCCCCCGTGTCCTCTCCGGTGCTGCCTGAGCAGTGCACACCCTACAGGGTTCTGGCAACCTGAGCATTCACCTCCAAACTTTGCGCTTACGTAGACCTGTTGTAAATGATGTTTTAGCGGAGCCCACTGAATATCCCAGAAAGAGTGCTTGCTAATGACATGCTAATGTATTAAAATGAGCTTTCTGCGGTCCCACGGCACGTTTCCCGCTGCAGGTTCTTGATTAATAAGGGGGTTGGGGGTTATGGGGAAAAGGCAGGAGAATGAGGATGAAAAGAAAAATCAGCCAAGATTGAATGGCAGAGCAGACTTGAAGGGCAGAGTGGCCTAATTTTTGTTCCTGTGTTTTATGGTCGAGGGGCCGGAAAGATCCACTCGGAAACTCACCAGCGCAAATCGTATATTCCAGATTTTGGCTGTGCCACCATTCCCACGGTCAGAGGGAACGTGGGCTCAAAATCACCCCTCCGAAAAACATGAAGGCTTTTTAGCTGCTGACATAAAACTATTCTTACTGTAATTGAAGAAGAGGCAACCATCTAAAATGTGAAGTTTTCAAATGAAAATCCAGACTGGCAAATTGCATTCTTAATTCTGAAGAACTTCATTAAGGAGATGACAGCAGCGATGTGTTGTATGTTGCACGGAGAAGAGACCAAGGCAGCTCAACTGCAGCCAGCCATTATTTCTGTCTTCAACAGAAACAGAGAAGGCAGCACAGGGCTGCGGTGTAATATACTCACACCTCTTCCCCATTAAAAAAATACAACTTGCATGTCAAAATGCAAAATGATAGACAGACATAATTTCTCAGAATACAAAATCAATATCGACAGTAGCTGAAATTTACCAGGTGGGTTGCATACTTGTCACTTTGATCACATTGAAAACATGTGATCGATATGACTAGAGAACCTTACACCTAAAAGAAGTTTTCCTGAATCCCAGTATGCTTTTAACAAAAGAAATAATTTGACAAGAGATAATGAAAAGACCAATCTGTCTCCCTTACTACATTCCTTCAATTAACCAACCTGGTTTCTTTCTGTCGGGACATCTTCTTCCATTTCCATTAGCTTGGTTCTGAGGGGAAGAGGGACCAGGTGTAGGATGGAGTCAGGCCTGCTGTCCCCTGATGCTGCTTTCTTGTTCTCTGATTGAATACAATTCTTGACCTTCCAGCTTCCATATCCATCACATGCACATTCAAGGATATTCAGGCTCCTGGATTAGCTTTTGATCTGCCACAACATTGAATTAGTGAGTATTGCTACAACCTGTATCCAACCGTGAACTGGAGCTTTATGATGTTTCCTCTACTCCTGCAGGCCGGATATACATGACCAACTTTCCCACAGGCATTGACATTTTGACAGATAACATGGGTTGGAAAATTACCCCCCTTGTGAGAAACTTCCTTGTTCATACCCAATCTTCCCTCTGAGTGGTTGTGGGGGCGGGGGGGGAGAGGAGGAGAGAGGTGGAATGGGTGTGGAATGGATTGCCAGTGACTACAATAGCAATGCTAGCATCTAACTTTCCGACTCTTGACTCTGTGCCAAGCTTTTGAGGAAAGGCGAAAAGCTGAGGTGGAAGGAGGCCTATGATGAGGCCACAGGCATGGAAACGACAGAAAAGACATAGCTGCGGGTGCCCTCTTGACTCTGTGACCTTGAATGCTGTGGCCTGAATTCTGCTGAAACCTGGTGTACCAGTTCCGCTAGCCAAGGTAAAGAACTCCCTTGGCACCCGTGACTATTTCTTCCTGTTGTTTCCAAGCCTGTGGCCTCATCATAGGTCTCCTTTCACCTCAGGTCTTCACCTTTCCTGTAATTTATTGTCCTTTAGGCCGCCTGCAAACATGTCTCTCCGCGGTTGATTTCTAAGTCTGCGCCATACCCACAGTATCAAAAGAGATTCTGTGACCTGAAAATGTAAACTGCTACTGTTCCACTTGGCAACTGCTTCCTTTCACAGAATGCAACTCCCCACACAGTGCAACCTCATTCTTGGTTATGCCATAATTTGAGTCCAGAATTTCATTAACTTCAGTATCTTCCATAGTGGCTACATGGTTAGACACCACATCAAAACCAACTGGTTCCGTCATGATGAGAAAAACATTTACTTTGTCCTCAACTCTTATTTTATTCTTTTACAGCCATGTTCTTTAAAATTACACACAGTCCTCTCTGTTAGGATTAAATTTTTCCCCCATTGTCTCCAAATATGTATTTTATGTCTTTGTTTCCGTAATCAATCATGTGTCACACTGACTCAAAGCTCCGCGTGAACAAAAGAAAAGCAATAATTCAAACCGCTCAAACTGCCTCAAAATCAACTTGAGTTCCAAAAGGTGTGACACAATGTTCCTTGGTCCTTCATTTCTCAAATGAAATGTCAAAAAGGATTCCGTCCCAGCCTTGTTGTCAGCTCTCTGTTGCGTGTTGCACTGAGAGGAGATGAGCACATACTCAACCACAGGCAGCCGTTATTCAACAAACTTAATTTACATCTGCCCAACAGGGGGGGGCAGTAAAGAGGCAGTTTTACGATGCACGACATGATGTAAAAGCTACAAGTCAAAAACTTATTCAGAACATGGACAACATTTTGTTCCAGATTGGATCACAACAAAACAAAAGAATTAGTTCTTCTGATTGCTCAACAAGATTATGTCCAGTGGAGTAGCTGATCTGCAAAGATCAGAAACATTCCTGGTTCAATTCTAATGCACAACTGAAATGATGTGGATGCTAGAACTCAGAAATAAAATGGATGGAAATAGAGGCAGTATCTGCGGAGACGATGTTTCAGATCTATTAAAAGTCACAACATTAAGCAGCACATTATTGTGATGATCTGTATAGTATGGTACCTTGCTACCATTTAAGCCCTCTCTCGGGCATTATGTGAGGGAAAAGAGAATGATATAAAGGACTGCCAACCCTTATGGTCAATGCTATTTGCTCCTGACTCCTACTCCTTAAAGTTCCATGTTTCATGCTGCTCCCCTCAACAACACGAGGGCTCTGAGTCATTCTGAGGGATCAATAGGTTCCCTAGTACACTTCAAAGTTCAGGAGTGATAGGGAGTGAGAAGGAGCGCCCTTATACTCTTTAGCTGATTTGTCCACTGGAGGATAAGTACGCAGAGACCCGTCCTGGGGCTTGAGGATAGCACTCACACTGCCAGAGTACATCAGGTCATTAAACAATGTCTATCCACGTTGACTTGGCCTGTGTAGCTGGCCTTCTCCTGCCAACCATTTGGTGAGAGGATCTCCCTCCTCTCCCTCCTATATCCAGCATCACCTCTGGATGGATGTCAGAAAATCGAGGGGCTCCCCTGGCCCAGGTTCCAGCCTGCTGGCTCTCCTAAGATGCTGTGGAAATGAAGTACCAACCCACCCCACTTCCCCCCACCCCACCCCTGAGAGTTCACTTTGTATTCACAACAGTCATAACTCTGCAGCCACCAACTAGCCACCAAACCGGCCTCCATATCAATTACATCATCACTCCCATGAAACTTGGGGCCCATTTCTGTTTCCCGTCATAGGCAGGCTTAGAAACCTGAAGTGGTCCCAGCCCCACAGTCCTGCCTAACAGCTCAAAATTCATACACAAGCATTTCCCTGATTATGAATAGAGCACTTTAGGTTCCCATAAATATAACTTTTAAATATAATTACACGAGTCACATACTAGCTAAGCAAACCTGTAGGAATGAAAGAACAATTAGCGTACACAATGCACGAATTTTCCACTAATGACTATTTCGAGCTGAAAGTTCAGTCATTAACTGATTTTCAGAAAGAGCTAGGAGATGTTTTTTAAAAAGAAAATCGCAGTTAAATCAGAGGTGTTAAAAGCTTTTGCAATTAGACAAAGTGTCAACAAGGTACTGGATCATATATGTCAACCCTCCAGCTGTTAAAACACAATTTCCTGGTGGGTGCTGCGATCAATACTAATTTAATGCATTTGTTCACTTCAATGATAAGCCTTTTAAAAAAAAAAATTCCCTGCTTAACACGACTTTGGTGCCATTAATCCTTTTGCTGCAATGCTCCACCATTGGAATATTTTTGACAGGCCGGATGAACAATATTGCATTTTGTACTCCGGTTTCAGACTTCCCAATTTTTACCAATACCGGGAGTGATTTTTGTCACTATGCGGTGACCGTCGCCATACATTTACCAATACTCGATTATCTCCTTGGTATGAGAAACATGCTTTCCAACTCTGTACCACACTGCAACTTCTCGATAACAGCACCAAGCTCCAAGCATTTGATAACGTATTAAGGTTTTATTTCTTTAACTGTGAATCCGAGGAGAAAGGTGAAGGTCGGCAGAGTGAGACACCATTACAATCAAAAGAAGCAATGGAAAGCGAGTGAATTAGAAAATAAGTGATTGGATGTCATCAACTTCCCATTTCAAAAACTTGAATGCTGCAGCAGAAAGAAAGGATTGAAAGGAATGGTGACATCCACAATTCTGAAGCAGATTTGGAGACAATGCAATGAATCTTGATTTTAAGGAGGTGAATATGTGAAAGAGGGGGAAGAGAATGTAGCTAAACTGGTACATTTTGTAATGGAAGGAAAAATAAAAATCAGACAGGCAGCAATCACGGCTAAGCAAAACAGCCGGAAATCCGGCCCTGTTCACCTGTGGCAGGATTTGCAAAACCCAATCTCTATTATCTACCCATAGTTTGTAAGCCATGATGTGGAGACACCGGTGTTAGATTGGGTTGGGCATAGTAAGAAGTCTCACAACACCAGGGTAAAATCCAACAGGTTTATTTGGTACCACGAGCTTTTGGAGCGCTGCTCTTTCAACAGCTGAGAGGTTTGTGCCATAAGGGGAGCTCCTTGATACTCCTTACATCGTTTGTAAAGACAGATCCAAATCAAAAGCCCTGTGCGACTGACAGATCAGTGAGCAGAGGCTACGACTGATTGTCTTAAGGGGATACTGATCTGTAACAGGGAGCAGACAATGACTCTGACACAGAACTGCCTGTGGTTTTGCAGCCAGTGAGGAATTTTGTTTTGTTGTTTATTTTGCTCCAGTTTAACTCCAATGAGTTAAGATTGAGTAAGTAGATTCAAATTTAGAAAGAAAAATGAGTTTGATTTTGTTTTTATAAAGTGAGGAATGCAGGAAAGTAGATGCTAGTCGTTCATGTATTTTTTGTAAAAATACATTAATAAACCTATGTCCAATTTGAGCAGAGCGGTTATTCAGGAAGGAGAATATACATTACCAGGAATTAGACAAGGACTTTTCTACCTCACATTTAAAATACCTACAGTGCAGAAAGAGGCCATTTGGCCCATCGAGCCTGCACCAACAACAATCCCACCCATGCTCTATCCCCGTAACTCCACGTGTTTACCCTGCTAATCCCCCAATACTAACGGTCAATTTAGCACAGTCAATCAATCTTACCTGCATATCTTTGAAGTATGGGAGGAAATCTACAGATGATCTCCTACGGGGCTGCTTGGAGTCAGTGGACGGGTCAGTATTTAAAAACTCTGAACCAGTATACCATTACAGTAACTGACTTCATTAATAAGTGTGTAGAAGACTGTGTGCCAAAGAAGCAAATCCGTGCATTCCCCAACTGGATACCATGGATGAACAGGGATATCCACTGCTTGCTGAGGCATTCAAGTCAGGCGATACTGACCTATACAAGAAAGCCAGATAAGATCTAAGGAGATCCATCAAAGATGCCAAAAGACAATACCGGACCAAACTAGACTCCCAGGCTAGCCACACCGATCCCCATTGATCATGGCAAGGTCTTCAAGACATAACAGGCTACAAGATGAAGGCATGTAAAATCGCTGGCTCCCTGATGAGCTCAATGCATTCTATGCCATTTTGAGCAAGAGGTCAGTGAGAGCATGCCCTCCACCCTGGAAACCCCAGATGAACCTGTATCTGGAGGCACCATTGCAGGTGTCAGAGCAGCTTTCTTGAAGGTCAACCCACAGAAAATGACTAGCCCAGATGGGGTACCCGGACATGCACTCAGATCCCATGTGCATCAACTGGCGGGGGTATTTACAGACATCTTCAACCATCTCTTTACAACAATCTGAAGTCTCTATCTGCTTCAAGAAGATGACCATCATCCTGGTACCGATGAAAAGCCACGCAGTGTGCCTTAATGATTATTGGCTGGTAGCTCTAACATCCATCATCATGAAATGCTTCGAAAGGTTAGCCATAGCACGAATCAATTCCAGCCTCCCGGACTATCTGGATCCACTACAGTTTGCCTACAACCGCAACAGGTCCACAGCAGAAAGCACTTCCCTGGCCCTCAACCCTGGAATACCTAGATAACAAGGACACCTATGTCAGAATCCCATTTATTGACTACAGCTCAGCCATCAACACTATTAATTCCATGAAACCCATCTCCAAACTCTGCGGCCTGGGCCTTGGTACCTCCATCTGCGACTGGATCCTGAACTTCCTAACTCACACACCACAATCAGTAAGGATAGGCAATAACACTTCCACCATCATCCTCAGCGTAAAGGAGAACATGCCCCCGTTTACATCAATGGGAACGAAGTAGAAAGGATCGAGAGCATCAAGATTTTAGGTGTCCAGGTCACCAACAACCTGTCCTGATCCCACCATGTCGGCACTGTAGTTAAGAAAGCCCACCAATGCCTCTACTTTCTCAGAAGACTAAGGAAATTTGGCATGTCAGCAATGACTCTCGCCAACTTTTGCAGATGCACCATAGAAAGTATTCTTTCTGGTTGTATCACAGCTTGGTATGGCTCCTACTCTTCCTAAGACAACAAGGAACTACAAAAGGTCATTACTATAGCCCAATCCATCAAACAAACTAGCCTCCCATCCAATGACTCTGTCTACACTTCCCACTGCCTCAGCAAAGCAGCCAGCATAATTAAGGACCCCCCACACCCCAGACATTGCCCCTTCCGCCTTGTTCCTTCAGGAAAAACATACAAAAGTCTGAGATCACGTACCAACCGACTCAAGATCAGCTTCTCCCCTGCTGCTGTCAGACTTTTGAATGGACCTAACTTGATCTTTCTCTACACCCTAGAACTGAAACATTACATTCTGCACTTCTCAATGAATGGTATGTTTTATCTGTATAGTGTGCAAGAAACACTGAATGCTAATACTTGCGACAATAATAAATCAAATCAGAGCACCCAGAAGAAACCCACGCAAACAATGTATAAACTCCACACAGGCAGTAATTCAAGACTGGAATTGAACCCAGGTCTCTGGTGCTGTGAGACAACAGTACTAATCACAGTGCTACTGTATCATCCCATACATCAATCGCCAGTTTATAGAATAATGGTTGCTTATGATGACTGGGTCATACTATTATTTAACTAGATAGGTAGAACATTGCACTCCAGATCAGATGGATCAAAGGTCTACTTATAACAGTGATCAATGGCACTAATCCCAAAAAACAGCCGACACAAAAACCCAATAATTGACAGAGTGAGACAGAGACAAAGATCGTTTATAACATAAATCAACATGTTTGGTATCCTTTCAGATTAATACAAGCGGCTGCAATAGCATCTTTAGATAGAAGAGCAGCGTTGATTCCTTAGACCAAACTATTAAAATAAGGAGTGCTTGAGGGTAGACAGCTTTGTGTGTGAAAGAGGGTACCAGTTTTTGGAAAGGAGATGTGAGAATTACAAAGGAGGCTGAAAAAGATAGTGAGATCAATATATATTGATGGTTCCAATCCCAATCTCTTCTCATCTCTTAACCTTCCTAGCTGTACTAAAGCCTTCAATTTTTGAGACAAAAAATTTCCATTATCCACCGATCAGCAGATCAAGACATAGTAATTCAGCTGTTACTGTGCAAAAGAACAAAGGGTTATGCAAACCATGATGGCATTCAATGGACAATAATGAATGTTCTTTAGAATCACAAGAATGAAAGTGAATAAGATTGCAAGGCGCAAGGTTCAAGGTTCAGGTGGCACAGTGGTTAGCACTGCTGTCTTCCATCTCCAGGGACCGGTTCAAATCCGTTACAGTCTGTTCTGAGTCTACACATTCTCCCCGTATCTGCGTGGGTTTCCTCCGATGCTCCAGTTTCCCTGGGATTTGGAAGGCTAGAGGTAACTTCAGTGAAGTTGTCGAGGTTTTAAGGGGAATGGACAGAGGGAAACTCCATGGCCGGCAGGGTAGCACAGTGGTTAGCACTGCAGCCTCACAACACTGAGGATCCGGGTTTGATTCCCAGCTTGGGTCACTGTCTGTGTGGAGTCTGCACATTCTTGTGCCTGATAAATAAACTTAACCTAAAATGATGTGAGTATGACTGATATCATTCTGCCATACCTACTATTCTGATGGCCCTCATAATAAAGTAATTCACTATACCTGGCATCTTATTCAGTAGAGCCAATTTTACTTCTACAATTATAGTTGTATCTGACGGCCTGACATCTGATCCTTTTCTCAATTAAGTTATGGGCTCCTCTGGACTCAGTCCTCTCCACAACTCTTCCTTATATCAGGGACCTATGAAAAAATCCCTGACAAGACTGTTAACTTTAACTAAAAAAAAATCCCAGTGACCAGATTAAAGGTCAACGTTTCAAGTTTTTCAAGTTTTTACTTTAACAAACAAACTAAAAGCAACAATGACCAGTTATACATTGTACCGCACTCACCATGGAATTACAATCCCTGGAGGAAACAGTCCACACTTGCTCCCAATTTCCAGTGGGTTCATGTTTCCCCGTTTTCTGCCAGGTGGTAACTTCCTGTGACCATTTTAAAGGCATTGCCTCAGTTTTTGTAGTTTCCAAATCCACTACTAGCTTAAAGTCATCAATTTTTCTCCATTACCCCATTCAAACCCCCCACACTCAGCTTCCCCAGCGTGCCAGGATGAGTTTCCAGGGGTTACTTAGATGGCTGCAGCATGCACCCCCTCAACCAAAGACTTTCCACCCTCCAAAAATCACACTTTGGCATCTCGCAGAGAACTCACAACTTCCCTCTGCTAACTACAATAACCGCAGTTCTTTAATCTTCTCTTCTGCCGCAAAAGCCTGCTGACAAAGTCTGTTCGCTGTCAGCACAGCTGCCCTTGCCTTTGTTTCCAGGTGAGAGAACTTTGCATCTTGCTCAGCCAGTCTCGACTTGGGTCCCTCTTGCCCCCAAAGAATCAAGTCACCCAGTTTGAATTTCGAGCCAATGCTACTCTACCTTAAACTAAACAGTTTAAAACATCATCTTATAAATTTATTAGTGTCAAAGTAGGCTTACATTTACACAACAATGAAGTTACTATGAAAACCCCCTAGTTGCCACACTCCAGCACCTGTTCAGGTACACTGAGGGTAAATTTAGCATGGCCAATGCACCTAACTAACATGTCTTTCCAACTGTGGAAGGAAACTGGAGCACTCAGAGCAAACCCATGCAGAAGGGCCGAATGTGCTCCACACAGGCAGTGACCCAAGCCAGGAATCTAATCCGGGTCCCTGGTGCTGTGAGGTAGCAATGCTAACTGCTGTATCACCGTGCCACCCACAACATACGTGCATTACTGAATCTGATGAAAGACAAAGATGTTTTACAACCCTTCTAAGCCAGTTAGAACAATTCTCAAGGCAATCATAGAATGGAAACCCCACAATGCAGAAAGAGGCCATTTGGCCTATCGAGCCAGCACCAACAACAATCCCACCCAGGCCCAATCCCAGTGGCCCCAATCTAATTTACCTGACACTAAAGGGCAATTAACATGGCCAAACAATCTAACCTGCACATCTTTGAAATGTGGGAGGAAACCGGAGCACCTGGAGGAAACCCATGTAGATACTGGAAGAATGAGCAAACTCCACACAGTCACCCAAGGCTGGAATTGAACTGGGGTCCCTGGCACAGTGAGGCAGCAGTGCTAACCACCATTACCACTGACATACTGTGGAGGCTAGAAATCTGAAATAAAACAAAAATGCTGAAAATATTCAAGAGGTCAGGCAGCGTTTGTAAAGAGAAAAACAGAATTAATGGCTGGAATTTTACCACCCCACCCGCCACGGGATTCAGAGTGGATAAGGGATGAACCATGGAAAGGTCTCGGGCGGGATTTTACAGTTTCAGGACAAGTGAGGCCGTAAAATCCCACTCAAAGTTTAAGGTTGATGACTTTTCATTAGAACCATAATTAGAACAAAATAAAATCAGTTCATCTTACTTGCATAAATCGATGGATCATGAAGCAACATTTAGCCAGACAAAAAGCAATAAGGAACTTGCTGTTCTGCACATCTCATTAATGTAATCACACCCACAGCAATAAAATGCAAGGCAGAAACAAAGAGAAAAAGCAAATAATTGTTCCAAGATTCATCTTAAAACTGCAAGTCGCTTTCGTGCATGTACCAACAATAATCAAAATTATTTACTGTATGTTACATCTTTGATTTGCTCAATATTAATTATATTTCAGCACTCCTCTTAGGAACAGGACTTCAAAACACACAAGGCACTTGTGTATGGCCACTACTCAATGCTGCCAATTTTCCCAGGATTCATGCAGCTGATTGCAAAATCAGATCCCAAGAGACTCCAAAGCAGTTTTTGTGTTCCCTTGAGGATGCCAATTACACAGGTCTACATTTTGCATACAGGAGCCTTAAGCAAGACCCTGGGAATATAAAAATTCCTATAGAACGTAGATCTAACAACATTAATACTCGATCTGTGCTGAATGTGAACTTGAGACACTTGCACATTTTCCAAGATAGAAATCCGAGAATCACAGATAAACATCTTCCCGACTACAAGAGGCTACAAGCACAATTTGCCAAAGTGGTTTTAGGCTCCATATATAGCTGAAATTCAAAACTGCACACAGCAGCTTTAAGTTTCTTCCCAGATTGGCTGATCTTTACTTAAGTGGTGACATGTTGAGCTAACAAGTGCACAAATTAATTCATTGAGAGCCAATGCCAGCATTCTGTCTCACCCTCCCTACTGGACATGTGAAGTGCATTAATGCACATTTGAAGAAGGTCCATACATTCAACCAATTGCACACTAATAAAAGAGAATGCTGTCTACTTCACATATTGTTTAATGGAATTTTCTTTTCTCTGGTCTAATAATGACTGATGTGGAGATGCTGGCGTTGGATTGGAGTAAACACACAAGAAGTCTCACAACACCAGTTTAAAGTCCAACAGGTTTATTTGGTAGCAGAAGCCACTAGCTTTCAGAGTGCTACTCCTTCATCAGGTAAGTGGGAGTTCTGTTCACAAACAGGGCATATAAAGATACATAATCAATTTACAAAATAATGATTGGAATGCACGTCTTTACAGGTAATCAATTCTTAAAGGTACAGACAACGTGAGTGGAGAGCGGGCCAAGCACAGGTTAAAGAGATGTGTATTGTCTCCAGCCAGGACAGTTAGTGAGATTTTGCAAGCCCAGGCAAGTTGTGGGGGTTACAGATAGTGTGACATGAACCCAAGATCCTAGTTGAGGCCATCCTCATGTGTGCGGAACTTGGCTATCAGCCTCTGCTCAGCGACTCTGCGTTGTCGTGTGTCATGAAGGCCGCCTTGGAAAACCCTTACCCGAAGATCAGAGGCCAAATGCCCGTGACTGCTGAAGTGTTCGCCATGATGTAGATGTGCCGGCATTGGACTGGGGTAAACACAGTAAAAAGTCTAACAACACCAGGTTTAAGTCCAACCGATTTATTTGATAGTACACTCACTAGCTTTTGGGTTAGTCCCTTCGTCAGGTGAATGGAGAGTTCTGGCCTCAGACAGAGCATACTCTCCATTCACCTGACGAAGGGACTAACCCGAAAGCTAGTGAGTGTACTATCAAATAAATAGGTTGGATTTAAACCTGGTGTTGTCAGACTTTTTGAAGTGTTTGCCAACAGGAAGAGAACACTTTTGCCTGGTGATTGTCGAGCAGTGTTCATTCATTCGTTGTTGTAGCGTCTGAATGGTCCCCCAAATGTACCATGCCTCTGGCCATCCTTTCTTGCAACATGTTAGGTAGACAACGTTGGCCAAGTTGCAAGTGTTGTACCATGTATCTGGTGTACTCTTCATCATCCAGTACTTCCCTGGAGCGGAGAAGCTATGACATCTTCACCACAGCCTTCAACATGTCATTAATGAAGACGAACGTATTGCCAAGGTCATTCCCACAACCCCACTTCTTGCCTTCAAACAACCACACAACCTCAAACAGACCATTGTCTGCAGCAAACTACCCAGCCTTCAGGAATACAGTGACGACAACACCACACAACCCTGCCACAGCAACCTCTGCAAGACATGCCGGATCATCGACATGGATGACATCACACGTGAGAATATCTTCCACCAGGTACACAGTACATACTCTTGCAACTCAGCCAACATTGTCTACCTAATATGCTACAGGAATGGATGTCCTGAAGCATGGTACATTGGGGAGACCATGTAGATGCTGTGACAATGGATGAACAAACACCACTCGACAATCACCAGGCAAAAGTGTTTTCTTCCTGTTGGGGAACACTTCAGCGGTCACGGGCATTTGGCCTCTGATATTCAGCTAAGCGTTCTCCAAGGCAGCCTTCACGACACACGATAACCCAGAATTGCTGAGCAGAGACTGATAGCCAAGTTCCACACACGAGTACAGCCTCAACCGGGATTTTGGGTTCATGTCACACTATCTGTAACCCCCATAACTTGCCTGGGCTTGCAAAATCTCACTAACTGTCCTGGCTGGAGACAATACACATCTCTTCAACCTGTGCTTGGCCCTCTCTACGCTCACATTGTCTGTACCTTTAAGACTTGATTACCTGTAAAGACTCGCATTCCAATCATTATCTTGTAAATTGAGTTTGTATCTTTGTATGCCCTGTTTGTGAACAGAAATCCCACTTACCTGATAAAGCAGCAGTGCTCTGAAAGCTAGTGGCTTCTGCTACCAAATAAACCTGTTGGAGTTTAACCTGGCATTGTGAGACTTCTTACTAATAATGACTGGACGTACTTGAGTATGTGGTTTGAGAAGGCAATTAATTGATATCGATCACATAATTTTTTATTTAGAAAATTCAATTAATACGACTTCCTGCTGCATCAATATTAATTAGGAAGTGTAGCTGCCTTCACAGAGTTCTATTCCATTCATATTGCTAAATAGTTTTGGTAATGAGGTACTGCATAAAAAATAAATATATGATAATGGAATATTTCTTGTCTCTGTCTGCATGATAAAGCTATTTTCACTGTGGCATACAGAAAGCAAGCAGTGTATGTTGTTTCTTGCATTAAAGACTGCTGACCTTGACTTGTGAGTACTGTTTCTTGTTATTTCTTATTATTCCCTGATATAGAGCGAAGCAGAGTCTTCCAACTGCCGGTAACATGCACAAACACAAACACGGATTTCAATTCACTTCGTGAAAAATGCAATTCATACACTAATATATTGATTGCAATTATTACCTACTGGCAATTATGATGCTAGTTTAAATCCACCATGTCAGAATACGATTTCAGAAATGTCACAAATACAATAGTTACGAATATGTATGCATTATTAATACAGCAATCACTCATAAATCACAATACCCTAAGTTGCAGGTCAATGTTTGTTACAGAGGTTCTCAGCATTCCATGCATTTTTTGATGTTAGCATTACTCAGAAGCTTTCAAATTGAATTAGAATTAGGAACCAGTGCTTTGCATTGGATAGTGACTGCAGCAGAACATAAAGCCCTAAACAATTGATTTTTCTATATCATTTGAGATGCTTTAGACTTGTATGTATTCAGCTTGGACCAGAGGAGATTGACGGTTGTATATTAACTCCCTGTGCTTACAATAGTAATTTCAGCACTCCCATAACAATTGTTGAATAGCAAATTCACCTTCACATTGACCTATAATTTTGCTATAGATTTAGCAGTATAAGGAGAATAGATTTAGCAGTATTGAGTGCACCGGGGCCAGTCACCTGTGAGCAGAATTAAACAAGCACCTGATCCAAGCATCTTTTGTGGCCCAACACAACAGGGAGGTGGTGGCATAATGGTAATGTTACTGGACGCGTAATCCAGAGGCCCAGGCTAATGCTCTGGCAAACCAGATTCAAATCCCACTGCAGCTGGTGGAATTTAAATTCTATTAATAAATCTGCACTTAAATGCAAGTATGATGGTGACCACAAAACCACAGTCGTAACCAAACCTATTGGGTTCACAAAAGCCCAAAAGGAAAAGAAATCTGCCATCCAGACTGATAACAACGTGGGTGACTCTTAAATGGCCTAGCAAGACCCTGAGTTGTTACCAACTGTTACAAAGGCTGAAAGGAATGAAATCTAAACACCATATGCAACAGTGGTGCATCCTCTTCATAGACTATAGCATTGCTAAACACTGTGTCACTAATTGGCACATGATTGCATAGTGGTTTGCACTGCTACCTCACAGCACAGGGGCCTGGGTTCGATTCCAGTCTCAGGTCACTGTGTGGAGTTTGCACGTTCTCCTCATATCTGCGTGTGTTTCCTCTGGATGCTCCAGTTTCCTCCCACTCCAAAGATGCATGGGTTAGGTTGACTGGCCATGCTAAATTGCCCCCAAGTGTCAGGGTAAATTAGCACGGTAAATGCATGGGGTTATGGGGATAGGACCTGGGTGGGATTGTTGTCAGTACAGGCCTAATAGGCAGATTGGCCTCTTCCTACACTGTAGGGATTCTATTCTAAAAGTCTATAATTCTATGAATTTACTAGTTAAGCAACAGCTTGACATAGTCATACTCACAGAATCATATCTTACACATCCCTGGAGGCAGCATAGTGGTATACAATCAGGAGGGAGTTACCTTGGGAGTCCTCAACATTGACTCTGGAATCTATGATGTCTCACGATATCAGATCAAACATGGGCAAGGGAACCTCCTGCTGATAACCACATACCAACAACACCACCCAGGTAATGTCCTGTACACAAAAATACAGGATAAATCTAACCCAGCTCTCAACCATCAGCAAAGTTGATGTCATCAAAAGTGTTATCAAGTGCCTCTTACTCAGCAATAATCCACTCACAGATATTAAGTTGGGTCCCACCATGGCCACTCAGCTCCTGACTGCTTTTCAGCCTTGGTCCAAATATGGACAAAAGAGCTGAACTAAAATGAAGGAGTGACTGCCCTGGCATAAAGGTGACACTTAACACTCGAGTGTGGCATCAAGAAGCCCTTGCAAAACTGGAGTCAATGGGTATCAGGGTGAAAACTCTCCACCTGGCAAGAAGCAATATGGCTGTGGTTGTTGAATCAATCATCTCAGTGTGGGGATACTGTTGCATGAGTTCTTTAGCATAGGGTCCTAGGACCAAGCATCTTCAGCTGTTTCATAAACAACTTTTCTTCCATCATAAGAACAGACCTAAGGATGTCTGTGTGTTCAGCACCATTTGTAACTCTTCGGATACTGAAGCAGTCCATGTCCAAATGCAGCTAGACCTGGTCAAATCTGGGCTGATAAGTGGCAAATAACATTCATATCACAGTGAAGTGCTAGGCCAGGACTATCTCCAACAAGGGAGGATCTAACCATCACCCCATGACATTCAGTGGCATTACTATTGCTGAATCCCCCACTATCAACATCCTGACCAGAAACTGAACTGGACTCGCCATATAAATACAAGAGCAGGTTAGAGGCTAGAAATCCTGAAGCAAGTAACTCCCTCCTGACTCCCCAAAGCCTGTTCACCATTAGCAAGGCACACATCAGGTGTGTGCTCAAATACTCCCCATTTGCCCAGATGAGTGCTGTGCCAACAATACTGAAGAAGTTTGATGCCATTCATGACAGATGGCAATTTGCTCGAATGTCACCACACCCACCAGCATAGCTATCCACTCCCTCCACCATTGATGCACAACAGCAGCTGTGTGTACTATCAACAGGATACACTGCAGCAACACATCAACCACCTCTTTAAGAGCAATGGCAGCATATGCATAAGAACAGCCCCAACTGCCAATTCCCCTCCAAGCCACATGCCATCTTCACTTGGGGCTACAGTCACTGTTTTTTCACTGTCATCGGGTCAAAATATTAGAATCCCCTCCCTAACTGCACTTTGGGTGTACAACAGGGCAGCTCGCTGTCACCTTCTCAAAGGATCAGCAATAAACACTGGCATAGTCAGCAACGTGCATATCCCACAAACAAATATATAAAAAAAGTGGATTCTGCACTGCATTAGACTCAAAAATCAGCCCTCATTCCTGCTAATTCTGACTCTCTCGAATTCTCTCCTTAAATCTTTCCAGCCCCTCCTTGAGTTTAAAATCCTTTCTTTGACCAAGAATTTGATTTCTCCTTGGATCAATGTGCATTTTTTTGATTCTGTGAAAGGCTTTTTCTTCCATCAAAGGACTCAATCTTTTGTTATTGTCATTGAAAAAATATTATTTCTGTATCACAATTCCGCACATACATTGTTAAGAGGATAAAACCAATTAACAATACCAAGAGAAATACAATAAGGAGTTGTCATTAAATAATGCATAGGCTTTCTTTCCAACAATTGAAGACATGTTTTATTGAATAAAAGCTGTGAATTATCTTGTGGCCACAATCAGTCTCTGGAAGACACAGTGCTATTGTTTTGTATTCGAATATTAATTTTACGCTTCCTTCCCACTTTAATTGCCAGTTTATTGTCTTTTTGATTGACAAGAAATAAAACATTTCCAACTATTGATGATTGCTACCTAATCTTTGGCACTTTCAGAACTTTTACTTGGCTCTGCAATGATTGTCAATCAGTGTTGGCTTTGTCTGACAAAACTCTATTTTGTGATTGATTGAGTTCCTGCACTTAACCAACTGATGGGAATGGAAAAGCAGACGGGAAGCTGTGGCAAATTTATCAGGATGTCAAAGTCCTGCAAAAAGAAAAGACTTGATTTCATCAGGCATCCTTGATTTGATTAACAAGCCAATCTACAATGGATTCAGAACCCAACATTTACATTTTCCCCTGACATCTCTGTAAATAGAATTGAAGTCTTTACTTGACTTTCTAGCCCATACTTCTGAGTCATCAACACACATTACGGCTACAAATTCATTTGTGCTGATTTTTGGGCTATGTTTGGCAGCCTGCCAGTATCCATTCACATCAAGGTGACCAAGACTAAATCTGTGTCCCTAGCTCATCTGAATGATTGGGGTACTGGCTGATGCACCTCCAACATGGCTCTTTGCTCCTTAGTGTTGCAGGTGAGCTCTGCACACAGGAGGTAACTCCCTCCCCTCTAGGATGGTTTGTTGATCCAAGGTACAGGCAGCTTGTTTTTTTCCCTGCTGTTCAAAGATCTCTGCAATAGAATTGAACAGCAAGATCTATAGGCAGAGTGGTGCCTCTAGATTAGTGGTGCTGACAGGCAAAAGGGGACGAAACATGATCCCATGGGAGGGCTGGGAAGGAGACCCATAAGGGCAGCAGTCAGGAGGAAGTGGACGTAGATGGTCTGAGAATTCAGCCCCTGGAATCTGGACCATGTGGACCTAGCAGCTCTGCCACATGAGGTCAAGTGATTTCATGCAGGTCAGTGAATGTATCTCAATGATATTTTCCACTCATAACCACACCAAGCACTCACACTGCTCAATGCATCAAAACACCCATCACTCACCCACCAATGTTTCCTGGAACTCAGGCAATGCCCATAACATCCAAACACTCCCCCTCATCCTTGCAGCAAACCCATCTCTTGTAACCTCCATGTATCTCCAGCTATGGCAAGCACATCATCCAAACACCAGTCAGTGCAATCACTGACAATCTTCCCTCTTTCTTGCAGGACAAAGCAGCACAAAACAGAAGGGAGACAGCAGAGTGGACAAAGATGCTGCACCTCCTGAATCCTCCAGCGGAAATGGTTCTCCAAGTCATGCAGTCAGCTGTAACCATTTGACTTTGCAGAGAACAATCAGGATGAAGGCTTGTCTTTGCCTTATGCCCTTCTCAACTCCCAGCTCACTCTCATTCTGCTATTTGGCTGCTGATGGCACTTGCCAGCCCAAGCCCTTCCTTTCCAGTTTCTGCTTTCAGACATTCAAACACTGTCCAGAGCTGGAGAAGGAGGAAGGAAAGCTACAGCACAGCATTAGTGAAGAAGCATCACCATTAGCTCACAGCCATCAGCTCAGATACTGACACTGCACCTGCCTTGGAAACAAGTACAAAGTTGGGATCAACACACAATGAATCAGTGGGCTTTTTGCAATCAGGGCAGGATGGAAGGATGGTCAATTTGTCAGCTAAAAGGAAGGCAAGGTTTCAGACAGTTCTGCTGCATAAAACTCAATGGGCAGGGTTTTCTGGCCACCCTCACCTCAAGGCCAGAAATTCCTACCCAAGGTCAACAGACGTTTGAATGGTCTGTCCCTGCCTGTTAAGGTTCCTGTGGCGGATGGGACGGGAAATCTCTGCCCAATAAGCGCAAAGCTATACAGGTTAGGTGGACTGGCCATGCTAAATTGCCCCTTTGTGTCCCTAGATATGTAGGTTAGGTAGTCTAGTGGAGTAAATTAGTGGGGTAAAGGGCTGGGTAAAGGTGCTCTATCAGAGAGCTAGTGCAGACTCGATGGACTGAATGACCTCCTCCTGCACTGTAGGGATTCTATGATTCTTTTAGGTGGATTTTTAAAAGCGAGTGAGCTTGGATATAATTCTAGCTGTTTTCTTTTCTTACTGGTAAACAGATGAATTTGCCAGCTGGACACTGTCAGCCAGTTTGAACCTAATACATTATAGAAGACATGCAGATTCATCCCTTTGTGGTTTTGTAACACTCCAGTGCCTATGTGCTGCTAACATCATTTAGAATGCCCTGATCACTGTCAAATGACTTTGATTAAAGTCAGAAAGGCTCCTGAAGGAAATATCCAAACTGAAGTCAACATACATTTCGTTAAACCAACCAGTTACTGGCCCTATTTTGCTACTTTCACTGGGGTTGGCCACAAAACATGCCAGATCTGTTCAAATATAAAAACAGACTTTATTTTAGGCAGCTTCCTTTACTGTGAAAACTGCTTTATTAATTTTCAGGTTTGCCTTGTAAAGAGCTGAGGATTTTACTCTCTCAGTTCCTCACAAAATGCAAATAATGATAATAACAATCAATGCCACTGACCGGTGAAGATTGAACACAACCTGAAAAAAAAAAGTAAAACGGCATTGCTTATTTCTACAACAGTAGCTGGGAACCGGTCAGTCTCTCAAACCATTGATGTTATTTTGCCTGCCTCTGCAAGCTGCTGTCACGGATGCACATTAGAGCAACTTGTTTTGGCCATGTACACAATCTCCCCACAGCAGGTGCACCAGTCTTCATGTACGCAGTTTGCCATCAATTCTGCATGTATCATCAGCGCCAAGATGTAATTATAAGCATACCATAAGACTGCAGCAGAACACTGCCTGGATAGGCAGATAATAAATACCCCAACACCCCGTAACAAAGAAGACCCACTCTCAAACTTAAAGGATCCACGGCCAATATATATATATATCTCTTAAGAAGTGCCATAGGCTGGCTGTCTACAACTTACTGCTCTTACCAATCGCATTTAGATTTGCTGTCCCATGCAAGACTAGAAACATGGCAACAAATCTTCAATGCAGTGTAAACAATGGAGCTTAAAATCTAAGATAAAGGCAAAGGACTGCAGATGCTGAAATCGGAAACTGCTAGCAAACCTCAGCAGGTCTGACAGCATCAGTGGAGAGAGAATAGAGCTAACATTTCGAGTCTGGATGACCCTTCATCAGAGCTGAATATTTAGGTGGTCTGGAAGTCTCACTCTGGCAGTTAGGGAACAGGAAGAAAACCCACGTTGGAAAGATTAAGGACTCAGTGTGAACTATAACAATTGTTTGTGTGAAAGATGAAAGGCTGAGTTAAAGGAGCCACTCATGGAACTTGTTAAAAATACAGAAAGGAAATACTATGATTTGAAATTCAAGTGAGATAAATTTAAACAAAAGAAAAAAATAACAAGTAAATAGACAAAAGTGGACAGAGAAATTTTGAAATGCATGGGCACTTAAATCATTTACAGTTGACATAAGGCTTTATTAGCAAGCAATTATTTATAATTCTAATCAGTAAATCTTCTTCCCTGACTCAGATAGTCTCCCACTTTTTTCTGCAAATATTGATAAGCAAATCAGCTCATGAGATTGCACAATTCCATTTGTTATTACAGTTCAGGATTGTATCATATTTTATCCATTGCAGCAATCTGAAGATCCCAATTTGATTAATTGAGTTTTTGATTAGTAAATTAAAAGATGAGTAATAGTTACCATTGTTGATCAGAGTTACTTATCAAGAGATAAAAGCTACAAAATTCCATGGTTTTAAACAAACAAAATAGACTTTGTTGTACAAAGTCAGGAAAATGGCACAGTGATTAGCACCGCTGCCTCACAGCAGCTGGGACCTAGGTTCAATTCTGGCCTCAGGTCACTGTCCATGTGAGTTTGCACATTCTTCCTGTCTCTGCTTGGGTTTCCTCCGGGTGCACCGGTTTCCTCCCACACTCCAAAGATACGTAGGTTAGATGGATTGACCGTGCTAAATTAACCCTAGTGTCAGGGGATTAGCAGGATAAATATGTGGGGTTACGGGATTAGGACCTGGGTGAGGTTGTGGTTGTTGCAGACTCCTTGGACTGAATGGCCTCCTTCTGCACGGTAGGATTCTATGATTCTAATTTACAATATCTATCTTGTACTCTAACATCGGAGATAAGTAGGAATTTGCAGGTTACTTGTGGTCAAACAAACCAAACTGAACAATAAATGGCAGGTACAACTAAGACAGATCCTATAACTTTCTCAACAATCAACTCAGATGCCAAGGTCCATGAGGAATTACACAACCTCATGAAAACTTGGATCTCCTTACAAGGGAATGCAAGCATTCACTTTCAAAGGTTCCATTAAAGTCTGCACTGACCCAGACTATATCAACGAAGGTTCAAAGTTTTCTCCGAAAGCTGCCTTCCATGGGATTCACAAAGCTACACTCCAGCACTGACTCATGAGCACAGTTCCAGCTCTTCAGCCTCGCTGAGCAGAACAGTAATGGCCTGCCACATGGAGTCAACGACCTTCTGCTGCCTTTTTGGCTCCCCACACATTCTCTGAGCCCTACCTTCACGAAGCCAACATACAACATCTGGATTCTCTTTCTTTGCTGCCTCCGCAGTGCTTCCCCTGCTTCTCTGGATCATCCCCAGGTTCTCCTTTAGGGGGCTTGCTGGTTCTCCTTTCTGTTCCGGGACTCCCTTGTTATGTCACCAAAACTGGTCATGTGGTTGTTTTCACACCACGTGGGCACATTGCCTGACCCCTGCAGCTATCAAAAGTAATGCCAAAAACTGAGCTTGCACCACCTATCACCCTGTTGCGATCCCCACATGCACCAGAACTCTTGGGCCTAGCCAGAAAATGTGGGCTCAGCCTCAGTCTGAAACAGGTGAAAAAGACAGACAGCAATGTGTTTATGGAGGATGATGGGAGTTGTTCCTTATGTTCATATCCCCTGTTTACTGATCAGTGATTCTTATTGGCAAATGCAAGCTGCGGAAGGGGGAGTGGGTGGGGTGAATTGCTGCTATCCAATCCCTGGTAATCTTGTACAAAGAATGGATAACCTGTGGCACTGACAAATCAATTGAATCCTGCAATCCTGTGGAAGATAGTTGGATATCCTAGCAATGCATTCATCACTTGATTTACAGTGCTCAAGTCCAAATGCTCCTCGTCTCAGCAAAACAGCAGAATTAAAGAACAGCTTCCAACGTTTAAAAAGCTGGGTAAGAATCACTGACACTTTGAGTGTTATATACACTGTGCACACAGCTGAAGTTTTTTTTTCTTTGACCAAGCTTTGGACAATCAAAAAGAAAATGAATCAATCCCCCAAATGTGAATTCACACACAAACATTCATTTGGTCTGGCAATATTATAATTTTTGCTCCTGACCCATTTATAAAACGCAACCAATTTTTGAGCAAAAAAAACCATTTTTCAATGCAGCTGTGACTTTGAAAGCAGCTTACTCTGCCATGCAATTTATTTCTGAACAAATCGTTTTAGTAAATGCTAATATTTCGATGATACAAATTGGGACTTACGCTGTGTTAATAACACAGCGCCCGCTGGTTATTACTTGCAACAAAAGGTACAAGCTGAGCACCATTAAATACACTTGTATTGGTTATTATAGCACATCTTCCTCATTTCAACATTTACTAAGATGCTAATATTCTCTCAAATGCTGCATCCAATCCTGGAATATCTGGGTTGTTGCAGGGGAGAATAAAGTTGTTTTTAAACCAAGCTACAATGCGCTTGGTGCTAAATTCCCTGTCGATTTGGTGACACCCTCCCTCGTTAGGAACATTTTAAAGTTCAGTTCAATCAACTTGTACCAGTTGCGACTGCATGCTAGTCAATACTGAAAAGTGAAGACTTCAGAGTGAAACAAAAGTTGCTTTTGCTGTGCAACTATCTTAATGATACGCTGCAGCTTTAATCATGCAGCCAACTTTCAGGTGAGTGTAATCAGTCAGAGAACTTCACTTCAAATTTTACATGAATACATCTCCCTCTTCAAAAACCTTTATGCAAAAACACCATCAACAGCCACAAACTTTAAAAAGTCTCAAGAGTTTCAGTTGAACAGTTCAAACAATCAAGTCAGGGACAAGTAAAATCTTTCACTAGTTCTATACAGTGCTTTCTTTCATTCTTTCACGGAAACGATGATGCCGACAAGGCCAACATTTATTGCCCAACACTAATTGGCCTCGAGAAGATGGTGGTGAGTCACTGTCTTGAATTGCTACAATCCATGTGGTGTAGGTACACCCACAGTTCTGTTATGAAGGAAGTTGCAGGATTTTGGTCCAGCAACAGTAAAGAAATGGTGATCCACTTCCAAATCAGGATGGTGACTGGCTTGGTGGAGAGCTTGCCATACTTTACTGCCCTATCCTTCTAGGAGGTGGAGGGCACAAGTTTGGAAAGTGCCAGCGAAAGAACATTGGCAAGTTGCTGCAGTGCATCTTGTATATGCTACACGCTATCATTACTGTGTAACTGTGGTGGAGAGAGTAAATATTTAAGGTGGTTGATGGGTGCCGATCCAATGGGCTGTTTTGTCCTGGATGTCAACTTCTTGAGCACTGTCACAGCCAAACTCATCCAGTCAATTGGAGAATATTCCATCACACTCCTGGCTTCTGCCTTTTAGATGGTGGGAAGGCTTTTTAGACTGAAGCACACTGCACAATTCCCAGCCACTGACCTGCTCTTGTAGCAACTGTACTGAGACGTCTGGTGAACTTTTTGGTCAACCATAACTCACAGGATGTTGATAGTGGGGATTCAGCAATGGTGACACCATTGGATGTCAGTGAGAGTTGGTTAGATTCTCTCTTGTTGGAGGTGACCATTGTCTGACACTTGTTAGCTCAAACCTGAACATTGTCCCGGTATTGTTGCATACGGACATGGGCTGCCTCAGTCTCTCAGAAGTACTTAACACTGAGCAATCATCCACACTCTAACCTTGTGATGGAAGGAAGGCCATTAATAAAGTAGCTGAAGATTGTTGGGCTGAGAACGCTACCTTGAAGAATGCTTGGAGCTAAGATGATTGGCCTTCAACCACCGTAACCATTTTGCTTTGTGCAGAGATAACTATTGCAAGCGGACAGCTTTCCCCCCCAAATTGCCTTTGCCTTCAATTTTGCTGGCAGCTCCTTGATGCCACACTCAATTAAATGCTGCCTTGATGTCGTGGACAGTCACTCTCACCTTTCACTATTTCAAAACAAATCTCGCACTGTTTTCTCCCTGTCCTTTCTGCTATTTGACAGCAAATAAGGACTCCTTTTATCTGCTGACTCCAAATATTTTTCAGGATACTGTTGCTAGATATGCACCTCTCAAGATTCCTGTTTGTGAGAGACTGATAATCACATACTGAAGACAAATTTGATTTGATTGGATTCTGCTTTAACTTCTCTTACGAGCAGCTTTGGAACCACTATGAGTCCACTCTGTACACTCAGTATCTCCAATGCTGAAATAAATGTGGAGTGGCAAGACTATTCCCTGCTTTTTTTTATTTTATCACAGTGGGCATCACACCCTCCCTGTTGTCATGGACGCTGTATATTCAACTACTGTGTTCCTGACTTGCTGGACTCTCCAGTTAGTTATTCCACCCACCAACCTCCACTAATCTTTCCCTCTTTGTCATGGTGGCAGTTCTCCCTTCATGTCCTTTCCAAGTTCACCATGTCCCTTTCCTATATTGCAAAACTCTCAGGCATTCCCCTGTACCTGACGAGTTCTGTTTAAATTGACGTTGTTGTGGTTAAAGGAATAATAACAGAAGTCTCACTTGATGAAGTCCAATAAATTTTAAAAAGATCAAAAATTCCTCTATTTCATAGAATTATAGAAACCCCACAGTGCAGAAAGAGGCCTTTCGGCCCATCAAGGCTGCACTGACAACAGTCTCAGCCAAGCCAATTCCCCCTTATCCATGCATTTACCCCCTTAATCCCCCTGACACTAAAGGGCAGTTTAGCATGGCCAATCCAGCTAACCTGCACATCTGTTAAATGTATTTAATATAGAGTTGAAGCATTAGCAATAAACCTTCCACATGGTTTGCCACAGAAATGTGAAGGATTAATTTCAGTAGGAGGAACATAGAGAAACAATATAAAATGAAGGACCCAATTCTAAAGGGACTGTAGGAGCAGAGGGACCTGGTTGTATATGTGCATAAGTCATTGAAGGTGGTAAGACAGGTTGAGAGTGCAGTTTATAAAGCATACAATGCCTAGGCTTTATTAAGAGTACAGAGTACAAGAGTTTGGTGATTGTCCCTTTAACGGCAACACAGCAGATTAAGACTCACATGACTTCATGACTGATCAGGATTCAGTGTGGAATCACTGCAAGGTGAGAGAAGCTCTCTTAGCCAAGGGACATGTTGGGAGCAAGCTTCAGCCATGAGGCTGTTGAACAATTTTTATTAACAATCAACTACCTTTGATTTCCACTAATGGAGTCTGTGAAAGTGCATCATTACATGTGGCAATGAGGATAAATTATTTTGACACTGCCTTTGGGCCTGACATCTGTGTGATCATCGGGACCGACCTGGAACACACATAGCAAACGTGAATGCTTTTAACTGCCTATCCTTGCAAGAAAGTATCACATGTACTCCCGTACTATAAGAAATCATCATGGTTGAAGCTTGCTCCCAAAATGTCTCTTGCTTCAGAGAGCTTCTCTCACCATGTGGTAACTCCACATTGAGTCCCGATGATCACACTGGCCACATGGCTCTTAGTCTGCCGTGTTGCCCTTAAAGGGACAATCACCACAAAGAGTAAGAAGGTTATGTTGAGCTCGTCTCAAACACAAGTTCGGCCTCAGTTGGACGCTGCACTTTAGGAAAAGTGTGAAGGCACTGGAGACAGTGCAGAGAAGATTCATGAGGATGGTAACAGGAATGAAGAACTTCAGTAATGAAGTTGGATTGGAGAAGTTTGGGCTGGTTCTCTAGGAAAAATGAAAACTAAAAGGAGCTTTGATAGAGGTATTTAAAATCATGAAGGGTCTAGATGGAGCAGATGGGGAGAAACTGGTCCAAATTGTGTAAGTTTTGAAAAGTAGAGCACTAGCATAAAATGATAAAAAAAAGTAGAAGCAATATGGGGAAAAAAACATTTTCACACAGAAAGTGGTTACGGTCTGAAACGATTGTCTGAGAATGTGTTGGAGGCAAGTTCAATCAAAGCATTCAGAAGGAAATTAGATGTATTTGATAAGGAAGATGATTCAGGGTTATGGGTGAAGGTGATAGAATGTAGGAGGACAGCAGTCAGTGAATTGCTCCTTTGGAGAGATGGGCTGAATGGCTTTTTTCCACAGTGTAACAGTTTTTTGATTCTGGTGATTGTTCCCTCTACTCAATTCAGTTTGAATACTCATACCAGACCATTAATAAATGCAATTCACCCAGGGGGTTTAAACTATTAACCAGTGCAATGGTTTGGACACCAGAAACTTCTTAACAGTTTTCACTATTTGCTGGCTGTAAAAGGCCTTGTGATCGAATGCCAGTTCCCCATTCCAACTGCTCCAACTTCATTATTTATTGGAAATCTCACATTGGGCAGTGGACAGCGTTCTTCAACACAACAGCGTTGTGGCAGGAAAGGTGGCGTTACATCCCAATTTTAACTGTGCTACACCTGATGCCAGCACTACTAATCTCCCAAAGTGTTAACATACTTGACCTAAAGTATTACTTAGATGCACGAGGAAGATTTTTTTTTACACAGAGGGTGGTGTGTGCCTGGAACTCGCCGCCAGGGGAGGTGGTGGAAGCGGACATGGTAGTGGCTTTTAAGGAGCATCTTGATAAATACATGAATAGGATGGGAATAGAGGGAGATGGTTCCTGGAAGGGTAGGGGGTTTTAGTTAAGTCGGGCAGCATGGTCGGTGCAGTCTTGAAGGGCCTGTTCCTGTGCTTTAATTTTCTTTGTTCTGTCATATTATTTATTTGAGCACATAATGTTCAAAAAATCCTTGAAAACAATGGTCAAATCTCAACTGAAGGACTCATCATTTGATTCCCATGTATTCTGCACCTACGTGAGCTGGACAAAGTTAAAAAATAAAAACAGGCAAACCAGTGTACTGTGAACATCCTACCTGATAATATGGAGAATGCATTGGTGTAGGGCATTTTGCATAGTGAAGAAAAATAAATGCTCTTTTGTTTAATTTTCAACCCAGATTGAATTCTCTGAGAGACTTGTTATTTATACATGCACATAATTTTAGCTGTGCGCCAGCAGTTAAAATATCTGGAGCATGGAGCTCTACAAAACCGAGCCATGCCAGTAATAGCACAGCGCTCTGCTTAATCCATATAAGTGACCCGGTAAGAGAGAGGCAGCTTTCACAATAAACAGCTCCGTTTAATAACTGGGTATATCCTGTATGTATGATCCTTACTGATTACACAACAGCCACAGAAAACAAAGCAGCTGACTTCAATTTTAATTCATCAAATGTAACATACCTAACGTATGGTGCTCTAGAATTACACAAAGATATCAAAGGAATACTGCCTCAAAAGCTTGTATGTCAGTACTTGCCTCTATTACTGTGATAATGCTGTGTCTTTAAAAGAAGTATTTTACATCATGTTTCTTGTAAGGGGTAGATTTAAAATTCAGATTTGTTTGCAGGATGCCGAGTTGTCTAGCAAAACCTTTAAACTGACAGCTGGGAGCATAAGGTAAATATTCATTTTTGACCTGGAGTGTTTGTTTGACGCAGAGCTAATGCATTTGTGTTTACTTGGGGGTTTCAGCGTAGAGATTTGGTTATGTTGCGCTTAATGAGATGAACTATGCTTGCAGTAAAGAAATAGTAGGCCCAATTCTCCCATCGCAATCCCCAACTTTTCTGGCAGGTCCGGTCCGGAGAATCGCATGTTGGCCATTGCGTGGGATTCGCGCATGCATCAGGAATGCAAGCACGTCTCCCAGAGCCGGAGGACAGTTGCAGTCGAAACCGGGAAGTGAGGTGAGTCGTTTGGATTTTTTTTAATGTAGCTGAAATATATTTTGCATGTGATTATCAGGCCCAGCACGGAACTTGCCTGGGCCCAATACGATCTCCCACCCTGCCAGGAGTACTTCATTCCTGCAGGGTTTTAGAGTAGCTCCCCACATTTGGGGAATGAATGTGAGATGCCGCCGAAGTGAAGGGGAGCAATCGGCGCCCCCAGAGGGTTGGGCGGCAGGGAGTGGTGCCCCTGGGCATGGGCATCCTTGCAGTGCCAGCCTGTACTCCTGGCATTGCTCAAGCGACAAAGTGCCCATGCCCAGGAGGCACCTTGGCACTGCCCACCAGGCATTGGGTATTTATCCAAGGGGGTGGGGTCTGGGGCGATTGGTGGGGTTGGGAGGTCCCACCGCCACTCTGCATTGGGATCGGTCTAGGCTGGAGAGAGGGCAGCGATTGGGGCAGGGTGGGGAGATGGGATGGTCTGTTGTGGAGGCATTGCGGGCACTCCGGGGGGAGGGGTCAGGGCTAGCCCAGGAATTGTTGTGGGGGCCATGATTGGGGGGGGCGGGGTGGGGAGGTGGTGGTGGTGATGGTGGTGGTGGTGGAGGGACAGCACTGCGGTGGTCCAGGACTGGTGATTGAGCTGGCCAGCAAACAGGAGACTGCCAGGTCAGTGCCACTGCTCATGTGTAGAGTTCTGGAGCCATCAGACTCTGGCAGAAAATCGGCCCTGCCGCCACCACCCCCCGCCCATATTTTTAATTAAATTTACAATTGCGATCTCTGCATTGCACAGAGTGGGGAGATTCAGGTCTGAAGCTGAAAGCAGTCGTGACCTAGAACAATTTTGCCATCATTTCAGTACTTTAGGGAGAATCGCCCCTAGTGTTTTCAGTTTCATTTTAAAACATAAGCAGTTGCTGCCTGGCTGCCTACAGAAAACAGTGTTGCTCTCTCTCTTTCACCAAAGGCTTTTGGAAAGCTCCAAAGCCTGTTAACCTAACACAGCAAGCATGCCTGTGTTTGCTAACTAATTTTAAAGAGGGGGTTTAAGTCTACAAGAGGAATATGACTTGAATTAGAACTCTGAGTGATAGCTTAGTGAAGACTTGTATCTTGTCATGTTTAAGGCTTGTTCAATTGTTAAAGATTAAGCTAATTCATTTTTATAGTTAAACCGTGTTGTTAAATAAAGTTTGTTTTGATAAAAGTTTCCCAGTTGGTCAGTCGAATTGCGCCTCACATGAATGCTAAAAATAGAAAATATTTGGGGTCTACACCAGCTTAATTATGACCTCAAGAAGCGTTTACTGGAGGCTGGTTACTAAGGGTTCATACTTGAGTCTGATGTAGATAGACTTTGCAATGCCTTAAGAAATTTTCAGCCTCCATTAACCTTAAGCAGTGTAAGAGACGTTATCTGGCCAGTCAAAAGAAATACTGCAGATACTGGAAATCTTAAACAGAAAATGCTGGAAATACTCAGCAGGCCAGAGGACATCTGTCAAGACAAACAGTTAACATTTCAGGTCGATTTCCTTTCATAACTCTGAAGAAAGGTCGTTGACCTGAAATGTTAATTCTGTTTCCCTTTCCATAGATGCTACCAGACCATTTTCCACCTTTCCTGTTTTTATTTGAGATTTCCAGCATCCACAGTAATTTTGCTTCTGCTTTTGGTCAGGCACTCAATGCTTGGGAGCAAGGTTGGGGAATTGTGGGCTCAATCAACTAGCATGGTGGAATGAGGAACAAGCCGAGGTTGCCCAGCAATGGGGTGCAGGATGCTTTCAGTGTGGCAAAACTTCACAGTTTTGGTGTTTCTGCAAATCCAATAAATCAAAGTCAGGGACCAGAAAGCATTCCTGAAACGTACTCCTCCCAAGATATGGAAGGTGCAGAAAATGATGGCCCCACAGAGTTCCTTAAGGGAAGTAGCTAGTCTTAATCCAGATGACCTGCAGTTACAGTCCAAGTTCATGGCTTTGATACTATTTTAAAAATTAATACTGGAGCTTCTGTTAACACATTAACAGACGACCTTGACTGGTTTCAGCATATGATTCCCCTCCCATTCATCAGACATCATGGTACAAGGTCCAGAAGATATTAATTTCCAATTAAAGGGAAACGTTTTGCTTCTTTTGGAGAGAATCAATGATCTGTCATCCCTTGCAGCTATGTGCTTCACAATCATTGTATACCTTTATTGAATGGTGGTGTTGGCATATGTCTAGGAATCTTAAAAGAATGATGCTCATCATTTGAACTCACTGCCTTTCATGCAATAACCTTACTGTTTTATTCAACAGCAGTGGACATTCAACCTTCAGAAGGCAAGAACCTACAGCAGTTCTGAAGTTGCAGAATCCTGTACAGCAACTTTGTCTCAGAGTTCACTATCTACAGGAAAGTCCTCTCACTACAGGAGATGAGCTTATCTCATCTCCATATTCTCAGCAAATCTTCCCATTGTCCATGGTGAAGCAGCCTCATACAGACAGAAGTGTGACTCTCTCCCCACTGCCTACAAAAAGTAGTTAGTCCACCAGAACATCTTTGGAAAATTCTCTTTTCTTATCTGACAGTTTTACAGCAAGTTGGCCTTTTCTCCTTTGTTGCCTAACTTCACTGAAATCTCAGATCTTTAATGCCTTTTCAGTCTTTGATATAGCAATGGATGATTCAGTTGTGACTGTCTTTCCAACAGTTGAAGGTCAGTTCTCTTCTAAAGATTCTTTCCAGCGTCCTTCGAGGGAGCAACAAGCTTCGTTAAGTGTCCCAAGAACTTCTCTTCTAGTACTACAAAGGTCCAAAGATCAATCTTTCGATTTGTTTTTTGTTGAGAAGTTATTATCCTTACAGTCCAGCCTTCCAGAAACCTTCACCCAGCTTCCCAGCTATAATGATGAAGTGTTTTTCTATTCTGCAGATGATGATGTCCTACTTGATGCAGAAGAAAACCCTCATGCCTCAAAGATATCTTCCCTAAGGGCAGAGAATACAGAGGAAGATTGAATCCCCAGCATGATGACTTGGGGTAGGAGATGAATCGGAGATAGAGTTGAGTAGGGCAGTTGCAGAATTGCAGTGTAAATAGATAGTCAAAGTTTTATGTTGTTATTGAAATGTGGGGTAGCACAATTCAGGCATATGTGGCATAAAGGGTTCACAGATGGGATATGTTAATGTGGAATAGAGATGATGATGTACTACTGACTTCATCAGTCTGTCAGTCATGTTTTAGACTCTTAAGAGGGAGGTTGCAACATGCCTAAGAGCTACATGCCTATTCTGTAATCAGTTTAACTGTAGTATGAATAAATATGCACCAAGCAAGAACCCATTCCCAGGACTAGAGTCCCAGGTGATAGAACCCAACCTCAGCACAGACAGGTCTCCCAGAGGCAACCTCTTGATTGGTTTATGTTCACACTCACTTCAGGGTTTCAGATCCAGAACTGAGAACAAATGAGGAACATTCAGTCCCCTGCGTTTATCACGACACATCAACAGAACTATCACCGTGCTGCCTAAAAACCTGCAATAAGTTTATAAGAGATTTTCTAGTAAATTGAGTTGTCCATTTGGTTTACTGACATGAAGAGATAGGCCGGGATTCTCCTCGGGATTGTGCTTGAGCAGTGCAACGGGCTAGGAGATACCAGTTTGGGGCCGGTCTCAAGTCCCCTGAACGTTTTTTCTTTAGTGCAATCAGCTGCGTGCCGGAAATTGGAGCGGAGCTGATTATCAACAGAAATGAGAATTTCAATATGATTAATGGACGCAGGAAGGTATTCTCTCCCCTCCCTCGCCCTGCGCGGATGAGTTGTTTCCTCCAGCAGAGTTTATGACTGCTCCCCATGTTCGAGGAACAGGAGTCTTGATCCCGCCGGTGGGGATAGAGGCCATTGAGCCTACCCCCAGAGGTTCGAGGCAAGGGGGGGATGCCCCTTGGGGATTGTCAGCTTGGCACTACCCAAGGGGCTCGCTCCTTGGCTCAAACCTCCCAGCAGTTCCAGCCTGGCACCCGAGCACTGTCCAGGGGGAAAACAGGCACTGCTCACCAAGCACCAGGCAGTTACAAGATGATCAGTAGGTAGTGCCAATTTCCTTGGCCTAGTGGGAGGGTTATTGGTGGGGGCGGGGGGGAATCTGTAGCCACTCTGCACATGGAGTGCTGGGAGACAGAGGGAGGATGACGATCAGGTCTGGTCATTAGGGTGAGAGTTCGGGATTGGGCTTGGGGAGGACTGGTGGGCCAATGATCGGAGGGGTGAGGGTTCTGGGAGGCCAGTGATCAGCGGGGTTGCAGGGCTGGTCAGTGATCGGAGGCTGGCAATGGGTGGGGGGTGGTGGTTGCTACGACTGCACATGCGCTGATTTCCGTGCAGACAGTGGCCCGCTCAGCGCTATGCAACTGGTCTCTCAGGAGGGAATCACTTTAAGGCACTCTGCATTGCTCAGGGTGTTGGAGATTCGTTCTAGTAAATACGCCCAAAAACGGGCGGGAAATACATTTTCCTGCCCATTGGGCACTTTGGTTTTCTTTGGGAGAATCCGGCCACTATCCAGATTCTGGGGAGCTGTATTTTCCAATGTATAAAATGTGTTCTTGTATATATTTAAAGATCCATATCAAACATCCACCCCCAAAATCCACCAAAGGAAATGGACACTCTATAATACTCCTAGAACACTGCATGTCAGAATTTCTCCCTTGTGCACATTTGACCAAATTCAAGTTACAACAAAATAACTTCAAACGGCTGCAAATCAACATGAACAATCATAACCCAATGAAAGTGTTGAGACCTACACCATATATTTCTTCTTTAAGTCAGAAGATTTCAACGCATGTAACCATTAGCCACGCATAGTATGACTAAAAGCCTACAGTCTGGAAAGCTTTTCAATCATTAATACCATAGAAGTCTATTCAAAGGAGCTGAAAATACAAAGTGAGCTTATATTAAAAAAGAGTGCTCAAAAAATTAATTAAACAGAAGAATGACTTTCTTTCTTGCTATTTCTGAAAATCTGCTGATAATGTTGAGACCAATGCGCAAGTCCAACTGGAAGGTGCTTGTAATCGAGAACTGGAGTATGGCCAGTTCTGTGGGCTGAAATTCATCTCAGGTGAGTGATTTGGTGGATCGATGAAAAATAGTGAGGAGACCTGAGATATTATAGCCATGTGTGCAATTCACTTTTACACCTAAAGTTAACATGATTTTTAAAGTCACAAAATTGGACTGCACGCAGAATGTGCGCATGGGCAGTGGAAAGTGCAGACTGGAACAGTAGTCAGCTGTAGGTTTGGGGACTTTGTATAAATGCAGTCTCACAGATACATTTTAACCAAAGAATAGGCTGGTCACATCATGGTGACAACATGAGAAAGAGTCCCCAGTTTCAGTGTTTGTTTTTTTTAAATTGAGCCCTCTCTTCAAATGTGTCAAACTGAATCTTCAAGATTCCCTCTGCAGAAATGCTGAGACAGTTCAAGAGTTTTGTCACGCCTCATCACTATCTAATAGAGCTTGGATTCAGTTTTCCCCTGAAACCATGCACTTGCTGTCAGATTAGTCGCAGGCTCACTTTTTGCGACAGTTATCCCTACTGATTAATGTTTCAGCACAAAAAAAGGATGAAAGATCGTCAAAAAACAACATTTGTTGGTACTGCGACAGTGACCCAATCCTCTTCATTCAACGTAATGTCTGCCCTCACATCAGCTTCTCCATCATTTTATATAATCTAGCAATTTTATATAACACAGCTCCAAAATATAATAAACAAGATAAAGGATCCCAGTTTGCTGACCCTCTAAAATGTACTTGTGTTTCCAACATTTTCCCAGTTAAGATGATGGCTGTATCTAATAACGAGTTGTCTGTTGATTCAATGAGCGGGATTTTCCAGCTGTGTTTGTCCCAGAGCTGGAAAATCCCGCCCGAGGTCGACAGACCTTTGTATGGTCCATGTCCCACCTGCTATAATTTCTGGGGGGGGGGGGGTGGAGATGAGAAAATTCCACCCAATATCTCAGTAAAAATACCATTTGTACACAGTTTTCATATTTATCAGATCGATAACTGGAAGCGATATTAAACAAATCCAATTTTGTCCAAATAGGTAATAGTGTGGAAAAAAGCTCCACAAACGTGGGACATTTCTATACACCTTGCCCTGCCCCTCCTGATGTGGGCACTGTGCCCCTCCCCTCACCGTAGGTACCACATCCCTCCCCTCGCCCCAGACACTCCTCACTGTAGGCATCACATTCCTCACCACGGGCACCGCATCCCTTGCTGCGAAAATACAACCCATAATACAAAGGGTAGGCATTTTACTTTTAATTTCAGAAGGCTGTGGGTTCAAGACCAGAGCAAATCACTTAGGCCGACAGGAATGCCTGACTATCGGAGGTGCTATCTTTCAAACGAGTCATTAACTGAACTCTGTCTGCATTTGTAGATAAACATGAAAGATCCCGTGACACTATTCTGAGAAGGACAGCAAACTCCCAGAGCCCAACATTCAAAAACTGTGTTTAATAAATAATGAAGATGAGTTACATTGAACAAGAAGTCACATTTTACCACAATTATGTCAGCCTATTTATTATCTGTAGGCTTCAGAAATGAAAGAAACTGGTGCATCATTTCCATCCATAAAAGCGGATGGTTGTAGCTGAGTGGATGAGCAAACTGGTTGCAATGTTTCACGGAGCAGTGTTGTAAAATGGTTTCATTTGCTGCTGGCTGCTTTTACTGCTGCACTTTGGGACTCAACTGCGAAAAGAGCCAGTAAATTAGCTGGATAGATTTCCCTCCTGACTGTGACATATGTATGCTTGTAAATTAATACACACTGCAACTAAGGAACGATTAGAACTCATTCAGCAAAACATTCTTTATTTGCGGAGCCAGCAACAAAAGGTTTTGGTGCAATTATAATGGCATAGTGTTAACAGATGTGCAGTCTGTTTCACAAACCTGTTCCAGGTCAAAGTTTAGAATCTGCACACAAAGCACCTCTCTCCCACTCTCCCGCCCACGTAAATGCATGTGAGCTCGGTGCACTTGCATACATACAAAATACAGGACTGAGAGTCAGGAAATCATATCCCACTGGAAGAGTGTGCTTACAAAATGTCAATTGCTTGTTCACTTTAAAAGTACGATTGTTTGTGAATTTGAATTCAGTTAAATGAATCTGATACAAAACGCTGGTCTTTGCATTGGTGAATGTGAAGCTATCGGGTTGTTGTAGAAATGTAACTGGTTCAGTACTTTCAGTTTATTTTTTAGTGTCACAAGAAGGCTTACAATGACACTGCAATGAAATTACTGCGAAAATCCACTGGTCGCCACACTTCAGCACCTGTTCGGGTACACTGGGGGAGAATTTAGCATGGCCAATTCACCTAACCAATGTATCTTTCGGACTGTGGGAGGAAACCGCAGCACCCGGAAGAAACCTATACAGACACGGGCAGAATGTGCAGACTCCACACAGACAGTGACTCAAGCCGGGAATCAACCCGAGTCCCTGGCACTGTGAGGCAGCAGTGCTAACCACTGTGTCACCATGCCGAATGTCCTTTTAAGAAGGAAACAAGCCACCTTTATCTGATCGGGCCAGTTATTCGTCTCCAGACACTCTGTAAGGTGACTGCCAGCTTCAGTTGGAAATGGCTGGCAACCTAAGCTACTCAGTTGTAGAAAATCACTGAACTATAGTAAGGAAAGAATAAAACTGCATGGATCGCCCAGCATCACCCTCGGAATTAGAAATGACAAAGGCACAATCGGCCCAGCTGATGCTGCATTGTCCTCTGAAATGATGCCATGGCGGTACACAGTCAGAAGGGACCGATTCAGAGAGTCTTCAACATTGACTTTTAACCCAGCAAATCTCAAGGCATCAAGTCAAAGGTGGGCATGGGAACTTCCTGCTGATTACCACCAACCACCCATTCCACCAGCTGATAAATCTGTACTCCTCCATGCTGAACACCAATTGGAAGAAACACAGAGAAGCAAGGGCACAGAACTCACTCTGTCGGGGAACTTCAATGTCAAGCACCAAGGGTGCTTGGTAGCACCACTATTGACAGATCCCCTCAGGGTCTTACACGTTTCAATAAGATCACCGTGTATTCTTATTCGGTCCAGTGGGTATAGGCCCAACTTGTTTAGCCTTTCTTTATGAGAGAAACCCTTTATCCTGGGAATGAACTGAGTGAACCTTCTCTGAACTGCTTCTACTGCAATTGTATCCCTTTTCAAATAAGGAGCTCAAAACTTTACATTGCATTTCCAGATGTGATCTCAACAACAGCTGCAGCAAAACTCCATATTCCATTCCTCTTGCAATAAAATTCAGCATTCCTATAGCCTTCCTAGGCGCTTGCTGTGGTTGCACACTAACTTTGTGACTCACGTACCAGAACGACATAACTGATAGACAGGGCTAGAAGTGAAAGAACCAACATTAAGGAAGAATATACTTGGCCTTGTTCTCGTTATCTTGTTGCAGTTATATCTATCCATGGCTGTGTTTGTTGGAATGACCACTGTCCTTATGCGAACAAAGTCCTGCCTTCATACAGATGAAATACTCCATCATATTGTGTGACAGGACCATCAGTTTATGTGGGAACAACAGCATCAGCCAACAATTGGGCGAACATCAGGTGCTGTGAGCCATCAGCAGTAACAGAGTTATATTTTCATATCCTTGTTTTCCAATCTATCCACTGTTTTGCCCTCTCCCTCTCTGCAATCTCCTCCATCCTCACAACCCTCCGAGATAATTGTGCTCCTCTAATTCTGGCTCCTGAGAATCCCCTATTTTACTCACTCTATTATTGGTGGCTGTTCTTTCAGTTACTTAGGCCCTATGCTCTGGAATTCAATTCCTACACCTTTTCACCTCACGACCTTGCTTTCCTCTTTTAAAATGCTCCTTAAAATCTCCCTCTTTGACCAAGCTTTTGTTGATCTGACGTAATATGCTCTTATGTGGTTCAGTGTTATGTTTTGGTTTACAGTGCTCCTGTATAGTGCCGATGGATGGTTTATCACAATACAAGTGCCACTTAAATACAAGTTATCATATTTCACCACAATCTGTAATCGCAAGGGTCCAGCAAACTATCCTCACCCTCCCATCATCATTCAGCCAGGTGATGACCCTGGTTCAATGAAAAGCATAGGAGAGAAATAATAAGCACGGGTGAATAGAAGATGCCAACCAGGTACAGTTACAATGCAGGATTACATACAAACTAAACAGCAGAAGTGGCACGCCGTAAAGAAAGTGCTAAGTGATCACAAAAACTGATCAGATCAAATTCTGTGAAGTTCTGCCACATCCACTTATGAATGATGATGCTAAGATAAACATCTAATGGCAGGTGGGGGTGGGGGGTGGGTCACTCAGTGACATTTCCATAACCAGTGATGAGAGAGCCCAGTGCGTGTGTGGAAACAACAAGCACTCACAACCATCTTCAGCCAGAAGTGTTAAATAGACGATCCATCTTTGCCTCCTCCTGTGGTACCCACCATTATGGAGGCCAGTTCTCAGCCTATTTTGTTTACTTCATGTGATATTAAGAAATGATTAGTAACATAGGACTTAGGAGCAGGAGTAGGTCATCTGGCACTTTGAGCCTGCTCCACCATTTAATAAGATTGTGGCTGATCAGTTTGTAGTCTCAGCTCCAATTTCCTGCCTGCTCCCTTTGTCTCTCAAAAATCCAGCTAATAAATTTAAAGATCTAGCCTCCACTGCTTTCGATCCAAAAAAAAACTCATCTCTGCCTTAAAATGGAGTCCTCTTATTCAATTACCCCAGATTTAATCTCCCTGATAAGGAGAAACATCCTCCTGATATCCACCCTATCATGTTTCGGTATGATCACCATGTATTCTTATTCATTCCAGTGGATATAGGCCCAACTTGTTCAGCCTGTCTTCAGGGGAGAAACCGTTTACCCTGGAAATGAGTTGAGTGAACCTTCTCTGAACTGTTTCTAATGCAATTATATCCCTTTTCAAATAAAATTCAAAACTTTACATTGCATTTCCAGATGTAATCTCACCAACAGCTACAGCAAAACTCCATATTCCATTCCTTTTGCAATAAATGTCAACATTCCTATAGCCTTCCCAGGCACATGCTGTGGCTGCATACTAACTTTATGTGATTCATGTACCAGGACACCCAGGTCCCTCTGTACCACTGAGTTGAGCAATCTGTTTGAATAACATATCGTGTTTCTATTCTTCCTGCCAAGATGAAGTTCACATTTATCCACATAATACTCCATCTGCCAACTTTTTGCCCCCACACTTAATCTGTCTATATCGCTTTGCGAACAATCCACTTCTTAATTGCTTTGATGCACAGGAAACACTGAACGCTGTAGTGCTGAGGACTTATGCTCCAAAATTAACCACTTCTCCAGTAAAATTACTATCTAAAAAGGGCAAAACAAATCCAATCAGGTCAGCTTTAAAGTGACAGAAGATGTCATTGACAGTATTATCGAATGACATTTACTCATCAATAACCTGATCACTGGCAATCAGTCTGGGCTCCGCCACGGCTATTCAGCTCCAAATACAGAAAACAGCCGAATTCCAGAATGCAAGAGTGATAGCTCTTGATATCAAAGCAGCATTTGGCATCAAGGAGTCCTACTAAAGTTCCAGTCAATGGGAATTCAAGAGAAATCCACCCACTGGCTGGAGTCCCACTTAAGACAGTGAAAGATGATCATGGTTATTGGAAGCTGATCACTTCAGGCCCAGGATATCACTGCAGATTTTCCCAAGCGTGGTGTCCAAAGCTACATTAATGATTTCCCTCAAGGGTAAGAGCACAGAATGTACGCTTGACTAGGGACTCCAATATCCATCACCCCTACAGAACAGGTGGGCCAAGTCCTCAAAAAGATAGCCGCCAGACTGTATCTGGAGAAGGTAGTGACCAAACCAACACAAAGGAAAAATACATTTCATCTCATTGTCACCAGCCTGCTTATTGCAGATGCATCTGTCCATAACAGTACTGGTAAGAGTGACAAAGTTCCATCATCATAGGGTAGCACAGTAGTACAGTGGTTAGCGCTGCTGCCTCACAGCGCCAGGGACTTGGGTCCAATTCCGGCTCCGGTTACGATCTGTGTAGAATTTGCACGTTTGCCCCATGTCTGCTTGGGTTTCCTTCAGGGACTCCGGTTTCCTCCCACAGTTCAAAAATGTGCAGGTTAGGTTGATACGCCATACTAAACATTTGTGTCAGGGGATTAGCGGGGTAAATATAGGGGTAACAGGAATAGGGCCTGCTTGGGATTGTGATTGATGGGTCAAATGGCCTCCTTCTGCTCTGGAGAGATTCAATGATCACATTGAGGGTACCCTTCCTTGTATTGTGTGGCATTACCACCACGCTAAATAAGATAGATTTTGAACCGATCGAGAAACTCAAAAGTGGCATCCATGAGTCAGTGTGGGGCATCAGCAGCAGCTGAACTGTGCTCAACAACAATCAGTAACATCATGGCCCAGTATATATCCTACACAACCAGCATCACCAAGCCAGGGGACCAACCCTGGTTCAATGAAGAGTGCAGGAAGGCATGCCAGGAGGGGCACAGTAGTACAGTGCTTAGCACTGCTGCCTCACAGTGTCAGCGACTGGGCTCGATACCAGTCTTGGGTGACTGTATGGAGTTTGCACATTCTCGCAGTGTCAGCGTGGGTTGCCTCTGAGTGCTCCGGTTTCCTCCCATAATCCAAAGATGCATAGGTTAGGTGAATTGGCCGTGGTAAATTGAGAGATTAGTGGGTAAATGTGTAGGGTTAGATGGGGCATGAGCCTGGGTAAAATGCTCTGTCAGAGAGTCGGTGAACTCGATGGGCCGAATGGCTTCTTTCTGCATTGTAGGGAGTTTATACCTAAAAATAAGGCGTCAACTTGATGAAGCTACAACACAAGATTATTTACATGCCAAACAGCATAAGCAGCAAGTAGTAGACAGAACAAAGCAATTCCTTAACCAATGAGGAGTGTGTCACCCAGTCTGGGGGCTGCACTCTTCTTGGCTTTCGGGTCCTTGCCTTCACTGGGCTGGAAGCCCAGAGAACTGTATGTGTGTAACTGCATCTTAAATATGGTGCCCGGATGAATAAGTGGTGAGATAATGACATAGTGGGAAAATCAGTGGCCACCCGTCAGTGAGATGGCATTTCGTGTACCTGTACAATTAAGAGGTGGGAATCTGACCGAACGTAGCAAAATCCTGCCGTTGCGGTCAGCAGGAAAAAAGGCCGATTTTCACACCTGCTACTGCACTTGGTGCAATGCTGTTCCTTCACTAACTTCACAAAAGCTGGATTTAAAGTGGCATTAGCATTGTCCACTGTTACTTGTAAAATTCCTGAACTTTCAAACTAACATCTGGCTGTGGTAGAACAGCGCATTAACTACTTTGACCGGAGAGGTGTAGTTCATGACAATTACTCAAATTAAAATGTCTGTTTACATAATCAGACACGAGTAAAACTGTTTACACAGATCTGTGAGCAATAACAGTGCTCTCACCATAAGCAGCATTTTAAATGATATCTATATTCTTTTGAAACATCCGACATCGTCACATTTACACTGGGGTTTAAATTATTTGCTACCATGTTGTATACCTTGAGTATGCTTGGTAAAATCTCCCCAGTCTCCTGCTGTGATACCAGCAATGGAGACTCACTACCATGACTTTTAAAAGTTTATTTATTAGTGTCACAAATAGGTTTAAATTAACAATGCAATGAAGTAATTCCAACCAAACTGTCTAATCCTGGACAAATCTAACTAAAACTTTTAAAACATTACGCACAATAACAACTAGCAAGTAATATAGCAGCTAATCAGGATATATCGCCTTCAGAACATTTAGAATTTTGCGACAATTGAACAGAACACTTATAAAACGGCATTCCTGAAGGAAAAATTGTTCCTTATCCTCATTAATCAGTCAGTTAATAATCATCTGTATCGTTCACCAATTAGAATTAAAATCTAATTTAACGCAGGGACCATCTCACTGATTTCCCCCTTTCACCATGAAGAATTGCTTGGTTTCTGTACAACGTTACCACCTCACCGGCCACCAAAATAAATTATGTTCTAAAGCCTTTGTAAATGATATCCAAATAGCCTAACATAAAGAGAGGAGAAAACATATGTCTCGAGATTAGCAGTAAATAGATATTCAATTTTGAAGCTAAAATGCTAAATTACGCAAATGCTATTTCATTCAAAGCCAAAGAATTGATGTAAAATTGTACACTGCAGCAAGGCTGCAACAGAGCGTTACACCACACAATATAGAGACAGGAGACAAAAGCATTTATGAAGGTGACAGGAAATTTTTCGTCCCCAATATGAAAGTAAGGAAGTTTCATTTTTGTTTGATTTACACTCTATTGTACAAAATTGCTTTCTTTCATGACACTTGCAAGAAAAGAAAAAAATCCACACACTGCTCTGAGACAATATAACTGCTCCCAGAATTACTCTAACACCATCTTATTCAAGAAACCAGTTTTAAAACAAAGCAGTCCACTTCCACTGTACTTCTTTTCCATCATATGATGAACTGCCAGCCATATGCACTTCCTTGCAAGAGCAAAATCAATCAAATCTCATGACGTGGTGACCAACAGTGCACTAAAACTATCATTTTTGTTCTGTTCAACATTAGCATTGTTTTGTTTATCACAAGATAATTACAGATGACCATTCAGCTCATTTGATCCATCCATCATAACATTCCCTCATTGTAGTATTGTAGGAAGGTGAAGCTGCATCTCCTTGCTTATGCTCCAAAACTGAGGCTTGAACCTGTCAAGGTGAGGAAAATGGTCAAGGATCACAACTCTTCTTTTTTCAGTTTATTGTAATACATCAGTAACTTGTTCCCCTCGAGTTAAATCAATACTGTATTTACAAACATTTTTGTCATATTTTCTTAGCTGTATTCGCGCTGTTCAACCTCGAAGAGTTACTGTTCTTTTTTTTAAAAAAGACTGTACCACTATGATTCGTCTTATTAAACCGATTTTCTCAGAAACTCCATACTGTGTCACATTGAAAGAAATGTGTGCTTAGCAGTAGCAAACAAAAATCACACCTTTGACAATGACTATCGCAAACCCCTCCTGCTGTTGACTGCACCTACTTGCAATTTGCAACAAACTCACATCCTGGGTTGAGGAATAGGCGATTAAAATATGATGTCTTAATGGGGAAGATTCCAGCTAACTGACACCATCAGATTTTGCTTCAATGAAACAGTTCTTAAGGATTAGCATTTCCAAGAAGATGGACCACACAGTGGTTCCTTAACTCATAAGCCTGTTAAATATTATTTACAGTTTTGTTCTACAGAGGTTCATAGCAATCTGATGGTTGAAACAAACCCTTTAAATCTTGGATAAGGGCAATGCTTAATTTGACAAACTGTAACATATCCCATTTCCCATAGTATTTGAAAAATAATGTTTGGCATCAGGTTGCCTGGGGAAATGAGTACTTTTTCTAAATCTTGGGCTGGAAATAATTAAATGTTATATTACGCATTTAAAATGCAAATTTAAATTATCTCGCTGATATATAATTTGAAAATCTAAGAAAACTTCACAACAAGCAGTGTCTTCGAAAAAAGAAAAATAAAGTTGACAAAATATTAGTTAAACATTGCAACAATGCCAAAATTTGAAACTTTAGCAATGAATTAAGGTGTTCATTTAGTGACTAAAAAGCACATTTGGCTTCAGCAGAAAAAACTGCGACAATTTAGAAATCGAAATGAAATTTTATTAAGAGATACCATCCTAAATGAACAAAGCAGAGAAGATCTACAAGGAATTGCTCACAGAATACAAGGAGATAGTGCATAGAATCACAATGGCCAGGCTAATATTTTATTAAACATATAAAGCAAAAATAATATCCTTTCACTCAATGGGAAAATAACAGTAGCCCATTCCATCAGTTATCACCAGCAAAGAAATATATTTGAAAACTATTAGCAGACCCTGAGTGCCAGACTACTGCAAGTAATTAGTCAATATATGCGCAATAGAAGGGTATTTTCTTTAAAATGTGATTGTTCAATTGTCATGCAACAAACGTTTTTTGTGAAAAGTTGCACAGTCAACTTTGGGCACTTTTAAATGCCACAGTGTCAGGAAGACTTCAGGACCTGTTGCTTAACCCACCCTCACCGACCTGCACCATTTTTATGGGTCAGCCTTATTTAAATACTTCAGATCAGCCCCTAGGACATCCCCATCTTTGCTTGGGAGCATGAAACATCGGAAAACCTTATTACGAGTGTAATAATATACAGTTCAAAGTTAAGACATCGCTAAGTGCATGAAACTAAGTTATTGCACAGGCAACAAACTGCACAAGACTGCACCCTGCAGTTTGTTAAAAATCATTAAAATTTTAGTGTAATCAGCCTGAAATTCAGTAAGATAATTATTGTACATTTTACCGGTTCAGTGAAAATATTGCAACAATCATTCGAACACTGTTGTGGCAAAGGTAACAGAATTGCAACAACTGGTGATATTTTGCTTAAATCAGGATTTCTAACCAATGACATTGATTTACACAATTCTTTCTTAAGACTAATAATTTTCAGCTGCTGCATGCCCCTGTCAAAATGACTTTTTCACCTGCAGAAAGAGCCGGGAACTCATTTTTACAGGTGCAATACAGTGTGAGCAATTTATAGCAGACATTTCTCTGTAAACCTGGTTTCTGCACCAAGTCCAATGCCTATTGTAGCTAGTCAGTATGGGTTGCTGCATTCAATAGTAATTTGCTTGGGGATTCAATAAAAAGAAAGGAATGCTTAACACCAGTCTCTCAGAGGGCTTATTTATTTAAAGTTAATAGAACTCAGTTCAGATGTTTTTCTTACCTATTAACCTTTCTTGTTTCGATTTGACATTAGGGCTAGGGTTTTGTGGTCCTATTTGAGGGCCACAGAGTCAGGATTTAGAAAAGAAATGACTGCTAAGCGGCGAAGGAGGAAGTCCCACCTGCAGCCATTGTGAGCAGATCAGGAAAGGTTCTGAGGAGGGAATTCCACATGTTGCCACATTAGAAGTCACCGGTACCAATGTCAAAGTAAACACTTCAGAACTTCTGGAATTTTCACCAAGGAAGCTGCCTTTGGAGGCCCAACTAAATAACACTTGCGAGTGGAGACATGAAACATTGATTGGAGACGATGGGGGTGGGGTGGAATATAAAAAGTGAGGAGAAATGGTGTTGCCTCCTTTACGGCTTATCATCACGTGCTGTGTCCCAAGTTATATTTATGTTCACTAAAATGTGATGACAGTGCTGTCATTGGAAAATGTATGTGACTATTAAATAATGTGATTGCTGGATTATTACTTCTGACAGCTTATGAGCTGTCAAGTTGAAGAATGGCATTGTAAAGTCTTCAGATGCAACAGAATAGATTATCCACTGGATAAAGTGTTATTTGGCTGTGTACATTATTGAAAGTCTAGCCCAGTGTCAAATCCAGTGCCAATTGTTTATCTCTCCTGATTGTTTTCATTTATTCTTTGCAGAACAGCTCAGCCATCAGTTTAGCTGTTTGAAAGCTTTGACAGATGTATAATCTTTGTCTGTCTCCAAAGGCATAAATGCATTCTGCAGTGCAAGGTTGTTTGTTCAGCTGACTCTAAGTGCCAGTAACGTTTGTAGGTTTTGACAGATTTGTAAGCTTTTCAACAACTCCCATGTATTTTATACAACTTGAGAATTTTATTTATAAAGTGGATACTAGGTGAGTGAGGTGGGGGTAGGTGTGTTAAGAGAGACGGGGAGGGGAACTTTAAACTTAGCTAAAGTAATAGGTTGATGTTTCTAAAGTTGGAGTTTTTAACTTTAACAAAAAAAGTTCATCCAAAAATACATGTCAAATATACCCGATTGGAAAAGCTACGTATGCTATAAGAGGATTTATTTGATTTCAAATAACCTGTGCATGACACTCCAGGTAGAATTTTCCGCACAAGACTGATAAAATGATGGGCAGGACAAGATTGGTCGGCTCATCAAGCCTCTATATTCCCCCTTCACCTCCACGAGCCACTCCCCCCGTCCCACCCACCCTCTCCAATCACACAAACATTCCTCACTTTGAGAAGTAAAACTAAAAATCACGTTAGATTGTCTTCCTTCCTCTTTTGTAGATTACAGCATCTTTTTTTTCATTTGGCTATTGAATGGTCATGTAGAGAATGTGAGAAAATCTGTTGGCCTTCACAAAATAATTGCCTGAGATTCTGCTCGTCTAATATTCCTCTTTTGCTGCTCCCAGGGAGATGTTAATGGCCTGAAACAAAATAAAATCTTAGGCTCTGTAACATGCCCGGGCAACAACAGCCCTGCAGGACATCACTTACATGTTACATATTTAGGATGCAAACCAGAACAATCCTTATGTGTATAGTCCCAATATTACACTATGGGATTCAATTACTGACTGAACCAGCTTGCATTATTTAAAATAATCTAGCATTAGGAAACAAAATAGCAAGATATTTCTTTGCTATTACTGGGGAATTTTAACACAGAACTACATAACAAGCCCTTTTTTCAAATACTGACTGAGATTTGTGACCTCTGAGATATTTTGCATGACCCCCCTCTGAAACGAAAGCTTCCTTGTATATGTGCAAGAGTCAGATAATATTTTATTGTGCAGGACTGAAAGTTAATTTTCATTCTGACTGCAGTAACATTCAGATCAGTGGAAAGAAATGTATGTGTGAAATTGGTAGTCACGTTCCAAAATTAATTTAAAAGTCACTCAGGATTTTAATCAACATGCCTTTCCAGTACAACAATGCACACAATGAACGAGGAACTTCGATTGCAAAAGGACATTATTTAAAAGCTGGTTAGCCGACATAAAATATTTGAAATATAAAAATGGATGCAAAGGGAACAGATTAATTTTGGACAAAGAACCTCTCACCTACACAGCTTAGGGATTTACCATGTTTGATCCATCTTTATATTTATAGTTAGCTGTAACAAGCTTGCAAAGTTACTTCTGTACCGTATTTTATCTTCCCTGCTCCAGGGGAGATTTGATCTTTGTAGAAACTTCAATTATTTTGCACGAGGGAAGTTTTCATCTGGGGGGTTCTATTTAAGAGAATCCAATAAGTATTTCAATTGAGCCCAGCTCATTTCATTCATACAGGTGTTACCTTTCATCACATCTCAAAGTTATTGTTGCAAACAAATTAAAAACCAATCCCGCTCCCACTTCATTTTAGTTTAATGTCCATTTTAAGTTAAATTTAAATTCTTGGGTAATTATTGCAAGCCAATAAATGTGGTATCAGGAGTTAGTTCACATTTTAAATATCACCTTTTTGAAGTATTTTAAAATTCTAATGGCCAAGGAATGCATGCTCTATTGCAACAGAAAACGCTGGATAATCTCAGTTGGTTTGATCGCATCTGTAGAGAGAGAATAGAGCTAAACGTTCATCCTTATAGTATTAAGCTCGTTCTATTTTCTTTACCTTCTGCTCTGATGAACGGTCATCTAGACTCAAAACGCTGGCTTTATTTTCTCTGCATACATGCTGTCAGACCTGCTGAGCATTTATTATTTTTGTTTCAGATTCCAGCATCCACAATAATTTGCTTTTATACTTGCACATGCTACTGAGTTGTCCATAACCCCTCAATTTTGTATCACAGATGGCGGTATATTTCTCAGTGCATTAGAGTGGATTTTAAGGGGCTGGTAAGAATGGGAAAAATGACAAGCAGGGTGACTGAATTAGGCAGTAGCTAAAATTTCACCTTCTCGATGCCAGGCTCAAATTTACAGATCAAGTTGGCAGCTTGTTAGCGGTGGGTCGGGCCTCATGCCAACCATGTGGCAGGTTCTGACTTAGAATACAGCATGCCACAAATACTCAAATTAAAACTTTTGCAATGAAGTCCTACCTTCATGATAAAGGCACAAGGGAATCTTGTGTACCTGTTCATATTTGTTTAAAAGGAACAGTCGGTGTATTTGTGTCTGAGTATACAGATTCCCCTTGTGGAACTCTGTGACGTAAGGGAGGGGAGCAGGAGAGTGGCAGCTCACATGGAAGCATGGGACCAGCAAGGGCGAATCAGTGGTTGAGGAGGAGGGGGTTGTGTGTCGTGGAGTAGGGTCAGGGGCATGAGGAGTGGAAGAGGGGTTCAAGGGAGGATAAAGAGAGGGGTCAGGGACATGGAGAATCATAGAACCCTACAGTGCAGAAAGAGGCCCTCGGCCCATCGCGTCTACATTGACCACAATCCCACCCAGGCCCTGCCCCCATATACCTACATATTTTACCCGCTAATCCCTCTAACCTAAGCATCCTAAGGGGCAATTTTAGCATGGCCAATCAGCCTAACCCGCACATCTTTGGACTTTGGACATGAAGGAATGAAGCAGGAAGAGACTAGCATCCTTGGTGTGGTGGGACCTGTCAGTCATGGTAAAGGTCTAAGGGGAAATGTCAGTACTGTCTACATATGGGTCTGTCTCGAGCTGTTGGCTGGCAGAGCCCTTACAGAGCTTTCATAAGAACATAAGAACATAAGAAATAGGAGCAGGAGTAGGCAATCCAGCCCTTCGAGCCTGCCCCGCCATTCAATAAGATCATGGCTGATCTGTCGCTTTCATCTTTCATCTTTCAGTTCATCTACAACATTTCAAGGATCTCCACGGTGAGCATTCTCAGACAATATCCTTTACAATGCATAGAAGAGGTCAGGGGGTGGGGTGAGGGGAATGCAGCTGGATCTGCGAGTTCAGCAAAGTGTGGTGAGCACAACACTTAAACACTGTGAACACAAAAAACACAAACATTGTTTCTTCCACAATGTAGAAATGTCCCTAACTCCTCTGTAACCACCAATGCATGCCAATCACAAGGTGTGCCAATACCTTTAGCTTTCTGACAAAGTTAGTTTGAACAAATAATAAGGTATGAACAAATAAAGTGAAATCAACTTAATGAAATATTTAGAAGTAAAATTTAAATATGAAAATATCTGTGCTACATTTGTGTGCTCAATAAGTCTTATGTTGACTGCACTGGAGTTGGGCAGGAAGGTTGTGGCCACAATGAACATCTTCCTAGTTTTATCTAAAGTTCGCCCATACCTGCTGCCTTGTCAATTCTCAGCAGGTTTCACCACTGGAAGACTTCCTCTGCCATGTGATCACACGTCTGCCCTTTCGATTTTAATTGGAATTTTGAGAGAACCAGCAAAACACAACCTTCGAGAACTGAAAATTGTGCAGCTTGTTATCCTGCTGAACTGCTGATTGGAGGCAGTCGGGGAGCAGTTTTGCCTTTATAAATGTCTCTTTGTAAGTCTTGAAACACAAGAATGGCAATTGCTATGCACAGCTTATTCCTATCCTAGGTGTGCTGTTTCTAATCGTATTACTCGACCGGATGCCACAATGTCAAATAAGGAGGTGGCTATATGAAATTTCTGTTCTTGCACCAATTATAAATAGTAGTTTTGAAGTATATCAAACTGTAATTTTAATAACTCAGGAAGCCTGACTGGAAAGGAACATTGTTTATTACAGAATGCAAAGTAAAACCACTACTGCGGTGTACTCACATTAGTCCCTGCCTGGGATTATATTTCAGCAAGCCCAGTCCTGGGCCTGCCTTATAAAAGACTCAGGTAATGAGTTTGGGCTGGGCAAGCCACTGCCTGTTACCGGGGAAATTTATACTCAAAAAGCCCCACAGGGAGATCAATCAGTGATTTCTCATGAACCTTGTGGGGGTTATTGCACTTCCTGCGTGCCCCCACCACCCCCCCCCCCCCCACAAGTCCGAGGGCTCCCCATTGCTCCCATGAACTTTAGATTGGCTAGGAGGGAGTTGAAGAGTGAGTTAAGGAGGGCTAAAAGAGGACATGAGAAGACTTTGGCTGATAGGATTAAGGAGAATCCTAAGGCGTTCTATAGGTATGTCAAGAACAGAAGGTTGGTTAGGGCAAGATTAGGGCCAGTTACAGACAGTAGAGGGAAGTTGTGTGTGGAACCGGAAGAGATTGGAGAGGCATTGAACCAATATTTCTCTTCGGTGTTCACGCAGGGGGACATGAATATAGCTGAGGAGGACACTGGGTTGCAGGGGTGTAAAATAGACAGTATTGCAGTTGATAAGGGGGATGTGCTGGATATTCTAGAGGGTTTGAAAATAGATAAGTCCCCTGGATGGGATTTACCCTAGGATTCTCTGGGAGGCTAGAGAGGTGATTGCAGAGCCTCTGGCTCTGATCTTCAGGTCGTCGTTGGCCTCTGGTATAGTACCGAAAGATTGGAGGATAGCGAATGTTGTCCCATTGTTTAAGAAGGGGAACAGAGACTTCCCCAGGAATTATGGACCGGTGAGCCTTACTTCTGTTGTGGGCAAGGTTTTAGAAAAAATTATTAGGGATAGGATTTATAGTTATTTGGAGAGTAAAGAATTGATTGGAGATAGTCAGCATGGTTTTGTAGCGGGTAGGTCGTACTTTACTAACCTTATTGAGTTTTTTGAGGAAGTGACCAAAGAGGTGGATGGGGGTAAGGCAGTTGACGTGGTATATATGGATTTTAGTAAGGCGTTTGATAAGGTTCACCATGGTAGGCTTCTGCAGAAAATGCAGATGTATGGGATTGAGGGTAGTCTAGGAAATTGGATCAGGAATTGGCTAGCAGATAGGAGACAGAGGGTGGTGGTTGATGGTAAATATTTGTCATGGAGTTCGGTTACGAGTGGTGTGCCTCAGGGATCTGTTTTGGGGCCACTGCTGTTTGTAATTTTTATTAATGATCTGGATGAGGGTATAGTTGGGTGGATTAGTAAATTTGCTGATGACACCAAAGTCGGAGGTGTGGTAGATTGTGAGGAAGGGTGTCATAGTTTGCAGGGAGACTTAGACAGGTTGCAGAGCTGGGCCGAGAGGTGGCGGATGGAGTTTAATGCGGAGAAGTGTGAGGTAATTCACTTTGGTAGGAATAACAGATGTGTTGAGTATAGGGCTAACAGGAGGACTTTGAATAGTGTGGATGAACAGAGGGATCTAGGTGTATGTGTACATAGATCCCTGAAAGTTGGGAATCAAGCAGATAAGGTTGTTAAGAAGGCATACAGTGTCTTGGCGTTTATTGGTAGGGGGATTGAATTTAGGAGTCGCAGCGTCATGTTGCAACTGTACACAACTCTGGTGCGGCCGCACTTGGAGTACTGTGTGCAGTTCTGGTCCCCACATTACAGGAAGGATGTGGAGGCTTTGGAGAGGGTGCAGAGGAGGTTTACCAGGATGTTGCCTGGTATGGAGGGGAGGTCCTATGAGGAGAGACTGAGGGATTTGGGGTTGTTTTCGCTGGAAAGAAGGCAGCTAAGAGGGGATCTTATTGAAACATATAAGATGATTAGAGGTTTAGATAGGGTGGATAGTGATAGCCTTTTTCCTCGGATGGAGAAAGCTAGCACGAGGGGGCATGGCTTTAAATTAAGGGGGGATAGTTATAGGACGGATGTCAGAGGTAGGTTCTTTACCCAGAGGGTGGTGAGGGATTGGAATGCCCTGCCTGCTGCAGTTGTAAATGCGCCTAGTTTGGGGGCGTTTAAGAGATCCGTGGATAGGTTTATGGACGAAAAGGGATTGGTTTAGATTAGTGGGTCATTGTTTTTTAACTGGTCGGCGCAACGTCGTGGGCCGAAGGGCCTGTTCTGCGCTGTAATGTTCTATGTTCTATGATGATTGGGCCTTCTCTGCCTCTTTGCCTATGGCCTCATCTCCATCATTCATAGGGTCAGTTTGGAGGGAGCATAAAGGATAGGTGAATGCCTCTTCCACACAGAGCATCAGCAAGCCACTACAGGGGGCTTGTCTTTGGCGGTGACCTCTGACAGGGTGTCCGTCGCATCTGCCTCCATATTTGAACCAGGATCTTCATCGTCCAGAAAACTGGCTCTAAGTTTTTAAGAGGATGAAGTTTCCTGTGCACAGGCCGCTGTGAAAAACACTGACAAAAGCACCTCCATAGAAACAGTTGCCTCTGCAGAGGTTTTCCTGTGCTTTTTTAATGTCTTCTTCCTAAAGCAGCTCCACCAGGGCTATTCCCATCATCATACGACGGATGGTTACAAACAGAATATGCGAGCTTTGTTTCTCGAGAACCTGTGGTTTGCTTCTTGATGCCACTTCTGAATGTCTGGACTGCCCATTCAGCTAGGCCTTTGAGGATGGGTAGTCGGGTGCCATGTGGATGTACCTCACCTTGTTTGTACTCATGAAGGTCTGAAATTCTCTGCAGGTAAACAGGGCCCCATTGTCCGTCACAAGACCTTTGGGTATCTATAGTACCATAAGAGGTAATAGAAGCAGTCCAGTGCACGTTGATCCATTTCGATAGAATTAAAAACATGGAGCCCATAAATGACCCTGCGAGGTCTGTATGTATTTGTGCCAAGAGTCTCCCCAGCACTGATTTTCAATATCATTACCTGTGCTAGGCCACCAGACATAGCTCCTTGTAAGCATTTTCATTTTAGAAATTTCTGGGTGGTCATTGTGCAATTGTTGAAATATTGGTCACTGGCCTGGATGCGGGAAACTACCCAAACTCCCCACAAGATGATGTCACCTTCTATACACAACTTATAGAGTCATAGATGTTTACAGCATGGAAACAGGCTCTTCGGCCCAACTTGTCTATACCGCCCTTTTTTTTTAACCCCTAAGCTAGTCCCAATTGTCCGCATTTGGCCCATATCCTTCTATACCCACCTTACCCATGTAACTGTCTAAATGCTTTTTAAAAGACAAAATTGTACCCTCCTCTACTCCTACCTCTGGCAGCTTGTTCCAGACACTCACCACCCTCTGTGTGAAACAACTGCCCCCCTGGACACTTTTGTATCTCTCTCCTCTCACCTTAAATTGTGCCCTCTAGTTTTAGACTCCCCTGTCTTTGGGAAAAGCTATTGACTATCTAGCTGATCTATGCCCCTCATTATTTTATAGACCTCTATAAGATCACCCCCCACCCCCAGCCTCCTACGCTTCAGAGAAAAAAGTCCCAGTCAATCCAGCCTCTCCTTATAACTCAAACAATCAAGTCCCGGTAGCATCCTAGTAAATATTTTCTGCACTCTTTCTAGATTAATAATAAACTTTATATAAGGTGACCAGAGCTGTACACAGTATTCCAAGTATAGCCTTACCAATATCTTGTACAACTTCAACAAGACATCCCAACTCTTGTATTCAATGCTCTGACCAATGAAACCAAGCATGCTGAGTGCCTTCTTCACCACTCTGTCCACCTGTGACTCCACTTTCAAGGCGCTATGAACCTGCGCCCCTGATTTCTTTGTTCTGTAACTCTCCCCACACCCTACCATTAACTGAGTAAGTCCTGCCCTGGTTTAATCTACCAAGATGCATCACCTCACAGTTATCTAAATTAAACTTCATCAGCCATTTGTCAGCCTATTGGCCCAATTGATCAAGATCCCATTGTAATCCAAAATAACCTTCTTTACTGTCCACTATGACACCAATCTTGGTGTCATCTGCAAACTTACTAACCATGCCTCCTATATTCTCATCCAAATCATTAATATAAATGACAAATAACAGTGGACACCAGCACTGATCCCTGAGCCACACTGCTGGTCACAGGTCTCCAGTCTGAAAAACAACTCTCTGGCTTCTGTCATCAAGATGTGGAGATGCTGGCATTGGACTGGCGTGGGCACAGTAAGAAGTCTCACAACATCAGGTTAAAGTCCAACAGGTTTATTTGGTAGCACAAACCACAAGCTTTTGGAGCACTGCACCTTCATCAGGCAAGTGGTAGATGTGTTCACAAACAGGGCATATAGCCACAAACTCAATTTGTAAGATAATAGTTGGAATGCAAGTCTTTGCAGTTAATCAAATCTTAAAGGTACAGACAATGTGAGTGGAGAGAGGGTTAAGCATAGGTTAAAGAGATGTGTATTACTCGTTAGAGTTTAGAAGAATGAGGGGAGATCTCATTGAGACGTATAAGATGATGAATGGGATGGATAGGATAGAGGTGGAGAGACTCTTCCCGCTCAAAAAAGACAGTAGGACTAGGGGGCACAGCCTCAAGATAAAGGGGGGGCGGTTTAGAACGGAGTTGAGGAGGAACTTCTTCACTCAAAGGGTGGTGAATCTCTGGAATTCTCTGCCCGTTGAAGTGGTGGAGGCTGCCTCGCTAAATATTTTTAAGACGCGGGTGGATGGGTTTTTGATAAGAGAGGGGATTAAGGGTTATGGGGAGAGGGCGGGAAAGTGGAACTGAGCCACGACAGATCAGCCATGATCTTATTGAATGGCGGGGCAGGCTCGAAGGGCTAGATGGCCTACTCCTGCTCCTATTTCTTATGTTCTCATGTTCTCCAGCCAGGACAGTTAGTGAAATTTTGCAAACCTAGGCAAGTCAAAGGGGCAGTCCTCTGAAAGCTTGTGGCTTGTGCTACCAAATAAGCCTGTTGGACTTTAACCTGGTGTTGTGAGACTTCTTATTCTGTCATCAAGCCAATTTTGTATCCATTTAGCTACTTCACCCTGGATCCCATGAGATTTAACCTTATGCAACAACCTACCACATGGTACTTTGTCAAAGGCCTTGCTAAAGTCCATGTAGACAACATCAACTGCACTGCCCTCATCTACCTTCTCGGTTACCCCTTCAAAAAACTCAATCAAACTTGTGAGACATGATTTTCCACTCAAAGCCATGCTGCCTGTCCCTAATCAGTCCTTGCATCTCTAAATATTTGTAGTTCCCGTCTCTCAAAATACCTTCCAACAACTTACCCACCACAAACTGGCCGGTAGCTCCCAGGCTTTTCCCTGCAGCCCTTTTTAAACAAAGGCATAACATTTGCCACCCTCCAATCTTCAGTACCTCATCCATGACTATCGATGATTCAAATAACTCCTGTTACCTAGAGAGATAACGTTTCAAATCTTCTGTGGTCCACCATTTAGGATGACCTGACACAGTTTTGCCAATGGGTCCATGCTGGATTTGCTTGGCAGATATTGGCAGAGTATCCATGAATTTCAGAGTCATGACGACTTTATCCATCTAGAAGAAGGTAGACTGATGGGTAGTGGCAGGCAGCTCAAGGCATCACATCGGCTACATGTCTCCCTGGTGATGTTCTAAGGTATATTCATAGACACCTGATAGCAGTGCCCAACATTGGATCTGGGCTGATGCAATGGGAGGAATCACTTTGTCTTCCTTGAGGAGGTCCAGCAGAAATTTTTGACCACTATGGTGAAATGTCGATGTACTAGTGGAATCTTTTCCCCGCAAACACCATGACCAAACCATTTTTTGATCTGGGCATCCGCTAGGATTCATAATGGATAGATGATTGGACTTTCTGTCTCATCATCCCAACAGTGCAATAATACTGCTCCTATCCCACAGAGGGAAGCATTGCCGGTTACAATGAATGATCTCAGGGGTTGTAATGGACGACTACATTTGTTGATAGTAACCAGTGTTTGGTGTTTCGAAAGGTTTTTTCTCATGTCATTTGCAACAACCAGTTTTGATTTTTCTTAAGCAGTACATGGAAGGGTGCCAGCAGGATCGCTAAGTTCAGTATGAATTGCCCATAGTAATTAATGAGACCCAGGAAAGACTTCAACTACATTGAGTTCCTTTTATGGCCTATGCTTTCTCTTCGACAGGGTGTAATCCATCCTTGTCAACTCTGTCCCTGAGGTACGGTGACTTGTTGACCTGGAACACATTTTTCCCTTTTTACTTGAATGCCAGCATCAGAGAAAAACCATAAGACCCCCTCCAAACTCTCCAAATATTCCTTTGCAATGGCTCCTGTGATTAAAATGTCATCCAGATAGACTGCCATTCTGGTCGACCCTTGAAGGATGTTGTCCATCACTCTTTGAAAAATGGCACAAGCCAAAGACACCCCAAAGAGTAAATAATGGTACTCATTATTTATGGTGACTTCCTGGATGACACCTCAAGTTCCAGTTGGAGGTGGGCATGGCTCATGTCGAATTTGGAAAATATGCAATTCCCAACCAGTTTCGCGTACATGTCTTCCATGAATGTTGTAGGGTATCTGTCAAAGTGGGAGGCTCTGTTGACTGTCAACTTACAATCCCCACAGAGATAGACCAAATTGTCAGGTTTCAAAACTGGCACTACTGCAGCTGCCCATTCAGCAAACTACTGAGTGTGTAATGCCAAGTTCTTATAGACGTTCCAATTTGGCATGTAGGGCATAGGGAACCAATCGTGCCTTGAAGTATTTAGGATGGGCCTCTGGGTCCATGTAGATCTTGGCCCTAGTGTCTCTAATCTTCTTGAGGCCTTCTTGGAACACTTTGGGATACTTTCCAATGACTTTGTATAAATTATCAGTACCCATTTTAAAGATCTGTTGCCAATCCAGGCAGACATTCTGTAGCCTGTCCCTTCCCAAAAGGCTGGGCCCAGGTTCTTGTACCACTATTAGGGTGGAGTCGGACTGCCTGTTGCCCATGCACTACTGGGGTTACAGTGATACCAACAATGCACAAGGGCTCCCCAGTGTACTTGGCTAATCTAGCCTTGGTGTCCCACAGACTTAAAGGCAAGATGCCCGATTAGAGTCACGTAAAGGTTTGCTCCCCAACAATAGATACAGCAGCTCCTGTGCCTAGGGGATGGTCATTTATCTGGAGTTTTATCTTGACTGGAGCTACTTTGGGTGCCGCGATGTAATTTTGTTTCATTCATTCATCATTCTTGAGTTGGTTTATTTGTAAAACCCTGTCTTGAGGTGGCTTCGCCCTTTGGCCTGGGAGGTATGTTTTTGCCTGTTTTGGTAATCTTGTCTAGGGTGGAATCTATAAGTGCAGCACGGATATGCTCACTCCTCACTGTATTGTAAAGAGACTTCCTGTCTAGTTCTGGAATCTCACAGGCTCCGCCCCCAATCGCCCTTCCTGGGTAGCAAATGGGAGACGTGAGGTTATCCACTGAGGACTTGATTCTGCAGTATAGGGGTCGCCCAAGACAGACAATGGTACTCTCTATGGGCTCCTGAAGCTCCTGGGCCCCTTTTTCCATGTTTTCAAAACACCATGGTGGTGCAATGGTTAGCATCAATCTCACCAGGGACCCAAGTTCAATTCTAGTCTCGGGTCATTGTCTGGGTGGAGTTTGCAAAGTTTGCCTCGTGTCTGTGTGGGTTCTCTGGTTTCCTCACACCCTCCAAAAATATGTGGGTTAGGTTGATTGGCTATGCTAAATTGATCCTTAGTGTCAGGGATACTAGTAGGGCAAATATGTGGGGTTATGGGGATAGGGCCTGGGTGGGAGTGTTGTCGGTGCAGGCTTGATGGGCTGAGTGGCCTCCTTCTACACTGTAGGAAATCTACGATTCTCAGGAAGGGGGCCAGTTCTATGGCTCTCAGGTCAAGAGTTGGTTCAGTCAGTAGCTTTCCTTGGGTTACAATATTATTCATTCCACATACTAAATGATCACTTAACATTTTCAGAAGTATTGACCCGTAATCAGTGTTCCATCAATTTCCACAATCCCTTCAAGAATTCAGTGACTGGTTCCCCAAGGAGTCCATTTGCCCTTTGAACCTGAAGTGTTGCAATATAAGAGACAGTTAATGGTTGTAGTGGTCCTATACCATACCTACCAATTCACCAAAAGATTCTGAATCCAGGGATGCCAGGTAGATTAAACTTTTTATGATGCTGTAAGTCGGGGCCCCACAAACATTCAGGGGGATGACTTTTGCCAATCATCCCCTTCTATCTCATTTGTCTGGAAGAAATAGCTCATTCTTTTGGTGTACTGTGGCTAATCCTCTACACCCGCATCATAAGTTTCCAGTTTCCCAAGCAACATCATTTTTAACATCTCCCTGTCACTGTCTTCAAAGGCGAGGCTGTCTGAAAAAATTTTTTGTTCCTCATCGCCAATGTAATGACTCAGGAAGCCAGACGGGAAAGAAACTTTGTTTATTACAGAACGTAAAGTAAAACCACTATCATGGTGAATACACACTAGTCCCTGCTTGGGACTACAGTTCAGCAGGCCCAGTCCAGGCTCAGGGAATGAGTTACAGCCAGGTAGGCCACTGCCTGTTACTAGGGGAGCTCATACTTAACTAGCTTCTCAGGGAGGTCAATCAATGTTTTCCCATGGGCCCTCATGAGGGTTATCACAATAATAATAGGTACAACTCAGTGATACAGTATTAATACAGTGAGGTATTAATACAGTGCATTATGCAGCAATCCAGGAGAATATTAGTTTTACAGCATTAAAGATAGAGACACAAGAATGGCTGGTCCATTTAGTAAAGCTTTGACGTGTATCTAGTGTGGGAGTCAAAACAATTTCTAAGTAGAGCATTTGAGAAATGTAGGTTGTTTCTCAGATTCAAAATTGTGCTCAGTGTAAACTGAGCCAAAATTATACATTATTAAATGACTTAATTTAGTGGATTAACTCTGAACACAGTCTGATCAAATATGATTGATACCAGATGTCAAATGTAAAATCCTTGCAAATCTATACAAGGTCATGTTGAAAAATAGAATGTAACTCATGAAGTTTGAAATTCAATTTAATGATCTCTTCTGGTTGCCTAAAATTTGAAAATATATGTGCACTACTGTGCGTGGGAGGTACAAGCACTTGAAAGACATGACGAACATATTTAATTCAAGTTATTAACACTCAACAAAACATTTAGCTGGCTGTTAATAAGACAACAAAATGAGTAGTTCATGTCTCTAACCTTGAGGACTGTAGTTCAAACTTCACCAAGGATCAGGATCACTTCTCCCACAATGAGAATATAGATTAGATGTGAAGAAGCCCTCTTGCCCTGTATTTGTCTACCACTCATTACAATGAACAATGACAGAATAGGAGAATGTAATAGCTTCCAGCTTTTCTTTTGTCTAATAGCCAAAATCACTCATAAAAATTGACCAGCAACAGGAATTAGATTCCCTTTATAATCTCCTGACTGCACATCTAGTCTTTTCTCCCTCAAATGTTTATCTAGCTTTCCCTTAAATGCATCTATGCTATCCATCTCAACACTTGCTTTCACTTTATTTATTTAAGGGTGTGGGCGCCGTAGGTTAGGGCCAGCTTTTACTGCCCATCCCCTAGTTGCCCTTGAAAAGGTGGTGGTGAGCTGCCTTCTTGAACTGCTGTAGTTCCTGAGGTCTAAGTAGATACACAGTGCTGTTAAGAATGGAGTTCCAGGCTGTTGACAGTATCAGGATGGTGAGTGACTTGGAAGGGGACTTCCTGGTTGGGGTGTTCCCAGGTGTCTGCTGCTCTTGTCCTTCTAGATGGTAGCGGTCATGGGTTTGGAAGGTGCTGCCTAAGGGGCCTTGGTGGTTCCTACAGTGCATTTTTTAGATGCTGCACACTGATGTTACTATGCATTAATGGTGGTGGGGTAATTGTGTGGGGAAGGGATGCCAATCAACTGGGTTGTTTTGTCCTTAATGTTGTTGAGCTTCTTCGATGCTGTTGCGTCAAGTTTCACATTCTAACCACTCTCTGGGTAAAGAGGCTATTCCAGAATTCCTCATTAGATTTGTTAACTGTCTGATAAATATAGTTCGGTCTCACCTCAAGTAGAAACATTTTCTCTACAGTAATCCTAGGAGAGGGCGGGAAAGTGGAACTGAGCAGCGACAGATCAGCCATGATCTTATTGAATGGCGGGGCAGGCTCGAAGGGCTAGATGGCCTACTCCTGCTCCTATTTCTTATGTTCTTATGTTCAAACTCTTTCATAAGGCCTCCATCAGATTAGCTCCAGCCTGTTCAATTTTTCTGGATGGTATAACCTCCCAGTTCAGATACAATTCTAGTAAATCTTCTGGCACTTTCTCCAGTCTTTTATATCCTTTTAGTAACATAGAGACCAGAACTGTTCACAATCCTCCAAGTGTGACCCAATCAAGGTAGTATACACATTTAATATAACTCCTTTCTTTTCCAATTCCAACCCTTTGCAGATGATCCCGAGCACTTGGTTTTCATGGTCCCAATCAGGATTGAAACAGGGACCTCGAGGCCAGGAAGAAAAGGCAGCCAGAAGTCAAGCCTCCATTCCCAGCACTGACAATTTTCAGGAACACAGGAATAGGGGTGGAGTTTCCTCCAAGACGGAGTCTGGATTGTGAGTCCGGAGAATTCATGAGCACCGCTATCTATCTCAACCTCAAAAGTCTGGGCCCTCATGTTCAGTTTGCTTTTTATTTGTAATGTCCTTATTAACCTGCATTCAACTCTTAGTGACTTGTGTCTGTACAACCAAATCTCCTTGTTCCTCTGCCCTGTTAAAATAACTCAAAATCCATTCACTTATACAGTGCCACAATTAGTCCTTTTTATTTTTCAAAGTGTATTTGGCCTCCTTATTGTTTGTACTAAAAGATATTGCATCACACTCGTCTATGTTTTAGTTCATTTGACAATTACATGCCCATTCTGCAGGTTTATTAATTCTACAGATTTTGCCTCAATAATTTAGGAACAACATTCATCACTCATCTTGTTGACAGCTGCTCATATAGTTTTTTCAGGCTTCGAGTGGAGACTTGCTCTGACGTGATGCTTCATCCAGCAAGGTGACATTTACACGGACTCCAACAAGAAACAGTGAGGCTCTTGAACCAGGTTGAAGAATCCTCAAAAAGGAAGGCCAGATTTTATATTCCCACCCAAGTGGGAGTGGACTAACGGACAGGCAGGTAGGTAGTGTGTAATACAGGGTGGGACAGCAGGATGGAGTGCCTGTTATTTACCCGCCTCTCCTGGTAATTTACCAACAGCAGGAGAGACGCCAAGCAGCTCACTCGCCCTTGGGCTAAGTGAGACTCCAAAGCTCCATGAGCCAATCCTTCCCGTACTTGGTTGTAGCTCTCCCACATATTAGTAGACTTGGTAATGTATCACTGTTCCTTCACTGTTGCTAGGTCAAAAACCTGGAACCCCCTCCTTAACACTACTGCTGATGCACCTGGACTGGTTCAAGAAGGCAGCTCATCACCCATCTTCTCAAGGACAACTAGGGATGGGTAATAAATGTTGGCCTAGTCAGCGACACCCACATCCCGTGAGTGTTTTTTCTAAAAATTAAAATCCCCTCATAGTATATCATTGACAAATTAAAATTGCACTTGATATCATTTTTATAAATGGTAAATGACGATTGTAGTTCCAGCACGAGTGCTGGTTTGGGAACTACCTTAACCTCCCAGTTTTGTAGCTAGCATGCTGTCCATTTTGCTGTGTTCCCCGGGCTCCATGTGTTCCAGGCTTAGTCATAAGCTTTTTGAAAATCCAAATATATTAGGTTGGGTTACACTTATCTGCCACTTCTGTTAATGGTTTCAAATAATTAAATAAGATTGGTCAAGTATGACCTTTCCTTTCAAATTCTGTGATTATTTATTATATTGAATATTTAAATATTGAGCAATGATATCTTTGAGTAAGGATTCCATCAACCAACCTACCTCCAAAGTTAAGCTAATTGGTCTACAGTTCCTGAGACTTCTACCTTTCTGTTATCTCATTTCCCAATATAGGAATAAGATAAGCTGTCCACTTGTTTGATTTATTTTAATATGCGCGGATGCAATCCCTCAAAATCAGGAATTAGTCACTAATTATCGCTCCCTTTCTTTTTATATGTCTTTATATATCTTTTGATTTCCCCAACTATTGTCATGTCTGCCATGTTTATCTTACTGATAAATACCAAGGTAAAGCAATTATTAATACCTCTGGCATTTTGCTGTTGTTACCTGATATTTTATCTTTTGCATCCCTTGGTGGCTCCATCCCTACCCTGGAGTTTGTTGGGGTTGTAGAAGGCAATGAGAGTCAAAGGGCAGAATTTTCTGGCCGCACTTGCCCCGTGGATTGCAGCAGGCAGCCTTTGTTGCAATTGGTTGCAATTGTTTGCAGTGTTTGACTAGATTCTCAATGTTAGTATCAATGCCAGTCTACCAATATGACCCCTGCTGAGCATCTTCATCTTAAATATACCCGGATGGCTGCTGTGCAATTTGGCTAGAGCAACTCTCTTCCTGGTGCAAGGATGACTATTCTGGCTCCCCAAAGTACGATGCCACCTTTGCAACTTAGTTCATCCTTCTGTATATAACGTGGTTTCACCTCTTCAGAAATTAGCTCATTAGCCCGACTTTTTAGTATTCTGTGCCTCAATTTGGACAACAGCAGGTCCCTGTTGGTCCAATACTTGATTTGCTGCACCAAAACTAGAAATGTGTCCATAACAATTTCCTGCGGTCCTGGGGGAGGAGTTACACTCACTGGCAAAAGGCAGGCAACCGAACAATGTGTGTTCCAGGCCAATGCTTGAATGTATATTCATAGGCAGACTGAAGTAACGCACAATACTAAATTCTTGCCAATGTGATTGACGGAATAGCCTCATCTTCTTTTAAAGGACCCAAGAATGGTTTGTGGTCTGTAGCAATGGTACTAGTCGGAGGCAATGGCGTTGTGGTATTATCGCTGCATTAGTATTCCAGAGACTCAAGGTAGTCCTCTGGAGACTTGGGTTCAAATCCCACCATAGCAGATGGTGCAATTTGAATTTTTAAAAAAATCAGAAATGAAGAGTCTAATGATCACCATGAAACTATTGTCGACTGTCGCAAAAACCCATCTGGTTCACTAACATCCTTTAAGGAAGGAAATCTGCCATCCTTATCATGTCTTGCCTGCACATGATGCCAGATCCACAGCAATGTGGTTGACTCTTAAATGCCCTGAGGGATGTACAATAAATGCTGTCGCAGCCATTGACGCCCATGAACAAATAAAGAAACTGGTGTAACTTCTTTGCCCCATATACTATTGGCAAGCCTTCCATTTCAATCTAAGAATAATTTTTCTCTGCATCAGAAAATTCTTGAGACCTAACCTATAGGTCTTTCAGATCCGTTGTCCAGTTTATTGGACAATATAACACCAACACCACCTTAGACAAGTTGAAATGTATCAATAAATAAGCTTGATGGACATAATAATGGCTTTACTCTGTTAAAAGCTTCCCTCTGGGACATCTTCCAAAACCAACGCTGGTGCTTCTTGAGCAGCATATGCAAGGAGACTAATAATGTCCACAAATTTGGAAGAAAACATCCTTGGTAATTCACCAAAGAATAACTTGGGTTCAGATGTGTCTCTGAGAGTTGGTTCCCCCTTTATGGCTCTCACCATGGGGTCCAATCCTTGTGCATCTATGCAAAACCCGAAGTAGGCTACATCAGTGGCTTGAAAAGCGCATTCCTCCTTCTTAGGTGAACCCCTGCCTCTCTGAATCTCCTTAGCACCTCCTATCAGTTAGCTAGGTGCTCAGCTTCTCTCGATCCAGTTATCAAACTATCGACCAGGTATACTACAACTCATGATAGTCCTTGCAACAGATGTTCTATTGTCCTCCAGAAAACAGCACACGCTGACGACACACTAAAGGATGGATGCATATACTGAGACAAACCTATGTGCATGTTTATCATAACATAACTTTGGGAAGCATTGTGTAACTCATTGCAGATATGCATGATTCACATCCAGCTTTGTATAAGACTGACCTCTGGCCAGCTCTGCATGCAGGTCTTCAATCTTTGGGTTTGGATACTTAGCTGGCTTGGCAGCCTGATTAGTTGCTAATTTGTAATCTCCACAAATGCAGGAGGTCGTGTCAGGCTTCATCATGGGAATTATAGGTGCTGCCCACTCTGCAAATTGAACTGGCTGGATAATATCCAGTTCTTCTAATCCCTTCGATTCTATGTCCAACTCTTCTTGCAAGGCACATGGTTCTGGTAATGAAATGATTCGAACTGTTTGAGAGAGAAATGTAGCGTGGTAACAGAGTGATTAGCCAAGATTGAGAAGAATTAAGTGCTTTTTACTGATTCCACGCTATAATTTTGATGTCAGTTGGATACATCAGTAACTTATGATTGAGTGGTAAATACATAGAACATTGCGATCAGAGGTAGAGTCCCAAGTGAACCATAATTACTCCAGATAAATCTCGTTTTTGTGAAATGGGTCAGGGCAGAGTTCATGCTGTAAGGAAGGATTTTCTTTAAAAACGGTCTAGTGTAGTTCACCTGTAGAATTATATTAAAAAATACAAAGATATTAATAAGATTAGATACCACTGGAAACAAATATATTCATTATTGAACAGGGAGACGTGTGTTTAAGTGATTTCATGTGTTTGAGGGGAGCAGCCAGTGTCACAGCATGTGTAACAGTCAGTTTACAACCCAATCACTTCCATTCCATAAAACCAGCATTTCCAGTGAAATACTACAACATTAAACATGGCATTTACCTGTATTCACTCATTGGAAATGCACAGTGTGGTCTACTGGCACTCATAATGGAATGTGAAGTGTAATGCTTCATTTGAGATCGAATTCAGCATCGTTTGAACTGCATGTTGTAGTCCTGAATGTTTAAAGTAATTGAAGAAGAAAAGCAGTCCGACATGCAGTGTGTGGGTTTGCAAGGATCGCAGGCTTCCCCATGAAGAAGAGTGTTACTGACTGCACGCGGCGCTTCACAGGAGCTGCATCCCAGCTCAGAGATGTATCGCAACTGAAAGGGATTCCACCCCCTTAGCATGCAGCTGCTGAGCAAACATATCCAGTGAATCATGCAGGGCAATGCCCAGCATCCTCGCAGCAGTCATGAGGCCCTCATTCTGCAACAGTCTGGCGTCCCTTCTGTATTTCAGCCACCAGCACAAAGCACAGTGTGGCTATTTGGTGATAAGGGTTAAAACTGTTGAGGACGTGGAGTGACACAGATTTGTAACAGGCGCGCAGGTAAACAAAAATCATGCCCACACACAAAATGTGATCTCACAGACCATCGGAATGCTTTTAAAAAAGGCTTCCACAGCCTGGAATGTTCTCGAGGAGACCTCCAGCGCTCAGTTGAACGCATGCCAAGACATGTCATTGCCAGTTACATGCTGTGTAATCTCAGCACCTTGTCACCAGCCATCTGACAAACCAGTTGAGGACAGGATGGAGAAGCGGAAAGAGGGATAGAGACAGAGGAGGAGAAAGTGAAGAGACGGAATCAGTGCAGTTACTGTTTGCCCATGAGCAACTCATCTGACTGATAATTGCCATTTCCCACTCAACTGTAGTCCCACACGATAGGCAGTGGCACAATGTTTAAACTGTGGCACACCAATGGTGAACAGAAGCATGCAGCACTTTCATTTTCTTGCTTTTGTCCGGTTCCCACACAATTCCAATTGAAATTTAAAATGGTGTTGGTGTGCACAGTAGACATGATCAACTCCACAGCCACTAACCTGAGATTTACTGAGGGCACAAATCTCAAATTCCACGTGTAGATATTTTATATTACATTGGCTTCGCTTTATTCATGCGTACATCATTGTTATTTATTGAAAGCAGTCCAGTGAGAAAGCGAAATGTACTGGCACACCTCGTAGTAAGCATACATTGACGGTTACAGGAAGTTCGGAACATTTCTTTATTGCAGAGGAACCAATATTGTGTTTTTGCATTCACTCTTTATCGTTTGCTCACATGTGCGTCCAATGTTCTATGTGCTGCTCTGTGGGACATGGCTGAACTTGTCAGCTCAGCTGGCCACCTCTTCCATGCATTAAAGATATTATCCGAGAGCATCTCAGTGAGGATAACTAAAATGTGCTTTACGAACTGTAAGTACTGTAAGGACTCTGCCAGCCAACATATGGGTAGTATTGGTCCTGCCCTTTCAGATCTTCATTTTCTTACCTTAACTGACTCTCCCTAAAGCACTCCTCCACACCCCCACTACACCCAGGGCACCAGGTCTTTCCCATTTCACACCTTTTCCCTTGGATTCCTCTTTCACCCCTCCATGCCCCTGGTTACACTCCACAGTCTGCCTCACCTCTGACTCCCCATCGCCAGGCCAGGGCCTCCAGGCAAAGCTGTCAATCTTCTGCTCCCATCTCTTGAGTTGCAGAGTTCAACAAGGAAAGCCCCTGACTTTGAATACAATTGCACAAAGCTGACTGAGGCATATGTGAACCAAGCGCGCTAGATTGTTGTGTCCCCTTGACTGAAGGTAGGACATGTTTTAATTACAATGAGTAGTCAGGGTACGCAAATGTATTACTAGAAAACTACCACAGTAAGGCACAAGGCCTGACCACAAACATGCTGCTGACTTCGTCTCCACTGACAGGAAAGTGAAATTTAGGCTTCCACTGAATTAAGTCATGCTGGCCACCCTGCTCCTAATTCTCCTGGGCCTCAAAATGGGCCATTTCAGCATAACTGACAGCAATCTGAGCTTGCTGCAGTGAGGGAAGGGTGAATGCAGCTATCATAGAATCCCTGCAGTATAGAAAGAGGCCACTCAGCCTGTTGAGTCTGCACCAGCCACAATCCCATTCAGGCCCTTTCCCCTTAACCCCACATATTTACCCTTCTAATCCCTTGATGCTAAGGAGCAATTTAGGATGGTTAATTCCCCCTAACCTGCACATCTTTGGACTGAGAGAGACAACCAGAGCACTTGGAGGAAACCCACACAGGGATGGGGAGAATGTGCAGTCTCCGCACAGACAGTGACCCGAGGCTGGAATTGAACCTGGGTCCCTGATGCTGTGAGGTAGCAATGCTAACCACTGTGGCACAGTGTCGCCCCAGGAGGAAAAAACATGCTCCTGCTTGATGGTGCATAACGACTCCCAGACATGGCACCTCAGCAATTCTGGTAATGTGTTACAGGAAAAGTAACTAAATTGTGGTGACACTCTATACACAGCTCTGATAGCTGCAGTCTTAATTTGCATTGCATGAAAATGCAGCAGATATATAGACAGGCTTATTGAAGGGGAAATAAGGTGGCAGATGGAGTATAATATTGGGGGTTGGAGTTGTGGAAGAAATTTGAGATTATTCACTTTGGTAGCAACAATAAAGCAGAATAATTTTTTTTAAAAAAGCATGTGCAGTAACTCAGGAAGCCAACTGGAAAGGAATGATGTTTTATTCCAAATCAAAAGTGAAACCACAATCCAGGACAATAGAACACAGGACCCGCTCAGGGGTCTGCCTTATTAATGGCTCTGGAGACAAGTTCCACCTGGCACCTATTACCAGGGGGACTCGTATTCCACAAATCCCTCGGGAAGATCAATTACAGATTCCCCATCTAAGTCCTGAGGGGTATCACAGCATGAATCTTGTAAATGTTGACATCGAGAGATCTGGATGTACAAGGAACATAAAGGTAGCATGCAGCTACAGCAAACTATTTGGAAGTTAAGTGGCATATCGTCTTTTGTTGTAAGATGACTGGAATACAGGAATAAAGAAATCTTGTACAGGACTTTGACGAGATTGCCAAATTACTGAGTGTTGTGCACAGATTTGGTCTCATTATGCTTGCCTTGAAGGCAATACAGCTTCATTAGATTGGCTCCTGGGATGAGAGGCTTATCGTAAGATGGGAGACTGAGTCTATATTCTCCGGAGCTTAGAGGCAATCTTAAGTCAGAGCTTCCACTCCTGCACCCAACTGCTGGATGACTTCTGCCTGTACTGCAATGGAAGCTGAGACATCAGACACTGCATCACGGATGAGGAGTGTTCTCAAATAGTTGATGGCCATTTCCACAATAGGGAGAATAGAACACAGGGATGAGAAGCTGGAGTAAGCCACTCGGCCCATCGAGCTTGCTCTGTCACAGAATGATAGAGGTTTACAGTATGGAAACAGGCCCTTTGGCCCAACTTGTCCATGCCATCCTTCTTTTTAAACCCCTAAGCTAATCCCAATTGCCTGCATTTGGCCCATATCCCTCTAAATCCATCTTACCCATGTAAATGCTTTTTAAAAGACAAAATTGTATCCGCCTCTACTTCTACATCTGATAGCTTATTCCAGACACTCACCACCCTGTGTGTGAAAAAATTGGTCCTCTGAACACTTTTGTATCTCTCCACTCTCACCTTAAACCTATGCCCTCTAGTTTTAGACTCCCCTATCTTTGAGAAAAGATATTGATTATTTAGCTGATCTATGCCCCTCATTATTTTATAGATTTCTAAATGATCGCCTCTGACGTCTAGAGAAAAAAGTCCCAGTCTATCCAGCCTCTCCTTATAACTCAAACCATCAAGTCCCAGTAGCGTCCTAGTAAATCTTTTCTGCACTCTTTCTAGTTTAATAATTTCCTTTCTATAATAGAGTAACCAGAACTGTACACAGTATTCCAAGTGTGGCCTTACCAATGTCTTGTACAACTTCAACAAGGTGTCCCAACTCAAATGTTCAATGTCATTCAATAAGATCATGGATGATCTGATAGTGGCCTCAATTCCACTTTCCTATCTGTCCCTATAACTGTCTACTCCCTGTTGATCAAAATCCCACCTGACTCAGCCTTGAATACATCAAATGACGGTTCTTCATTGCTCACTGGAGAAAGCATCCATAGACTAACAACCTCCTTGAGGGAAAAAATATCTCATCTCAGTCTTAAATGGAAGACCCCTTATTTTTAAACTATGTCCTCTCGTTCTTTACTCTTCTACAAGGGAAATCATCTTCTCTGCATCCATCCTATCAAGCTTCCTCAGCAGATAATATCTCATTCTTCCAAACACTAGTGGATTCAGGCCCAACTTTTCCTCATAAGCTAAATCCTTCATCCCAAAAATCAGTCAAGTGAACCCTCTCTGCAGATTTTCTAAAGCAATAATATCCGCTCTTAAGGAAGGAGACCAAAACTGTGCACAGCACGCAGACACGGTCTCACAAAGTTTCTTCTCAAGTTTATTTATTAGTGTCACAAGTAGGCTTACATTAACACTGCAACTAAATTAATGTGAAAATCCCCTAGTCACCACACTCCGGCGCCTGTTCACATACACTGAGGGAGAATATAGCATGGCCAATGCATCTAACCAGCACATCTTTTGAACTGTGGGAGGAAACCAGAGCACCCAGAGGAAACCCACGCAGACACGGGGAAAACGTGTAAACTCCACAGAGACAGTGACCCAAGTCGGGATTCAAACCCAGGTCCCTGGCTGTGTGAGGCAGCAGTGCTAACCACTGTGCCACCAAGCCGCACTAAGGCAGCTGTAGCAATACTTCCCTACTTTTATATTCCATTACCTTTGCAATGTTCCATTTTTCTTCCTAATTATTTACTGTACCTGCATATGAAGTTTTGCAATCCAACTGTATCAGGACATTCAATGCCTCTCCACTGTCAAGTTCTGCAGATCCTCTTGCAGCCGCATTGCTAACAACAAGACTTCTTCAAAGCGCGATGAGAAAATAGCCCAACCTCTCAAACATCCGAATGATAAAAAGCTGAGTTTGCGATTCAGTCCACAGCAGAAAGGAAATGAGCAGTGAAACCAGGCTGCTGGCCAAACAGGTCCCTGAAATAGGGGTCATTTGACCTAAGGTTACTACTGATGGGAACAATGGAACAGATGTGTCCTGATTTCGTGACCCTTGGATAGATGATCTTAATGCTGGAAAGTCTTGGAAAGACAAGCAGAAATAGTATGGAGGTGGAAGATTCAAGGTCTTCCTGTGACAACCCAGGATGAACCATTGCAAAGGAAAATCCTGAGGTCAGAATTCAGAGAAGACTAAAGCCCAGCGGAACAAATTTGGCCAGTTCATCACACAAGGGTAGTATTTTAAGTCCAAGTTGAGAGTCTTGCTATCTGTCAAAGATAAACACTAAAAGTAGTGAGCTAAACACGTGGGACTTGTCCTGAAATCATAAAATTCTGCCCAAGGTCAACAGATCTTTCCATTGCCCAAGCCTCGCCCGTTCTGATCCCATGGCGGGCAGGGCAATAAAATTCCAGCGGCGATCTTTAGGAAGAAAGATATATTGAGTATTTGTGTGTTTTGAGTGTTCCAGTATTATTAATAAACTGTGGTTGAGCCAATTTATAGTCTGGGGTCTTTGTCCCATACAATAATTAGAAACTAAACAATTGATGGCCTCAAGAGACAAGAAGGGTCAACACTCTCCATTTAAATAATCCATTGTTTTATTATTCTTCCTGCCAAAATGGACAAGTTCACATTTTCTCACATTATACTTCATCTGCCAAACTTTTGCCCATTCATTTACTCTATCTAAATCCTTTTGTAGACCCATGTCCTCTTAACTGATTTTCCTACTATCATTATGCCAACAGCAATTTTAGCCACCATACATGTTGTCCCTTCATTCAGATCATTGAATGAGATTGTTAGTAATTGAAGCCCCAGCTCTGATCCCTGTGGCACTCCACTAATCACAGTTTGCCAACCCAAAAATGATCCAGTTATCCCTATTGTTTGCTTTGTTAGCTAACCCACCTTGTATCCATGCTAATGTGTTGCCACCTGTACCATGAGCTCTTATATTGTGAAGCAACCTTTGATGTGCGTACCTCATTGAATGCCTTTTGAAATCCAAGTACATCACATCTCACTGGAGGAGGAAGATTGGAACTTTCACAACAATCTGTGGTCAGAAATGCTGAGTGGATGATCCATTCCAGCCTGTGCTGAAGGCCCCCAGCATCAGAGATGTCAGTCTTCAGCCAACTTGATTCACTCCACGTGACATCAGGAAATGATACTGCAAAAGCCATGGGCCCTGACAATATTCCGTCAGTCCTACTGAAGACATGTGCACCAGAACATGCTGGTACAATCCTGCCCATAATTGATTCAATATTGTCAACTTTATCTGAGCCAAGCAGAAAAGTTGAAAGACTTTTGTTCTGTAGACATATTTAAAGGGTGGCCTATACTATATACATAATTTTGATTGTGCTGATTTGAATGATTTTTGTTTTGTCTTAAAGAAAAATACTCCTGTTTCCCTTTCAATTGATAATGGAAAACTGACCAGGCTATATGGAGTTAAATGAGATGGTGTTAGAATAGGCAACACTGCCAGAATGTTACATGCAGAAATTTTAGAGGATCCTTTAAAGAACAAATAATGAGCAACAGCAATTACACTTCCTGACATACAGATTCACAGTTTTTAGTAAGATGATTTAAACTCTGAACCTTAAATCAGCTGTTCTGTTGTTATCCTTTGATAAACAGAGTTAAAAACTAATAATGCAAATCAACTCCTTAGAGAAGCTCCTTAAATTGAAGTGTTTTGGGAGCTCCAGAATTACTTTGAAATGATTACACATTCATAATTAAATCACGCAAGGCCCTCCCACACTTCAAGAGGGGGAAATAATGGGGGATGGTAGCACAACTCCAGTCAACCAAGCATAAACACACATCAATAGCAACTTTGGAGAATTCTATACTCGAGACTAATGTTTAACTTAAAAAAAACACTAAAAAAAACAGCCATGACCGAGAAAGCAGAAAATATACATGTACTCCAAAACCCCTTCAGGGAAAAAAGATTTAGAAGGATGTTAGGTTTCTTTTAACTAATCAAGTGAAAGCTGTATTCTCACACTGAGGCTACAATTACAACAATAGATGTCTGACAGGCCTTTGTAAAAAAAGGTATTAACAGAAGAAATCCAGAAGCAAACATAAAGGGTAAAACTTAATTATTTTACGGGTGATGCGAGATGAACACTCCCACCCGAGTGTCAGCATCTCAAGTTGCTAAACCATCAGGGTGATCTTTGACTGTGCAAATAAACAACAGCCAATTTCCATTCTCAGCTTTCCCCGATTGAAAAGCACACCTTTTATATTGTAACAAAATCTCATCACAATGAAGTGTGGATGAACAGCATCAGATAAAAGATGAGCCGAACTCAGTTCATTTGTGACCCTTGACAGGCATTAGTGACAAAGTGTGAGCAACATCCCCTTTCCAGCACTTCACCGGGCTCCAGAGTTTGATAGCTGCATCACAAAAGAACAAAGAACAATACAGCACAGGAAGCCTGCACTGATCATGTGCTCCCAACTAGACCTTCCGTCTGTATCCCTCTATTCCCATCCTCATTCTCCATCACATCCCTCATTCCCATCACATTCTCATTCTCCCTCCACTACTGTCACTGAAGTGTGTAGCTTGCATTGCAGTGGTTCACCGTGCCTTTTCTGACTGCACTTCCCAAACCCACGTTCAAACACCACGGGCAAGATTTTCCCAGAAACCGGAAAAGTCCAAATGTCAGGCAGGAAAAGCTGAACCCACCAATGGCGATGTTGGATTTCTCCACTGCTTAGTCCAGGACCTTGAATAAAAATCTTCGAGGAGTGGGTCTCACAAGGAATTGCTGGCGAGGCAGCCTCCGATTTGCCAGCCAAGGATCGGGGCATCATTCTTAAAGACTGACCCAGCAAAAAGAGTTCACTCTGGAACACCGTCCCACCCATCACCTGCACTGCCTGTTGGCGCTGCTGAGGCAGTGTACAAGGCAGTGCCCTGGCAGGATCCTATCCACCCAACCCCACCGCTCCCCGCCCCCCCCCCCCCCCCACCCCCATATGCTGCACTCACCTGAGCTCCTCTGGGAGGTCCACATGTCAGATGCACACTTGGGAGACCACTCATGATTCACCCCATTCTACCATCAAGCCGGCCTGGATGGGTTTTCTCTGCTGTCACCCAAAACCAGGGAGCAGAGAGAAAGCAAGCAAGCGCGGTAATTCGTACAGGAGGCTGACATCACTAGAGATCAAAAGGAATGGTCTCTATTACAAAGTAAATACCAGGTGAAGTGATTCGGATTGGGATGGGCAGGGGAGGCAAGGCCATGCTGGGGTAATCACCAACTCACTGGAAGATGCAGGAACCAGCCCTGCTCCTCCTGAACCTCAAGTATCCCCTCAGAAAAGCTAAGTAAAAAGCTAGTACCCTTAACATCTTCTGGCAATTATCCTGATCTGTCAAAATATGACTGAAGTGTTTGGCCCTCTGCAGGTCTCCAGCCTAGAAATTGCTGAGCTGTATGCATGGGTAAATCAGGTGCGTAGGTGTTCAATATGGTAGATAATGAGTAGCATGCATTCTGCTACCCCTATCGGTCAGCAGCCATATCGATAAACTCCAGTCTAAGGGCCCTATTTTACCATTTTGATTCTAAGTGCTGGGTGGACTTGAAACCTGGAGTGTTTCAGATCTGGCTTTTAGACCCATTTTCAGGCGCTCCCATATGCACTCTGCCTGCAAAAGTATCAGCAATTCAAACTGCACTGCACAAGCCTGTGAGAGGGGCTTAACACCCCGAAACCCTGCAGCTCCGATTGGTGCCTCCAACTGTTCACGCGTAGAAAAAAAAGACAGAATGCGGCTCCCCTACTACTTCCTTCCCGAGCCAGATAATGCCTCCCCCTGATTCCAAAGACATTGCCATATCCCCACAACATTACTGACCTCCTTATCCCTGCACCCCATCTTCCACCCAGATCGATCTTGGGCCCATTTTCCCTCCCCGATCACAGGTAGAGTAGCAGCGAACCCCTCTTCACCCGCAATGATCACAGGCAGAGTGGCAGCTGAACCCCTGTCCCCCCCAGCACTGATCACAGGCGGAGTCGCTGTGAACACCTCTTCCCCCCCCAGTGTGGCAGCGGACCCACCTTCCGCTCTTCCCCTACTGATCTCAAACTGACAGCCATCTCCCCACCCTCCCCCTCCAACCCCCCAACCGACCTCAAGCAGAGAGACTTAGCTCCTCAATAACTCTCACCGATAGGTACCCGAATGAGACTTTTGTCGAGCATGTCTGTTTCATGCTGATTCTGGATGGGCAAACACAGTGGTAAAGGGGGAAGTGCAAATGCATTTAAATGACCGTCACACCCATTTTGTGAGCAGTCCCGATCACAGACATTTTTGGGCCTTGGTAAAGGGGGAACTGCCTCAAGTGCGACTTTATCAAGTTTTTGTGCCTGAAAAAGGATGCAACCCAATGGTAAAATCCTAAGCGCTGAGGGCCCATGTTTGAAATTGGTACTAGCCACTTATTTACAAATGAAAAGAGCCTGATTCTTTTTCTGAAACCTATTTCTCAGGAATAGCTTACCCTGAATGCTGTTGGTATCAGGAATGCTGTTCTTTTCAGAATAACCATGTTTACATGCAGCTTGGCCCACGGGACTTCTGGAGGCCAAAAGTTACAAAAGGCCAAAACAAAAAAAGTTAAGTTTTGAGAAAATATTCATCTGGATGTTCAACCATGGGGAGTGTTTGCTCTTCCTGACCTGATAGCACTCCGAAAGATCCCAGTCACTCCTTGCTATTCCAAATCCCAAAATCAAGGTCCCTTTTCCTTTAGTCAAGAGACAAGGTGGACAATTCAGATTTAACTCGCTGCACAAAGAAATGGAGATGCTAGGAAAGAAAGATACTAGTCGCATTCGGTTGTAACTGATATTTTCATCTCAGGATGCCAGAAATCAAGAAAGCCAGCCACGCTAATAAAAGGTACCACACCTCCAGACTAAATCAAATCACCATGGTGAGCTGTCACTAATTGCGCCCATTTGTGGGCCTGTAAAGAGGTTCTTCAAATTAAGCTTTGTTGTTTAGATGCAAGAGCACTAATTGGAAGCTTACTCGCAGGTGGTGGATTTGACAATCTGATGAAAAATAATTACATGTTAAATAATTTATAGCTGTTTTAATAAAACCATCCCAGTTTACCCTCAGATGGGAAGGATTTTTTTTCAATGCAACAAAAGTTACATTCTTAAAGGCTATTTATTTCATCTTGTGTTTAATAATACCCAGAATTTGAACAGAAATCAGAAGCAGAATTAGGTCACTCGGCCCATCGAGTCTGCTCCACCATTCAATCATGGCTGATATGTTTCTCATCCCCATTTTCCTGCTTTTTCCCCATAACCCCTGATCCCCTCACTAATCAAGATAAGACACTCCTTAAAAATAAAACACCTCTTAAAAGCTAGTTTCATTTTGAGTCCAGATTGTTGACGGCACCCCCAAAGTGGAAAATCCTTTCCAAAAGCTTTACTTTCTTCTCCAATGAGTGAAGTGTTCTGCCTCTGCTGCAAGAGTTTGTTCTTCATCTCAGCTGTCCTGGGAAATCATGGAAGCCACCATGCAAGGTTTTAGCTTTCACTGGTAAAAAAAGTGGTGATTGTGGGCTGAATAGTTCATTAGACATCCTGATTGAATGCCTTGTGCTTCCTGGACGTGGTACAGCTATTGATTGGCACAGGTAGAGCTGTGATATAATGATCCCCTGTACTCTGGGGGAACTTGCTGCTTGAAAAAAAAGCTTAGCGTTCCCTCCTGTTGCTTTTGCTTATCCATGGGGAAACTATTAAAGTTGTTTATTCTGACAAACAATCTGTCAGTCACCTGTTTTATGCAATGTCAACTAACTGATGCTACTAATGTCCCCGGTGACATCTAGATAGAGTCTGAAGTGAACCACTCAAGGCAAGTGTCAGATTCACCATCACCAGGCCTGTTGGCACTCCCTGCAGGAGTATATTTCATAGCTTAGCCACTGTTCCCTCAGCAAATCCAAGTTTCCGAACTGCTCAGGGGTAGGCTCCATTGTAATTGTGCTGAATCATGTGAATGGCAAAGTGCTTGGGGACAGGAATTTCCCAACTGCTCATATTGCGCGACCTCTCTGCCATTCCACCAATTTCTACTCACCACGCTCCGCTTTCTCCAAGTTGTGAAAACAACCCAATGTGCAGAGACAATGCAAGAAAAGGAGCAAAATGAGTTCTTCTGAATTCGCTTACATCAACAGTACCAACTGCTACAAAGACAATGGCTACTAAACTCTAAAGATGAGTCATACGGATTCAAAATGTTAATTCTGTTTCCCTCTGCCGATTGCCTCCGTAGATGCTGTCAGACCTGCCCAGTTTTTTTTCCATCATTTTCTGTCTTTATTGCTACTAAGAGTTTACCGTTTTAACAAAAATTGACTCAAGGGCGACATGGTAGCAAAGGAGAGAATGGTGGCACTGTGGTTAGCACTGCTGCCTCACAGCGCCAGGGACCCGGGTTCAATTCCGGCCTCCGGTGACTGTTTGTATGGAGTTTGCATATTCTCCCCGTGTCTGCGTAGGTTTCCTCCAGGTGCTCTGGTTTCTTCCCACAATCCAAAGATGTGCGGGTTAGGTGGATTGGACATGGTAAATTGCCCCTTAGTATCCCAAGACGTGTAGGTTAGATGGATTAGCCATGGTAGATGTGTGGGGTTATGAGGATAGGGCAGGGGGAGGAGGCCTGGGCAAGACATCCTGTCAGACAATCAGTACCAATCTGATGGGCTGAATGGCCTCCTTCTGCACTGTAAGGATGCTATGAAAACAAAATAATTTTACACCGGAATGCACTAACTTCAAAGTTTTTCCTGTCATGTTTACTGATTAAGTGTTTGTATGTACAGCAGTTTCAGGCTTCTTCATGCATCTCAATCAGTGAGGTCCCGTACACTTCAGCCTGTTCAAATAATGCTGACTGCCACCTCTGTATTTCCTCATTTAACTATGTTATGTCGAGAGTCCAGATGTTGCTGCCCAATTTTTTCCGGAGGATCGGTGGGTGTGGTTAGCCTCACTGTTACTCCCAGGCAATTATAAATTAGAATAAAGGTGGTGCTGAAGGCTGCAGCTGAGATGCAAAGACAGCAGGAGAGGGGCAGCTCAAGCATTAGAAAATCTAAAGAAGAATTAAAAATAGGGGCCAGACCAACAATTTCACTGGAACAAAGGGAAGGTTGGTCACTTATCATCGTCAGGCTGGCAGGTAGGTAAAGCAATTAGAGTGATCAATAGGCCTTATAGTTCAATTGCTGGAATGAGAGAGAGAAAGTGCGACAGACAACACCAGTTATCGCTCAAAGGCGTGCAGAGAACTAAACTGTCAAAACAGTGAGATTTCACAAGCCAACTTTTGTAAACTGGCAATCTCCCAATTTTTAAACAAAACTTTTAAACAAGAGAAACCAACTGAAAACTGAACAAGCAACTTTGATATCTGGACATTCATCAGACAGAAGTCAACCAAAGATGAACATCTTTATTTTTCCCAGGCAAATAACAGCAAGAGTAGGAGCTAATTCAGCTAAAATAACTATGATTGTGCAGATCAGTTTTCAAACTGACAGATAATCAACTGAATTCAAATGATAGCTTTAAGACACACTTATCCACACATTTGAAATAAAGCTTCAGCTCAGCAAAATAATGGAGTTTATTTGTACAATGTTAGACAATAATCTACACATCTTTCTATATCAATCACAGAACCCTGACAATACAGAAAGAGCCTGTACAGATAACAGTACAACGCAGGCCCCATCCCCATAACCCCATGTATTCACCCTTCTAATCCCCTTGACACTATGGGGCAATTTAGCATGGCCAATCCACTTAACCTGCACATTTTGGACTCTGGGAAGAAACACACACTAACATGGGGAGAATGTACAAACTCCACATAGACAATGACCCAAGGCCAGAATTGAACCCAGGTCCCTGGCACTGTAAGGCAACAGTGCTAACCACTGTGCCGCTCAGTATCTAATTAATCTCAAAATTTGCTTGGTTATAGTATGCCAGTTTCTCAATTAACCTGAATTGAACAGCATATATAATGTAAGTTCTCAGAATGAAACTATGAATAACTACATAATTACATTAGTAACTAAATTGAATAATTCCACAAAAAACATTCTAGGCAAGATTTTCCTCATCAAGAAAGTGAATAGGGAAAACAATTGTGTAGCTCTTTAATCAGACTTATGAATTATTAATAAACAGGGAAATGGAAGTTAGAATATTGAAATAGATGGCAAATCAGACAAAGAAAACAAAACAACGAGGAAAGAATGAAAGTGTGAGGAAAGAGTGTCTTTTTCCACATTTTAGGGAAAAAAACCAACAATAATTAAAACATGAAGGAATGAGACTCCATATTTATAAAAATTTAATTTTCAGTGCTAGAGAAATTAGTCAGTAGTGATTAAGACATTACATGGTTAAAAAAATTACTTGTACTCGAAAGACAAGCATCACCTTTGGTTTTAGTAAGTTTAGTTGGTACCACATAAATACCACAATTTTGTGCCATTTTGTGTGTTGTAATACTGAACATCTCAGAAATACCAAAGTAGCACAACTTTTGGAGGAATAGGGTGACTCTACCAGCAACTACCTGATTTTCATATTGAACTCTGCATGTGAGATCACTGGGAGATGCTGTTTGATTTATACTGATGAATGTACAGCCTCATATATTGCACATCCAAGCTACCATGTTGAATTTTTGTGGCTTTAACATAAGGCAACAGGTAATTCAGGGTAGACCATTTAGGACGGAGGTGAGGAGACATTTCTTTATCCAAAAAGAGCGGTAAGCCTGTGGAATTCATTACCACAGGATGTAGTTGATGCCAAAACATTGATTTTATTCAAGAGGTGGCTGGATATAGCACTTGGGATGAATGGGATCAAAGTTATGGGGAGAAAGCAGGATTAGGCTATTCAGTTGGATGATCAGCCATGATTGTAATGAATAGTGGAGCAGGCTTGAAGGGCCAAATAGCCTTCTCCTGCTCCTATCTTCGATGTTTCTACGTAATCAGTGATTTGTGATGGGATTGTAGATACTTTTACTATCTTTGGTTCTGATCAATTTTAACTTTTTGGCAATTTCAATCCTTGGGCTAAATTTAATGTTCCCTCTGGGAGCTGGGCTAGGAGGCACGGGGGGGGGGTGTAATAACGAAGCAGGAAGGTTCAGTGTGGAGACCAAATCACCTTCCTAACTTTCCCTAGTGAAGTCCTCAACAGGAAAGGTTGAGGATGGCCTTCCCTCATGAAGGTCAACTGGGGTCCTTAAAAATAATCACTTAAAGGTCTTATCCAGCTACCACTGGCATTCAACCAGTAGCAGATGGGCCACAGACAAACCTAGTAAGTATGCCTGCAGCCGTGGGAAGACACATCCCCTACCTTTCACGACAACCCCCCTTCCCTTCTTGTCAGGGCCTCCCAGACCGTCTTTAGCAATCCCACCTCACTCATCATCATCCGGGGAATCCAGTGACAATCTTCATCCTCAGGCTTCCTGCAGTGGCTACCTCTCCTGATGATACTTGTCAGCTATCTACATCTGATTGGTCAACAAGATTCAGAGGCAGGACTACCACCTGAAGTGTCCCAGTGAAGCTAGGAAGCTTGTCGGCATCCACAGGGCTGCCTAATTGTAACCTGATTTCTGCCCGAGATCCTTGAAAATGACTACAGAAGGACTGCCATCAACTCCCAGCCTGTGGACAAGTCCACCATTGGGGCCATGAAGTTCTGCCCCTTGCCTTTCAGGCAAGTACAGCAATTTCTGGCCATGCACCATTTGAATATTAATTCATATGGCAAGATACCATTTTCTAAATGCTTACGAGCAGAGCAGTGAACCTCTTGCATTTATGTTTAATCTCATGTGAATGACCCTGTGTGAATTCTATTCTTCTGATTCTTTTTCCTCCAAGCTCTTTGCACTTTTTCCTTAAAGTAAGTTATTTTCAAAATGATTTGTTTCCTTTGCTTCTTAATAAACTCATTTAACATCACAGCCCATCAGCGTGGCTGACACTTTCCAGCTTTTCCCATGGGAGACCAGAAATTCCCATGCAAAGCCAATGGATTTTGGGCTGCCTTTCCAGATTTTCCATCCTGCCCACTGCAAGTGAGACCGAAAAATCCCGGTCTTTGGGTGGAAGCATCAGAATCGGCACCGACTACTCAAACACATTTCTGGATTGCCAGAAATATGGAGACATACAAATCTAAAGGTCTCCTTTCTTGCTGAACAGGAATATGTGAGCTGTAAAAATATTGTCTAAAAGGAGATTCATACAGCACAACAAAACCAAACCAAGAATGGCAATGAACTGAAAGGTCACACAACAATTTGCAATATATATATAGCATCGCTAATGTAGTAAAATGTCCCAAGGCACTTCAGAAGGGAGCCACAAAACAATTTTTGACACTGAACCACACAGGAGATTGTAGAAGATTACAAGCTTATAAGCAGGAAGGGCGGAAGGTGGAGACAAGTTTAGAAAGGGATTTCTAAAGCTTAGGGCCTAATCAGCTGAAGAGCCTAATCAGCTGGAGAGCACAGTGAAGGCCAAGGAGTGATTTAAAAACAAGGGTGATCATTTTAAAATTGAGGCATTGCATCACTGGAAGCCGATGGATGTCAGCGAGCACAGGAGTGATGGGACTTGACAGGTATTAGGACACAGCAGCATACTGGATGAGCTCGAAGTTTCTGTCGCCAGTTTTTATTCTTCTCAGCTGAGTCACACAGCCACCCTGGGTAATGCACGTAACCTACATCAACTTGTAACTACAAGGATACTGTTATTTTGAAGACAAACTCTGTAGAACTGCAGCAGCAAATGACAAGAACTGTTTGTTACAAGTGTTTCCAGTTTATGAATCATATCAGAGAGATTGCTGTTGCTGTATACACGGTCAAAAATATGGTTTTCTTGAAAATAGAAGCGCAGGTGAGATTTTTGGGAAAAGTGCTCTTAGCACTGACAAAAATCTCTCACTCTCTAACACCCACGTTAAATCTCAGCCATAAAACCATTAGTTTGCCTTAGAGAGCACTCTTCACTCGCTCCTTTAGTTTTATAGGATTTGTTAGGATCAACAGACAGTGCTTTATCTGACCCCATTTGTATGGAATGTAATGGTTAGGTCCAAACCATCAAGAGGCTACTTAGCAAGAGGGGAAAACATTGAGTCAAGATATATAGAGGATCACCAAAGGACGGCACATAATTTTGGCAGTAGTGTGAAAAAGAAAATCACATTACCATGCACAGGGCCACCACTTAAATGCTGAGCCATAAGCTGTACCCCCACTTGGTAAGAAGTAGTGGAAGAGGCAAGGTTACTTAGATTAAAGAATCCATTAGCTAGTTTAACATTAAAGTATACTCTTCTGAAAAAGCATAGCTTCTTTACAATGGTAAATTCTCAATTGCAAATTGCACTAAACATTGATTATATTCAGTTGGGTGAGTTTAGAGGAATTGCTTCACATTCGGATTCTCAGAAATGTAACTCGTTAGCTAATTTTGTAACAGCATAAATAGTGGCCACCAGAGGTCAAGGATTTCAGCCACACATCTGTTAGAGTAATTATGGTGATAGGAGGAATTGAATGAAGACAGGTTTATTTTAAATGAAGAGATATTGTATATCATCTTATTTTGCAGTAAGTTTGATTATGTTTCCGCTTGAAGACATGTGGCAATTTCCTATTTCAGATCTGCAACTGGGGTGAAATTCATCTCTGATGGATGCACAGAATGAGCTACAAGTTTGATATTCTTCCCAATTTTTCGTTCCACAATGACAGGACAAATTTCACTTCCAGTCAATTCCATTTCCAGCAGACGTGAAAAGCAGCTGAACAAAAAAATCAAATGTAAAATGGTAACAATTTTGAAACCTGCACAATAATTTATGTTTAATTTCCTTGCAAATGGTAGAGATCAAAAAACTCCCTTTCTTTATATACCCTCATGGTCAGGCCACATCCAGAGTTTAAAATTGTTAGCTCTTCTTCAAGTTCATATCATAACACCTCGACTCAATTTCAAGTTCCTATTTTGGAGAAAGTTTGAGACTGAATCAAGAAAAAAAATTCTGATTCAATTTAATGTATTTCATTTTGGATATATCCAGATTTGGGAGCCTGCTTGCCATGCATCTGAAGTGAAGGGTGCTTAAAACAACCCTCCCAACTGATAATGTATGTTCATTACACAAGATCCAGTTTCCATATTCAAAATCCAGAGGGATATATTATCATTTGCCTTTGACTACATGCAAAGGCTTAGCCTAGGTTATTTTAAACAATAACAGAACCTGGCTGGATTATTCAAGGGAACACAGTAACCGCATTACTTAGGAAGAAATCAGAATTTTAAGTTATTTCCACAGAAAGATTAAGTGTTATTAAAATATCTACAACAAATTTACAAATTTTCTTAAACATTAGAATTCTAGCAGTTTGCACATTTGGAATTACTTATTTCAAATTTCAGACTCTCCACTAATCTTTAATGAGATGTATTTAATAAAAGCACAAAATGACCTGTGTGAATACAAAGCTTTTGTTTCACTGTTCTTCATTCCCTTGGTGACAGTTTATATTAAAAATAAGACAGATCAAGACATAGCATTACATGTTGTACTTCCTCTTGTCAACACAGAAATATATTCAAATACCTATTGCTGCCAGAAAATTTGGACAGAATTCACAATTAAAACATCGTAATTGTTTGCAAAATCTTTCCTCATTAACTAATAGATTTTAGATTTTTTTGTTCAACAGGGAATGAATGAATCATGTACGTCAATTGACAGAAAAGTATTTTGTTTCAGCGCATGTGATTGATCAGCTTATATCAGCCAACTCATTTGTCTTCAACTACAAGAAATCTTTCCTCACAAGTGACCAGATGGAATACTGTAATAGAAAGTATCAGTCATGTACCCTTGCTTTTGACAGTTAGCCATTCATACTGACATCCATGTCTCTTACAAAACTAAGGGCAAATTGAAACCCAATAAATGAACATACCTTTGGCAAAGGAGCTTTCTGGATTTACAAGTCCACGCTTTTCGCCCAGAGGTTAAACTGGATCATTTTTGTTTACGCAAAATTCCACAAGGGATAGTATATTTTTTAAATACTTTGAAATGGCATGAAACACTCTTTGCTATTTGTTCTTCCTATTTATTTGATTTCACCTGCCAATTGTGGCAGGATGGAGATTGATCAATGCGACACAAACCAATGTGGTTCTTAAGTCAACCGCTCGAAATGGGCAAGACTGGTCCAAAATCTCCCCTCAAATCTTCATGACAGCGGATGAAAAACAGTTCCTATTAACTTGGGTGATTTTTGTGGATCTTGATACTCAAGTGGTGAAGTGGAAACCTGCAGGTTTCCTTGGATCTTGACAGAAACCAAGGAACTTAGGAGACTCTTGCAGGTGACGTCTCCTGAGCCAAATTTATACAACATTATTACCAAAAGAGGAGAAATTTACTTCCTTTGTGGTTCAACTCAGTTTATTTATTAGTCACAAGCATTAACACTGCAATGACGTTACTATGAAAATCTCCGAGTCGCCACACTCTGGCGCCTGTTCAACTGAGGGAGAATTTAGCATGGCCAATACACCTAACCAGCACATCTTTCAGCAATGCTAAATCAAAGCTTCTAGAATTTTTCAAATGTTCTCCATATCTGATTTTCACCAGCAAGGTCCATCTTCCAGTCTTCTTCTTTTCAAACATAAAACCAATTCTCTCAATTGGTTTAAAAGAAAACAATCCTTTTTGCTCTTCATAGCAGCTGCCCCTGTGCTTTTCCGCACAGCAATAGTTACTTTGTCTCTCAAAGCAGCTGTCCCCATGCTGAGAGTCACCATGGAAAGATGTGGAAGATGTCATTTTATATTTCAATAAGTGACAGTTTTCTCCATGGCAATCAGATTACATAAGCCTGTCTCTGAGCAGACATATTTTGTCTGACCTCATCATTCCCCTTTTCGGAATATTTTGTTTCACTTCAAGTTGAAGGAAACATTTTAAAACATAAATGTCTAACATCCGTAACTCCAATGATCTGCATCACTCCTTATGAATATAATTGTACGTTCAGACATTCAATACAATCAAGACTTTGTCTAAAAACAATAATTAGCCAAAATATACTTAATACAATTCCTCCAAGGAGGCTGTGAGTTTAAAGTGATTGATTCCATTTAGAAAATAGCCATTGACTTCAAAAGCATACCTTTACCTCTTCACATCCCAAATGTCACATGTGATTTGCTACAAGTCTGAAAACAGGCCGTGTGGTAAGTGTCATCGATTGCATTGCGTGAGGGTCTATAGATGCATTTAGCAGCCAGGCAAAAATCTTTAGCACTCAAAGCTACTAAGGCTTACACTGCTTCAACATGAAGAATACTTCAGGTAAAATAATGATGGCACCAGGCTGTATTAAATTTTGCAGAATCAGAATTATATGGCTTGTTAATCTGATGGTACCTTGATCAGTGTACAGCCCAAAATTCCTGATATTCAATTTTTTTTTCAATCATCAAATTCATAAAGACAATTATCAGAGCATGATAGCAGAGCAAGTTAAAATGAGCTGCAATTTTGTGTAAGGGATGTGCCAATAGAGACAGAATGGCAGACATTTATATATTTCAGAGTGTACATGATAAATGTATCCCAACAGGAAAGAAAAGAAAGACCTGCTGTCTGGTATTAGTTAAAAAAGTTAACAATCACAGCAAACTTAAAATGCATATAATTGCACAATGATGGGCAATAGGTCAAAAGATTGGATAAAATATAAAAAACAGCAAAATATTACTGAAAGATTGATAAAGAAGGGAAACTTTGTGTCCCAGAGAAAGCTAACCAGAAATGTAAAGACAGATTGTAAGAATTTTTAATAAGTGTTGGTCCTTTAGAGAGTGAGTTTGGAAAATTATTAATGGAAAATAAAGAGATGGCATATGAACTGAATATGCATTTTATGTTGGTCTTCACCGTGGGAGATACAGGTAACAAGCCATAAATAGCTGTAAATCAAAAATGGAAGTGAGAGCAGAACTCTGGAAAATTACAATCACCAGAAAAGTGAGACTTAATATGGTGGATGGGAAGGATCATCTGGTTTCACCAAAGTCTACCACTCGCCTGCTCTGCTGCCAGGGAACTCACCACTGGGAGTTCAACTTCGGCAGGTGCAGAAGATCCTGCCGGCAGGAATGGTCGGAAAATCCCACCCATCTCTCTCGCGTACAAATCAGAAAGGTTCCATGTGCCTTAGCCTGTGCAAAATCAGGGAGTGAATTGTACCCCAGGTTACCTAAATGAAGACTTTTTCATTAAACATAAAAAACTTTCAATTACATGCTGAGTTTTGACTGTGCACAGTAGGACTGCACAATGCTGCAGTGGATTAACTGTCCCAAATATCATCTTTTAAAATACTAATGTATTCATCATTGAGCTGAACATTTCATGCCTCATTATTCACTAACTATTAAAGTTTAGCTAAGTCTTTTAAGCTTCCTAAAGCTGTTTGGCTATATAAAGCATCACTTACTTCAGACAAATATTTTCAATATGCTGTTTTCACTGATCACTGATTTTATTCAATTCTCCACAGTATCTTCATCAGCTGAACATGCCAATTAACTCCTTGCACACTTCTACTTTAGGACAGTAGCAACAGGAGAACTTGCTGTCTCCCTCCAAGCAGCCTGGTGTTGAGACTTCTTACTGTGTTTACCCCAGTCCAAGGCCGGCACCTCCACATCAAACTCCACACAGGCAGTGAACCAAGGCCGGAATCGAACCCGGGTCCCTAGTGCTGTGAGGCAGCGGTGCTAACCACTTTCAACTTTATTTTAAGATAAAAGAGGTGGAGGCAATATGAATGTGCATTAGGTGTATTTTTAAATATATATGCATAGATTTAATACAAATGAACTGCCTATACTTAAATATTTGGCTGTTCAATAGTTAAAACAGGTGGTGCATTTTTATAAAGTTACTCCCCCCTTTAGACTTCCTTTAAACAACAAATAAAAGGGTGATGAACACGAGCTAAAAAATATCAAGAATTCAGCTTTCACACATTGGCTCAATCAAAGGGGAAAAAGCAAAGTCTACTGTGCAGTTAAAAGAAGCAAACAGCACTGGACGGGAAAGAATCAGTACCCTCTGGAGATCTGACAGTGATGGTTTAATTCGCTCTCGACTGTAGCTATCAATTACTTTTGTTCTCACTTCAATCACTGGTACTGGGAACATGCCAAATGGTATCTTTATTTTAGTTATCTAGAAAACATGGCCTGTAGCAAGTGATACACCTCAGCTGCACAGTGAACGAGCTACATTTTTCAAAAGACTCAAGAGGTCAACTTTAACTCAATCTGCCTGAATGTATAAAGACATTTGTGACCCCAAATATCAGAGCACTTTAACTCACCCTCTGTTCTTACTCCCAGTTGTGTCCACCGACAATTTTCCTGTAGACCAGATGATCCTCTCAATCCATAAGATTATAAGATTTAGGAGCAGAATTAGGCCGTTTGGCCCATTGGGTCTGCTCCGCCATTCAATCAAAGCTGATATGCTTCTCAGATCCATACTCCTGCTTTTTCCCCATAACCTTTGATCCCCTTACCAACCAAAACCCTATTTATTACACTCCTAATTACACTCAATGGGCAGGATTTAATGGTCCGTCTGAGATCAACAGAACAGAGCTTTCTATGGTCTGCCCCTCGCCCGCTCCGATTCTCGTGGTGGGCAAGATGGTAAAATTCTGGCCAATGACTCAATGGCAAATGTACCCAATCTTTCCTATCCTGACAGCAGACATGCACTTTCATCCTAAAGCAGTCATCTGCATCTGCAATCTTTATGCCACCACAAAGAGCTAGAGGCTGGGCGACAAGAGACATTCCCTATACAGCTGGCTAATGACTCTCTATGCCACTGACACCCCTTATACATCTGGTTAATGACTCCCCTCTCTCTGCCACCGACAACCCCCCATACATCTGATTAATGTCTCCCTTCTCTCTGCCACTGACACCCCCTCGTACATCTGACTACTATCTTTCTTCTCTCTGCCACTGACAACCCCCATACATCTGGCAAATGTCTCCCCTCTCTCTGCCAATGACACTTTCTATACATCAGGCCAATGATGCCCCTCTCTCTGCCACCCCATCCCATGAGGGAAGTGTGCCTGTAACAGAGCTATGCAGAACCAAGGAATGTTGTGGAAAAAAACATTGACATTTAGCAACCATCCTGCTGCATGGGCCACTCCAGGAGGGGAATGGAGGGGACACTCTCTGCTACTCAGCAGAGCAGGTGCCCAGGTTCATGGTGTCCTGCTACTTCCAATGGTGCAGCCCTTGCCATCAGGCGTTTGAGGACCACCACAGGAGGAAGAGGCTGACAGGATTTATCCAGGCAAACACTCTGAGCAGAGAGCAGATACTGAGAGCCTCAAGAGGTCTGCCCAACATCACTCCTGCTGCAAAACTTCCCCACCTTTTAATCCATTGAGATACCATCACAGCTTTCTTTTGGCTACAGTCTTGAAACAAAAGAAAACTCCATAATAACTTTATACACTTGCATATTCAAATACAGCTATTCACTCTTGCAGATTACCTTTGTATCTATCCCCCCCTTAGCGTGACTGGCAGCAGCTGGAGCTGATTTGTTGAAAGGCAACAGCCAAGTGCATGACTGGGAGTGACAGAGTACCAGAGCCTGCATGGCCCCTTTCAGCACAGGTATCCACAGTCACAATGGTACCAGTCTGAGTTTACCTGGTAGTAAGCACGTATCATAGAGACAATGAAACAGATTTTGGCACAGTCAAGACCTCCCGAGACTCTGGATATGTAGCTGTACTGGTTCCCCTCAGTTTCTGCGCTGGTCTTTCTTGCTTTGGCTACTCTCTGGGAAGAAGATCTTCTTCCTCTCCCTTACAGCTTGAGGACCACCTCCAGGACCACATTTTACCCTGCCCCAGGTTCCAGACTGCTACCTGCTATTAGAAAGATGTCTCCAGAAATACAATGCAATGAAACAGCAGCCACAGTACTGGCTGCTTAATAGGGACTTGCACACAAACACCTCTATTCCTACTATCATAGCTGTTAATTGGCTGCCAAATTGCTCTCTATGCCCAATAAGGGGCATCCAAATCAGGGCTGGTCACCGTGTTGCTGGAGGAGCCATACTCAGGACCTGGAAACATCTCCGGGCCTGAACCCAGAGAGAAGACCCTGCTCAAAATTTGACCAGCAGTAATAATCCCAATCCAGTGCACCTCTTCATAATTGCACGAATGGTTTAAAAAAAAATGTGGAACAAGGCCATGGAGAAATTGGAGCAAGTCACTTGGTTTCTTGAACCTGCTCCATCATTCAATAAAATGGTGGCTGATTTGACTGTGGCCTTGGCTCTATTTCCCTGTCTGCACCTCATAACCCTCCACTTCCTTCTAAACCAAAAATCTGTCTCCTTCAAATTGAATATATTCATCAAGCCAGCCTCCACTGCTCTCTATGGAAGAAAACTCCAAAGACTAAAGACCCTCAGATAAAAAATCCTCATCAATTTCAATGGGAGACCCCTTTTTTAAACAGTGTTCCCTTGTTCTAGCTCCCTCCAAGAGGGGAAACAATCTTTCCGTGTTCCACTCAATCAAGTCCTCTGAGAATTTTATATGTGATAAACACTGGGCCAGAATTTTACCGCCCCACCTACCACAGGAATCACAATGGTTGAGGGGTGGACAATGGGAAGGTGCAATGACCTCGGGTGGGATTTTACAGTTTCAGGATTTGCGAGGATGTAAGATCCCGCATTGGATTTCAGTTTATGCTTTTTAATTGTAGAGAAAACACAAACTGCATTGTATTCATACTAAATTATTTGACATTTGGATATCCTGAGAGAGAGATGCCAGGATCATCAATATTAAAATTAAATCTTTGCTACAAGGCCAATTTCTTAATCAGTTTTCCGAAACTAACTCGAGGTAACAAGACAGTCAATGACAGGAGATTAATTTCATTGAAAAACAGGTTTCCACTTAACTCTGCTTCTTCTCTTCTTTGACAGTCCCTTAGGATCAAGGATGACTTGCTTCCACTCTGGGGAGGTGGTTGAATAGTCCAATCCTGGAGTTGCAGAGTCTGCCACAGGTTTGGCGGTGGTGTTTGGTGAGGTGAGTGGGTGGGACTGGAGTTTGCACTCTCTTTCCACTGTTTACACTTGACCTTCACGGCTCCACCCTCAGTGCCAGCTGATTGGCACCTTCGCAGATGTTTCTTCTTCAGTTTGTGCCGGCAGGGATGGTGCATTTTTTTGGGAGGCTTTCAGAGTGTCCTTGTAGCATTTTCTCTACCCTCCTAATGATCACTTGCCATTGGGGAACTTGGAGTAGAACTTGTTTCGAGTCTTGTGTCAGGCATGTGGACAATGTGGCCCCATCGCAGCTGCTAGAGCATAACCAGTGCCCTTCAACACTGGGGAAATTGGTCTGGGAGAAGACACTCACATTGGTCCCCTAGGTTCCAGGCTGTACCTGCTATTAGAAAGATGACTCCAGGGATATAACGCAATGAAACAGCAGCCATAGCATTGGCTGCTTATTGGGACTTGCACTCAACCACCTCTGTTCCTACTATCACAGCTGTTAATTGGCTCTCTATGCCCAATAAGGGGCATCCAAATCAGAGCTGGTCACCATGTTGGAGGGGCCCTATTGAGGATATGGAAACACTCCTGCCTTCTTTTCTTGTGGATTTTCAGGATTTGGTGAGGCAACATTGGTGATATCTCTCCAGGGATTGGAGGTGTCGGCTATACGTTGTCCATGTTTCTGATGCATACTGGAGGGTGGGGACGACGGCTGTTCTGTAGACCATGAACTTGGTGCTGGATTTGAGGTCTTGGTCTTCAAACACTGTGTTCCTCGGGCACCCGAAGGCTGCACTGGCCCACTGAAGTCGATGGTGGATTTATTGTTGATGATTGCTTGCTCCAAGAGGAGGCTTCTGAAGGTACGGGAAATGATCCACATTGTCCAGGGGCTCACTGTGGGTCTTGATTTCTGTAGCAGGAGCAGGCTGATAGAAAACCATTGTTTTCTGGAAATTTAGTCTGAGGCTCATTCTCTCATTTGCCTTGGTGAATGCACCAACAATGGTTTAGGATTAACTTCCGGTGGAGGCCTTCAGAGTGATGGGGTAAAGTGTTGCTGCGAGGAAGATGGAGAAAAGTGTTGGCGCAATGACACATCCCTTTCTGACCCCAGTTTACACATGTATTGGGCCTGTGATGTTCGGTTGGTGTGGATCACAGCTTGCATTATTTCGCAGAGCAGGCAGAGAATAATAACAAATTTCTCCAGGCAGCCAACTTTGAAGAGGATATTCCACAATCCCTCATGGTTGATAGAGTCAAAGGCATGAGAGATCAAAGGGGGGCATGTACAGAAGTCCCTGTACTTTTCCTGGGTGATAACAACCAAGTAGCTGCTGTATTGAAAAAAATCACTCTAATTGGTCTGGTAATAACTAACTGTTTTCAATTGCAAACAGCCATCAAAAAATATTTAAGATAATACAGAGAAGTGCAATTACTACAGTGTGTTACTTCCAATAGGGACCCATCGAGCATTCAGTTAATATTGTTTATATGCAAATACCACGCCCAAGTCACAGCACTGTAACTTCAAATGTTAAATTAACAGGCTCTGATAATTGAATCTGGAGTTTCAGTCTAAGCTTAGACGGTTATGTCCAGTGCTGCATTCCCACAGTAGACTACACAATATACCTCAGTATAGATAAAGAAATATCCTTTTTGGAGAGGAGATTATAACAAGAACACACGGTAGTTAAATCTGTGAGACAAATCTCACAATACTTCACAACTTCCATCTTGAAGCTACTGTTAAAAACACACTAAGAAGACAACTATGTTTTTAAAAAGTGGCTAAGTACTAGGTTAGGGATTTAATTGAAGACAATAGAAACAACTGTTATGATCCTAGCTATTATAGTCATTAGTGGCCACGTCAAACCCCAGAATGGAGCCAGGCTTGATAAATCCTAACTTTTATTCTTACATATAGAGACGTGGGTGAACAAGAGTCACAGGACTGCCAATGAACTGCAAACGTTTATGCAGCAAGAAAAGATCAACTATAATATCCTGCTCCTTTACCCCGGAGCACACATAATTGGAAAGATAATGCAACTTACAAGATATTTCTTATACACAAAATGTTCTTAGTAAGCATTCAATCTACATAAGCTAATAGGCAAACTGTGGTTAGACACCACACTCTGAATCCAAGTGACAGATGCCACCCAACCCAATTTCAGTGAGTTACTTCTGCTTTTCAGTGTGAATCTCTGGTTGCGATGCAACACTTTAGTATTTTTTAAAACTCTGTAATTGTATCAATGTCACAAAACCTAGATTAGAATGCAGGTGAAGTTTAAAGTGAAACTAAAGTTTAAAGACTTGCAGGCACCTTTGTTAAACATGAAGCTAAGCAATAGTTACTGACCCTTTCTTAGCACACAAATACAGAAATATAAATTAAGCTTAAACTTGGGCCTCATTCCAAATTCACACAATACGAATTGAAATGATTTAAACTATCTCTAATTCTTAACACAATGCAGGCAAAGATAACCAAAACTGCAGTCAGCTGGTGGATTCTTGTGCTGCTGCAATGTTGTGTTGTTACTGGAGTTGGATATCTATGCAGGCAGCAATGAAAAGTATAACTTTGGGGCAGTGTGATAATTTGTTACTTTGATTAAACTGAATAATATAATTTTAAAGGAGGAGCTGGAACAGAGAAACCTGGGGATTCATACACACAAACAATTGAAGGTGGCAGGACTAGTTGGTGAAAACATTAAAAATAACCATGAATAAGATTCTGGGTTTAATCAATATGGTGGCAAAGTACAAAAACAAAGTGCTTGTACTAAACCTTTAGAAAATACTGCTCCAAGTCTTAGCTGGAGTAATGTGCACAATACTATGTCAAGGCCTTGGTGAGTGTGCATGCAAATGGCCCTAGGGCTGAAAGTGACTCTTGAGAAGCTGGGATTGTTCTTCTTGCAGCAGAAGGAGGATAAAGAGTAATTTAAAACAGGCATTTGAATTTATGAGGATTTAGATAAAATAAAGGAGAGAAACTGCTTCCACTGCCAGGAATGATGTACCCAGCAACTAAGAGTCAGTGGTGGGGAAACCTGTAGAGAAATTGGGTGGAAACTCATGCCCTTCCCCCCACTCCTGTGATGGGTTTGTTGACGGGGGACATTCAATCAGGCAGGAAGGTGGCCAAAGGGGGCCCATCACCCCACCCCACCCCCCCCAAATTAAGTCAGTGATAGGAAGGCCAGTGGATGACCTTCCCACTCTGCCAATTGAGAGCCATATGTGGCCAATTAGTACTCACTGAGCCTCACTCCCACTACCGCTGGCACTAACCTAACAGCAGACAGGGACTCACTATATAGGGAGCACAATGGGCAAACTCTGGCAGGGTTCCTTAGGAGCTCCTGGGGTGAGGGGGTGGCCCCCATTCATTCATTTTTATGAGAAGGTCCTTTCTGAGGTTGCAGTAAAAACTTGCATTTATATACGGCCCTCAAAGTGAAATACAAGGTGCTTCACAGTGGTAAAGTGTGGGGAAAAAAACAAGACAAGGGAATTAACGAACAGGAAAGAAGACAAATGTGGTGCAGTGATCAAAATTTTAGGATATTTTAAGAAGGGTTTTAAATAGGGCAGTGGGCTGGAGAGGCAGAGTTTGTGATGAGGTCCTCACTGATGAGAGGGAGAGGGGAGATTGTACGGCTGGAGTAGATTATAGGGACAGGGACAAATGAAACCAAAAAGATACTTAAATCTAAGGATAGGAATTTTAAGGTAAAAGTTTTGGGGGATCCAGGACCAATGTAAGTCAGTAAGGACTTATGAAGGGTGAGCCTCACTTAAGTGCTACATGTAAAGTTACAGATGGCCAGAGGTTTACAAAGGGTTAAGAGATGGTACCATGGACCTGGGTTCGATTCCGGTCTTGGGTGACTGCCTGTGGGAGTTTGCAGATTCTCCCAACGTCTGCGTGAGTTTCTTTCGGGTACTCCAGTTTCTTCCCACAGTCCAAAGATGTGCAGGTTAGGTGGTTTGGCGATGGTCATGGTTATGGAGCTAGGACAGAGGAGTGTCTGTGCAGACTCGATAGGCCAAACACCATAGGGATTCTACAGAAAGCTGTACTGGAAATCATTCAGTTACAAAGTTGGCACAAGCACATATCAGCATTTCTGGGACAGATTTGGGGTTGAGGAGAACAGGCTTGGCAATAGGAAAACTGGGAGGTATTTTTTGAGAAAATATGGGCTCAGAAACCCACTTAGGGGTTGATAAGGGTATTGCAAACAAATAATCAGGTTCAGCTACCCATTGGACATTCAAATTTATTTTTTGTAAACTTATTGATCTCTATAGGGATCGTAACAAATGTTTAAAGACAATCATACTTCTGACCCTTCATTAAAATCAATGGCTACCAAGATGTTCCGTGATTAATGGCAGCTTTTTCAAACTGAAAAATAAAAGCCATCTCCGGATCACTATTAAAAAATTATTAACAATTTTTTTATTTGGTTTGGACTCATTTACAAAGAGCCTGATCAATTCCAAAGCACCCATTCAACATGGGCATTTTACAGTTCCAATACAAAACTCTCACCAATCTAACATTTAAATAGTCGGCTAGTTTCTTCAAGCAACTACCATGTTATTTGATGCTTTACACAAATAACGTATTTTAGACCAATAAGTGGGCGCACATGAATTAAAATTCCAGTATCATCCCCGAATGTTCCTTCACAGTGTCTAAATTATAAAACAAAACCATAACATTCAAACTCAGTAAAATTAATAACTGAAGTTATTGGTTCAGGGAGACTGGTGATTTTTTTTATCTACAGCTTAAACAGCTGTTACAGTCACCCTCTTCTACTGTTTTTACAGAAGAAGGAGCCCAGATGAGAATGAGCCAACATCTCAGGGTTAGTAAAAGTTGAATGCGTTAGTTACATTCCCAAACCCCTGCCAAAGGGTGAACACTGCAGAAGACTCAGAAATCAGTACTGGAACAATGAGATGTGCAGATGTTGGGACTCATCTGAATATTGCCTACAGCTGTCTTTGTAATTCAAGATAAAGGCTGCCCTCAACCCTGGCCCCTAGAACACTACACCAGTGGATTGGGGGGGGGGGGGGGTGGGGGGGGGCGCATTGGTGTGTAGTTAGATGCCCTGGAGGGGATCCATCTTCCAGCCTCATAACGTTCCTGGAGACCCACCTTCCTTGTCAGGAAGTCACGTTCCAGTCCGAGTGTGTCCCCAGAAATCTATCTGCATTTTCAGGATGGCCACCTTCTTTCTTCAATAGTGGGTCAATGATGTTGGGAGCCAAATTTGGCATCCAGACACAATGGCAAACTATGTGCCATCTAGGTGTGAAACACCCAGGTACTTAACTAAGAAGGTTGGGGATGGAAGATTTGGCGTGATTTTCCACCGGCCATTAGAGTGGGAAACAATCCCATGTTCCAACACCCACTATTGCACCTAATCTTAAAATGGGAGAACTCCACCCACTGGGCCGAATTTTCCAGCCATGTGCATCCAAGACTAGATATTCCCGCCCTAGGTCAATAGATCTTTGAACAGCAGTCTGCCGAATTTTCTGTCCCACCTGCTACATTAAACAAAACTCAAAAGGGATTGCTCGCATTGTCACCATATTCTGAATATAAGTTTAAGTTTATTTATTAGTGTCACAAGTAGGTTTACATTAACATTGCAATTAAGATACTGTGAAAATTCTCCAGTCACCACACTGTGGCACCTCACACTAAAGGAGAATTTAGTACAGCCAACGCACCTAACCAGCAGGTCATTTGGACTGTGGGAGGAAACCAGAATACCCAGAGGAAACCCATGCAGACATAGGGAGAAGGTGCAGACTCTCCACAGACAGAGAACCATGCCAGGAATTGAACTGGGGTCTGTGGTGCTGTGAGGCAGCACTGCTAACCACTGTGCCACCTGCTATACGTCTGCAATTGAGAGACTAAACAGGTAACTGGTGACCAGATCACAAATAGTTTACAATCAGCTTCAGAATTAGTGGACATGTGTTAGAATTAGCAGGTTGATAGTTCTTATATTATTTTGGGTAGGGGTGGGGTCAGTCTGTGCCAAGAATTGACTGACTGCAGCCATATAAAAAAACTAAGCAGTATAAAGCACGTCCCCATAAAAGGCCTTGCCAGATTTCCCCCATGCAAATGTATGGAAGAAAATAACATGTATCTTTACAGTCATGCAGTCCCACCTTCCTGAAGAATTTAGTACATCCACCCATTTGCTTTGAACCAAACAGCACGTTAACAATTGTTTCTATAGCTTTTGGAGGGAAAGGGAATCTATTTCAATACCATTGATCATTTTTCCATTGTAATGTGCTGGTAGAAATTCAATTTATCCACAGGACAATTTCACAATGCCTGGTCATGTAAGAGTTCAATCTTGATGCTATCTCAGCTGCACTTCACTGACAGTTTTACACACTGCCAGACTGATCCTTGTATAGATATCAAGGTATCTCTAGGAACAGCAGAATTCAAAAATATTGATGATTGCAATATTATGGTGTATTAGCAATGTCAAAATAAATCTAGCCTGTATTTTTGGGAGTGGAAAACAAAGAGGAGGAAAAATAAAACACACAAACATCTTTTTAATTGAGCAAAACAAGCATCAATCATACGGAATTGAATACTTCATCCACCAAGCAGTGAATGTGTCAGGAATGGACAGACATAGAAAGTTGCAGTTACGTGCTTCAGATCAACTATCGCAGTTGCCAGCGTGCAAGTTGACCCTTGAACCATCAAAAATCCCTCCAAAAACAGAGGTTGACTTATGTGCCAAGTATCGATGTGAGCCATCAGGATGGTTATAGGTGCATACATTTAGCACAAAGTGTGGGCATGCCTAAAAATCACATCTTTGCAGCACAGCCTATAATGGACAGCTTGACATTTTGCATCCAGTTCATAGAACCCCTACAGTGCAGAAGGAGGCCATTTGGCCCATCGAGCCTTCACCCACAGCAACCCCACCCAGGCCCTATCCCCACTTATATACTTTGCTAGTCTATATGACATTCATTCACTCTGTCCATACTTCCCACTGCCTTGGCAAAACAGCCCATGCAACTGGACACTCTCTCTTTCACCTTCTTCCGTCGAGAAAAAAATACAGAAGTCTGAGGTCACGTGCCAACTGACACAAGCATAGCTTCTTCCTTGATGTTGTCAGACTTTTGAATGGACTTATCTTGCATTAAGTTGATTTTTCTCTACACCCTAGCTATGATTGTAACACTACATTCTGCACTCTCTCATTTCCTTCTGTAAGAACAGTATATTTTGTCTGTACAGCACTCTAGAAACAATACTTTTCACTGTATGTTAATACATGACAGTAATAAATCAAATCAAATCAAAATGACGCTAAGGGACAATTTAGCATGTCAAATCCACCTAACCCACACATCTTTGGAATGTGGAAGGAAACTGGAGCACCCAGAGGAAATACACACAGAAATGGACAGAACGTGCATACTCTGCACAGACAGTGATCCTAGACTGGAATTGAACCCGGGTCTCTGGCACTGTGAGGCAACAGTGCAAATCATCGTGCATTCCGTTAAAAAGGTACCCATAAACAAACCATGCATTTGTGAGGTGAAAAATTGAAGTTCACTACCAATATCAGTATAGTATGTTATAGTATATTATGACTTGTATGCCAAGTATATAACATGATTTTTATGGCAGGGAAAGCTGAGTCATCTGACATGACCCAATTTACTGCATTCTATTCTAAACTGGGATACATTCATATAAATGCAGATCTAAGACTGTCCAATTTGAATCATTCCTACACCCATTGGATGTATTTAAAGTTTGATAAATCTAATTACAATCAAAACTTCTCCATTTCTATGAACAAAACTTATCAAGAGATTATAAATGTATTCTTTGCAAGGTATTCATAAAACAAGTCATGCAATACGTCCCTTATTGAAAAGGACATTTCTATGATAAAGTGAAGGTTACCTATCACTGATGGCATATATCAGATCACACTAAAAACAGAAATCACAACAATGAATAGAAAATGGCATATACTATGCTGAAAGTGAAAATCATAACGATAAATGGAAACATAGAAACATAGAAGATCGGAGCACAAGGAGGCCATTTCGCCCTTTGAACTGCTTTGCTATTCATTATGATCAAGGCTAGTCATCCAACTCAATAGCCTAATCCTGCTTTTTCTCCCATAACCTTTGATCCCATTCACTGCAAGTGCTTATCTAGCCATCTCTTGAATACATTTAATGTTTTGGCATCAGCCACCTCCTGTGGTAATGAATTCCACACTCACCACTCTTTGGGTGAAGAAATGAGTCTTCACCTCCCTCCTAAATGGTCTATCCCAAATCCTCAGACCGTGGCCCCTGGTCCTGGACTCCCCCACCATCGGGAATATTCTCCCTGCATCTACCCTGTCTGGTCCTGTTAGAATTCTATAAGTCTCTATGAGATTTCCCCCTCATTCATCAGAACTCCAGCGAAAACAATCCTAGCCTAGTCAATCTCTCCCCATACATCAGTCCTGCCATCCTCAGAATCAGCTTGGTAAATCTTTGCTGCACTCCCTCGAAGGCAAGAGCATCCTTCCTTAGAAAAGGAAACAAAAACTGCACAAAATATTCTAGGTGTGGCTTCACAAAGGCTTTGTATAATTGCAACACATCCCTGTTCCTATACTCGAAACGTCTTGCAATGAAAGTCAACATACCATTTGCCTTCTTTACCACCTGCTGCACCTGCATGCTTACTTTCAGTGACTGGTGCACAAGGATACCCAGGACCCGCTGCACACTCCCCTCTCCCAATTTACAGCCATTCAAGTAGTAATCTGCCTTCTTGTTTTTGCTTTAAAGTGAATAATCTCATATTTATCTAAATTATATTGCATCTGCCATTAATTTGCCCATTCACCCTGCCCAGATCATGCTAAAGGATCTCTGCATCCTCGTCACAGTTCACCCTCCCACCAAACTTGGTAGCATCTGCAAACTTTGAGGTGGTACATTTTGTTCCCTCATCCAAATCATTAATAAATAACGGGTCTCAGCACCGATCCCTGTGGCACCCTTTGTAAGCAAAGAATGGCACATCTTATTTTTATCAATGGTAAGGTGCATTAATTCTTAACACAAATCGCATTGTATATAAATAGTTGTAAATCATTCTATAGACTGAGTAATTCTGAACACAATAATTACAAAGCATTAGGTGTTAAGGCACTTCATTTTATAGCTTAGTCCTAAACATGCCAAAACTAAAAAGGAGCAAGCAGTTGTAAGTTACTAATACAGCCAAAATAGATAGAAAATGCTGGGAGTATTCTGCAGGTCTAGCAACATCTGTAGAGAAACAGAATTAGTGTTCTGATAAAAGGTCATAGACCTGAAATGTTAACTCGGTTCCTCTTCGCAGATGCTGCTAATTATTTCCAGCATTTTCTGTGTCATTCAGATTTCCAGATCTTCAGTGCTTTTATTTTATACAACAGAATTTGTGCACAATATAAAATTGACTACAAAAAATTACAGAAGAGCAAAAAAACCAATGGAAGATGCCAAAGTAGTCACATAGCTATATTAAGAGGCCATTAAACATAAGACTGATGCATGTTTTGAAAAAAGGATTAAAGCCTGACACTGGCCATCTGAATTTTCCATTGCAGTGAATTCTCGGGTTATCACAGGCAGTTCTAGCTTGCAGCATTTGCCATTACATCTAGGCAGAGATTTTCCACTTCACCTGCTGTCTGCTACTAAAAGGAAACTGCATGTCTTTGCTAAAGGCTTCTTTCATTACTGCTCAACTGTAGCGTTTGTTTTAATTCTGACTGAAACGAATAAGGAATACTCTGATCAATCAGCACGAGCTAACCACTTTATTACACAGCAAGTGAACAACTGACCAAAGGCAGCTTAAACCTAGCCTCTATTAAAGGAATTAACTCCCCCCACATTGTACTGTCAACGTGTTACTTTTGTTACTGTTCGCTAAAACAATGATGATAGAACTTCTCTTTAGACTGTGAAATGGGGGTGGTCCTTGACAGCATGTCAACAATTTCAGGGGGTCCAGATGAGACAGGTTGGAAGATTAGGTCAGAGGCAGCCTGGTAAAGTGTCACAGTGAGGAGGAGATGGTGCAATTGATATGATGCTAACTTACCATTTTAGGTACTTGTACAATGGTCAATCTTTTAAATTTGTCACATTTTTTGTCAACTCTCAGTTGTCCTGAGGGGAGGTAGATCATCTTTTGATTGCTTCGGAGCAGAAGTTGCTAGGTCACTTCAGACGATACGGAGAGTTGACTACACAGGAGGGAACTAGATTAATGTGAAGGCTGGGTAGAGGCCTTATTCTCAGGGTCAGCATACCATTTCTGCTACTAGGCCACAAATTACTAGTTTTAATGAATTAGCCTGAGTTGTCAATGTTCTATGAAGATAAAACAATTTAAAGTTCATCATTTATGTTACAATCATTGGACTTCCATACAAAATGGGAGCAGATATTATTTTGATAATAATGAATAAAAAAGTTAAAGTGCAGGAGGTATAATGAAAGACTCTCCTAGGTAGCTTATTTATTTTTGAGAGTATAATTTCATTTTCCACGAGCTAGCCCACATTCATATTATTGAGTCTCTTTGATTTTTGAAATGTTTTCTTCGGGAAACCAGAACTCTCAAGGCATCCCTTTACAGGTGGATTTTTATGATTAATTTCAACTCCACTTTCTGTGCAATAATGAGGCAAAGAAACTCTACAACATATTTTGCAATTATTACTCCTTCCAATACACAAAAAAACACCTATGTAATGTTTAACATTTATATGATCCGCTTCAATGCTTATGTTTTAAAAGTTCAAATTGTGATCTGAAAACACAATGTTACCACAAATGGCTGTTCATTAGCTCACTTCTCTGCAATTTTAAACCCATGTTCCTTAGATTTCAATTCAACCAATGTTACTTTTAGGACAGTTCCATTTCTCGATGAGGCTGAGAAGCCCCCCATTTCCTGCCTAATATGGATTCCCTGTCTCCCCTAAAGACCAGGATTCAGGAAGCAAGACAAAGAGACTTCAGAGAGGTGGGTCAATCAATCCCATTTAATCGATCTCATGTCTGGGGTTCATAGTTGCAAGAGCATTAGCATCAACAGAAATACAATCTTCCTGTAGATCTGCTGCCATTTTAAATCCAATGTGCATGAAACTTTAAAGAAATTTTATTCCTGATTAAATGGTACAATGCTTGCTTAAAAATAAGTTTTTTAAACAAGAAAAGCTTGATTAATGACACTTCCATGTTTATATCTATGAGGCAAACAACGTACCATCCTTTCTATCAGAAGAGATTTCAGGTGGTACACAGTTAACTTCTACTTAACAATGGTCCAATAAAAAAATTTTCTTAAAAAGCTGACTAAGAAATTCTCCTTCAGAGTACAAGTCTGAAAGGGCGCTTTGTCACACACAGAGATGGTGAGGATGTGATGGGCATTTGTCTTAATCCCTTCTTCCGCGTTACATGCAAATTCTTCAAAAACATCTCAGAGTGCCTCAAGACTTCTCCAGACCACAGAAACGCCACAGCTGTTGCCCGATAAACTTCCAATTATAATGCCATTGTGTAGACAATATAGAGAAATACTGATAACATGGAATGCACAAAGACCCACAGTTAAAAATAAACCAAACGTAAAACTGAATATCATTTTAGGAACTTTGTGCTTTTAAAAAAGATATTTGGATCAATAATAAGATAAAACAGTATTGCATATTACAGATGACTTACTCAACTCAAACTTGTCATTTTGCTTTATGGCAAAATCTAAAATCCTCATTTTGATTGTTATCTTGTACAAATATGCATGTTTCTCTCTTGGTTAAGATACCATGCCAAGCAACCATGGACTTCCACATGTTGGTCCATAGTTACGCTTAGCAAGGTACTGCAGTGGTTTGCCATCATCTTCTGCAGGCTCCAGCTGACAGGAATTGCTCTTGCCATCTGTCACTGGCATATTGGGAGGATTTACAAGTTGAAACTCAGCCTGTTTGAGCATGCTATGAATTCACCTTTCTTGGCCTCAAGTTCTGGAGTTAAATCAGAGTTTCTAGCTCAAAGGCAAAGACACTACTCACTGGGCCACACAACCTCCAAGATGTAGTTACCAGATACATATCATTTTCAAAAACCAGTACTGAGGCTTATTTTCTTTTAACCTAGCCTCAAAAGTGTATTAAATGGTGAAACAAAACATGAAGAGAAAATTAACATTTAAAAACAGGAGAAGGTGTGTTCTGGGTGCATTAACATAACAATCAGAATGTAATGTAAGTACAGAATGAGAGCTCAATTTGAAATTAAAACAATGGAATGTGACTGCCAGGAGGAGGCAGTTTCTCATTCAATATTGCTCTGGAGTCAGTTTGGTCCTCAACCCTCAATGTTGAGTAGATAAGTTTGCACCAATGCAAAGCAGAAACCACTTCAATTCAACACCAGGCTCAAGTGCAGTTGTTTGAGGCCCATAACCTCATGTTCATCCACATTATATTGCATGGCAAATGCAGTATAATGTGGATGATTGTGAGGTTACTCACATTGGTAGCAATAATAGAAAGACAGATTATTATTTGAATAGGTGTAAATTGACGGAGATGGATGCTCAATGAGACATTGGAGTCCTTGTGCATCAGTCACTGAAAATAAGTGCACAGGTACACCAGACAGTAAAGGCGGCAAACTGTATGTTGGCCTTCATAGCGAGATGATTTGAGTATAAGAATAGGGGTATTTTGCTGCAATGGCGTAGGTGCGGCCACACCTGGAATATTGTCTGCAGTTTTGGTGTACTTATCTAAGGAAGGATGTCCTTGCCATAGAGGGCGTACAGCGAAGGCTGATTCCTGAGATGGCAGATCTGTCATATGAGAAGAGACTAAGCCGGTTAGGAGTTTAGAAGAGTGTTAAGGGATCCCATAGAAACTTAAAATTCCAACAGGGTAGATTCAGAAAGAATGTTCCCAATGGTGGAAGAGTCCAAAACTAGGGGTCATAGTTTGAGGATAAGGGGTAAACCTTTTAGAACTGAGGTGAGGAGAAATTTCTTCCCCCACAGTGTGGTGAATGTGTGGAATTTGCTACCACAGAAAGTAGTTGAGGCCAAAACGTTGTGTGATTTCAAGAAGAAGTTAGATATAGCTATTGGGACTTTAGGGATCAAGAGATATGGGAGGAAGCGGGATCAGGATATTGAATTCAATGATCAGCCATAATCAAAATGAATGGCGGATCAGGCTCAAAGGGCTGGGTGGCTTACTCCTACTTCTAGTTTCTATATACTGCTAAAAATATTACTCTACTTGAGGAAGTTCATTATTGGGCAGCTCATTCCATTACAATTCCTCGTGAGATTCTAGTGTCTCCCACTGTTAGGTTGGCACAGTCTCCAGAACTGAAGAAAAGCTCATAGGTTGACATTTTTCTAAAAAGTGTTGAGTGAATTAAATATTTCTAAGCAGCACATTAAGCCCAAGCTCAAAGAGTTCACAACCAATAGTTCCAACTGTATACGCTCTCAATGCATTTCCTTCCTGACTTCTTTCTCACAAGCCTTAATCTCAATGACTCTAGAAGGATTCATTTAAGGAAAATCTGTTGAACTTTATTTAAATAATATGGCTATCACATAGAAAAATTCCCTGGTGGGAGAATACTACCAAACAGCTATGCACAAACTTCCAATTATCGCACTTTTACTTTTCAGATAACTAGTATCAGACAAAATGTTATGAAATCTATAGAATCATAGAATCCTTACAGTGCAGGAGGCCATTTGGCCCATCAGGTCTGCACAAACTCTCTGAGAGAGCATTTTATCCAGGCCCACCCCCATAACCCCCATTTGCCCCTCTAATCCTGCTAACCTACACATTTTGGGATACTCAGGGGCAATTTAGCATAACCAATCTATTTAACCTGCACATCTTTAGACTCTGGGAGGAAATGAGAGCACCCAGAGGAAAGCCATGCAGACACGAGGAGAATGTACACACTCCACACAGACAGTAACCCAAGGCTGTAATCGAACCCAGGTCCCTGGCACTGTGAGGCAGCAGTGCTGACCACTGTGCCACCGGTGTAATGTCATAATTTAAAACTACACAGTATTGGATTGAGACCAGATTCCTGAAGCAACTCATCTACTCAGAACTGAGATGTGGCAAGAGTCTCCTAGGGAGAATGTCCTCAAAGCATCAGACATCCCTGTCAACCCATGGGAGCCTCTGGCTGGTAAGCAACCAAAATTGGAAAAGCTTATCATCTGGGAAGGCACTGAACACATCGCAAGACTTCACTGGGAATATTCAGAAGTAAAGTCGAAACATCAGAAGGAGTGCATCAACTTTCAAATAAATCATCTACTCAACCCTTCAAGGGCCACTGCATATGGCAGAACGTGCAGATTGGACTTATCAACCATCTCAAAATCCACTGAGCCAGAGTTGAAGCAAGTCATCCTAAATCCTAAGGGATTGTCTAAAAGGAAGAGAATTAGAGTATGGAGGGGATGCAATTTAAGATGATCTTACTAGAACTACTTCATAATCAATATATCAATTTAGATAATCATTTCAACATCAAAGCATGCCACAAAGACATTATGTAACAAATACCATGAGATCTGATATATGCTGTTTATGGAATTGACTATAACAAGGCATCCACCAGTCAGTCAAATAGGATGTATCATATTCCACAATACTCTCGTGTATGCTCTCTATAAATATGTACCAACACAATTCCCCTATGGCGATTTCACTAAAAGTTTTTTTTCCCCTTTACCAATGGAGAATCAACATTTGTCACAAGTAAGATACACACAAGACTACATGTAACAGGGAATATCCCTGTATGTCCCACACTACCTTATCACGTGGAGAACAAATAGCAGTTGAATTTATCAAGAATTAATATCAAATTGAATTATACTGTCCATTTAACGAGTCTGTGTAAAGCTGATTTTAATTTGAGTGCTTTAGCTTCCCAATTAAGCCAAAAAAAGGTTTAATACTCATTACCAGAACTATTAAATTCTAGCTGGAAACTACAAGGTAGCACACTCACAAAATTACCCCCCAAAAATGTACCAGATTTAAACCCGCTACATTGTTTGCTTCGCTGGATGTTCCTGATTTATATCTGTGACAGTGTATAGCATTTCTAAAGTATTTCATTTGATGTTTTCACTCCTCTTCATTAGAACTGCCGCATCAGCATCTCCATTGTGTAAAGCGACAGAGCTCGCATTAACCAAATTACCGCAGCCACCCGCGTCCCGAGAAAAAAAGCACAAGAACTCCACTCCAGAATAGACATTATTAAAAGGAAAGATACCTACATCTCGGAATTTGTTCCAGTATCTCAGCTCCTTGTCGTACTGCGAGACTGTGGTCAACCATTTCTCATTATCCAGGAAACTGACAGCATTGGTCGCTTCTGGGCGCCTGCTTTCAACTTGGAAGCAAACCGCGACAAGAACACCCAGCAGAGGAACCAGCATCTGCAAATATAGCACTCAATTCTCAACATAAAAAAACCCAGCAAAATCAGTTAAATAAAAACTCTTTCAGCGTGGATGCAGGAACAGCGTTAGCTGTCTGCCAGCTCACCTTGTTGCCTGTGCAGATGGGTCAGCTCTGAGTGAGACTCGCTATTTGACTGCCTGCTTTTGTGATCGTGCAGATGGGTTTGAGAATGAGAGAGGCACATGAGACATCGATCTATGTGTGTGTGTTAACACACGATGTGGCGCCACCTTACAACCAGCGTGTGCAACAACACTGCAGAACACCAACCCATTAACCTCCACACACACATATAGAGATATATCTATATATATCTGTATACTCACTGCCTCTCCCCATTAAACTCTCAAATGGTCTTTCTTCAGTTTAAAAGCAGTCAGACCTATTGCCGTTGCTGCCATTGTGGGAAAATAGCAAATTGCTGCATCCGCATCTGCTTATAAATTTCCTCTGAAATATAACTCTTGGTTTAAATAACGCAGGACCAGTGAAAGTCAGGAATCAGTAAGTGCTCGTTTGGGACATAAACGGAAAATGTATTAAATGCGCAGCATCGACCCTGTGCAATAAGTTTCGGGCTGGAAAATAAGCGCAAGAACTCAGCCACATCTCTATAGTATTGGCCCGGGGGGGCAGTTCTTTATTGCAACGATTGTTACAATATCGTTACTGTAAATCCCTGCAACGGATTATTTTCCGTTTTCAACTACGACGTTAACATTATTCGATATAATTGCACGCTCTGCTTACTAATCTCAGAAATTGCCCTGGGCAAATATTTTCTCTTCAGTCTGCCCTGTGCCAGATGTATTGTCAGAAACTGTTCAGTTCCTCTTTGACCTTTACTGGTCTTTGCTGGTGCATATGCAAGCACTTGGAACAATAACGCAAGGCCTGTGAAGGTCCAACTGCAAATATTTTACCCAGCAGGTGTGAGGAGAGCTTCATTTTGGCTGCAGCTGCTGAAAGATGTTTACTAAAATCTTAATCACCTTAAACTACCCAATAAAATCACAAAGAGCTGTCGGGATAAGCTGCTCCAACACTCCTCCTCTCTCTTACATACCACGTCCTAAGAGGGCATTGGTGACCATGGACCAAAACATGCTGGAAAATCTCAGCAGGTCTGACAGCACCTGTGGTGATAGAACAGAGTTAACAGTGTGGGGGTGGGCAGGGGGGGATTCCCCAGTCTCCCAGCCACATGTTTCCCACCTGCAGGAAGTGACATGCTTTTTACTGGTGATGGGATTCTCCAATCCCCTTGCTGTCAGTGGGATTTCCCATTGATGTCACCCCGTGCTGGTGTGAAACCCATGGGAGCGGGTGCACTGCCAGCGGTACTGGAGACTCCTGTCCCCGTGAATGGCTGGAGAATTGATCTCAATGATTTGAATCTGGATGACAAAGCTCTGACAAAGGCGCTGACGCTGGGTGGCGCAGTGGTTAGCACCGCTGCCTCACAGCTCCGGGGAACTTCGGTTCGATTCCCAGCTTGGGTCACAGTCTGTGTGGAATTTGCACATTCTCTTCTTGTCTGCATGAGTTTCCTCTGGGTGCTCCAGTTTCCTCTCTTAAAGGGGAAAAGCAATCTGTAAGGAATGTCCAAGATTTTGGACATCTTTAACCTATCCAAAGATGTGCGGGTTAGGTGCATTGGCCATGCTAAATTGTCCCCTCATACCCCAGGATGCATAGTTTAGCAGGTTTAGTGGATAAATATGTGGGGTTATGGGGTTATCAGTGCAGACTCAATAGGCTGAATAGCCTCCTTCTGCACTGTAGGATTTCTATGATTCTAAGTGTCATCCAGACTCAAAACATTAACTCTGTTCTCCCTCTGCGGCTGCTGTCAGACCTGCTGAAATTTTCCAGCATTTTACATTTTTGTTTCAGCTTCCAGCATCCGCAGTAATTTGCTTTGATCTTGGTGACCATAGATTGGTCCATGATTATGACTGGCAAAAGGGTTTACTGTTGCCTTCTGCAGTATGGTTGACCAGGAAACTCTTATCATCTGTTATCAAACATATAGAAAGGATTTACAGGTTGGCAATCAACCTGTTTCACCACATTATGAGCACAGCTTCAAGGGTCAACAAGCCCTGAAGTAAGACATGAAGCTCGACCTTCTGATCCAGAAACAGTGACACTGCCACAAGACTTCCCTATCCTACATTATCTGTTAAAAAAACACAGCCTGCTTTAAGAAAAGCATTTAGGATAACGATCGAGTTAATGACTTTCATCAGAATCTTGAAATGACAGAGGACAGGAAATTATTAAATAAAACATATAATTGTTAGTACAAAACAATGGGAGACAATATATTTAGAGAAATGAAGACTATGTCTGCAAAGGTTTCTTCATGTCAAAGTTTATTTCAAAATGGGATCCAAACAGATTAAAGTTTATTTATTAGTGACAAGTAGTCTTACATTAACACTGCAATGAAGTTACCGTGAAAATTCCCTAATCGCCACACTCCGGCACCTGTTCGGGTACACAGAGAGAATTTAGCATGACTAATGCACCTAATCAGCATGTCTTTTGGAATGTGGGAGGAAATCACACACACACAGGGAGAACATGCAGACTCCGCATAGACAGTGGCCCAAGCCGTGAATCAAATCACAGATGAAGAAACCTCAAGATAAAATTAAAGCAAAGAGTTAGATATCAGAGCAGAGTGTCAAGTTGAAAGCATTTGTTCAGCATGTTTGCTGAATATAACCCATTTAAATGTAGATGACCATTTGACCAGTTAAGCAACCAGGATGATTTTCACCAATTAGTGAATGCACTAAAGTCCTTGAGTATAGCAACAAGGGCATTGTTCCAATTCTATGTCCAGTGAATATGATTCTAGATGCTCTGAACCAGTTCATTCTCACTTGAAAAGGTTCAATGGATGCTAAATACAGACAACTGTAGATAGGTGTGAGCCCTTCCTGGATTTCTGACTGCAAATTGAGTGTTGCAATTGTGATTTCTCAACTTAAACATGTGAGTTTCTTATTTATATTTTCTGTGCTTATTTGAGCATTCTGAATTCTGGCAAAACATTTAAGTTTATTTATTATCACAAGTAGGCTTACATTAACACAACAACAAAGTTACTGTGAAAATCCACTAGTCACCACACTCCGACACCTGTTCGGGTACACTGACGGAGAATTTAGCATAGCCAATGCACCTAAACAGCATGTCTTTTGGAGCATGGGAGGAAACCCATGCAGACATGGGGAGAAAGTGCAAACTCCACACGGACAGTGACCCAAGCAAGGAACTGAACCCGGGTCCATGGCCTGTGAGGCAGTAGTGTTAACCACTGTGCCACCATGCTACCCGTCCTGGTCAAAGACCTTTTATTATAAATTGCCATGCTAAGAGGCTTAGAAAATGAGTTGGTAAGAAGGTTAAAGGTCTGCTTTAAGTACACATTCTTATTATCATCTATCATGCCCATTGCAGGAATGTCTGATTAATTACTTTGAACATGAACTATATTCAGTTCATAATTTTCCAAAACTTTATTTAAAAATGGATGTCCAATAAGACTACTAAGATGGCTGCCAAAGATCAGTTGACTTTTGCAATTTTTGCCTTAATTTTCTGGAAATTTTCTGATTAAATAACCATGGGTGTATGTACCAAGAAGTACCAACCATGGATATACCAAGATGAAATCCATCTGTCAGATTTAAACCTGCTAAAATTTATGGATTCACCTGAAACTCAAAATCTAGTAGACCTCAAGACTCTCTGGCTCTAAGCTCAACAAACAAAAGCTGCAGAGACCAGTTTACAAATCATGGATGTGAATAGACAACTCCATCCATTCTCCATTGTATAGCAATGGCTTCTAGCTTTAAACAATTCTGAGTGGACAATAGAGTATATGATCAGGTGGTCACTTGATCAAAATTGTCTTCAGATAACAAATGTTCTATCCCAAGAACCAGGGAGACTGCTGAGAATACAAAGAAACTGCCACTGCAGAAAAGACAATAACATCCACGCTTTCTTAAAAATCTTGAGACAGTTACACCTTTAATTCCCTCAGCTGTTTCTTTCCAAGTCCACCAGGACAGAAACTTGACCTCCTGGTAAGAAAACCCAAGGAACTATCTTTGAGATCCACACTTGAAATCCAGCTGGGGCCCCCTCAGAACAAAAATATGAACGGTCAGGATTTTCCCAACTCTACACAGCCAACCTGTGAGTGAAAATCGGGACCAAGTATCTGGTTTTGTTAGTTAACTATTCTTTAGTTTGACACATCAATTGCCTGTTCAGTACTATTTTATCTGTTGATTTTAATTACAAGTCTTAAAACATGATATCGTGGTTTTGTGATTCTTCTCACTGGTATTTGGGAAATTCATATATTTTTTGAAAAAAGTTATTAGTCTCTGTTTGGATTGTAACACTGATCACAGAGAATATCATTGAGGAAGCAGCTGAAGATGAATGGATCAAGGACTCTTCCCTGAATAACTCCTACAGTAATATTATGAGCATGGTTGATTTTCCTCCAATACTAAAAGTACCTTCTAACTGCTGGAATAATAGAACATCCTTGGCATTTCAGGGTCTAAACTTGAATAATATATTACAATTCCTCAACCTGGGGGATATAATAGATTAGAAAAAGGAAAGCAAACGTAGTTTGCTAAAATGGGGGAATATCCAAGATAATTTTTGCTCCTTTTTAAACATGAAAGTGACGGTTTCTGTGAGACAGTTTCAGAATCCATGAAAGCGGAAAGATAATGGATGGAAATATTAAAGCCAGAAGAAAAAAATCCAAATGAAATCTAAAACTGAAATTTATCCAATTATTTTCTCAGTTGTAAAGAAAGCTTCTCAAAGCCAAATAAGATGAAGGGAGGGATTACAAGTATAAAATGGCATACTGATAGGGAATTAATTCTTTGGTTTCAAATAAAAAAGATTCAGTACAAACAGAGGTTTAATACTAATCTAATTACAATATATAAACACACTAGAATGGTTACCAATTTAATAGTTGAATTTATGTTTATATTCAACAAGTTAGCGTTTTCACTGAACCCCTAAATGTAATTATAGGTGTTTGATTTCTACTTGCTCTTTTAACCAGAATAGATTTACTTCTCCAGAATGCCTGCAAAATTCTTTTCACCTTTTTGTCTTCAATTCTTTTAATGTACTCCAAAAAAACCCCTCCTATATGATCAACATCCCTCCCAATGTCTCATTCTCTGGCTCTCTATCTGGACCCAAAATGATTTTTCTTTACCAATGGCACTATATAAAAACAAGTTGTGTTTTCACATAAGTAGAGTAACTTATATGAATTAAGTACCAGTTTTGCGCATTGGACCTGAATTTGGATCATACTAAAGAAGGTGCTCATCAGTGACAAAGCCCTTAGAGAGAAAATTTCAATTTTCCAGTCCTGTTGGTCCTGGGAATAGTCACAGGCCGGATGGAAAATTTGACAGACCATTGAAAGAGCTGTTGGATTTGGGCAGGAAGTTCTGATCTTGGGACGGGCAGGACCATAAAATCCCACCCATTAGACCTGTTCCACCCAAAGTTATTTAATAAGCTAATATCCAAATATTAGGTCCTCTTTTGCACATGCATACACCTGAAAGAGCTGGTACACTAGAAGTTCCCCAATTTTGAATTGAAGTTGGCTTGATAGCAATGATGCTATTTGACTGGCCCACAAATTCTCCTCCATTTTCAGAGGGAACTATCTCTGTTCACCAGCTTGTCCTAATGGCAGGTTTGCCAGCTTAATGTGCCTGGATATATGGGGACAAATTGGCTTCTTTCCACTATCCCCCCTACAAAGCACCATTATACTCATGGGATTTGGAGATAGGAACAATACTTCAAATCTTTAGACTTCGCTCCTTCAAAGTTTAGGCCATTGTTATAAATTTAAGTCTGAAAAGCTTAGATCTGCTTTCTGGATCGATTCCCCGATATGTCACTGCTTGATCCTACATGTCAAACAACCTTGCCAATTACTTTGAAAGGGATGTGCCTAATCTTCTTAAAAGAAAATTCTAAAGGATCATGTTCAGGCAATTTATTTCCAAAGCATTTTAACATAACACACTTAGTTGAAACGGTTGCAATTTAACAGCTCAGGAACAGCAGATCTATCTTGTTACTTTTGGTATTGAGTCATAACTTGGGAACAGATAAAATTATATGTTTTTTGTAGTTGTCATGATTTCAAATATTAAGACTCCTTTATATGTAGAACTCATGTTATTCATGTCATACTTCACTACTGCACTATAGAGCTCTAATAAAACAGTACTCATTCAAACTGCAATGTCTTCAAGCTATAATTGAGTTGGGACATTTTTATGGCCGTCTACAAATTTACGATACATTTGTAAACACTATGCAGCATTGGCCACAAAACTATTTCTCTCCATTGGTTAAAATCTAATATTTCAGAATTTGCAGATGAGGTATGCCCCCAGAAAATTAAAAATCTACACTCAACGTAATTGCAAATCAGTATATCATCCTTAACATTAGTAAGAGGTTTTGTGATTTTGTTTATGTGTAACAAAATAGATATTCTATGTAATGCTCTAGTTTTTAGATGTCTGCACCTGTATAAAGAGTAGGGAAATACCCCTTAAATTGCCTCAATAATGTTCTTCAAAAGGGATTTGCAGGTTAAAAATGCTTACACAAAATGGAGCCAGTGGTTAAATGCAATGCTGGGAAATCAACCTAATTAAAATGATGAAGATATAATGAAACAGAACATTCTTTACCAATAAAAGATGAAGCACTGATCTCGTGAATAGCTTGTCAGTGGAAAATAAATATTTTAATGATTAAAAGTATTTATATTAATATCCTTATCTAGTCCTGTGAAGGACCTGAAGAATGACTGGGAAGTTAAGGGAGGAAAATAATAATTTGGCTTCTTAGATAAACATGAGCTAAATTTTACAGCACCTCAGGAGCAGATTGGCAGCCGAGGGAAGCCATAACGTTGTGCCATACCAGTTGTGATTTCACCAGCAGGGCAAAGTATCAGGAGGCCTGTCCGCCCATTGGCCAAATGAGGCCCTTAAGTGGCTAATTAAAGAGCCCCTTCCTGCCACTGCTGACCTCCGCAGTGGGGGAGCCTTGCACCAACAATCCAAGCCATAATGCCTCACTGGATGGCATGGGCGCTGGGCTGCGAAAACAGCTCGTCAAGCTGGGGGCTGGGGATGCGGCTGTGCGGGGGGGTGGTGCAGGCTTGTCCCTGATATGTACATCACATTGTGGGAATCCTGTCCGCAGGCAAAAATTCATCCATAACATGAGAAATCCCAGGGTATGTGATATTTAGAAGTGATGGACATCATTGAACCCTTTTACCACATGTGTCATGCAGATTGGTCATTTAAAATGGAAAGGAGTTTTTCTTCAAATTCAGAGTGCTTGGCACAACTGTCAGCAGATTAACTTCATTAGATGTCGTTTTGATTAGTTAGAAGATAATTTGCTTTGCCTTCCCTAGTAACTTTGGGTGGAATTCTCTCATTTTGAGACTCAGCGCAGTAGTGGGAGGCTCCAGTTGCACCTTTCCCTCCGACCAGATTGGCGGGATCACACAGCAGATTCTGTCCTCAGAACCACATTAATTATGCACAGGTGAATTCCCCTCCAAATCTCATGACAAGCTGACAGCTTGTTAGTCTGCCCTCCGTATGCCAGTGAACTCAAAGCTCCAAGTGCCATATTTAATTACCAATCCAACACACTCCTCATTCTTGAGAGTCCCTTGTCTTCACCGAACTGTAGATGATGTCAGCAACTGAGAGAAAAAAGGTTAGCAGCCTCAAGAAGATGCCTGTTCCGATTCAGCCACACCATCCCGCCCCCTCCTCTCCTCTCTCCACCCCACCACGTGAGGATGGCCATGCCCCAATTGGATTTCCCCCCACCACGTCTGGTGTCTTCACACATCCCATTCCAGTAAATAATGTTGATCCCTTTGGCCTTGTTTGAGAGCTTTTCGTTCAGCCTTGTCAGGGTCCAACTTCCTTCCCCTTGGTCTTTCCTCCACCTTCCAATGTCCGTCTTCTTCATCCTGATGTTTGTGTTCATTTTATTGGGGGTGGCACGGTGGCGTTGTGGTTAGCACTGCTACCTCAGAGTGCCAGGGGCCCGCGTTCAATTCCTGGCTTGTGTCAGTGTCTGTGTGGAATTTGCACGTTCTCTCCGTGATGCGTGGGTTTCCTTCGGGTGCTCCGGTTTCCTCCCACAGTCCAAAGATGTGCAGGTTAGGCGGATTGGCCATGCTAAACTGCCCCTTAGTGTCAGGGGGACTAGTTAGGGTAAATGCATAGGGTTATAGGATAGGGCCAGGGTGGGATTGTGATCAATGCAGACTCAATGGGCTGAATGGCCTCCTTCTGTACTGTAGAAATTTATGATTCTATCCACCTCCTTGCCCTTCTGCCTGCCATCATGAGTCCTCACTTACCCTACCGTCCTTGCACAGCCTTCCTTTCACATTCCTCCACGTGGCTTTGTGAAACCATACCACCACCACCACGCCCCTCCTGCACCCACCCCTCTTCCATACCCCTTCACCATCTTTCCCACTGCTCGAAGTTTGGGCCATTTTTGCGGAGACTGCATGACTCGTGTAGCTCAGTGCTGTCCAGATAGACACTACTGTGTGGCACAAGGAGAAGGAGACCCCTGTACTCCCCTGGCACAGTACTGATCAAAGACAGTGACACAGTAGGATCCATGGGTCCAGCAGCATGGTGCTGTCCACAAAGACCAGTTCAGCAGGGAGATAAAGGGCAGGAACTGATCTGCCCCAGCAGGATGGTGAGCAGCAGAGTGCTACAGCAGAAAGGCTTTGTTGCACTGACTTCAGAGTCTCTGACCATCTCAGGCCTGTCTTGTGCATTGATCTAAAACCTAATTGGCAAAGGGAGACAATGTATTTTCACGCTGACATGATCCCAGATTGGAAAGCCTGATGGGAGAACAGCGGGCAGCTGTTTCTCGACCTTTCTTGAGATGCAGCTTGATATTCACAGCACCAGCCAATGGGAAGGCCAATCCACCATTGGGAGAATTATTGGCGAGGTTCTGACTCACTGGCTCTCACTAGATTCTCCACTTCTGCCTGCCACTGGGGGGATGGGAGAATTCCACCCTTATCCCATCAGGTGTCGATGGATTCCTTTATAATTACAAGCTATATCCAAGAAGTTATATGAGGTAAATTGTGTGGTTGTACGAGTCAGTTACAGGTAGAGGTAAATGTGACACTCAATTATACAAATTGACTGAGACCAAGTTGGAGTTAAGCCAACTGATACACATCCAGCCATTTGTGGAGAGGTTGATCCAGGACAGAGGAGCCAATTGCAACAAATAACTTCATCACTGAAGGGTGCTCATCAACTTGATGTTCCAAAAACTAATCCCAGGGGAGGAAGACCATCAACTCATAAGCACAAGTTTGTATATCCTCTGGAAGCATTACTAACCACCAGCCCATGGACTAACAATGGGAATAATATTGGCGTGCTAGGTATGTAGAAAGTTAATCCAAATCTGAATCAATTTGCAGTACTCACATCCTGATTCCAACCATAAGGTAAAGCTCAGCCTTCAAGGAAGTTGCAGTGATGCGCCAGACTACCTTTACAATGTCTTACCCATTTCATCAAGTGACTCTTTATTAATTACATTATTCAAAATGTTATATAACTCATTGCCATTTGTGCCTATTAATTGTACTCTTAATTAAACATATATAATTATGGTTTATAGTCAATAATTACTCTTTCGTGAATGGTTTGTTGTCTGACTTCTTATTTCATGATTTGATCGTTTACTTGGCAGGTAGTTATACTGATTGAGAAGTTGTATAGTGTACCAAATAAGTTACTTGTAAAGGAGGTAAATTCACATGGGATACATACTAATTTGATAAAGTGGATTCAAAATTGGCTCAGTTGACAGAAGGCTGGAAGCTTGTGTCCTGTAGTGTACCACAGGGATCTGTGTTGGGTCCTCTATTATTCGTCATTTATAGAAATGACATTGATGACTATGTTGGGGGTAGGGTTCGTACATTTGTGGATGACACAAAGATTGACAGGTGATTAACTAAATTGGAGTGTCTTGGGCTACAGGAAGATAGAGACGGAGTGGTCAAAAGAGCAGATAAGTGGCAGATGGAATTTAACCCTGAAAAGTGAGGGGATACACTTTGGAAGGAGTAATTTGACAAGAAAGTATTCAATGAATGATAGGACACTAGGAAGTTCTGTGGAACAAAGGGATCTTGATGTGTTTGTTCACAGATCCCTGAAGGTGGAAGGGCATGTTACTAGGGTAGTGAAAAAGGCATTATGGGACACTTGCCTTCATCAGTCGAGGCTTAGATTAGAAAACCGGGGAACTCATGTTGAAGTTGTGTAGAACTTTGGTGAGGCAGCAGCTAGAGTATTGTGTGCAGTTCTGGTCGCCATATTACCCAGAAGGATATGATTGCACAGAAGGGAGTGCAGAGGAGATTTACCAGGATGTTGCCTGGGATGGAATATTGAAATTATGAAGGGAGGTTAGAGAGGCTTAGGTTGTTTTCGTTAGAGCAGAGAAGACTGAGGGGCAACCTGATTGAGGTGTAGAAGATTATGACAGGCATGGACAGAGTGGATAAGGAGCAACTATTCTGCTTAGTTGAAGGGTCAGTCATGAAGGATATAGGTTCAAGGTGAGGCGCAGGAAGTTTTGGGGAGATGTGAGGAAAAACGTTTCTATACAGAGGGTGGTGATGGCCTGGAGTGTGCTTCCTGGAAGGATGGTGGAGGTGGGTTGCCTCACATCCTTTAAAAAGTATCTGCATGAGCACTTGGCACACCATCATATTCACAGCTATGGGCCAAGCGCTGACAAATAGGATTAGGTAGATCAGGTGTCTCTAACATGTCGGTGCGGACTCAATGGGCCGAAGGGCCTCGTCTGTGCTGCATGATTCTATGATACGTGAATTCAGTCTGAACTAGTCGATGCAAGACAGTTTAGAGAGCCAAGCCTAGGTAACATAGTTTATTACCTTCTTAAGGTTTTGAAACAAAGAGTTAAGGTAAAAGGGTTAAAGGATCCATCTGGTCCTTTAGCATAAATTTCATTCAGTACTTAAACTTCATACAAGTGGGTGGGTTTTGTTTGCAAATTCTTCAACATAACAAACATGATCTGAATATCAAAGGGTTTCTTTTAAATCTGACTTAATTGTATTGATGTTTAAGTACATTAAAAACACGAATCCAAAAGAATCTGAGCTAATGCCTAACAAGCAAATATTCCATGCTTATAAATTCAAGTGTTTCTCACACATACCAGCACAGATTGTCATCTAATATTTGTAATCCTTTGAATTACTGCTTGGATTTTTATACATCTGTTTCCTCCTCCCCTCTCTTCCTGTAAGTACTGAGGATCATTACTAATCTTTCTGATAAACTACATTAACAGAATTGTACATAAATTACCTAAGCAGTCAAATCCATCTCTCTTGACTAATAATGAGTGCAGTATGTTACACAACATCAACTTGGAAACTCAACTCTCACATGTAACCTTGTAAAAATTTGGCCCAACAGGATGCCTGGGCTGCAGGCTTTGATGCCATCGCCAGGATGCCTTGTGTGCAGGGGGCTATAGAGGGCACTCATGTCATGATGTGGGCCCCATGGAATCAGGGAGTACCTTTCATTAACAGGATGAATGTGACCATCTGCTGTACATCATGCGTGTGTGTGCACACCACCTCAGGAGCCTGCATGATCGCTACATCTTGCAGAGCTTAGACATCTTTGAGGACCACCTCAGGCTGCTGGGATAGCTCGTGGGGGACAAGGGCTACCCGCTGCAATCATGGCCTGAGATGGAAAAGGAGACCCGCTTTAATGAGGCCCACACTGCCACCCAATCTGTCGTCAGCCCACACAAAGGGTCTTCCACATCATTGTGGTCTGTTGTGTGCTTCACAATCTGGTGCAGTAGCGGGAAGACATCCTGAAGGAAGAGGGCCAGGCAGATCCCCCTGTGGAGGAAGGGGGACCAGGAGGATGTGGAGGATAAGGCTGAGGAGGAGACAGAAGATGGAAGACAGGGGGCAGCAAGGATTGTGCAGGATAGTGAGGGAGGCCCTCATTGTGGCAAGATTCACACACAAGGAGGCATTGTGTCCCATTGCCCACCCCCCTGCGCTCACTGTTTCCACCCTCCTGCTACTTGAATTTATCCAAGTGCCCTGCTATGATGTATTTAAAAATAGCTTCTTAGAAGCTAACTGGCCTATGGTTTCCAGCTTTCCTTTTTGAATAAAGGAGTTACATTTGTTATTTCCCACTCCAAAGGAATCTTCTCCGATTCTTCGAGAATTTTGGAAAATTAAAACAAATGCATCAACTATTTCAATCGCCACTTCCTTTAAAACACTGGAATAAAGTCCATCAGGATCCAGGGATTTGTCAGCTGTGCAGAATTGATCACAACGCTCTGAGGTCTAATGCATGCTTTACAAAAGGTATAACTTGTACTTGTCCATTATTATTAAAGTCAAGGATTCCATGTACTTACAGCCATCTCAACTTATCCTGGCGAGTATTTTCGAACGAAGGAGTTGGGTGAATGAGGAAACCTTAATCTCATCCTAAAGGTCTACTAATGAGGAGAAAATTACCTGGACACTTTACACCACAACACGATCATATCCCTTAGAGTTTTCCAATTTGGTCAGTGGTCAGGGAGGACCACTCTTTGATATGCTTATTGATTGGCTTAACTCCCCATTGTCAGGGCAGAGGCTGCAGCCCAGAAAATAGGGGGCATGCAGCTGTGATAGTGATACTCCTGGTGGGCAAGTTCTCAATCTTGGGAGTTTGGGGGTGGGGGGAGGTGAGTCACTCAGTTGGTAGCAGTCCAGGGGCACTGGGCATTGCCAAAACTGGAAATGGAATTTGGTGGCATACTGGAGGGAGATGTTTACAATCCTGCAAATGGTATCTCCAAGAAGCATTGGATAGATTATGAGTGAAGCAGGTAAAGGGACCCAGAGAGCAGGAGTACAGGAGTTGCAGCCTCTACAATTGTCTGACGGGTTGGCAGATCATCAGTTTGTCCGGATGAAAATGAGGACTGGAGAGTGGATGAACCAACTGAGCATTGTGCAGCAGATTTTTATCACACTTGTGTTAAATTTTCCACTATAAATGTAGGTACTGGAATTTATCATGGAAATGACGTGCTGTTTGTTTGTAATGGCACATTTTTAATGCCTCACAATGATGCAGGACATTCACATTGCAACTCAGACAGGAAATCTGACAAAGGGATGGGAATAGTCATCCTTAACAAGTGTGACAACACAAACAAAATACAAGCCACTCTCAAGGACAAATCCAAATTTGTATCCATTGGACCTGCCACTTAACATAGAATCCCTACAGTGCAGGAGGCGGCCACTCAGCCCATCGAGACTGCACGGACACCAATCCCACTCAGGCCCTACCCTCATAACCCCATATGCTTACCCTAGCTAGTCCCCCTGCCACTAAGGGGCAATTTGGCATTGCCAATCAACCTAATCCACACACCTTTGGACTGCAGGAGGGATCATAGAAGTCGTAGAATCCCTACAGTGCAGAAGGCAGCCATTTGGCCCATTGAGTCTGCACCAACCACAATCCCACCCCTGGCCCTATCCCTGCAATCCCATACATTTATCCCGCTAATCCCTCTAACCTACAAATCCCGGGGCACTAAGAGGCAATTGAGCATGGCCAGTCAATCTAACCCGCACATCTTTGTACTGTGGGAGGAAACCGGAGCACTTGGAGGAAACCCACGCAGACACAAGAAGAAATGTGACCAGACAGCCTTGCTTGAAAGTAAGCCAAGATAAATGCTTCTTGGAGATAACATTTACATGATTGTAAACATCTTCCTCCAGTACGCCACCAAATTCCATTTCCAGTTTTGGCAATGCCCAGAGCCTCTGGACTGCTACCAACTGACTGACTCACCTCCTCCCACCCCCAAACTCCCAAGTTTGGGAACTTGCCCACCAAGAGTATCACTATCACAGCTGCATGCTCCCTGTTTTCTGGGCTGCAGCCTCCGCCCTGACAACGGGGAGTTAAGCCAATCAATTAGGCTGGATTTCTGCATGTGGAGCCTGTTAGATAAAACAAGCACTCCTGTGGAGAGCAACTCATCATCCTCACTCAGAAAACACGCCTAGGGTCATTGTTTTCACAAATTCCACAATGCTGTTTCATACAACACTGACAACACTTCAAATACTTATAAAGCGTGTTATAAAGGCATCCTATGGTCATTAAAGACACTATATAAATGCAAATCTTTCTTCATATTAGTGTTGAATGTAACCCCTTCAAGTGCAGGCTGTTTTTGCAGGTTTTTTTTTTAATTTATTGTCAGACATGGGCTTCACTGGCTGGCCAGCATTTATTGCCCATCCCTAATTGCCTTTGTTCAAAGGGCAGTTGAGAGTCAACCCCATTGCTGTGGCTCCGGAGTCGCGTGTAGTCAGACCAGATAAGGATGGCAGATTTCCTTCCCTAAAGGACATTTGTGAACCAGATGGGTTTTGCCAACAATTGACAATGGTTTCATTGTCATCGTTAGATTCTTAATTCCAGATCCCATTAGACTTCTGAATGGACCTACTTTGCATTAAGTTGATCTTTCTCTACACCCTAGCTATGACTGTAACACTACATTCTGCACTCTCTTGTTTCCTCCTCTATGATTTGCCTGTATAGCATGCAAGAAACAATATTTTCACTATATATTAATACATATGACAATAATAAATCAATTGTTTTTATTGAATTCAAATTCCTCCCGGGTCCCCAGAACATTAGCTAGGTTTCTGGATTAATAGTCTAATGATAATACCACGAGGCCTGTTCTGGACAAGGTAACTGATATGGTTTACATTATCTGGTACTGCCTGAAATCTTAAAACTGGAAATTCTATTACACTTCAGCCTTCTCCTTTATCACTGAGAACATGCCCAATTTACATAATTACTCCTCAGTTCAATCCATCCATCACCCCAATCATTCTCTTTGCTCTCTCCTACGTTCTTTAATATCTGCAACACTGAATGGGAATGTGGCAGCCAGAACTGTTCACACACACACACATTCTAAGTGCAAATATACTATAATTTTATGCGTGACTTACTATTTTGCCTCAATATTAATCAATGTACCCCAACACTTTCTTTGCAGCTACTAAACATTGTTGCTTCAATTATTCTCCGACTTGTTAAGAGCATTTGTGATTGTATTGCTGCAGATTGAGAAATGCGATTGGTCAATTTTAAAAAAAGATTCTCTGATTACTATAAACATACTGTTTGCCAAATAACATGAAGCAACAGTTTGATGATGCTGCCATCTGGTGTAGCTTTACTGGAACTCTCTCTTTCAAATGGATCATCTACAGCCCTATGTGTACATTTTAGTGTTACCTCAAAGCATACTCTGAGCAAACAAAATACGTTGTTGCAATATGCCTACTGTAGCTATATCTATATCGCAATAAACAACAAATAGATGAACCAAAAATAAGCCATTCAATCTATAAACCTACTGCTCAAGCTGTATCTTTGCAACAGTTGGTCACGCTAAAGATCATGAACGCCGACACAAAAGTTTTACATAGATATTTTCATGAATGCCATTAATATATTGTGTTTTAGACTGTTTTGGTGTACAAGGCACTACTGATAAACATTGTTAATGAAAGTATTTTTGACATCTTGAACTAATGTTGAATGGAAGTGCAACAACTGCTCAGCTATTCAAAATCAGAAGCTTAAAAAGCTAAATGTCCGATTTAATAGCCAAACCTCAGAAAATGTATTAATAGAAGTTTAGATTCTTGAAATGCAATCCGAAGACCTACTGGGTGAAACTTAATGTTACTAGTGTGGGTCTAGCTATAGATTTGGAAGTTCGTGTGGCGAGAATGTCCAATTATATCCGACTATACAACAACTAGCCAGTTAACAACAATTATACATGGAGCTAGGAAAGGAGGGACGGGTAGAAATATCCCAAGCTCAGAATTAGCAGACGGGAGTTTTCCCTTTCTAAAATGGTACCAGAACTTGTTCACCAATTAGGTAAATAGCAACCACGAATTTATTTACATATCACTATAATAGACTCGCAGCCTCATACCAACCAGTCAGCTTCTGAAAATGATCTGCAACACCATCACAAACTCACCTGTGTGATTCCCCCACCCTGCTCCCAGATTGGTTCCCTGAGTCATGTGGCCCTTACTCTGAAGATGGATCCTTAAAGGCACAATCACCACACTTGCAGCATCATTAATACAGACACAGTGAGGAATCACTGCCCTGAGCTGATCTCCAGACTTTCACACTGCAGACCTCCACTCTCAGGCTCTGGACCTCCACCGTCAGCCTCTGGACGTCATTCTTCAGCGTTATCCTCCAGACCTGATCCTCCACCCTCATTCAGCACCATCATCATCCATCCTCATCCTCCAGACCTCCACCCAGACCTCTAGCCTCAATCACCAGACGCCATCCGTATTCGTTGAGATCTGTCAATGGTATAGAGCAGAGGGCTGCAGACAGGGAAATGGCTCTGAACAGAGAAAGGGTGGCCCTAAGGTTCAGGGATGCCACCCTGCAGGTTCTCCTCCGGAGTGTCCAGGAACTGGAGATGATATCACATGACCTCCCAACAGACCAAGATAGCTTTGTGAGAAGCTTCATAACACCAAGTTAAAGTCCAACAGGTTTATTTGGCACTAACTTTCGGAGTCTCAGGCTCCTTCATCAGGTGAGTGTGGAGTTGTGTTCACAAATAGGGAATATACAGACACAAACTCAATTTACAAGATAATGTTTGGAATGCGATTCTTTACAGGTAATCACGTCTTAAAGGTACAGACAATGTGAGTGGAGACAGGATAAAGTGCAGGCTAAAAGTCTCCAGCCAGGACAATTAGTGAAACTTTCCAAGACCCCAGGCAAGTCGTGGCAGTTACAGACAGTGTGACATGAACCCAAGACCCCAGTTGAGGCCATCCTCATATGTGCAGAACTTGGCCTTCAGTTTCTGTTCAGCGATTCTGTGTTGTCGTGTGTCGTGAAGGCCATCTTAGAGAACGCTTACCTGAAGATCAGAGGCTGAATGCCCATGACTGCTGAAGTGTTCCCCGGCTGGTGCCCATGACTGCTGAAGTGTTCCCCGACTGGGAGGGAACACTCTTGCCTGGTGATTGTCGAGCAGTGTTCATTCATCCATTGGCGTAGAGTCTGCATGGTCTCCCCAACGTACCATGCCTTGTAGTGTATCAGGTAGACAACATTGGCCAAGCCGCAAGGGTATGTTCTGTGTACCTGGTGGATGGTGTTCTCACATGAGATGATGGCATCCATGTCAGTGATCCAGCATATCTTGCAGAGGTTGCTGTGGCAGCATTGTGTGGTGTCATGGTTACTGTTCTCCTGAAGGCTGGGTAGTTTGCTGCGGACAATGGTCTGTTTGAGGTTGTGTGGTTGTTTGAAGGGAAGAAGTGGTGGTGTGTGGATGGCCTTGATGAGATGTTCGTCTTCATCGATGACATGTTGAAGACTCTGGAGAAGATGTTGTAGCTTCTCCGCTCTGGGGAAGTACTGGATGACAAAAGGTAACTCTGTCAGTCATGTCCCGTGTTTGTCTTCTGAGGAGGTTGGTGTGGTTTTTCACTGTGGCGCAACAGAACTGTGGATTAATGAGTCGAGTGCCATATCCTGCTCTTCTGAGGGTGTCTTTCAGTGTCTGTGGGTGTCTGCTGCGATCCTCCTCATCTGAGCAGATCCTGTATATTTGGACGGTTTGTCCGGAGGGGATGGCTTCTTTAACGTGTTCAGGGTGGAAGCTGGAGAAGTGGAACATTGTGAGGTTATCCGTGGACTAGCGGTACAGTGAAGTGCTGAGGTGACCGTCCTTAGTGGAAGTGCGTGTGTCCAAGAATGCAACTGATTCCGGAGTGTAGTCCATGGTGAGTCTGATGGTGGGACGGAACTGGTTGATGTCATCGTATAGTTGTTTCAGTGATTGTTTGCCATGAGTCCAAAAGGAAGAAAATGATATCTAATGTATAGCATCGGTTGAAGGTCCTATGCGGTGAAGATGTCTTCTTCGAACCTGTGCATAAAGATGTTGGCATATTGAGGTGCGAATTTTGTTCCCATGGCTGTTCTGTGTGTCTGGATGAAGAACTGGTTGTTGAAGGTGAAGACATTGCGGTCCAGGATGAAGAGGATGAAATGTAGGATTGCATCTGGAGATTGGCAGTTGTCGGCGTTGAGTACTGAGGCAGTTACAGCAATGCTATCGTTGTGGGGAATGCTGATGTAGTTTGCCGAGACATTCATTGTGACAAGGAATGTTCCTGGTTCAGCTGCTCCACGTGTGCTGAGTTTCTGTAGTGTCACAACGAAGCTGGGGGTTCTTTGTACAATGGGTTTCAGGATGCCCTCGAAATAGCTGGAGAGATTCTCACACAGGGCCCCATTGCCCAAAACAATGGGACGGCCAGGTGTGTTTGCCTTGCATATCTTCGGGAGGCTGTAGAGATCTCCAACGCGGGGAGTACGTGGGATGAGAGCATGGAGGGTGCTCTGAAAGTCTGGATCAAAGGTCTTGATCAGTGTGTTGAGTTGACGGGTTTTAATAGACCAGGCAGGATTTAACTGGCCCAGCCAGGAACCTGGTGAGAATATTGATCCTTTTATAAACAACCTGCATCATTTAACAGATAACTGAGAATACTGAAAGAGGATTTCTTTAGAGACTGCTTCGTAGTGGGGGTAATTGGTGAAGCATTATCAGACATCTTACAATCTGGAGAATATCTTACTTTGCCCAATGCAGTACAGCTGGAGGCGAGGAATACTGCGGCGAGTAACTCACCTCCTGACTCCCCAAAGTCTATTCACCATCTACAAGGCACAAGTCAGGAGTGTGTTGGAATTCTCCCCACTCCCCACAGGATGGAATTCTCTAACAACACTCAAGAAGCTTGACACCTTCCAGGACAAAACAGCCTGCTGGATTGGCACCACATCTACAAACATCCACACCTTCCACCACCGACGCTCGGTAGCAGCAGTGTGTACTATCTACAAGATGCACTTCTGCAATTCACCTAAGATCCTTAGATAGCATCTTCCAAATCCACAACCACTTCCACCTAGAAGGACAAGAGCAGCAGATACACGGGAACACTACCACCTGCAAGTTCCCCTTCAAGCCACTCACCATCCTGACTTAAAAATATATCACTGTTCCTTTGCAGTTGCTGGGTCAAAATCCTGGAATTCTCTCCCTAATGGCATTGTGGGTCAACTCTCAGCACATGGATCACAGGAATTCAAGAAGGCAGCTCACCACCACCTTCTCAAGGGCAACTAGGAATGGGCAATAAATGCTGGCCAGCCAGCAACGGCCATGTTCTCATGAATTAATAAATAAGACATCATAATCAATGGCCACAAAAGCAATTTTATTTTGGACACAGGTATAAGAACATTGATTCTGTCTAACACAACATTGTGGTTAAAGCTTGAATTTTTCCAACCATCTCCCACTTGTTTGCATAGTCCATGGGGCATTGCTTTCAAGGTGCAAGAGCAGATATAGGTGCATGGGAAGATGCCTGCTACACTTTGACATAAGGATAGAGAAATTATAGAAATTCTTTGTTATCCCAAATCAGCACCGTTCATTACTGAACCGGAGAGTTTGCTCAGATTTAAAACTTTACAAAGTAAAAGAACCAAAAAAAACGCATTTCCAAAAGTTTGTGCATCTGGGGAAGCTCTACATGACAATTATTTTAAAGCCAGATGCAAGAGCCAGTGTGTCTACTTAGTTGATGTAAGATGTCCCAACCTCTCTTGAATAAGGTGAGGTAAGAGATTGACTTATGCTACGCTAGGGTATGAAATTGCCAGGAGCACAACCCATTTCTTGGTGTTCCAACATGGTACCTGTACCTATGCCTAAGGGTAACTTTGGATGTGTGCAGACCTCATGCATTTGAACAAAGCCACATGTCATCGAGAACATGCCAAAGCTTGTGTGGAGTTCAGCTTTCATTAAACCTGGTGCCAATGTGGCTTCTGGCAGCTCCTGTTAGATGAAGAGTCAAAATTGTTTATCATGCTGTTTGACCAGCCCTAATTTAAGCTGTCTACCATTGTGGAGTCTGCATGTTCTCCTCACATTTGCGTGGGTTTTCTCTGGGTGCTCTGGCTTCCTCCCACAGTTCAAAAGACATGATGGTTGGGTGCATTGGTCATGCTAAATTCTCCTTCCATGCCAACAGTCCATTCGCTTTCTTTATTATCTGCTGTACCTGCATGTTGGTTTTTGGTGACTCATAAACGAGGCTAGCCAGATCATAAGAACATAAGAACATAAGAAATAGGAGCAGGAGGAGGCCATCCAGCCCTTCGAGCCTGCCCCGCCATTCAATAAGATCATGGCTGATCTGTCGCTGCTCAGTTCCACTTTCCCGCCCTCTCCCCATAACCGTTAATCCCCTCTCCTATCAAAAACCCATCAACCCGCGTCTTAAAAATATTTAGCGAGGCAGCCTCCACCACTTCAACGGGCAGAGAATTCCAGAAATTCACCACCCTTTGAGTGAAGAAGTTCCTCCTCAACTCAGTTCTAAACCGCCCCCCTTTATCTTGAGGCTGTGCCCCCTAGTCCTACTGTCCTTTTTGAGCGGGAAGAGTCTTTCCACCTCTATCCTATCCACCCCATTCATCATCTTATACGTCTCAATGAGATCTCCCCTCATTCTTCTAAACTCTAATGAGTACAAGCCCAGTTTATTCAGCCTCTCCTCATAGCTCAACCCCCTCAACTCCGGTATCAGCCTAGTAAACCTCCTCTGCACTCCCTCCAAGGCCAAAATATCCTTGCGCAGTTGCGGCGCCCAAAACTGCACACAGTACTCCAGCTGCGGCCTCACCAATGCCCTATACAGCTGCAGCAAGACCTCCCTACTTTTATATTCAATCCCCCTCGCTATGAAGGCCAGCATCCCATTCGCCTTCCTGACCACCTGCTGCACCTGCAAGCTGGGTTTTTGTGACTCATGCACAAGGACCCCGAGGTCCCTCTGCACCGTCGCCTGTTGCAGTTTTTCGCCCCGTAAGTAATAGTCCTTCCTACCATTCTTCCTACCAAAGTGGACCACCTCACACTTGCCAACATTAAATTCCATTTGCCATTTCCTGGCCCATTCGCCCAGCCTATCTAGATCCTTCTGCAGACTCTCCACACCCTCCGCACAAAGAACTGCTGCCAAAGCATTTGCACTTTTCCTTTAATAAGGAGACTAATAACGTATGCACAGTACTCCACATATGGTCTCACTGGTGCCTTATATAACTGAAGAATAACTTCCCTGCTTTTTCGTTCGATTCCCCTCGTAAAGAACTATAATATTCTATCAGCTTTCTGAATTACATGTAAACTAGAGTTTTGCAATTCATGCATTAGGACACCCAGATCTCTCTGCACCTCAGACCACTGCAATTTCTTATCATTTAGATAGTGCACTTCCTTTTTTATTTTCCTTGCCAATGCAGGGCAATTTCATATTTTCCCACTTTATGTCCCATTTGCGAAGTCTTTGCCCACTGATCTAACTTATCTATATCCCTTAGCCTCCTTGTGTCCTCTTCACATCTTCATATTCTACCTATCTGCCTGTCATCTGTAAACTTAGCAACCATACTTTCAGAACTTTTGTCCAAGTCACTTATATAAATAGTAAAAAGGTAAGCACTGATCCCCATGGCACACCACTCATCCTGTCAACCTGAAAAAGACCCTTCAAGTCTTCTTCCTGTTAACTAACCATGTCACCTCCTGTACCATGAACTTTGTGCAATAAACTTTGATGTGGCATCTAATTAAATGCCTTCTGGAAATCTAAATATAGTACATTCAGCTGTTTCCCCCTATCCTTCAGGACTTCAATAAATTGGTTAAACATGATTTCCATTTCACAAAACCATTGTAAATGTGCATGATTACCTTGCCATAATGTATTTTAATTATAGTTTCTAACATTTCCTTATGACAGATGTTAAGCCAAGGGATCTAGATAGGCTAAGCGATTGGGCGAGGACCTGGCAGATGGAGTACAATGTAAGCAAGTGTGAGGTTATCCACTTTGGCAGGAATAGTAGTAGGGGGGATTACTATTTAAAGGGCGAAAAGCTGCAGCATGCTATGGTGCAGAGGTTCCTGGGTCGCAAAACCCAGCCTGCAGGTGCAGCAGGTGATCAGGAAGGCGAATGGAATGTTGGCCTTTATAGCGAGGGGGATTGAATATAAAAGCAGGGAGGTCTTGCTGCAACTGTACAGGGGCCTGGTGAGGCCGCAGCTGGAGTACTGTGTGCAGTTTTGGTTGCCGCACTTGCGCAAGGATATTTTGGCCTTGGAGGGAGTGCAGAGGAGGTTCACTAGGCTGATACTGGAGATGAGGGGGTTGGACTAGGAAGAGAGGCTGAATAGACTGGGCCTGTACTCGTTAGAGTTCAGAAGGATGAGGAGGGGATCTTATAGAGACGTATAAGATGATGAAGGGGATGGATAGGGTAGAGGTAGAGAGATTCTTCCAGCTCAGAAAGGACAGCAGGACTAGAGGGCACAGCCTCAAGATAAAGCGGGGGGGGGGCAGTTTAGAACAGAGTTGAGGAGGAACTTCTTCACTCAAAAGGTGGTGAATCTCTGGAATTCTCTGCCCATTGATGTGGTGGAGGCTACCTTGCTAAATATATTTAAGACGCGGGTAGATAGGTTTTTGGTAGGCAAGGGAATTAAGGGTTATGGGGAGAAAGTGGGAAAGTGATCTGAAGTGAGCCACTTTAGATCAGCCATGATCTTATTGAATGACGGGGCAGGCTTGAGGGGCTAGATGACCTACTCCTGCTCCTACTTCTTATGTTCTTAACTGCCCGGTAATTTCCTGCTTTCTCTCTGTCTCCACTTTTGAATGAAAGAGTTGCAATTGCTATTTCCCATTCTAATTGAATTTTCTCAGAATCTTGGGAATTTTGGAAAAGTAAAATTCCATTTGCCTTCTTTGTTTCCTACTGTACCTGCAGACTAACTTTCTGTGTTTCATACATGAGGACACCCAGATCCGTCTGCACTGAAGCATTTGAAATTTCTTTCTGTTGAATAATAAGTTGTCCTTTTATTTCTTTGACCAAAACAGATAACGTCACACTTGTTCCATGTTCAATTCCATCTGCCAGATTTTGGCCCGTCGACTCTGCCCCGATGCATGAAAGGTCCTGACCTGCCTCCCTAATCCCACTTAGCCCATAGCCTTGAGTGTCATGGCGTGCCAAGTACACTCATCCACGTATTTTTTAAAGGACGCGAGGCATCCCACCTCCACCACCCTCCCAGGCAGCACATTCCAGACCATCACCATCCTCTGGGTAAAAAAGATTTCCCTCAAATCCCCCCAAACCTCCCACCCCTCACTTTTAACTTGTATCCCCTCGTAACTGACCCTTCAACTAAAGGGTATAGGTGTTCCCTATCCACCATGTCCATGCCCCTCATAATCAGGTCCAATCAGGTCGCCTCTCAGTCTTCCCTGTCCGGGAAAACAACCCAAGCCTATCCAACCTCTCTTTATAATATAAATGTTCCATCCCAGGCAAAATCCTGGTGAATCTCTTCTGCCCTCCTTCCAGTACATTTACATCCTTCCTATCTATTTGCAAGTTTCTTATTTCCTCATTACAACTTGCTTTCCCATCTATGTTAGTGCACCTGCACATTTAACTGAAATACCTTCCATCACTGTATCCAAGTCATTAATATGGATTGTAAATAATTGGGCCCATGGACCAAACCCTGTGGCACTCTACTAGTGACAATGTGCCAATCAGAAATACACCTACTCTTATCCCTACTCTCTGTTTTCTGTCTTGGACGACTCTTCTTTCCCTCAAACAGAATATAAAATTCAATTATATTCTGATCTTTGCTACCTAGGGGTGCCCGTGCCATAAGATCATGATTAACCTTGTCTCATTGTACAGTACCAGGTCTAATATAGCCTGCTCTCTGGCTGGTGTCACAATCTGCTATTCTAAGAAACTATCCCAAAAACATTCTATAAATTCCTTATCCAGGCTACCTTTTCTTAATGGCAACCAGAGCTGCAAACAGTGCTCCAGCTGTCATCTAACCAGCATTTTATACATCATAACCTCTCTGTTTTTTTATTCTATGCCCTCGATAATAAAGGCATGTATTCCACATGCCTTCTCAATCACCATATTTACCTGTCCAGCTGCCTTCCAGGATCCTTAGATATGCACTCCAATGTCCCTCTGGTTCTCTGTGCTCACCAGCATCTTACCATTCATTGTGTATGCCCTTACCCTGTTGGTTCTCCCAAGATGCATTACCTCTCATTTTCCAGGGTTAAATTCTATTCTGCCCATCTGACCAATCTACCTATATTGACCTAATTTAAGGCTTTCCTCCTCACTATTTACCACACCACCTATTTTCATGTCATCTGCAAACCTACTGATCATACCTCCCCCATTCAGATATCTATCATTAATCTTCCCAAATTTAGTCCTTTGCCTTTTAGTTTGAAACCTCTACTTCCTTGGTTATGTGATTTTGCTGGGACACTGCTCCCAGCATGGTTCATGTGTAGGTTGTTGCAACAGTATAGCCTCCACTTTCTCGATCACAAGTGCCAGCGCCCCACACACCTGAACCCACTTCCCCGACATCAGTCTTTTTGAGCTCAGACATTCATTTCTTGAATTTTATTTGTCCAATGCTAATGTGCAGCTGGCTCAAGTAACGATCTAGGGATTATAATCTTTGGGTTTCAATTTAATGCTTAGCTCCTCTTGCACTTTATGCAGAATTTCTTCCCCAGTTCTACTTGTGTTATTGGTATCGATATGGAATGTTATTGGTATCAGTATTAACCACAATAACTGGATCACTCCCTTCTACTGCAAGTTCCTCTCCATCCCTGAGCCAATGCCTTGAACCCCAGCAGCAGGCTAGCAACATAGCCTTCTGGACTCTCGGTGTTTATTGCAGAGAACAGTGTCTATCCCCCTCACTATACTGTCCTCTACTATCCCTACATCACTTTTGGAGAACCTCAAACCTATTTGACAATTGCAGAGGCTGAGGCTTCTGCACTTCTGCCCTCTGGGTCCCCTTATCTGCTTAATTTACAGTCAGACCCTCCTGCTCGGACTACTAACCAAATCAGAAGACTCGATCCTAAATGACATGACTGCCTCCTGGTACAAGATGTCCTGGTAATTGCCACAGCCCCTACCCCCGATGTGTTATAATGTCTGCAGCTCAGCCTCCAGTTCAATGACTCTAAGCTGAAGTTCCTCAAGCAGCAAATACCCACTGCAAATGCGCTTGCCCTGGATTACACCAGCATCCAGATGCTGCCACATGCTGCAGCTTTGACACATCAACTGCTCTGCCATTTTTAATGTGTTTTCATGAATTACTTATTTGCATTATTCACTTATATATTTTTCTTTTTTACATATTTATTAATTTCACCATCAGTTTGTAAACTATTTTAAACCTTAGGACTGGATTAGAATTTGATCACTTGCCAGATCCTTACCAAACAATTAGCTCCTAGTAGTGAGAACTAATTCCGACAAGGTGGAAAAGGAACACCTCCTTCTCCTCCTCATCAAATTCACCCACTCACCAAATTCCCAGGCATGCACATGTTCCAAAGCTGCCTCATTCACCTCAACTGAATGAAAGAACCCTGAATTCATAGTAAACTGAATTGGAACCAGAGAATCCAGATTTAACCAGTTAATTAATTAACTACTTCAGCTCTCTCAGCAGGGTGTGTTTACCCTGCCTAAAGCTAGAAGAAAGAAACCAGCAACTATATACTATCACATTTGTATGGAGAGTGATGCAAATGTTTATGTTCATGCAAGATGTAAATTCGTTGTATCAACAATTAAAAGTAAAATTTATCTTTCTAATTTAAGTATCATTTGCCTGTTAATTCATGTTTAAAATAAAGTTTATTAGTCACATTCACACTGCAATGAGGTTACTGTGAAAATCCCCGAGTCACCACATTTCGGCACCTGTTCAGGTGCACAGAGAGAATTTAGCTTGGCCAATGCACCTAACCAGTGTGTCTTTCGGACTTTGGGGGGAAACTGGGGCACCTGGAGGAAACCAACACAGACACATGGAGAACATGCAAATTCCACACAAACAGAAAACCAAGCTGTGAATTCAACCCAGGTCTCTGGCGTTGTGAGGCAGCAGTGCTAACCACTATGCCATCCAAAAAATTTGGGTTGATTCTGATTTATGTTGAAGTAAAAGTTGCAAAAAGTGAAATCTTATTGTTCATTTCTTTTTGAGGCCATTTGTAAATTTGGTGTATGGTTTTCCCATGGGGGGACTGTAACAGAGAATACTGGAGGATGCAATAGCTATTGAGTCCTGCAGCAGTTCCAAGTTGCAAACATTAGACTTTATACTGGGCCAGGAGAACATCCCACCAACCCCACCACCCCCACTCCCCTTATAAATATGAAAATAGTTTGCAATTGAATTAGAATAGCATGGCATTAGGAATGGTGATTGGCAGAAGGGAGTCACTGGGGCAGAGCCTTTCATTCAAATGTTTGGTTGGAAATTTTGGTTGGAAATAAAACAGTGATCAAAAAGCAAAAGAAGATGATAAAAAACAAACAAAATAAGGGACCCTTGTTGCTATACATGACAGATCTGTAGGCTGATTCTTTCTGTAGGTTGTTTGGGTAAGATCCTTTGTTTGGTGATGGCATTTTATCCTATATTCAAGCACATTCAATGTTGGCCTTTATCGCGAGGGGGATAGAATATAAAAGCAGGGAGGACTTGCTGCAACTGTACAAGGCACTGGTGAGGCCTAAGCTGGAGTACTGTGTGTAATTTTGGTCACCGCATTTGCGAAAGGATATATTGGCCTTGGAGGGAGTACAGAGAAGGTTCACCAGCTTGATACCGGAGATGAGGGAGTTAGCTTATGAGGAAAGATTGAGTAGATTGGGCCTGTACTCGTTGGAGTTTAGAAGGCTGAGGGGTGATCTTATAGAGACATATAAGGAAATGAAGGGGCTAGATAGGGTAGAGGTAGAGAGATTCTTTCCACTTATAAAGGAAACCAGAACTAGAGGGCACAGCCTCAAAATAAGGGGGGCGGGGGCGGGGGCGGGGGCAGTCAGTTTAGATCAGAGTTGAGGAGGAACTTCTTCTCTCAGAGGGTAGTGAATCTCTGGAATTCTCTGCCCATTGAAGTAGTGGAGGCTATCTCGTTGAATATGTTTAAGTCACGGGTAGATAGATTTCTGATCAATAAGGCAATTAAGGGTTATGGGGAGCAAGCGGGAAAGTGGAATTGATCCACTTCAGATCAGCCATGATCTTATTGAATGGCGGGGCAGGCTTGAGGGACTAGCTGGCCTACTCCTGCTCCTATTTCTCATGTTCTTACAAAGTCTCTTCCCTTCCCTTTGTTCCTTAGTAGCTGATGCTCAACTAAAGTGGGTTACTTCCAGTACGGATCATTGATTATGGCTCTTTTGTTCTCTCTGACAGAAAAGATTCTCCTCTCTGATGACAAAATTTCTCATTTTTGTCCTGTCTTTTCCCCATGTTATTAAGCTTGACCAGTGTTCACTGATGTTCCTAGATGTTTTTAATTTGCATTTTCAATTCCGCATACATCTGGTGTAATCAGTAGGATCTCTACTCTTCAATATCACACCCACAATGTGATGACGGGAACTTAAACAATTGCTGCTATCAGGAATGCATTGCCTAAAAGGCTGGTGGAAATAGAATCAATGGTAACTTTTGAAGGAGAACTGGAAGGGAAAAAGCTGGGCAGGGGTTGGGGGGGCAGAGAGAGAGGGGTTTCAGTAATCCGCTGGGGTGGGGAGGGCTGCTCGGACTGTCTGGATAGCTCTTCAAAGGGTCTGCGCAGGGATTATGGGCTGAATGGTCTCTCTAGGTGCTGTATCATTTCTTTTGGTTCCAGAATTTGATGCATCATGTCTCCTGTAATCAATGGATCTACTTTTCCTGTCCATTTATGATTGGCAGCATTTGTTTACAATTGAAAGTTACTTTGGGCACTGGGTGACTTTGCTGTCCTTTACATCTGTAATCATGTCCTTTAGGACAGCATGGTGGCACACTCCGGTTTTCTCCCTCAGTCCGAAAGACGTGCTTGTTAGGTGTATTGGACATGCTAAATTCTCCCTCAGTGAACCCGATCAGGCACCAGAGTGTGGCAACTAGGGGATTTTCACAGTAACATTATTACAGTGTTAATGTAATGACATCAATAAATACACTTAAAAAACTTCCTCTGATGGGATCCTATAACCCAGCAAGTACTTTTATCTCTATTTATTCATCTTTTTGAGATTCAGATTTTACTAAACCGTTCAAGTTTCCTTTTCATTTTTTATTACGTTGTACTGGGCCTTTCATTGTCTCACAAATTCGCAGTTGGTTGTGATTCTTTAGATTAAGCTGCAGATGGCACCAACTCACAATAATGTTTCCATCTTCTCATTTCCTTTTCTGGAAAAATACAGTTAATCTGATCTCAAGTCTTGACCTTTTTTTTCTTATCTGCTATGCAGTGGATGTATCAAAAGATGTAGGGTCACCCTGAAATTGCTTGGATGTTTTCCATAATCAGGAAAGAAATACAAGTCTGTTAAATGCACCCGAAGTATTTAATTATCTTGTAACTTTACTTGAGATCAATGGCCACTACAGAATCTCCACTCATTATAGGATCAGGCAGTGAACAAAACTAGTCAAACTTGTTTGCTATTTTCCTTATTGTGTCATAGAATCCCCACTGTGCAGAAGGCCAATCGAGTCTGCATCGAACACAATCCCACCCAGACCCTATTCCTGCAATCACTCATAATTACCCTGCTAAATCCCCCTGACACTAAGGTTAATTCAGCATGGCCAATCAACCTAATCTGCACATCTTTGGGCTGTAGGAGGAAACTGAGGCATCCAAAGGATACTCATACAGACACAGAATATGCAAACTCCACACAGTCATCCGAGGCTGGAATTGAACCCAGGTCCCTGGGGCTGTGAGGCAGCAGTGCTAACCACTGTGCCACCATGTTGACCCGTAAACGTGGATATATTTTTCTGTGAAATGATAGAATTCCTACAGATGTGGGAACTTTGGACCATCTTCAACAAATGAAGAAACTATTAACTAAAATGCAAGCCAAGCATAACTGCTGATTCTTTGTGACATTCTTTTGTGGTTTGGATTGGTGAATATGGCTGGCATTCACACATGCTTTGGCCAGATAGCGTTAAACTGCAACACTAACGTTCCAGGATCAGCAAGTTGATTTAATAGGTACTGTGCTCCATTGTTGCGGCATCTTGTTTTGGACAAAAAGCTTTTCAGCACACAAACCATTGTCTAGTCAGTGAGTAATTTAAAATTAAATTAAATGGAGACCCTGTTGATTTTGTTCCATCTTTTCTGTTCCCTTGGCCGAGAGCAGCTGACCCTGGATGCTGCAAAAAAAAATCAAGTTGAAACTTTCCTTGTCGACATGATTAATTCAGCATCATGTATTAACCCTCTGAGCCATTGTGGAACCATAAATCATTAAATGTAACATAATTGAATATTGGAAGATTTGTTTCTTTAGAATCATGGACTCCAGTCACTTGTGCAGCAAGTTTAAATTCAAGGTTTAAATTCAGAATTTAAAGATTTTGTCTCTTGGAACAGTCTGTGAAGTGGGATAACAAGATCACATGTCAGTACAAACTCTCTAACCCCTAATACACTGGCCCAGGATTTCCATGGTGGGACAATCACCATTGGCTATTGCTACTCCATTCCTTTTCCCTTACCCATATTGGGAGTTGCATATTTCTTGCCCAGACATCCCACCCATGCCTGGCCATAACAGCGACTCCTGTGCCAGAATTTCCAGGAGCCCCGCTATCCAAATAGTCTGCAATCATTCTGTAAGGGGTCACTAGAGCTAGCTGGGAACTGGAGGTAAGACAAGTTGGAAGGGGTCAAATTGGCGGGGTGGGGGGTGGGTGGGACAGGGGGGTGGGTTCATGAGGGAGGCAATCAGTGTCTTGGGGAATGGGGTTAGGGTGAGGCAAGAGAGCTTCAAAGGTCATTGGGCCCAAAGGGGTGAGTAACCCTGTCAAGAAGAGGCTTCTGATGGAAACCTTTTGCCCTCCCAACCTGACATCGAACTCTGTTCAATTGCAGGTTCCCCCCAGTCTATCATTGGCTGTTAAGTGGTCACTTAAGGATTTTAAAGGGGGCAAACCCCCCACCCCGTTCACCTCAGAACCTGCAGTGGACCATAAAATTCTAGCCCAGGTGTCCTTTCCGTGCAATGCAGCAGCGTTGTTGGAAGCGAAGCTTCCCTCCCCACCCTCCCCCCCACTCCCCCGACAACACCCCCCAAAAAGTCGGGTAAGTTTAAATGCCCCAGCCCCCAAACACTTTGATATGTGTAAGCAAATGGGTATACATGGTGATTGGAGGGGCTAAGAGGGTAGCCAAGAGGGATGGAGCAGCTGGTCATGGAAGGTGTAGGGATGGTCAGGAGGTACATGGGCCAGGGGAGGAATTAGTGAGGAGGTCAGGAGCATAGTTGGAGGTGGAGTGTCAGTGGTTCAGTACCATAATTACCCAGAAGTTAGAACTGGTCTTAGCCCATTTAACGTTTCCTATGTAACTATTCTTCCGGGAACAGAAGATCTGAACCAATTGCCTCTTGTCTCAGCTTCAGAATAACAATGTAGAAATTCATAATACCAAAGTAAAATATTGCAGATGCTGGAAATCTAAAGCAGAAAGTGCTGGAGATACTCAGCTGATCACCCCAGCAGCATCTGTGGAGGGAAACAGAGTCCACTTTTCGCTTGATCATCTTTCATTAGAAAATATAAAAATGTAGAATGATTGCAGGAGATTTCCAATTATAGGCTGGACAGACTGGGGAAGCTGGGTTTATTCTTCTCAAAGCAGAGGTGGCTAAGAGGACGGTTGGCAGAACTGTTTAAAATCTTGTGGCTTCATTTAGAGTAAATAAAGGGATACTATTACCAAAGGCTAAACATCAAAAATCTTAAAATGGTGCCCCCTGGTTTAAGGCAAATAAATAGATTTGACGCAGGGAAAGGTTTGTGTATGTGATGAGTAGTTTGGATTTGAAAGGCACTACCTGATAGCATGTGGATACGAATTCAATAGTATTCTCCAAAAGGGAATTGTATAAAAACTTAAAAACTACTAAATAAAAACAAATTGCTGGGATGTGGAGAATTGCCAGACCAACCAGATTGCTCTTTGAAAGGGCACAGATTGGTCTCCTTCTGTGCTCTGTTATTCTATGAAACCATGAATAACAAAATTTAAGTCAGCTAGTATCACAGAACCCTACAGTGCTGAAAGAGGCCCTTCGAGTCTGCACCAAACACAATCCCACCCAGGCCCTACCCCCATATCCCTACATTAATCCCTTAACACTAAGGGGCAATTTCTTAGCATGGCCAATCAACCTAACCCACACATCTTTGGACTGTGGGAGGAAACCCACACAGACACGAGGAGAATGTGCAAACTCCACACAGACAGTGACCCGAGCCAGGAATCGAACCCAGGACCCTGGAGCTGTGAAGCAGCAGTGCTAACCACTGTGCTACTGTGCCACCCACATGATAGATTATGTCCCTATCCTGTTAAAAAAAATTTACCACGAAAGGAAAGACTTGAAATCTTGTTCTTCTATTTAAATTAGAATTAGTAAATTGCTATGAAACAAGCTTCAATACTTTACTTTCAGGCCATGTTAAAAAAAACACATTTTCTTTTATTTTTCAATTTGTGTTAACAAAGAAAACTCCGCATTCTGCTTTCCAGCATGACAGTTTTAAAATTACACTGTCACTGCGCTGTCAAGTGTCTTATTAAAAACACGTCTTTGAATACAAGGTCAAGATTCAAGTATTGTTGCTTCAACTTCCTGTTCTTGCTCTATCTGTATCAAGCACTGACCAACTATATCACCAGTTTCAATCCCATTCTGATGCCCAGTGAAAGGAAACACACAACACCTGACGTCTCAAACTGTCTTTGTTCCCCGTTCATCAACTGCTTGTGAAAGCGTAGCCAAGAATAAAGGAGATTGGCACAAGTGTACAAAAGGGAAAGAAGACAGTTTGGTGCCGTTCATGTTAATAGCAATACTGAGTGGTGTAACATTTGAGTATCTTGCAGAACTTACACCTGGACAAAAAGGATCAAATAGAAAACACTTGTTAAAAAAAAACCTAATTCTCAGCAAAAGGATTGGAGAGAAGATTCCATTGGTTTTAATTGTGAGCTTGGCATATCAAAGACATTAAAAGGTGGTCATAAAGGCACCATTTCTTTCATTCAGCATTATTGTCAATAACATTACATAACCTGAGATTTCCAAAGCAAAGTGGCCGTGTTAGTTACTTCAGAGAAATAATGGTCACTGGGAGCGATATATTGCCAATTTGAGCGTTACTATGTGACTATTTATTAGGTTAAATTGAGGTAAAGTTGGGATTCTGTACTGTTTTGATATTCTCCAGTTGACAATGCATTTTGATGTCTATAGACATTTTCTTTTGATGCTTACTGTGCTGAATCTTTCGATAAGTGTCTTTCATTCCTTGTCACAGCTGAATAAAGTTGAAATCTCTCTTAAAGGAATTGGGCTGAAGCATACTTAGCAAACAGAAAGACAGCCTATTACTCTTATGGGAAAATTGTGCATCAATGCAACAAGTGGATGGACTTCCATCCCTCAGGGGTTGCCAGCCAATCTGATCAGCCAGTAGCTCCATCAGTCCTGGTGCTGCTCTGACTGCGACCAATCTCCAGAATAAAGCCCGATAGATTCTAGGGTAAAAACAAGTCTGTGGTATTGGCGAGGAGTGTTCAGCTAGCTTAGGCTTGCGGCTGGTGGTGGGTTTTGAAGAGCAAGTGAGTATCTTAGAGGGCTGTCCCAGATGTGCAAAGACAATCCCTTGAAATCAGTATCCCCCACGCCACCCCCACTCCCCCCCACCAACCCAACCCACCCCACCCCACCCTCCCACCCCGCCCCCCACCCTCCCACCCCACCCCCCGGCATTCCTTCTTGCCTCTTTAAAAGCTTGTTTACCAAAACAGCCTGGAACTGACACATCCACCCAACTACCCACGCCAACGATATGATGGCCTCGGCAGCCTATTATCAGAACCAATTTGTTTGTTAACAAACTCAATTGACCCTTAATTATTCATTTAAATAAGGCAGATAGGTTGCTGATTTCAGCGCCTGTCCATCTACCGTGTTATTGGGGGAAGCTTGCGAAGAACGCAAGAAGGTGGAGGGGTGGGGACCTGTCCGATACTTGTGCCCACCTGCCAAAAACAAGCCCAATGGGGATATGTAATATCCAGCCTGTTGTCTCAGTCTGACATTCAGCTAGGAGAAGTGCTTCCTGAATAATGTATAGCCTCCTGCTGCAAACCTTTCTGCCCTCCTCTATCACCTCCCTCTGTCCTGTTTAGCATGCGTTCTGTTCATTCTTCAAGTCTGGTTGTATTCCAGGGGGAACACCAACTAAACCACCCACATCGCGGAGGTAACTTGTTTGTGCAGATGCTTTGAAGTCAGCAAAGCCTCCTTCAGCACCTGCTACATCTTTTTTATTGATTCTCAGGGTGTGAGCATTGCTGGCAAGGCTAGCACTCCTTACCCATTGCTAATTGTAGTTGAGAAGAGGTGGCCCACCACCATCTTCTTGAGGGCAAACAGGGATGGGCAATAAAAGGAAGCTTTGCCAGATTTGCTTGGTGAATAAAAAAAAATACGTGCTTTGTAGATTCTTGTGAGGTTAAACAGCTTTACAAAACAACAGCACTTATACACTGGGGGCAGTGGTTCCCGCCTTTAATAGTCAGTTCACCCTGCGGATATTAAACAGCCAACACCCCTTCATTGACTTGACGTCTGCCCCTCACCAAGAGGATGCCCTGCCTCAGACAACTGGTTACTTGGACAGCTGGTAGCTCCCATATTCGAGCAACACCACTGGAAGCGATGGTCGCTGCTACAACTGCTGAGAGGAACACATTCAACGTTGGAGCCGGGATGAAAGGCGAGTCTGATATCTCCTCAGGGACAGGCTGGCCCCAGTGAGGGGCATAGCTGGAATGGGCAAAGGGTGCACCTCCCAGCCTGGTGTCAAGGCTTGCTAGATTTTACCTGGCAACCAATGTGGGCGAAACAGGATAGTGACATGTTTCTCAACAGCCCAGGGAGGAGGGTAGGGGGTTTGGGGGTGGGGCGTTGGAATCCTCAAGTGACCATTAATTGGGCTTCAATTAATTAATGAGTGAGTGGGTCTCCAAACACCTCTCCCAGTGCTGGTAAAATTGCAATGGTGGGGGGAGGGGGCTGCTGGAAAGAAACTGGGAATCAATGGCGTGCTGCCCAATTTTACACTCCCCTGCTGTTTTGACCCTGTCAGACCATAAAACTTCCGATGCTAATTCTAAGTGAGATTTTCTGGCCTCCCTACGGCGTGTTTCTCAGTGGTGGGAGGCAGCATGCCATTGGCTGCCAGCAGGATCTTCTAGTCCCGCTGCTACCAATGGGATTTTGCTGCTGGAAAACCTGCAGAAGTGGGACCAGAAGCTGGAAAATCTTGCCCTGGTTCTCTCTCCAGAGATACTGCCAGGCCTGCTGAGTATCACTAGGTATTTCCTGCGTGCAGTACTTTTCCTATTCACTTGGTAGATTTTATTGATGATGAGTAGAGAAATTGAACACAGACAGAGGTAATCTATATTGTATAGCTGGCTGATTAATACTCATTTGGAATTCACTGGACTAAACTGAGTAAGTAGCTACAGATAAAGCATTTATGTGCTGGACACAGGAAAATCTTTAGTAATTGGATGTCAACTGAATTCTGCTGTATAAAAAGACTTTGCAACAATGCATATAACTTGAGTTGCAAAACAATGACTGTCAGTAATACGGGAAGAATGGCAAATTTCTAAAACACAAATTAAATTAGCACTGCAATATCATTTTGAGATATGAAATACGTGATACTTATTATTCAATATGCAATAATGTCCTGTGGGATTCACATGTCATTTAAAATGCAGCAGGATTTCACTTAAAACATCATGAGCTTGATTTGTTCTGATATTGAATCTTCCTATGAAGCCTCCTTTCGAGAGAAGGCTAGGCACTGAATCCAAAACTCCAGTGACAAAACAACTCACATTCGGCCTCCTCCAGTTCACTAGACTACAGTAATTGTCACTGGCTGTACTCCTTATAAAGCCTTTTGCAAGTATTTCCTGCCCATATTTCTACATTTGCACAAGAGTGAAATTTATGAAACCAAGTGCTTCAAAACATTATAATTCATCCTCATTTGCTTACTTCATGGTGAGGGTTGTGGAAATGGATTTAATTCACGACTGATTTGTTTTACTTAGGCTCATAATAGTTTGGAAAAAGAACACAATTTTGCCTTCACATTAATTTACATGTGGCCTGGATTTAACTCTTCCGCTGCCAACAGGTTTTGAAGAGAGGGATTGTACAAAATCCAACAACTGGCCAGCCTGCTGTCTACCCACCCTTTCCTGCCCCCTGCAATTATACCAGCAGTTGGGGAGCGCAGGGGGAGGGGGTCAAACAGTCCACCCATCAGTTAGCCAATTGAGGTCCAGAAATGACCAAATAATTCCCATTTAAGGACATCATCCCATTGCCGCTGAGATCTCACCTGTAGCGGGAGAGTCCTCCAACCAGGCGGCTGTCCTGGCTGACTCCCCAACACAGGCAAGGGAAATGGCCATCCTTAATCAGACCTACCTAGCACCATTGGAGGTCTGTTCCAAGATATAGCGCTCCCCCTCACAGTATTTCAGTGCCAGCTCCTCCACTTCTCCCCACCACCCCTCTGTGCCAGTGTTGTAATATGCCTTTAAGGGAAATCACTAGAAGGAAAATGTGTCATTTGATTCCGTCTTAGTTCCACTTTTGCTTTTAGTAGAGCACATCCACACAGCTCTGCCAGAAGCCACTTCCTGAATCTTTACTTTATTTGCTGAAGTGCTTTCCACTTGGCTTTATTGAACACCTGCCTTGGGACTTGGGCTCCTTCTGCTGCTACCGAATTAAGAGCCTGCTACTGTCTGCTGTCATTTGAGTTGGAGGGGAAAGGCAAGGCCTAAGGGGTTGGAGGGGAAAGAGGAACCAGAAGACTGGAAGGAAAAAGATTTTACTATAATAACGTGAACATTCTGTGGAGGGGGGATGGGGCCGTTTGAGTAACTCTCTTTTGAAGGGGAAGAAGATAATTTAAAAGACTTGAGAAAAGAGGGAAGTGTGTGTGCGTGTGTGTGTGTGTGTATGCACATGAGTTTAAGTTTCCCCCATCCTTCCTTTTGTGCTCAAGTCCCAGTAGCTATTGCCGCCTGATAAAAATGGAAAGGAAAGCATCTTGTGCTAGGTAGTACCACCTGCCTGATGAGGACATCTTCCTCCCTCCAACTTGGGAGAACAACCATAACAAAATAGATACCCCCACTCACCCCACCAACCTTCTCTTATTGAGTGACATCCACTGACCCTGCACACTTTCCAACCTCTCCCATGTCTCTCTGATCATTTCCTCCTCCTTATGCAATTAGGAAATTTGGCATGTCCACGACGACTCTCACCAACTTTTACAGATGCACCATAGAGAGCATTCTATCTGGTTATATCACAGCTTGATATGGCTCCTGATCTGCCCAAGACTGCAAGAAACTATAAAAGGTCATGAATGTAGCCCAATCCATGATGCAAACAAGCTTCCTATCCATTGACTCTGTCTACACTTCCCACTGCCTCGGCAAAGCAGACAGCATAATTAAGGACCCCATACACTCTGGACATCCTCTCTTCCACCTTCTTCCTTTGGGAAAAAGATACAAAAGTTTGAGGTCACGTACCAATCGACTCAAGGACAGCTTCTTCGCTGCTGCTGTCAGATATTTGAATGGACTTATCTTGCATGAAGCTGATCTTTCTCTACTCCCTAGCTATGACTGTAACACTACATTCTGCACTGTCTCGTTTCTTTCTCTATGAACGGTATGCTTTGTATAGCACGCAAGAAACAATACTTTTCACTGTATGTTAATACATGTGACAATAATAAATCAAATCAAATTAATAGTGGGAGAGATTATACCATTTTTACCCTCCCTCCTTTGGTATAGAAATACTGTTACCAACTGAAGAGTTAGGGGTAGGTACAGCTGGTACCACGTGGTGGAAACACCGTCGCAGTGCTGGGACATGTAGAAGACCCCACTATGCAGCACCATCACTGGTGGCAGGCCTTCCACATGAATGTATGCAGGAGCAGTTGCCTCTGTGGCCCTTGCTACTGCTGCTGTGACTCTGTCACCCTTTGGCTGGCCACAAGAGAGAAGAGCTGCACTCACCCTGAAATGACCATCGAGGCTAGTGTTGAGACTATGGCTGGGGTTGTCGGACGTTCGGCCACAGCCAAAGCCTCGCAAATGGATGGCAGTGTTTTTCTTAAGGACTGAGTGGACAATGCTGAATCTCCGGTGCTCGCTTAAATCTGGCCCATTGTTTTTTGTACTGCAACATGTATTCGAATTTTTATTCAGAATGGACTGAGAACGGAACTATTTTATGTTGCGTTTCTGATGAAAATTTGGCATCTATTTGATTGTTGATCTGTTTCTAGTGCTTATTTTACTATTGTTTCACATAGCATGAGGTATCTGGAAGCAGGGTGGTAACTTTATCATGAGTGCTGATGTTCCTCAGCTTTACTTCTCTGCCATGTTCGGTCACTTGTTGAGACCAGGTGAACTCAGCAATGGGAAAACAAAACCATTGAATGCAAGCAGGCTTTTTCTACTGAGGCTAGGGGGAGAAATAAACTAGAACACATGGGTGAAGGGGGAAAAGTTTAAAGGGAATATGGGGGGGTGGTTCTTCACACAGAAAGTGGTAGGAGTGTGGAATGAGCTGCCAGATGAAGTAAATGCGGGTTCACTTTTAACATTTAAGAAAAACTTGGACAGGTACATGGATGAGAGGGGTGTGGAGGGGTATGGTCCAGGTGCAAGTCAGTGGGACTGGGCAGAAAAAGGTACGGCACAGCCAAGAAGTGCCAAAAAGCTTGTTTTTGTGCTGTAGAGTTCTAAAGTTCTATGGTTCATTATCTTCCATCATTGCAGAAAACTTCATTCCTCGCCCTAGAATCTTCTCCAGAATGATGTGAAACTTTTGTCCATTCAGTCAGTCTGCTGGACCGTGAGCTGAGCAGCAAATCACACATCAGGTCCATCAGGGAATACATTCCATTTATTTCCATTCCCTACCTCTTATTTTGCTCTTATCAATACAGTGAGATGATTCAATTTTTCTAATAATCTTCTTGCTTGCATTCCACCATAAATCCCAATTTACTCAGAACTCCACCTCTGACATGTTCGCTTACCAGAATCAATCTCACCAATGTCGATATTCTTGCCCTTATCTCCTCTCTACCTCTGCAATTTAATTCAGCCCTCTGTTCATGCTGGCTCTCCTTGCTGTTCCTATTCTGATCTACTGCACATCCTTACTTCCCACTCCCACTTCCATCAAACTATCAATAGTGGAACAAACGTCCCCACACCTTCTTCCTAAACTGCTCTGCTTGTTCCATCTCTCCCCTCGAGCAAAAGCCTCCATAAAACATACTTCACAGCCAGTATCTTCAGCCACCTCTCCTAGCTGTTCTCTGAATTCCCTTTGTCTCATTCAAGTTGGGGTATTTTGATACAGTAAAGCCATAGTATACATTTAAATTGTTATTGTGCTCAGTAGCTGACTTCATCTAATAAGATTAAATCTCTCAAGTATGTTGTCCTGGTGCAGAGGTAACCAATATATTTAGTGCAGCTGACCAGGGGGTCAACCAAGCAACCATTCACATCTGGATTCATCAAGCTGAGGTGAGAGTGACTTTCTTTGACATCATGGCAGTATTTGACCGAGTGTGGCATCAAGCAGCCCTGGCAAAACTGCAGTCAATGGGAACTGGGGGGAAAACTCTTTGCTGGCACAAAGGAAGATAGTCATCGTTGTGCAGCAGTTCAAGGAGATGGCTCATCACCACTTTCTCAAAACACTGAAGCTCATATCCTTCAAATGAATGAAGAAAAAGCTGAAGAAAACTTTGACTAGCTGGTGTAAAATGTATTTGCTTACTTGATATCAATGAACTTCTTGCAGCACTTCATCCAGGTCCTCAGGGCTGAATTGCTCACATTGACTGTAATCTGCTCAATCAGCTCCTACTACCTTCTCAGTGCCCCCGTAAGCGCTTTATCTGAATGCACGAAGCATTCGGAATAAAGTGGATGAGCTGGTGGCGCAGATCGACACAAATGGATACGATCTGGTGGCCATTACAGAGACGTGGCTGCAAGGTGACAGGGACTGGGAGATGAATGTACAGGGCTATCAAGTGTTTAGGAAGGATAGGCGGGAGGAAAGAGGGGGTGGCGTAGCTCTGCTGATTAAGGATAGTATCAAGGTGGTAGCAAGGGATGATATCGGAGCCAAAGAGCAGAACGTGGAATCGTTGTGGGTGGAGATTAGGAACAGCAAAGGGAGGAAGACGCTGGTGGGTGTCGTCTATAGGCCCCCGAATAATGATCTGGAGGTGGGGCGGGCTGTTAACGCGCAAATAAGTGCGGCGTGCAGGAATGGGACGGCAGTAGTTATGGGAGATTTCAATCTGCATATTGATTGGTCGACCCATGTTGGACGAGGTGGGCTCGAGGAGGAGTTCTTGGAATGCTGCCGGGATAATTTCCTTGAACAGTGTGTGTTGGAGCCGACGAGGGAGCGAGCTATCTTGGATCTGGTGCTATGTAATGAGGCGGGTAGAATTAGGGACCTTGCGGTGAAGGATCCTCTTGGAGAGAGTGATCATTGTATGGTGGAGTTTCTGTTGCAGATGGAGGAGGAGAAAGTGGGTTCCCGGACACGCGTCCTTTGTTTGAATAGAGGGGAGTATGGTAGGATGAGAGAAGAATTGGCGAATGTGGACTGGGGGAGTGCGTTGGAAGGTAGGTCTGCTGAGGAGCAGTGGAGGATCTTTAAGGAGATCTTTCTTGGTGCTCAGCAGAAATTTATTCCGATGGTTAAAAAGGACAGTAGGAAGAGAGGTAATAAGCCGTGGATAACGAAGGAGGTGAAGGAAAGTGTTAAATTAAAAGCGGAGGAATTTAGAGTAGCTAAGAGCAGTGGGCGAGAAGAGGATTGGGAAAGGTTTAAATGTCAACAAAGATTGACAAAGAAGTTGATAAAGGAGGGTAGGAGAAGCTATGAGGCTGGGCTAGCACTTAATATAAAAAAGGATAGCAAGAGTTTTTATAAATATATAAAAAGGAAGAGGCTGGCTAGGGTGAACGTTGGTCCTTTAGAGAATGAGAAAGGGGAGCTAGTGGTAGGGGATGGGGATATGGCTAAGGTCTTGAATAACTTTTTTGTTTCTGTCTTCACGGAAGAGGACGTGAATAATTTGCCGGGTGTTAGCGATGGAAAGGTGGTAGGAATGGAGGGTCTTAATGACATTACTGTTACTAGAGAGGTGGTGCTCGACAGACTGGAGGGGCTGATTGTGGACAAGTCCCCAGGACCGGATGGAATGCATCCGAGGGTTCTGAAAGAAATGGCGGAGGTTATAGTGGATGCCTTGGTGGTTATTTTCCAGACGTCGCTGGATTCCGGGGAAGTGCCGGAAGATTGGAAAACGGCTAATGTTACGCCGTTGTTTAAGAAGGGTGCCAGGCAAAAGGCGGGGAATTATAGGCCGGTTAGTTTAACGTCTGTGGTAGGTAAAATGTTAGAATCCGTCATTAAGCAGGAAATTGCGAGGCATCTTGAAGGGAATTGCTTGATAGGGCGGACGCAACACGGTTTCATTAAAGGGAAGTCGTGTCTGACAAATTTACTGGAGTTCTATGAGGATGTGTCTAGGGCAGTGGATAGAGGAGAGCCGGTGGATGTGGTCTTTCTGGATTTTCAGAAGGCGTTTGACAAGGTACCTCACAAGAGGTTATTGCAGAAGGTCAGGGGACATGGAGTTGGGGGTAGGGTGTTAGCGTGGATAGAGGATTGGTTGTCAAATAGGAGGCAGAGAGTGGGGGTCAATGGGTGCTATTCGGATTGGCGGTTGGTGACTAGTGGGGTGTCCCAGGGGTCGGTGCTGGGGCCTCAGCTATTTACCATTTATATAGATGATCTGGAGGAGGGAACCGAGTGCAGGGTGTCGAAATTTGCTGATGACACCAAGATTGGGGGAAAGGCAAATTGTGCGGAGGGTGTGGAGAGTCTGCAGAAGGATCTAGATAGGCTGGGCGAATGGGCCAGGAAATGGCAAATGGAATTTAATGTTGGCAAGTGTGAGGTGGTCCACTTTGGTAGGAAGAATGGTAGGAAGGACTATTACTTACGTGGCGAAAAGCTGCAGCAGGCGACGGTGCAGAGGGACCTCGGGGTCCTTGTGCATGAGTCGCAAAAACCCAGCTTGCAGGTGCAGCAGGTGGTCAGGAAGGCGAATGGGATGCTGGCCTTCATAGCGAGGGGGATTGAATATAAAAGTAGGGAGGTCTTGCTGCAGCTGTATAGGGCATTGGTGAGGCCGCAGCTGGAGTACTGTGTGCAGTTTTGGGCGCCGCACCTGCGCAAGGATATTTTGGCCCTGGAGGGAGTGCAGAGGAGGTTTACTAGGCTGATACCGGAGTTGAGGGGGTTGAGCTATGAGGAGAGGCTGAATAAACTAGGCTTGTACTCGCTAGAGTTTAGAAGAATGAGGGGAGATCTCATTGAGACGTATAAGATGATGAATGGGATGGATAGGATAGAGGTGGAGAGACTCTTCCCGCTCAAAAAAGACAGTAGGACTAGGGGGCACAGCCTCAAGATAAAGGGGGGGCGGTTTAGAACGGAGTTGAGGAGGAACTTCTTCACTCAAAGGGTGGTGAATATCTGGAATTCTCTGCCCGTTGAAGTGGTGGAGGCTGCCTCGCTAAATATTTTTAAGAAGCGGGTTGATGGGTTTTTGATAAGAGAGGGGATTAAGGGTTATGGGGAGAGGGCGGGAAAGTGGAACTGAGCCACAACAGATCAGCCATGATCTTATTGAATGGCGGGGCAGGCTCGAAGGGCTAGATGGCCTACTCCTGCTCCTATTTCTTATGTTCTTATGTTCTTATGTTCTTATGTTCCCAGTTCCACATGGATAGAGGACTTTTCTCTTCCTGTGCACTCGCTGCACTAAGAAATTCACTGTTGTATCAGAGAACCTTGGTACCCAATCTCTTCTCTAATACACAATTAGCCACTCTTTTAGCTCAGACACTTTTCTCAGCTACTTCCATCACCTATTACAGTCGACATGCATCTGCCCTTTCAGAGGTGCAGGCGGCTTTAGATAGTACAGTCCAACAACTCATACTAGCCTCTCAAAAGTCAGCACCCCCTTCTCAAGCGTGCAGCCATTCAACAGCATGCTTAGGCCTGGCTGTTTGCTGCAATCATGTAAATGAGGAGGCAGCACACGCAGCAGAAACAATGGATATGGGTTAATTGCACATAATGATCACTGCATCTTCTACCTCCTCCCATCAATAGCTTAATTGTCCACAACCATTCCTTCCCTGAAATTGGTGGTCTATGAGATTCCCTCAGACACTGGCAACTTTTAAAAAGAAAGCAATCTCCATGATGTTATGGGAAAAAAAACAATGGACAAGATTTCACTTATTGAAAACCTTTACAGTAACGATCAAACCAAAATCAACATACTTTAAACAATGATTAACAAGGAAATTATACTACAATAGAAAGAGTAAATTATATTTTAAATCTATCCAAATTCTATTTTAGGGAAGGAAAGCTGCCATCCTTACCTAGTCTGGCCTCCAGACCCATAGCAATGTGGTTGATTCTTAAATGCCCTCTGAAATGGCCTCGCAAACCACTCAACCCAAGGGCAATTAAGAATGGGCAATAAATGCTGGTCCAACCAGCAATGCTCATATCCCTTGCACGAATAAAAAAAAGTAAAGCAAACATGGTCATCTAAAAGATCATTCACCATGCTCGGTTTTTCATTTTATTATACCAGTAAGCACACAAAAAGGTCCTGTTGCACACATCACCGTGACTTGAAGCATCACGATCATCTGCCCAATGACAACATCTATTACTCAAATTTTATTTACTAATTAAAAATGCAATTAGTTACACCTGGATTCCATATTGGTCCCAAGCAACTAGTGACTAATGCATTGAACAACATTATTATATATGCAGTTTTTATATATGTGTGTGATTGGCAAACATGCTATATTACAGCAAATATTTACCACACATGCTCGTATTTATTTTATCACAGGAATGGTAGCATAGTGGTTATATCAGTGGACTCATAATCCAGAAACCTTGGCCAGCGATCCAGGGACATGAATTCAAATCCCAACACAACAGTTGATTAATTTAAATTCAGTTGATTAAATAAATTGCAGAATAAAATGCAGTGATGCTGACCTAGTTGTTGTTTTTGAAAAAAAGCTTTGATTCACTTATCTTCCTGAGGGAAGGAAATCTGTAGCTTCAGTCTGGTCCATATGTGACTCCCTACACATAGCAATGTGATTGACTCTTAAGTGCCTTCTGAATTATCCTTGCAGTTACTCAGCTGAACCAATTAAAGGGCATTCAGGGATGGGAAGAGATGTTGGCCTTCCCAGCATTCACAGTCTGTGAATGAAAAATTTTTAGAAAAGAACTCATGCACCAAGGGGAAGCGATAGCCCAGTGATATTACCACTGGACTATTAGCCCAGAAACTCAGTAGTTTCGAATCCTGCCATGGCAGATAGTAGAATTTGGATTTAATTTTTAAAAAATCTGGAATCCAAAATCTACTGATGACCATGAAGCCATTATCGATTGTCGGAAAATCTCATCTGGTTCACTAATATCCTTTAGGGAAGGAAATCTGCCATCCTTACCTGGCCTGGCCTACATGTGACTCCATAGCCACAGCAATGTGGTTGATTCTCAATTCAACTGCCCTCGGGCAACTAGCAATGGGCAATACATGCTGGCTAGCCAGAAATGCGCATGTCCCAAAAATGAATAAAAGAAAACTAATGGATTCTCGCACTTTTTGCACAAATTAAAAAAAATGCCAATCATTGTTAATTTTTTCAGGTGTCCTTAGAGTCAATCGACATAAATTAAACATGTACAGTAGAAATTAAAGAAACCATTCTCTTAGGCAAATCAAAACTGGCATGTTAATAGTAAGGGGATACCTGGAACTGATATGCTTACTCTGTTATTCTTCTATTTGATTGATGCTGCACTGCAGTAAATTTGTATCACTGGTGTGGCCTACAAGCAACTATTGCAAACATTCAAAGGTGACCCATTAAATTAAACCTGATGCTGTTGACAGGAAATCTCTATAATAATCTAACCAAAATGTTTCATTCCTTATAAACCCCTTTAAGCTAACTTCATAAGATACTTATGCCACAACATTGAGTAAATCTTGAAAATGAACAGCCACTTAACAGTGCACTTAGCACTGGCTGCATGCTTCAATATAAATGAGCAGGCAAAACTTGTGCTCCCTGCCTCCACCTGGACAATCGGAGGTTAGCAGAATTCCAACTCACCTGGAGCGGGTCCCAATGGTCAGTCAGGTCATAGAAACTGACGTTGTGATCCCTCCCTCCTCTGAGATTGTGCCCTTCATTGGCACAGAGATCCAGGTGGTGTCTAACTGTTCTTGCCCTGCTCATCTCTCAATTTCTCTTTCCTGGCCATGAGCTTCTGCCTGTGATTGCTTTGAGTCTTGGCACCCTGTCCTGCCTCCGAACTTGGCTGCAATGCCTCTGATGCTGAACTGTAGCCTGGCTGAGCGGTAGACATTGACTAGCATCGCAATTTGCTCACTTTGTATATTTCCATTCCCCGTCAGGGTGGCTCCCAATATTAACCTTCACAACACACAATCTGCACAGTCTGCACCAGCACTGGTTTGGAACAGACCACCCTATCCTGCTTCTTTAAAGCCGAACTACTGGGTCCACAGATCCCAACTTTGAGGCACTCATATCCAGAAGTGAGCGTATCCACCTTTGACATCAAGGTTACATTCGATAAAGGGTCGTGCCATGGAACCCTTGTAAAACTGGTCAATATTGACCGAGTGAAACTCTCCCATCATACCAGGTTGCAGTTATTGGAGTGCATAACGTCCAATAACATAAGGAGTGTGTCAGAGCAATATGCTAGGCCTCATTATCTTTAGCTGCTTCATGAATGATCTTCCTTCTGCCATAAGACCAGACGGGAAGATTTGGAATTCACCCTTGCTGTATAAGCCAAAACATCAAATCCCTTTCAGCACTGAATCCAGGTGCACTAAGTGAATCTCTGTACGCAACCACTGCTTTAGCAATTGTATTCAGAATTCCTGCAAGAAATACCTGCCTCAGTTCCTTCACTTGCTCCAGCAGCTGCCAGGCATTTTCCATCAATACATCTATTAAAGTAACAGCTAACAGTAACATCATATGCAACCATTGGCCCAAATCCAGAATGGAACAACTCAGCACTGATTCTGAGGTAAATTCAATATTCTTTGAAACCAAAAGAGAAAATGCTGTAAAATCTTAGCAGGTCTGGCAGCATCTGTAAGGAGAAAAAAGAGCTGACGTTTCAAGTCCACATGAGCCTTTGTCAAAGTATCCATGAAAGCATAGATTCCAGCATCCACAGTAATCTGTTTATATTCAACATTCTTTAAGAGGCATTCATCATATAGATAGTTTAAAGTTTTTAAAGTTTAATTATTATTGTCCCAAATAGGCTTACATCAACACCGCAATGAAGTTACTGTGAAAATCCCCTCGTCACCACACTCTGGCGCCTATTTGAATACACTGAGGGAGAATTTAACATAGCCAATGCATCTAACCAGCATGCCTTTTGGATTTTGGGAGGAAACTGGAGCATCCAAAGGAAAGCCACACAGACATGGGGAGAAAGTGCAGACTCCGCTCAGACAGTGACCCAATTAGACATTGGTCCTTGGCGCTGTGAGGCTGCAGTGCTCACCACCGTGCCACCATGCCACCCTTGAGGATAGTTGCTGGAAAACTCTCTCCCTTGAGCAGACTGGCTGTCACAAGATACAAAAAAGGCACAGTTGTCATTGTTTTCAGGTAGTCTTCATGGTTGGGTAGCTCAAACAAATGCATTGTCCAGAGACCACACTTTGCAGCACTTTGCACTTTGGAGTCCTTGGTCATTTATTGATCTGAATGACCTCAGGTTATGTTTTTTAGCCAACTTTTATGTCAAATATTTAATAGCTTCAGACAAATCTTCTAAAGCATAAAAACATGGAAATAAGAAATGTGCCATAAGATGGTCAAACTTGATAGAATCATAGAATAGAATCCCTACAGTGCGGGAGATCATTCTGCCCATCGAGTCTGCACCAACCACAATCCCACACAGGGTCTTTCCCCATAACCCTAAGTATTTATCCTGCTAGTCCCCCCTATACTAAGGGGCAATTTAGCATGACCAATCCGCCTAACCCGCACATCTTTGGACTGTGGGAGGAAACTGGAATACCCAGAGGAAACACACGCAGACATGGGGCGAACGTGTAAATTCCACACAGACAGAGACCCAAGGCAGGAATCAAACCTGGGTCACAGGCACTTTGAGACAGCAGTGCTAACTACTGTGCCTCCATGCCACCCCAGTGATTTGTACAAACCACAGCAAGGGTACACCACTCTATGTTATGGCTAGTGTGGTGTTAAAAACTCTTAGTTATGTTTAAACTTCGCATTTTAATGTTTCTGATGGCACAGAATGATGGAATTGCACTTTGTTATGTGGTGGGGTTAAATTACTATTAATACAGTGTGGCAAGTTCTTTAATCATGAGGATTTCTCCTCCTGCTTGCATTGATTAATTCACTGAAAAAAATATATTTGTGGCTTTGATACTTCAGATTCTTTGCCGGCAATAACGTAAGTGTTGGACATAACATGGCCAAAGTTTGATTGCTGTTTGGCTGTTTAATAAGCCAGTGTACATTGTGTGACACAACAAGTTTACTGCATCACTAATTCAGCTTGAACAATGAAAGCGTGGCTACCAAGAAGCTAAAAGAAAAATCTTCAATTGTGTATGTTTTGTCAGTTAAGTTCTCTCCCTCTGTTGCTAAAAATCACTATTTGGAATGGCAGGCAGCCTTGCAGTAGCAATTGTTACAAATTCTTTATCATAGAGGAGTTAGTTTTAGCAATAGTTCATAAATTATACATGGTTTCATTTTTCTTTCTTGGCATTAATCGTTTCTTTTCGAGAATAACTCACACATAAGTAAACCAATTTTATCAAAGAAGCAACACCCGGTTTTGTTTGGATGTTGCTTTTTGGTGTTGCTGTCACAATAACGAGGCATTTGGTGGCATCACAGAGATGTGTTTTTATTTGGCAGGTCTTTCAATGGAGCTGTTCTGTCATGTTACTGTCATTTCCTCACAAAGATCACTCTATTTATGTTGCGTGGCACTTTCAGGCTGGCTTGATTGGTCTACGATTTGGAGATTCGCTAGACTTGGACTCGGATGTGCAAGCACAGTAATGGATGTACAGATAGCCAGTAAATAAGTAACAGATGACTTTTCCTAAGTAAACTAGACCTTTCAAATCTTTCCCCATTACAATAGCTATTTGATTAAAACACACCATTTTCACCCAGAAGATTCCAATGTAACTTCTCACTGCTATTACACATAAGTTATGGTCCTCAAAATGGAATTTAAATGTAGGCTGCTGGCTTGTGCATAGCTTTCCTCTGGTCACTTATATTTTGGAGCACAGAACAAATAATAGTAACAACATATTGCCAATTTCACTAAAAGCGGAATATTTTACGATAGTTGTCCAATTAGTCACACGTTTAACTGCTGCTTGAGTACAGATTTAATTGCACAGTTTATCTAATAGGCCACCACACATCTGCAAGACGCAACAATCCCTATTTCAATCCTGATGCCTCGTAAAGGCATTGTTTGCTAGGGACAATTTAATGGAAGTTTGTGTATGCGTTTCTGCATTTCCAGACGATGACCTTTGGACTTTACAGAAAAATAACATTCTGTCTGGGTTTTCAAAGTTTTTTTTCCCTCTCATCAACTCATCATTCATTCCCCTGGCCCCATATTTTCATAACTCTGTGAATATTTTTAAAGTACAAAAATCAATCAAACCATTGATTGGGCTCCTTACCGTCATGTTTTAGTGAGCATCAATGCATCGCAAGGCTTTGCTTCCACCACTAGTCATCTAACCTCAATAAAACAGTTCAGTGAAAAGAAATTCTGGAATATTCCACTCAAAGTCTCTAATTCAAATCAGTACAAGAATTTAGGGTGGTATGGTGGCCCAGTCGTTAGCACTGATGCCTCACAGGTTCGATTCCTGCCTTGGGTCACTGTCTGTGTGGAGTTTGCATGTTCTCCCTGTGTCTGCGTAGGTTTCCTTCAGGTGCGCCAGTTTCCTCCCACAGTCCAAAATTGTGTGAGTTAGGTGGATTGGCTGGGCTAAATTACCCCTTAGTGTCAGAGGAATTAGCTAGGGTAAATATGTGGGGTTATGGGGGGATTGTGCTCGATGGACCAAATAGACTCCTCTGCACCGTGGGGATTCTATGAACGCTACAAAAAGCCCTGTGATCATGAAATACATCACCCATTCTCCCACCTACCTTTGGTGCCAGTGAACTTATAATTTTCTATTGATCACATGTTCGAAACTGCCCTCACTATACATGGTGGCCATTTGTTCCAAACGTTCTCTGTGATAAGACACCTAACCTCATTCTTAGTTTATGTAATTTATATTCATATCCCCTTGGTTTCCCTGATCTACGTAATGCCTGAAACTGAAAATTAATAGAAATATGTAACCCAGTTCAATGTATCATAGAGCCATAGCAATTCTAGCAATCAGAAATAGCTCAAATTAGCATAATATCTAGACAGCAAATAACAGGTTCCCAGTGAAGTTTAGATAACAGTTAGCACATGCATTGTGATTATCATTTGTGCTCTGCACTGGCTGTTGATAATAGAATACTTATTTGATTTTAAAATGCAAGGGTGGATATTCTCTTGAGAAGACGTGAGGAATCATTTGTACCAGGTTGGGGGTGGCTGGAAATCAAGCACGCCAAATCACACACACACACAAATCAGTCCAGCTACCACGGTACAGAGACCAGGAACATATGCCCCAGGTGTGATCTTTGGAGAGGGGTATCAGGGCAGCAGTAGCCCACTCTGTGGGGCCCCACTCTTCCACTTTGAGGCATTGCCCACACCGGTGGGAAAATAGGAATGTTTCCCGCTCGCATTGGCAGAGTTTTCAAAGTGGGATTCACCTGATTTTTAAGCGGAATTTTTAACTGGGGGCCCAATCTCAGCATTTGGAGACAGGCCCCCCCCTCTTCCCCTTCAAAAATGAAATAACGCACCCCCAACTAACTAGGGGAGCATCACCAACCCTTCACCTAGAGGGTATCCTCCCCCCCCTCACCCATAAATAACCAGTCACCCCCTCCCCCCACACCACACAGGCATGAGGGTGATCCGACCCCCCTGCACCCACGCAGACCCCCTTTACTCTCAGAGTACCCACTCATCCTCCCTTCCCCCTCAGACAACCCACTCAGGCCTCCTCCCTCCTCAAATCACCTCCTCAGGCCCCCTTGCACCTTGGCAATGTCTATGGTGCACTGTCCCAGTACCCTGACACTGACACCGTGGCTTGGTGCCTTGGGCCCCAAGAGGGCTCAAGGGGGTCGGTCGGTGCCCATTGGCCCCACTGCTGCTGCCAAGCTGCAGAGGAAAGATCCTTCAGGGGCCCTGGGGGTTTGTGGTGGATTCGGGCTGGGGACAAGGTGTTGATCTCACTACTCTCTGCCAGTGACACTGGGGGTGTCGAGGCCGGACTTCCCCTTCTAGCCCTGGTATGGTGATTTTGCATGAGTCTACCACCTGTCCTGAAAGCTGCTTTCAAGATTAGACCCTCACGAAAATTGCTACTGCTGTGGCCATAGCGAAAGCAGGATTGGGACAGCAAAGTAAAGGTCCCCCCAACCACCGGCACCTCTCTCCTGTGCCCCCTGACTTTTTGGATGTTGTCATCACCTTTCTGCTCATCCAGAATGACTGAAAATCTTAAATAAAATAATCTCTCAAGAATAATCCAAATTTATCCATTAAAGGTCCACTGTGAACAACAAAAACATAATAAGAAATTGAAGTATAATATTGTAATTTCTTTGGACTTTTGGGGTATGGTATTCTTATTTGCACTGCTGCCTCATAGTACCAGGGACCCGAGTTTGATTCCTGGCTTGGGTCACTGTCTGTGTGGAGTCTGCACATTCTCCCCGTAGCTGTGTAGTTTTCCTCCAGGTGTTCCGGTTTCCTCCCACAGTCTGAAAGATGTGCTGGTTAGGTACATTGGCCATGCTAAATTCTCTCTCAGTGCACCCAAACAGGCGCTGGATCTTCACAATAACTTCATTGTAGTGTTAACATAAGCCTACTTGTGACACTAACAAATAAACTTTGAACTTACTCACTTTCCTTTCTTAACCGATGAAGAGCCAGCATAGACTTCCACATTCAACACTTACTGTTTTTCCCAGAATCCTTAAACAGGCCTCATTTGAACTAAAATATTTAGTCCAAAATGGTATTTTATACTATAAATTACATTACATTTGTACATTTTCAAATGCACGACTGAAAACGTAGATATACCCTCAACTTATTACTTCCCATAATAGAGCCTGTCTACAGTTTTAATTGTTTCCTATTTTTACTGGCTCCTTTGAAAAAACCCTTTTAAATCATGATTCCAGAAATGTAAGATAGTGTCAGATCTTTAAATAGTCCAAATACACCAGAACAATATGTGGTTTCTTGGTCATTTTAGCCATGATTATTTGGTTCAGCATGAACAGCCAGTAATTGGAGTAGAATAAGTGTGGAAGAAAATGATTTCAGTCAATCAAAGAGAACTGCAACTGTCCTGGGGTATGCTTCTCATTATAGATGTGGCAGATTTTTGACTTCATTCACAGCGTGAATGATAACAGTCATATATCCTCAAACGCACCTCGCTGCACACACGACAGACTCACAATAGAACGGTGGCTCCCATTTCTATCACAATCAGTGGAATGTTGTGGCAATTCATCATTATCCAATTGGATCACACAGTGGTTGTGAAGCATGTGCTTTTCAAAATAAATCCATTAATAATAAAGAGTTTTCACATTAAACAGGATGTCTTACGATCCTCATTGCTTGTCACGTAAATTATGTTGGATTGCCAGCCCACCTCATTCCCGCCCTCCCCTGATCTATTCCCCACAATATGTGAGTTGGGTAAGTTGTCCCTAAGGCTTGTTGAGACCTTTAACTGCCCAGTTATACTCTAATTAAAGGCCTCAATCTTCCCGCACATAATGCTGGGCTCTAGCAGGCGGACCAGAGCCAGAATGTCATTTTTGAAAGGGATGCTTTGAAAAGTTGGGAAGGAATCTGGAGCGTCCTGGGTGTATCAGGGCAACCCCCCAAAGATGTCCCCCCAACCCTGCCTGTGCTTCAAAGCTTGCTTCTGTCCCCCTTCTCCCCCTTTCTTGGCTCTGCAATCTCTCCTTGTTCTTAAACGCAGGACTTGGCTCTCTCCAATGGCCATCGTACTTCTCTCTGCACCTCCTTCAGCACCCACAACTGAGCTCCAAAGCTACCAGGACTGCTAGAGATGTCAGTCAATAGCCAGCACCTCTTGAGAGGTTTTATTTCTTTCCATTCATTCTGGGGATCTGGGCATTGCTGGCTGGGCCAGCAATAGTTGCCAATCACTAATTGCCCTTGAGAAAGTAGGATGATCCGCCTTCTTGAACGTCAGTTGTCCATGTGGTGTAGGTACACCCACAATTCTGTTAGGAATTTAGTTCCAGGATTTTGATCCAGTAACAGTGAAAGAACAGTGATATATTTCTAAGTCAGGATGGTATGTGGCTTGGAGGGGAACTTCCAGGTGTGGGGTTCCCAAGTGTCCACTGCTCTTGTCCTTCTAGATAATGATGTTCATCAGTTTGACAGGTGCCGTCTAAGGAGCCTTGTTGAATGTCAGCGTGTAGATGGTATACATGGTTACTCCTGTTAGTAGCGGAGGAAGTGGATATTTGTGGATAGAGTACCAATCAAATGGGCTGCTTTATCCTGGGTGGTGTTGAGCTTCTTGAGTGTTGTTGGAGCTGCACCCATCTAGGAAAATAGATAACATTCTATCACACCCTGACTTTTGCTTTGTAAATGGTGGACTGATTTTAGGAAGTCACAAAATCACCACACATTTCCTAGACTCTGACCTGCTCTTGTAGCCACAGTATTTTTATGGCTGCTCTAGTTCAGTTTCTGGTCAGTGGTAACCTCAGGATATTGTACGTAGGGAATTCAGCGTAATGGGTAATGCCATTGAATATAAAAGGGTGATGGTTAGATTCTGTCTTTGTTGGAGATGGCCATTGCCTAGCACTTGTTGGGATGTGAATGTTACTGACCACTTGTCAGCCCAAGCCTGGATATTGTCCAAATCTTTCTGCATTTGAACACGGACTGCTTTGATATTTGATGAGACACGAATGGTGCTGAACATTGTGCAATCGTCTGTGAACATTCCCACTTCTGACCATGGGATGGAAGGAAGCTCATTGATGAAGCAACTGAATATGTTTGGGCCTAGGACGCTACCCTGAAGAATGCCTGCAGTGATGTCCTGGAGCTGAGATGATTGATCTCCAACACCATAACCATCTTCCTTTGTGCCGGGTATGATTCTAACCAGCAGAGAGCTTTACCTCGATTCTCATTGACTCCAATTTTGCTAGGCCTCCTTGGAGACACACTGCAGTCAAATGGGACCTTGATGTCAAGAGCTGTCACTCTCACCTCACCTTGGGAGTTTAGATCTTTTGTCCATTTTTGAACCAAGACTGCAAAGGGGTCAGGAGTTGAGTGACCCTGGCGGAACCCAAACTGAGCATCTGTGAGCAGATTATTGCTTCACAAATGCCATATGATAGCACTGTTGATGACACCTTTCATCACTGAATGATCAAGATTAGGCTGATGGGGGCAATAATTAGCAGGTTGGATTTATCCTACTTTTTGTGTACAGAACGTACATGTGCAACAGGTTAGATGCCAGTGCTGTAGCTGTACTGGAATAGCTCAGCTAGGAGCATGACAAGTTCAGGGGCACAAATCTCCAGTACTATTGTTGATAGGATTGACTTCCTGTCCACTGAGGGTGGAAGTCTGCTGCTGAGTGTGTTTAGTCTGCCACAGTGCATTATCAAAGCATGGCAGGCTTTTTAAACGTTGGTCTGTTTGGGACCAATTTTTCTTCGAGAAACAAGCAGTACTCACCCACAATCTCACCCCTGTATAATCCAGCCTTATACCTCTCTTCTGGTTAAATGAAACTTGATTTGCACTATTTTTTAATTCCATTTCCGGAATACAGACACATTTAACGATGGCTGGATACATATTTACATCTTTGACAAATTATTTGAAACAGTACAGATCACACAGGAAAACAAAATTCCATTTAATTCAATAAAGCTACCATTTACTCATTATGGAATCATTCTCTCTTCAATTTCCAGACCTATAATAAAAGGCGTTCATAACTTCTGAGGACAGAATCCTGTAAATCTGTGATACATAAACTCAGATTTTCAACCTAAGCCCCTTGAGTCTTGTTTGGTCTCCACATCATTGTTAAGAAAAGCAAACTTTGAGGTTGGATTTTCATGAGCAGTGGGAATTGGGAAATTTCCCAGCTCACCTTTGGAAGAAATGCCTTGAAAGATGCAATTTTCATTCTGGGGGAGTGGGTCTGCTCTGGAGTTGGACACATCAACCTCAATCTTGGAGGCAGCCCTATGGGCTTCTGAGTGCCAAGGCGGGGTGTCAATTAAAGCTGGTTGCTCTGTCTTGGGTGGTGTTGAGTTGCTGGAGCCGCACTCATGCAGGCAAGTAGGGAGTATTCCATCTCACTCCTGACTTGTGGCTTGTAGGTGGTGGACAGGATTTGGGGAGTCAGCTCTTGTAGCCAAAGTATTTTTGTGATTGGTCCAATTGAGTGTCTGATCAATGGAAAGCTCTGCGGTGTTGATGGTGGAGGGTTCAGTGATGGTAACATTGGGGGGAGCTAGTCCATTCTGCCTTGTGTGGTGTGAGTATTGAGCAGCCCCTCTGACAATTGATGTATCTCACATTCAAGCTTCACCACCAGAGGTCATCATCCTCATAACTCATGGCACCTATGTTCACTGTGGAAAACTTCAAAAGCACATGTGCCTATATCCCATTGAGTTGGCAGTGTATGCTGAAGGAGACTTCAGTAATTTCTCTCTAACAATTTCAGTTGCCATGATGTGGCGATGCTGGTGTTGGATTGGGGTAGGCACATTAAGAAGTCTCACAACACCAGGTTAACGTCCAACAGGTTTATCTGGTAGCAAGAGCTTTCAGAGCGTTGCTCCTTCATCAACTGATGAAGGGGTAGTGCTCCAAAAGCTCGTGCTACCAAATAAACCTGTTGGACTTTAACCTGGTGTTGTGAGACATCTTACAATTTCAGTTGCAGCAGTTTCATTGCACTGCTCCTTTAATGGTAGGTCTCTCCCTATGACTGATATCATAGCCTTGCCCTTTCCACTTTTATAAGTACCGAGTGCCTCCAAGTTTATTTTGCCTGTTCTGAGTTGATGAGATGTGAGCACTGCATGAGTCTTTTGTGCCACTAGTTAACTGCTTCCTCAGTTGGCTTCCCACTGTTGCTGCACAAGTTGCCAACTTAGTACTCAGCCACCATTGGGTAAAGTGGCTGGGGGGAGGGGGGTGGGAAACAGGCCCAATACATTTTTTCTAAATTTTCCCAGCCCCACTCACTTCCAGGTCCTGGGAGAAGTACCTCCAGGTCCATCCCACTCAAATACTCAGAGAACTTTGCACGCTTTTTCCAGTAATCCCATTTCTTTGGAAGTGTCACAATGTTTCTAGAAGCAGTCTTGTACTTTGACAATATTCCAGAACTTTTTTAACTGTCCCCTGATTCTAGAACCCTCTCAAAGTATGAGTTGGCATCATTCCAGTGAATAAAGTCGCAAAATAACAGCTGGTTTTTGGGCCTGGCTTGTTCAGTTGGCTAAATCGCTAGCAAATTGTTCAGAATAATAATAACAGTGCAGTTTCAATTCCTGTTCTAGCTGAGGTAAACTTGGGACCTGATATGAATGGATAAACAGCTGGTTATCAAAATGAATTTCTGACATAAAAGTTTAATAAAAGCAATAATGTCAGCATTGCAACAAAGACAATCATCAAAAATTTGCTGCTCCCTCAGAGTCCCAGCACACTTGACAGTTTCTTTATATCTGTTTGAAATGGGCTTTGAAGGCAAGAAGACAATCGTATCACAAAAGACAGGTAATTACACAAGTATTCATTTGAATTTTGACAAGAATTCTGGGGCCTCAATAAGAGGTGTGTGTGCCAAAGCTATAGCGTACAAAATGCAGCTGGCTGATTACCCATGGCCAAAAGAAATTGGGTACATAGGATATTTTAAGAATTTTTTGGCCAGCTTCTTGATTTTTTTTCTCTTCCTATTCTCCACTTGCTCAATTGGCAGAGGAGAAAATGTACTCTAACATTCACCTCTTTTTATGTATCTTACACGATTACTGGCAGGCTCATGAAGAATATATGCATGCAGGCTAATAAGTCTTGTAACCAAAAGAGAAAATGCTGGGAAAACTCAGCAGCTCTGGCAGCAGCTGTCAGGAGAGAAAACAGCTGACATTCCCAGTCCAGATGGCCCTTTGTCAAAGCTGACCAGTATTGCTAACCACTATGGTAGCTTTGACATCTGGACTGGAAACATCAGCTATTTTCTCTCCTTACAGATGCTGCCAGACCTGCTGAGATTTTCCATCATTTTCTCTTTTGGTTTCAGATTGCAGCATCCGCAGTAATTTGCTTTTAATAAGTCTTGTATCTTAGAGAAAGCAAACCGTTGATAAAGCCTCTTATACTGGCTTTATCAGTATAAGAGGCTTCCACAGTGATGGAAGAGTGTGAGTAAATGGATGTGTGGTGAACAGATATTCAATAAGCTCACTACTTCAGCAGCAGTTGAAATTGAAATTGATGACATCTACCATGTCCTCAACGGGATGGTGGAGATAAGGATCTTCCAATATAATAGTTTAGTACAGCAGTGACCTTCACTGTCACCGGTCATGGAGTACAAGTGGTTGACTCTCTCTGCAGGACAGTGAAGAACCAAATCATAGAATGTACAGTGCAGAGAGAGGCCATTTAGGCCCATCGAGACTGCATTGATAACAATCCCAACCAGGTCTTAACCCTGTAACCCCACATATCTCGTAATCTCCCTGAAACTAAGGGGCAATTTATCATGGCTAAATCACCTAATCCATAAATCTTGGGACACTAAGAGGTCGTGACCAATCAACCTAACCTGCACATCTTTGGAGTGTAAGAGGAAACCCACACAGACACGGGGAGAATAAAGTCCATATACAAAGGCCGGAAAAATTGAACCTGGGTCCCTGGTGCTGTGAGGCAGCAGTGCTAACCACTGAACTACCATGCCACCCTGACACATGTTCGTCACAGACTCCTTGTTAAGCCTATTCCATCCTGAAAAGCAGCTACTAACTGACATTAAAGTTTAGGATTATATCAGGTTCAGTGTTTTATTGCCAATTCCTAGCATAAATGTAAAGTTCTCACAGTTTCACCTGAAGACCAGAGCCTTTTGGAATAGATTAGGAATTTTAACAACCTATGCTTAGGTTAAACTTTGATTCAACCTCTTACAAACTTCAACACTAATTACATTTCTTTATATGAAATTTCAATGGTGTGGGAATTAACCTCTGTTCAAAAGTTTATTTATTAGTGTCACAAGTAGGCTTACACTAAGACTGCAATTAAATTACTGTGAAAATCCCTATGTTTTGAATGAATATGAAGATAGGTTGAAGAGGTTAGCTTGAAGTGGTTGGGCTGATATCCATTGGAATTCGGAAGAATGAGAGGCAGTCTTCTTGAAACATGTAAGATCTTGAGGGGACTCGATAGGGTGGATATCTGGAGGATGCCTCCACTTGTGGTGGAAGCAAAACTAATGGACATAGGGGCAGGATTTTACAGCCTCACTTGCCCTGAAACTGGAAAATTCCACCCGAGGTCAACGAATCTTCCCACGATCCGCCCCCCTCGCCTGCTCAGATTCCAGTGGCGGGTAGGATGGTAAAATTTGCCCCATAGGGTAAGAATATAAGGACTCCATTTTACAATAGAAATGAGGAGACATATTGGAGGGGAATTGTCCCATCCCACCTGCCACGGGAATTGGAGTGGGCAAGTTCAGTGGACCATTGCGTGGTTCACTGAACTTGGGCTGGATTCTCCGGTTTTGGGACGAGCATAGTAGGGGAATTCCACCCATTTTTCTTTAAGGGTTATTATTCTGTGGAATTCTAGTCCCAATAAAATAGTGGAGACTGGGTTTTAAAGTTTGTTCAAGGCTGATTTAGATGGATTTTAATAGTCAAGTGTTTTAGGGGAAGACAGAAAGCTGGAGTACCAGATCAGCCATAATAATGTTGAAAGGAGGAACAGGTTTGAAGGGCCAAATGGCCTACTCCTGCTCCTAAACCCTATGTTCCTCTCTATATCTATACATATATATCCTCTTTATCGGTAGGCTTTACCAAAAATATCTGGAATTAAGAATCTACTGATGACCATGAAACCATTATCGATTATTGGAAAAACCCATCTGGTTCATTAATGTCCTTTAGTGAAGAAAATCTGCTGTCCTTACCCGGTCTGCCTACATGTCACTCCAGAGCCACAGCAATGTGGTTGAATCTCACCTGCCCTCTAAGGGCAACTAGGGATGGCCAACAAATGCCAGCCAGCCAGCGATGCCCTTGTCCCACAAATGAATAAAACAAACCTCAGGCTCCATCCTTCAGGCACATGGCATGTACCCTGAAAGATCAAAAACAAATTTTTGCTCCAATGTCACTGAATCTTTTTTTTGAACCAGTAAACATGTAAATTTAATCTGAACAATTAACAGAATCAAATTTCCCTTCCAGTATTAATATAAACAGATGTTAGATATCCTTTGAAGCGAGCAACATTTCCCAGACTGATTCTCTTTATTTGACTCTGCTTACCAGTTCATCAAGATAAAAAAAGCCTAAACCAGAACAGGATTGTCTAAAGGCAGTTTAAATTTAATTAATTTATGATGCTTCTTGAATGAACGATTCAAAACATAGGTTTATTCCCACACAATTAAAATTTCATATAAAGAAATGTAATCAATGTAACAGTTTGTAATAGGGTGGATCAAACTTTAATCTAAGCGTAGGCTGTTAAAATTCTTAATCTATTCCAAAAGGCTTTTGGTGAAACAGAACACATGAACCAGAAAATAATCTAATGATCTAAATCAAACACATTAGAACTCGTCTATGAAATCTGTTTTCAAATTAAATATATATTTGTACTCACTATTCAAAATCATTACATTGCAACATTTATAAAAATAGTCTAATTTGTTATTGTTATTGTTAGAAATTCTAATTATTTTAGGCTTCTTATCGTCCTAATCCACTGTTTTATGATCAGACAATAAGCTGTCGGGTTATGTGCTGGGTTTATGGTATGACCCCGGGTGGGATTTCCCTGTCCTCGAAGTGTGGTGGCGGGTGGAAAAGGCAGTATTTTCCCTGCTAAGTTCAATGGCAGCTTTTCACGCCATCTTATCCACTCCCCGCCTCAGTCCCAATGCAAAATCTGGAAGCACATTGGATCGCATGCGGGCAGTCTCTAATTTGTCCACTCTGCTCCTGACCTCAGTTGTTCTTCCCTGCAGGTACCATGTGGCCACGATCTGCTTTCACAATGTCTCCAGGCCAGGATTGCACCACGGAGGAAATGGCCCCGGAAGGCAATAACAGTGTGATTCAATGACACTTTGCTGGGCCACGTTCGGCACACTGCAAGGCTACAAATTCCCGTAACCGGTGATAGCTGGAGGGAGGGCCACCAATCTCACCACTCTGGCTTGGGAGGTCAGTGCAAATAGGGTGTAGAATAGGTCTACAGTTCAGTGTGGGAAAAGGATGAATGATCTCATCTATTATAGCAGTGTGAGTCAACCATCTGATCACTCTCAACTCGCACATTCACAAGTATATCAGACTATAGCAGGATGACGTTCCACAGGAATCTCTCAGCTGAAGCCACATCACCACTTATTCACTCACACACACACACATGTGCGACTCCATCTGGACATATGCCCTGATGCATCCTCATCCTGTCCACTGCTCCACTCCCAGGTTCACAAGGCAGGCAAGCTTATCATCTGCCTCAGCATGTGTCCTGCTCTCAGTCATTCCGTTTGACTTCATGCAGGACAAACTTGCACACAACAGGAGGGAGAGTCCCAGAGCTGGGAGTGAGATGGCTGGGATGGATACTTGCACCAAATATGAGGAACGTGTCAACGCATTGGCTGTAGAGGAATGGGACCATTTATGTGGCAATGGTGAGATGGTTGGCACCAACCCAAGTGATTCACCCTATCAAGTCCCCTCAAGATCTTATATATTTCAATAAGTTCGCCGCTCATTCTTTTAAAGTGCTGCCACCAGGTGCACGTTGCCTATATATCTGCTGTAAAACACTTCAGTTAAATTAGTCATCAATGTGATCATTTGATCTAGTATGAAAGAGTAATATCGGCTTTTCTGACATTGCACATTGAGAAATGTGCTTCATCATTGAAAGCTGGACCCAGTTTTCCAGCTCCATTTGTAACCATTCTACCAGTTACAAGAAGAAAGTTAGGAGTGTGATGGAATACTCTCCATTTGCCTGGAATAATGCAGCTCAAACAACACTCAAGAGACTTGACACCATCCAGCACAAAACAATCCATTTGATTAACACCTCATCCACAAACATTCAATGCCTTCACCACAGATGCACAATAGCAGCTGTGTGTACCATCTACAAGATGCATTGCAGGAATTCACTGAGGTTCCTTAGGCAGTATTTTCCAAATCCATGACCACGACCTTCTAAGATGGCAAGGCAACACCACCAGCTGCAAAACCCCCTCCAGGCCACTTAGCATCCTGACATGGAAATATATCACTGTCATTGGATCAAAACTCAGGAACTCCCTCCCCAACATTAGTGTGGGTGTACTACATCACATGGACTGCAGTGGCTCAAGAAGGCAGCACATCACCACCTTTCTATCTGGCTTTTCATTTAAACACCTTGCAAGCATTCTAGTTTAATGAGGCAAACAAGGAAAGTAATTGACCCTTTAATTCATTCAACTACTTCTTTATTTAATACTATTGGTACCAACTCAAATTAATAAACAGTTGCAACTCATTAACTCTTTTACTGAACTTTAACTCTTAACTGCACATTAACTTTGACCAAACTTCAACTTTAAGTACTTAATTGAAAATAGATACTACCAGGTTTAGGGAAAACCTTGGCCAAGAAATATCCTCGATGTAGAGTCTGTTTTCTTCTCTGCGGAAAATTCTTTCAGGTCACGTGCTTCTTACGATGTTTCGATCGAGTTGTCACTGAAAAAAGGCTGCAATGTCTTTTATCTACAAATCTTCAACTTCCAGAAGATTTCTCTGTTATCCAGCCAACTGTGTAACCAGAAACTAATCACATGGCTCAAACACCCAAATGAAATTACTTGCAAACGACACCATTACACTTACTTCACTTGACATGTTCCACACATAATGACAATAAATCGAAGCCACAATGTCTGAGTCAAATATAAACAACTTCCCTTATTTGGCCAACACAAAAAGCTTCAGACCTCAGCTCCCAGACCAGAGTCTTACCAAGGTCAACTTCACCACTGGCTTCTGGTTTTAATTAAAAGTTGACCAAAAGTCCCAGCATGCTTAACTCTCAGCCAGAATAACCATTTTAAAATGACTATTTGATTTGATTTATTATTGTCACATGTGTTAACATGCAGTGAAAAGTATTGTTCCTTACGCGCTATACAGACAAAGCATACCATTCATACAGAAGGAAATGAGAGAGTGCAGAATGTAGTGTTACAGTCATATCTAGGGTGTAGAGAAAGAGAGAGTTTAAAAGGGTTAGAATGAAGTTTTAAAAGCATAGAATGAGAGTAAAAGATTGAATTAGGAGGTATGCTGGGCACAGCTTGCAAGAGGTCGCCTCACTCCAGTGCCATCTTGGAAATTCAAATTCACTATTGGCATTATTGTTATTAAATCTTTGTGTAGCCATTCTTTCTCCATCCACAACCTTCTCAAGGGCAATTAGGGATGGACAATGAACGCTGTAGTGCAAGGGTCTTCAAACTATGGCCCTCGGGCCACATCCGTCCCGCAGCAGGCCCCATCCGGATCGGAGTTTGGAGACCGCTGCTTTAGTGGACAGTGATACCCACATTCTGTGAGTGAATAAAAAATACTTAAAGGATGCCTTTAAATGCCTGGCTGCTGATTGGGTATGTCACCGAACACCAGGACTGAGATGAGAAGAAACCTCTTCACTCAGAGGGTGATGAACATGTAAAATCCTCTACTGCAACCGGCTGTGAAAGCCATGTCACTGAATATATTTAAGAAGGAAATAGACTTCTGGACTCTACAGAGAGAGCAGGATATGGCATTGAGATAGAGGATCGGCCATGATCATAATGAAGGGCGGGGCAGGCTAGAAGGGCCAAATGACCTCCTCCTGCTCCTATTTTCTGTGTTATGTTAAACCAAAACATGTCAGGGGTCGGCTTATTGTTTGTAGACTGAGTTTTCATGTATGTTTTGTGTACACAGGAAGTGATGTATCGGTAATATGGGCCACGTGCACACAGCATGTAAGAGCGGCTAAAGAACTCTGGTATGCCGCTGTTGTTGTTAGTCCTTTGTCATCATCTCCATATAACCCAGCAACTTCACACCGCTATCATATTTAATTGGAGAGGTGGCTAGTCAGAGTCATACTGTGATTGGCACACAGTCCCTACTTCTCAAAGTAGATCAATGCAGTTTCTACAGAGTCAAGATGACGGCAGGAGTCACAAACAAGAGGCACTCTGTCCTTGTAACCAGCAGCATCATACTTCTCCGAGCACAAATAAATGGTCTTCACACAAAATCAGCCAAATTTTCAGAGAAGGCCCAGCATTAAAGACCCCTTAAAGGTTAAATATTTGATGAAGATAAAGAAGTATTTTGATGTTGAGTCCTTTGTCCATCTATTCCGACAACATCAGAGCCATTCCACACCACTGCTGAGAAAGCTTCTATTGCCAACACAAATAGAAGAAGCAAAGAAAAAAGTAAACCACCCAATTTTACATGCAAGGAAAATATTTAATCCCATTCGTTCTTAATCCTCTTTTCCAGCTGAAGAATGTGTCGAAGATTTGCCTAATAAAAAACATCTTTAAGCCCAAAGCAGCACGAATTACCCTTTGGAAGTTTAGAAGTTGCCAACTAATCCACAGGCGTGGATTTTCTCCATGACGGTGAGTTTCTCCCTCTGATTCCCACACTGCTCGCTGTCCCAGACACTAACATGGACTTAGACGAGTATCAGATATACAAATACAGATCATTTAATTACATCTAGTTCCCCTCTCTATCTCTCTGTTAGTTCTGTGAGGGCCAATTTCAACACAGTGATTTTGAGTCCAGCAAACATCGCTGGTTTCAGCAAAGATAAGCATATATTCAACAGTTTGACCAGAATATTAAGACAGCCTTGCCACTGGAATGCTTAACTGAAACATTTTATATACTGTGATGTTGCCAGGAGCTGGGGGTTGAACTAGGTGGTGTGGAGATCTCAAGAACTCCAGTTGTCCAGACACAATATAAGGGTGAATGTTTATTTGCAGGCCTTTGGTCACTCAACAAAACAGAAAAAAGGCAACAAATACCTAGCTCTTCCTTGAGCCTAACTTCACACACAGTTCTACACACAATAAGTTCTTCCCTCTCCAAGGCAGCCTCCTCTCGTTCACCGGTGGGTTTCTGCCTTGTCAAGACTCAATAAGAGCATAAGAAATAGTAATGGGAGTAGGCCATTCAGCCCCTCAAGCATGATCCACCCTGCCCATCACTCAATAGGATCAGGGCTGATCCAACATTCCTCACATCCACTTTCCTGCCCTTTCCCTGTAACTCTTGATTCTCTGACTGATCAAAAATCTACCTCAGCCTTACGTATACACAAGGACTCTGCTCTTTGTGCAAGGAGTTCCAAACACTCACAACTGACTGGGAGAAGAAATTCCGCCTCATCTGAGTTTTAAATTGATGCTCCAGTTCAAGACTCTTCCATGAGGGGAAACATCCTCTCAGCAAATAAATGCTCTGCTATAGAGCCTGGTAAGGCTGCGCAGCTGATCCGCGTAACACCGATTCCTCATCAGTCTGGATGTGGTTTTCTGTGGCTATCATAGGAGGGAAAGCTCTTGCCAGAAACTGAAGGATATTAAAAGGGAAATACACACAGACTGTCAGGTCTTGGTTGAGGAGAGAATGAGAGCCAGGCCGGGAAGAGGCCAAAAGAGACTTGCCGAGAGTGAGGAGAATCCCGGAACATTTCTGGGTCCTGCAGGGAGCAAAGGGATATGTAAGCAAGAGGGGTGAGTTTGTGTGCACATGTGTGAGAGGAGTGAGCTTGTGTGCATGTGTGAGAGGGTTAAGCATGTGTGTGCGTGTCTGAGAAAGGTGAATGTGTGTGCACGCGTGGGAGGAGTGAACATGAATTCATACGTGAGAGGGGTAAGTGAGTGCATATGTGTGAGAGGAGTGAGCGTTTGTGCGTGAGAGGGTTAAGTATGCGCACGTGTGTAAGAGGAGTGAGTGCGTGCATGCGTGTGAGAGGGGGTTGAATGTTTGTGAACATGTGTGGGAGGGGTTGAGTGTGTGCGTGCATGATGTGAGAGGAGTGAGTGTGTGTGCACATGTGTAAGATGGATGTTCGTGTGTGTGAGAGGGGGGTGAGCATGTGTGCATGCATGTGAAGGGGATGAGTGTGTGTGCACACATGTGAATGGGGTGAGCGTGTGCGCACATGTGTGAGAGCAGTGAGTGTGTGTGCACATGTGAGAGGAGTGAGTGTGTGTGCACATGCGTGTGAGAGGAGTGAATGTATGAACGCACATATAAGAGAGGGATGAGTGTGTGTGTAGTAAATTTTTGAGCAAATGATCAGCATGACTCATCCCATTAAAAATGACAAATAATTAGAGTTGGAAGTATTTGATGAATCACAGAGCACTTTAATTAAAATAAATGTTTACATATGGGACAAAAACATCTTTTAAGTTTTTTTATGTTTGCATCTATTGCATAATAACTTTTTTGTGGTTTAATTCTTGAAAAAAATAAGAAATTTTCTCTGTTCCTGGGAGGTCAAAAGGGCTCAGTGGCTGAAACAGCTTGGGAATCTCTGTTGTGCAATAATAAGGACAAAATGGTGATTACAGACAAATCCACGGAGAGCTAGTGAGAGCCTGGACTTGGTACACCAGTGAAGTTTCTGACTAATAATGGAAGGGGCTTGCCAATCACAAATTCAGACGTGTGTGTAAACAAGAATGATAATATCACTGTGAAAGAAAGAAAAGAGAGAGCAAACAGGAAAATATAGACCAGCTAATATGGTATCACTTATTGGAGAAAATGTTGGAATCTAAAGAAGTCTTAACACATAATGTGTGAGAAGGGTGAGTGTGTGTGCACGTGTGAGAGGAGTGAGCATGTGTGTGCACGTGTGAGAGGGTTAAGTGTGTGTGTACACATGTCAGAGGGGTGAGTGTGTGTGACTTAGATAAAAGACAGAGAATAATGTAACTAAGGCTGTTCATGATACAAAAGTAGGTGGGAATGCAAACTGTGAAATTAATGCAAAGAGATATAGGCAGGTTAAGTGAGTGGGCATAAAGGTGTCAGATGGAGTATTATAGTGATAAGTGCGAGGTTATTCGCTTTGGTCATCAGAATGGAGAGGCAGAATATTTTTCAAAATGGAAGTATTGCTTTTCAGAGGGACTTGTTCGCAATCACAAAGATTGTATGCAGGTACAGCAATCAAATAGGAAGTGAAATGACATGCTGGCCTTTGTTACAACTGGATTGGAGGTCAAGAATAAAAAAAACTTCCTATAGGTGTACTGAACTTTGATCAAAAGTAAAAAAAGTTAAAGTTTATTTATTAGTCATACATAAGGCTTACATTAACATTGCAATGAAATTACTGTGAAAGTCCCCTAGTCACCATGCTCCACACCTATTTGGATTAGCCACTGTGCTACTATACTGCCCATGAGGTTCAGCGTTGATCATGTTGAATAATGGATTAGATGGTCAGACAATAACTAGAGTATTGTGCACAGTTCTGGTCCCCATAGCTAAGGAAAAATATCATTGCCTCAGACACAGTACAGCAATGGTTTCCTAGATTGACTCTTGCAACAAGAGAGTTGTCTTAGAATGAGAGGCTGTGTAAATTGGATCTCATTGAAACGTACAAGAATCTGAAATGGCTTGACAATGCAGACCCTGGAGAATCTGGAACATGGGGGCACAGTTTCAGAATAAAGGGGTGACTATTTCAGACTGAGATGAGGAGAGAATTCTCTACACCAGGGCATTGTACTTACTCCACCATTGAATATATTTAAGGTTGAAATAGATGGACCTTTAGCTCTCGGGCAATCAAGGGAAATAGGGAATAGGTGGAAATGTGGAGTAGAAGCAGAATTGTAGGATCCCTATAAAGCAGAAGGAGGCCATTTGGCCAATTGAGAATGCACCAACATCAATCCCACCCATGACCTGTACCCATAATTCCACATATTTACCCTGCTAGGCCTCCTGACATTAAGGGGCAATTTAGCCTGACCAGTCAATCTAACCTGCAGATCTTCAGAGTGTGGGAGGAAAGCAGAGCACCCAGAGGAAACCCACACAGACATGGGGAGAATACGTAAAGTCCACACAGACAGTGGCCCAAAGTTAGAATTGAACCTGGGTCCCTGGCGCTATGAGGCAGCAGTGTTAACCACTGCGCCACCGCACAGCCCACGAGATTCAGCCATGGTCATGTTGAATAGTGGGGCTGGCTCCAAGAACTAGATGGTTTACACTTGCTCCTATTATGTTCTTTTGTCATGAACATCTTTCTGAAAGCCCTTTCAGCAACAGAATCTGTGAAAGCAACCATGCTGTGATCAATGAATGCTGAATAATATTTTAGTTGATCAACTGCAAGTTGACAGCACCCTGGGGTGTGTGATCTATGCAACAAATTCAGTGCAGATGGTTGGAGTTTATGGTTTCTAACAGTTAGGCAATGGGCAAAAGCACCAATTGCATTCTGTACTTAGTTGCGGTCTTCCTGTTCTGGAAAGTTAGACAATCAGTTCAGCTTTTATCTGCACATTTGTATGCTTTATATGAAGGGGGATAGGTTTTCATCAAGGCTGTGGTCTCGGAAAATTCAGAGATCTCTAAGATATCAGACAGTACTGTACAAAACTGAACTTACTTCAGGATATTAGGTCTGCAGAAAAGAGATGGTCAGAGGAAAGAGAGAAGCTTGCTAAAAAGCAGAAGACCAAACAACACAGGAGCAGAATTAGGCCATTCGGCCCATCAGGTCTGCTCCGCAATTCAATCATGGCTGATATGATTCTCATCCCCATTCTCTTGCCATCTCCCGGCAACCCTTGATCCCCTTATTGATCAAGATTCTGTCTATCTCTGCCTTAAAGACACTCAATGGACTGGTCTCCATAATCTTCAACAGCAGTCGGTTCCACAGATTCACCACCCTCTGGCTGAAGGAATTCCTCCTCACCTCAGTCTTAAAGGAGCGTACATTCACCCTGAGGTTGTGCTCTCGGGTTCTAGTCTCTCCCATTCATTCTCTCTTGGCCTCTCAGTATTCTGGAAGTTTCAATTACTTCCTCCTTCATCCTCCTAAATTTCATCGAGTTAAAGGCCCAGACTCCTCAACCGCTGCTCATATGACAAACCTTCAGTCCTGCGATCATTCTTGTGAACCTCCTCTAGACCCCCTCTAAGGCCAGCACATCCTTCCTTCAGGTATGGGGCCCAAAACTGCTCACAATATTCCGAATAGGGTCTGAGTCAAAGGTCATTTTATCACAGGTCGTTATGGTAAAGTAGTACTTATCAAGCATGACAATCAGTCTGTTCAGCTACGTTCCTCACAATTAACCAGAGAGATACAAACCCTTGGACTGTGAGCAGATGATAACAGAGGCACCATGTACCTGAAGTGTTCAATTGTTTTGTGCTGAAGATCCTAAAGCACAGAACATGGTAGACTAAGAGATGGATAACAGTAATGTGGATGCTCTTGACACACAGGACAAACTGATCACATCCAGAGGCCAATTTTCCAGAATGGGTACTCAGTTGATATATATTGCAGAGAATGGAAGGATGTAATAATTGTGGAATATGCAGGAAAGTGACTGGCAAGTTTAAATATTCATTGAATGTTCAGGAGAGGTGGTGGTGTATTACCACTGGACTAGTACAGCAGAGACCCAGCGTAATGCTCTGGAGATCCGGGTTTGAATCCCACCGTGGCAGATGGTGAAATTTGAACTCAACAAAAATCTGGAATTAAAAGATTAACGATGACCATGAAACGATTGTCGATTGTTGTAAAAACCCATCTGATTCACTAATGTCCATTAGGGAAGGAAACCTGTCATCCTTACCTGGTCTGGCCTACATGTGTCTCCAGATCCACGGCAATGTGTTTGACTCACAATGTGTTTGGCCCAGCCAGTGATGCCCACATCCCAGGAATGAAAATAAAAGATGGCCAAGAGGCAAGGTCCATGGATTGATAGAATGAGGTAAAAGGATGGAAGATAAGTAAGCGCAGTTCAAGTACTAATATTGTGTCTGGAAGTGACTCTTGTGTCAGTAAACAATCACGTACTGTCAACAAATCCTCTTGTAGAACACAAGGGAGAGGTTGCAGTAGCAGTTCTGAGACACACAAAAGTACAAGTAGAGGACATGTCTTGAATAGATTAGGTTCTGAAAAAAGGCCACACTATAATCTACACTAGAGGGACAGAATTATAAGTCCTCACCATCAAGAAGTTTTGGTGGCTCTCTATTAAAGGGAATTAAATAGTTGGAGAGAATTTGCAGTTTATTCTGAGGCTTTTACTGCATTGCCAGATTTGTACTATAAAAGGCTTTGCAGATGGGATGTTAGAAGGTTAAGGTGACGCTAGTTGTTAGGAATTTTGATGAGAAATTGGGTTAGAGAGGACTCTCCCATAGCTGAAAAAATAGTCTTGAAAATCATTTGACCTCTGTTGGTGGAATTTTCAGGTGGGTGTAGGTCAATGAACATAGAAATTGAATTCCTGCACGGCGATTTTTTTTGAAACCTTGAAAAGAAGAAGTAGATGCAGAAGGGGAACGATGGAAATTATGCATCTATGACCTGAATGGTGCTTCCAGGAAGTGGCTTTTTTGTTGTGAAATCTGTTTTGGTGAAAATAGTTTGTGCTCAACTAAAAACCAATCCCAGAATGTTTTATTGTTTTTATAACAGAAACCCTACAGACATCTTCATAATGCATGTTGATTTTGAGAAATGTGTTATTAACAAGATTAGGGTAGAATTTAAAATTAGAATTCAGGCTCCCATGTTAATAGGATTTAACATCCTATTAAATATGTTGGTTGAGATTTTTTGTATTTGTTCAAGGGATATAAGTATCTCTCTGGCAAGGCCAGCATTCATTACTCAATCCTGATTGCACTTGAGAAAAGTATATCTGGTGTGATGATACTGTGCCTTTAAGAAATCTATTTGTGTCATGTTTCTTGTGCATAATTTTTTGTTAGGACTCAGTTCTATTTATTGGTGCCACTTTGTCTATACGTGGAAGCCTGCAGGTTGATTCAGCAGTAGCATAATTGATCCTAATTGCTGATACACTTATTTTAGTCTCGGCTAATGGAGTGTTGTTATTTTAGTGTTTTCCCCTGCTGTGGCCCACTCAATGCTATGCTGCCAGCCTCCTGGGGCAGGACTAGGTCCCACTCCCTGATTTCTGGAGTGAACCATGCTGCTGCACTCAGTTAGTGCACAGAGAGTGTGGGAGATTCTTCTCTGAACTCCCACTGATAAACCAACGTGAACTACTCCAGTTTTCATGCAAATTCAACACTTAGAATCTTTTTGGGAAAAAAAACAGATAAATCATTAAAAAATAAATCTGGAGAAATTTGTATTTAAGTTTCTATTCTTCAGTAACCCAAAGAACATGACACCTCTGATTTATAGTGAGGCTAATCTTCTGACATGCAGCTAGCTTCGTAATGGATTAAAATGGAAAATATTATCCTTCAGCTTGGGAAGCTAACAACATTTTTACAGTGTTATTAAAAGTATTTTGGCTGCTGAAATACTGGCACCTGTGAAAATGGTAGATATGGTATCTTTGTCAAATATTTTAAATGAGATTCTGTACAATAGGCATTCTGAGGATAAGATATCTATTAACTGCTCAGTAGATAATTACTTGTTGTGGGATATTGCACATCGGAAATATGGGACCTGATTCTCCCATTGTGACCCATAATTTTTCTGGCAGGTCCAGTTGGGACAATAGCATCGTCAGTCTTTTTCTGGGATTTGCGCATGTGCAGAGAGCGCATGTGCATCTCCCAGAGCTGGAGAACAGTCGGAGTCCAGACCATGCTGGAAACAGACGGGAAGACAGGTAAGTGGTTTGAATCTTTTTTTAATGTAGTTTAAATATGTTTTGCATGTGATTATCGGGAACTTGCCGGGCCCAATAGCATCTGCCACTCTGCCAGGAATACTTAATTCTGGTGGAATTTGGAATAGCTCCCCACAGGGGACTGACAGACTGGGGCCACTGTGCGCGCAGAACTGTCAAACTCCGTGCCAATAGGCACCCCTCCGCGCGCCCCCCCCCCCTCCGCCCCCACCCCCCGGTTTTTAATAAGATTCACAATTGGGACCTCTGCAATGCATAGAGTACAGAGATTCAATGAAAAATTGAACTGAGAAAACAGTCATGATCTAGAACAGTTTTCCCACTAATTCAGCACTTTTGGGAGAATCAGTAAGAAATGCTTACAATGAACTTCACTGACTTGAAACAAATGCTGGAGACAAAAGAATCTCTAAAATTACATGGGTGGATGCAAGTTATCAACCAACTAATTGTTTTACAGAATGAAATGCATGTATGAAGAAATTGTTAGGAGTCCTAGAGGAGGGATGTTTGCAATGCGATGCTTTATACTATGAAGATTTTTGATGTGATTTTGCATTATAATTCATTTTTATTTGGAATCATTGAATCCGTACCGTACAGAAGGAGGCCATCCAGCCCATCGAGTTTGTACCGACAATAATCCCACCCAAGTCCTGTTCCCATAACCCCACACATTTACCCTGCTAATTCCCCCTAGCACTAACATGGCCAATCAACCTAACCCACACATCTTTGGACTATGGGAGGAAACCCACGCAGACATGGGGAGAAAGTGCAAACATTCCACACAGACAGAGAGATTAGAATCTAAATTGTATTTAATTGAATGCAGATAGTGGGCATTCATGGACATCTGTATAAACTGACACAGAAGGTAGGGGTAGGGTTGGAGTACATCATCAGCCCTGCAACTGCCTTTCAATTGGATTTGTTAAGTTCTTTAAAGGTTTTTTTTGTTACAGTATATCAGCGATGACTTTTTTGGAAAGGGCACATAACTCCTAGTTACTTGTAACTTTCTAATTTCTTCCAAAGAGGTATAAGTAGCTGCAGACATAAAACGTTGGGTTAGGAGATGGATGCTTGCAATTTGTACGTTTGTAAATAAATGTGGAACTGTGTAAAGATTAATCCTTTCATCATCTGGATTTCTGGAATAGAACACTGGGCAAGCACGTTCCACCTATATACAACACAGCTGATGATAACCCCCAGGTCTTCTGTTCAAAATTCTATTTGTACATGATCTTTTTCTGATGTTGTGACTTTGTCCGACAAATGTCTTCCATATATAGGCAGCTTGGTGCACAGTGGTTTGCACTGCTGCCACACAGCACCAGGGACCTGGGTTCAATTCTGGTCTTAGGTGACTATGTGGAGTTTGCATATTGTCCCCTTGCCTGGGTGGGTTTCCTCCCACAGTCCACAGGTGTGAAGATTAGGGGGATTGACCATGCTGAATTGTCCCTTAGTGTCCAAAGATGTGTGGATCATCCATGATAAATGCACAGCATAATGAGAATAGGGTGGAGGGGAGGGCTTGGGGGAGGATGCTCTTTTGGAGAGTTGGAATAGATTTAAGGGGCTGAATGGCGTCTTTCTACACTGTAATTATTGTATGGCTCTATACCATCAAGATATGGATTATTTACACAGAATAAATTTATTCTAATGTAACACAGACCAATCCAAGAACAGACCCAGACTAAAAAGATTCACACGGAAGGTTCCGATCCTAATTTTGAAGGCAAGCACTGCAGACACAATGCTGAGTTGATTCCAATTTCTTGATGTTCTATTGTCGATGGAAGTACCAGATCACTGAGCTGGAACATAGTAGATTTTGAAAAATAGGACTGAAGGATTATTATTTGCAAGGTACGTGATTCTGTAAATGTTTCAATGATGAGTAAGAATTATCATCAATTTAGGAGATGCTTGTAATGGAACACTCTCAGTGAAATGCCCATTAACATTCAGACTGTAATCAGGGATATGTTAGTAATTACCGCATATTACTGCTGTGTTTGTTTTCTGGCTGAAGCATAAGCAATAACAGTTCGTGACAACAATTTACATTTTGATAACACTGAATGAATTTTGCTGCCCTGATTTCAAGTTTCAGTCTCCTATTAGAGGAACAGTTAGGAAATATTGTAGCGTCAATCATTATCACTTCCAGTGGGTGGAACTTTCTCACCTTATCCCTGCCCAAAAGACAGGACCATTCGTGGATCGGGAGCCTGTTGAACTCTTCTGTGGGTTTTGCCATGGCCTGTTAACTGACCCACAGAATTCCACTCCTGATCTCCACAAACAATCAGGGAGGGTGAGTGAGATGACACATTGATACTGTCAAAGAGAGAACTTATTTTTAAAGGGACTTTAGCGTGTGATAGAATAGGTTGACTGGACATGGATTGAGGGTGCAGCAAGCAGAGGAATGGAGAGATCCCTCAGGTTCCTCAGTCTTACCTGGAGCTCCTACTGAGGAATCTGCGAGGTTCCATTGAGGGGAGATTCTCCGAAGACAGGAGCAAGGAGCCACAGATATTAATGGCTGAGGAAGTCATCCATAGGTGTGATCTTTCCAATTTGGAGACAGTTTAGGATCCAGGACCTCAGGAGGTTGATTAAGATGATGAGTTATGGTAAGTGGGCAAGTAAAAGGAGCGGAGTCCACGAAAAGATCAACCATGATCTTGTTGAATGGTGGAGCAGGCTCGAGGGGCCAGATGGCCGACTCCTGCTCCTAGTTCTTATGTTCTTATTGAGTAGCACAGCACCTTAAGATGCCAAGCTCCAAGCTCTAACTTTTCTTGCATTCTCCTGTCATGTATTCCTCAGAACATCTCACCTTGGAGCTCCACTCAATCCTCTTCCAGCAGGCATCTCACATACCAATTTGAGCAACTAATACTCATGTTCACTCTCGTCCCTATGTCCTCTTACATGCAAGCCTCACCCTTCATAAATGCTGCTCTTAAGAACTTTTTCAATCCCCTCCTCCTCACACAAAACTCTTTTAACCCTCCCAACTCTCTGTTTCCGCCTCTTGCAGATGAAGAGAGCAACCTCAGCACCTCGGAAGAGGTAGAGACCTGGGGGGAGTTTGGGCCTTCAGTAATAGGCAGCTTTATAGCCACGGGCAAAGTATGCCAACATGGGTAGGAAGTCTTGCTCCAAGAGGCTGCGGATTTTCAGCAATGACCTGTACTCACAGCCTGGGCCTCCTGAGGTGAAGCTGATCTGCTGAGAGCTGGACCTCTGTGTCGATCCCTGCTGCCCTATGGAGTGGCACAAGCTGAAATAGCCACTGCCATGCCATAGTGAAGGTCATTACCTTCCCTTCTCTTTGACAGGAACATACCAATCATGCACAAGGATTAGTGAAACAACAATGTGGGCCCTTTATTTGAAGATAAAACTATAAACAGATTAAGTTATCTCGGAGAATAAGTATTCTAATCTCTATTCTGGCTGTTTGCAGACTGACTACGAGTCATGGGACTAATACATCACATCCTATTGAGGGCGGGTGGTCATGTTGGCTGCAGTTTAAGATACATGTCCTTAATGATACATGTCATTGTATCAGAATAGCTCCTTTTATTCTAGCTAAAGGTTTAACACTAAAGAAAATGGGCTGAAGTTTCCTGACCCGCCCGCCACAGAATCATGGCAGACAGGGGTAGACCATGCAAAGGTCTGTTGACCTCGGGTGGGAATTTCCGGCCTTGGGAGCGAATGCAGCCGGAAAATCCCACCCTTTATCTTTCATTGACGTGAAAACAAAAGAATATAACATTGTGCCTGCATGTACTCTAACACGGGACAAGACTCTGAGACTTCACAGCGATTTGCTTATCCATCCAGACTTATTTCTGATAATCTCGGTTGGAGGCTGCTGTACAGTTGCAGGATGCTGGTCTGGAGCGCTTTGATGAGCTGGTGCCCTTGGTCATGGTCTTGTCCTGATTTGACATTTGTTTTGTTGCACCATCGTGTCATTCAATGTTTGTACTCCATATAATATAGGTTCTGGGTACATGGTGACAATTCTGCTGGATTCTGGGTGCCATCGTTCAGATATTGTGCTCAAATTTTCTGTCTGATATTCAGGCTGGTGATATGTTACGTACGTCCTAATGGTGGGCATCTTTTCATCTTCCTTTGCTTTTCAAATAATGAATCACGTACTCCTCGGAGTACTGACTGGTGATGATTGAGAAGATTTGCCTTTTCCCTTCAGTGCACAGGGTGCTGGCTGAGACAAGAAAAGCGAGGAGAATGAGTGGCTGAGAGTGTGGGTGAGGGTGTGAAGTGCGGGCAAGGATGGGACTGGAGTGTGGGTGAGGGTGTGGGTTGCTGTGCAGGTGGATGAGGGCAATAATGAGGGTGGGTGAAGGTGAAGGTGTGGGTGAGGGCCTGGATGAAGGTGTGTGGCTGGGAGATTGGGAGTGGCTAAGGATAGGAATGGGTGAGGCTGAGTTAGGTGAGGGCAAGTATGAGTGAGGGCATGAGTGGGCGAGGGAGAGAGTAAGTGATGGCAAGGATGAGAGTGGCCGTGGGTAGGGCCTGAGGGGACAGAGCCTAAGGGGAGACAAATGATGGACTGGCTATACACTCCTCAATGAGGATTGACTGGGCTGGAGGGGGAGAGGGGGATGGAAGCTGTGCACTCTGCAACTGCCAATCAGCTGGGCAGGTTGGAGGGTAGGGTAGCAAGGGCGAGCAACAAGGATGGGGGAGAATCCACTGTGGAGTGGGTGGGAGACAATAGCCAGGGGATTGGGGGGCTACCCAGAAAGGGAGACCAGTGATCGCAGGGTCGGGGGAAGGGGCAAGGGGAGGTGGGCAATATCTAAATATCTGGTGGGTGGGGGAGTGATGTAACTGTTGCACAGAACAGAGATCTACACGTGTAATTGAGCCCTCCAGAACAAGCAGCCAGCTTTCCGGCTAGTTTATACCCTGCCCCTCCTACTGGCGGAAAACAGACTGTGCATCTTTTTTTGTACAAAATGGTGAAAGATTGCATTTTCACACTCACCCAAAAATCAGATTTGGAGCTGTCCTGTTTTCATGCTCATTCAGCACTTAGAATATTTTCGATAAGGGCGTCCCCATCTTCTACATTTGGTTCTATATGTTTATTAGTTATTTTATGGTTTAACTCTTTAACACAATGAGGATGTTTCTCAAGCGTTCCTTCAGTACTTTGGAAGGTTCCCACAGCAGGAAATATTTGGTAAACATGCCCCAGACAAAGAACCCTTGACAGTTGTTAACATAATGCGAGAATTCTCTGCCCGTTGAAGTGGTGGAGGCTGCCTCGCTAAATATATTTAAGACGCGGGTTGATGGGTTTTTGATAGGCAAGGGGATTAAGGGTTATGGGGAGAGGGCAGGAATGTGGAACTGAGACACGACAGATCAGCCATGATCTTATTGAATGGCGGGGCAGGCTCGAGGGGCTAGATGGCCTACTCCTGCTCCTATTTCTTATGTTCTTATGTTCATAACCACACCCAGACAACACAGATATTATCAATGCCATTGACCATCAGGGTTATTATCAGACTTCTGAAACAGGTATAGATTAATAACCCCCACTACAACATGCCTCACGATGAATCTCCCGCATCAGTCGTACGATGTACAATTTCACATACTGAGAGGCTTCCATTTGAAGAAAGCACATCAAAAGCAACAGTCCTTGTTGGATAAGGAAAGTTCAGGTGAATGTCAGGAAGCCACGGAAAAAGGGTAGGCCATTTCAACGTCTTGTCAAAAGAGATTCAAAGGTAAAGTTAATTGTTCAGTGATTCCGAAGTCCTGGTTCACCCTGAAAACTTACCCAAAGCTCTGCTGCATTGTCAGTCTTTGTTATATCCTTCACCTTAATCCTGCATTACACAGCATTGAAACCACTTAGCCAGCTTCCATATCAATCACCCACTGACAATACACACACACAAAGCTGCAATAAAGCCACATTGCAACACAAAAGTGCCAAGTGTGATAAAGGCAATGAATCTAATACTCAACAAAATAGTTGATTTTCGGATAAGGTTTCTTGGGTCATTACTCCTGCAAGGATTCTGCCATGCCCCCTCCACAACTATCACCGCCAGTGTGATTTCAGCAAAGCTGGTGAAAGGCCGCTGTTACATGTATGGGGATATTTGAGAATTATGTTTCTGGTTGGTGGTTTCTGGGTGCTTGAGTACACTGTTCACCTTGGCTGCTGCAAGGAAATTCTAGACCAGCTGACTTTGCTGGCACCTTGGTAGGTGAAGGATTAACAGAGGAGGAGACATTCTGACATCAAACAAACGAGCAACAGGTACTCCTCCTGCCATGTCCATGGGGCTGAAGTGCATCACTTCTGAATGCTGGGAGGAGTTGGTAGTTGAGTCAATGGCAGAGTGCAAAGAGAATGCTGCCAATGAGTGGTATAAAAACAACAATGTTTAGATTAAGGAAGAGATGTGTTGCCATCTGTTCTTACCATTGTTGGTATATCCTTTATTCATTCGTGGGAAGTTGCCATCGCAGGCGAGACCTGCCCCTGCGTTGACCTCCCCCCGACTGATTGTGGATACCCCCTCTCCAATTGTGGATCTGCCATGCTCCCCCACCAATCGCGGACCCACTGCCCTCCTCCCACTAATCGCTGCAGAGTGGCAGCAGCCTCGCTCCCCCCATTAGGCCCTTCCCCCATTATACCCTCTTTATTATCCCCATTCCCACTGGCACTGCCCCTCCCCCATTAGCTCCACTCCCAGCATTGCCCAATGGGCATTGCCCAGCTGCTCAGTGGGCATTTTTCAGGTGCCAGTCTGGCACTGCCCAAGGGAGTTGCCCTCACCCTTCCCAAGGGAGCCTCAATTGCCTCCAGTTCCACCGGTGAGGCCAAGTCGACTGCTCCCTGTTCATGGGGAGCATGTCTATTCCTCACTGACGCAAACCTTTCCCACAAGGTCATAAAAAGGGCTGAACCCTGATGATTGAGTGCCGGGTTCACTAAGCAGGTGCAAAACAGCATTAAAATAAATTTTAAGTACATTAATCTGCCTCTCGCCCATTTCCAGCAAGAGGCTGACCGCACTGGAAATCTGTCACTTGTAAAATGGCGCTGGTCACGCTATTTGCTTTACACCCCCCCTCCCCCACATTATCACCACATCACACCCGAAAACAGCGCAAGGCAATGGTAAAATTGTGCTCATAGTTTCTGATCTGTTTTGTGTTGGCTGATTTCAATCATAAGAGTGGGCATTGGAGTTAAGAAATGGTTGCTTTCTAGTAACCATTGCATTTGTTTCTGAGTGTGAGTTTGAATGTGTGTGGGTGAGAGAGTTTGAGCGTGTAAGAGAATGTGAGCGTGTGAGTGAATGGGGGATACCTGAAGAGAGATTTAAAAAATGTAATGGAAATATATAAATGTCAGGAGTGGGGGTTTAAAAAGTTAAACAACTTTGTCCCAGTACCTTTTAAAAAAATGTCTTCAATCGTGGCTTGGTGGGAGTATAAGAGATTCAGAATGTCCGCATCAAAAACATGTTTTCACCATGGCAAAGGAATTACTGTGTAAACTGAGCAAACATGCCTCCTGGACAAACTTGTAACAATATTTGACTTAGATTTTGCCAATTGTGATGATACTATTTTAAATAGGGAAATTACATGTGTTTTCTGAATCTAAGTCAGTGGTAGATACTAAAGCTTTATAAAGATACAAATAGATGTTTTACAACTGAAATTCCAAATCTCCAATATAAAGTTACATTATTAATTACCAATTTATCGCTTTACAGTAAAAGGTTTATGAAGAAGAAACAATGCCCATAGAAATCAATGTAAACTGAAAAGCTTAACTGAAGCGTTTGCAATTACTGTTTAATATGACAGATAACCCAGACAGAATTCCTGATGTGAAACTTCAGCCTGCCATTCAAAGCAATCAGACCTGTCAGGGAGCACAGAGTTCTCTTGGTCAAATTCTGCCTTCATCTATAATTTAGCTGTTACATCAAAAATGCCATTAGCAAGTAATTCCCTGGTTATCTGCATTACCATATTTTGAACAAGACATTGTGGGAATTTCATTTCATGATTTTTCACTCACAACTGAGCAATCATCCTAAAATAAAGAAGTATTTTCAGTGATGCGCAAAATGATACCAAATGCAAACAGGAGGATAAGTTTAAAAAATTATGTAGAGAATGACTGATTTTGCAGGTTGCATCATTCATTTCAAAAAATCCACTCAGCACAGTACTTTTGCATAAATAAAAGCAAAATACTGAGGATTTTGGAGATCTGATATAAAAGCAAAGTGTAGGAAAACTCAGCAGGTCTGGCATCATCTATGGAGTGAGAAGCAGAGTTAATGGAGTGAATTTTCCAGTCCCATCCATTGCGGGAATCGTCACAAGCAGGCTGGAAATGATGGTGGGCCATTTACGGATACATTGACCTTGGGTTGGAATATCCAGTCTCTGGACAAGCGCATTGGACAATCCCGTCCAATGTTTCAGGTTGAATATGACTCTTCTTTGGAACAGAACGAAGGGAATTATACTGGTGGGTGAAAGAGGGGTGGGGAGAAAGAACAAAAGAGAAAATCTGGAAAAGGGAAGAGGGACGTAAATGTTAAATAACAAAAGGTAACAGAATAAGAAGTGAAGAGAATGACTGTGGTAAAGAGAGACAATATTGGTCCAGATAAAGTGTTAATGACTGGATAATAAGCAGCTCTGTCTGAAAACAAAAACAAGACCTGAGCTCTTAGTGAGAAAAAGCAAAATGTTCATGATCTGAAGTTGTTGAACTCAACGTTGAATCCTGAAGGTCCACTTAACAGCCCTGTGAAACAGCCACTCAGTTCAAGGGAAATTAAGGATGGCCAATAATCCCCAAGAAATAAATAAAATCATATTACCTTTTAATAACCTGATCTTCCTTTGAATAGTTTTTTTCAATGCCAGTATATTTATTTATACAAAACTAAGAGGTATGAAGTGGATAAAAGTTTATATTGTCATCAATGTTATGTATTGCTTTGATTGATTCACAGATTTATGAGAAGGAGAAGGGGATAATGTATTTCAAAGGGAATGTTGAATGACAATTATATTTGGTTCCCAACTGAAGACTAAGTTTGCCCTGTAGCTCTTGATTCCAGTGAGGTGACAGTAATCAGATTCACCAACAAAACTGGCCCAGTTCCACCAAACTATCAGGAATGCATTTGAATTGTCCAGCCCTGCAACAGAGCCAGAGTAGTGTACATGGGCTGGATATTCGCATGCTTGTGCCGCCCTGCCAAAAATTGCTTGTAGTAGGAATTGGGGCAGAATCCCAAAATTAGTTCTAACCCACAATTTTTGAAGGCCTCCCAACTCAACCTGAGTCCACACAGATCCAAGCCTTAAGTGTTAGCTTTGTGTGAGATATAATCACTTTTCGGGAATCTGGCGTCATACATTTACTGTCAATGACGGAGCACTAGAAAATATTGTTTACTTGAAAGAAACAGGGAGCATATAACGAAAGTAATTTTAAAAGCTGAAACTGAGTCGCATTACCACCTCTGTGTCAGATCTGCTGGAGTGTAAATTTTGCTGCGCTGTTTTGAACCATTTTACTTCACATGAAGTTGAAAAACAATTAGTAGCAGGTGGAATTAGCGAAGCATTCATGTTTCAATGCACATTATTGTGTTGACAGACCAAAAATTGTCATTCAAGAGCAGTTAAGAGATTGCGTTGCCCCTTGACAGAAAAATGCAACTTCTGCTCAAGACACAGTAAAACAGAAAACAGTAACACCTACACGTTCACAGATTAGTTCAGCTCAAAATAGATTTTAAAGACTGCACAGAAGATTTTCCGAGGCTTGGAAGGGGTGTTTTGTGAATAAAGGTATTCACTGAAATAGGTTATTGCCTCCTTAATGGGATAGCACACCTTGTCATTCAAATCCAGTAAATAGAGCTCTGTGACCTTAGCTGATCAGACAGGTGTCTATGTTATTGAGACATGCTAGAATTGAACCTGATGTTTTACTAACCACATTCTTGACTGGAATGAAAGCAGCTGATTATTTTGAAATGACTCCTGTTGTGGAGAGGCAGATACAATACCCACGAGTGCCTTCTCACAAATCTAATGAACTTTCCCTGTGATTGCTTTTTTTTGCTGTTTTGCTCACCAGCCCAGGCTCAATGGTAAATGTTTACAGATATGAAAGGAAGGCTTTTGATGGGAAAGTTTGGGTTTTACGCATGAAATGCTCTCTTATTTAAACAACTGACAAGTTAACAAGAATAGAATTTGCTAATATTTTGGATGTATGAACAGCACCAGAGGAGAAAACAGTACAGTATGCAGCAAATAGTGGAACCCTTAAGAGTATTGACAGGCAGAGAGATCAGGACGTGCATGTCCACCAATCACTGAAAGTAACAATGCAGGTGGATAAGGTAGTCAAGAAGGCATACAGCATGTTTACCTCCATCGGTCAGGGCACTGAGTATAAAAATTGACAGGTCATGCTGCAGCTGTACAGACCCTTAGTTAGGCCTCATTTAGAGTATTGTGTACAATTCTGGTCACCATACTATCAGACAGTTCTGGATGCTTTGGAGAGGGTGCAGAAGAGGTTCACCAGGATGTTGCCTGGACGCTGTCTGGAGGGTATGAGCTATGAGGAGAGGTTGGAGAAACTTGGTTTGTTCTCACTGGAACAACAAAGGTTGAGGGGTGACCTGATAGAGGTCTACAAGGTTATGAGTGGCATGGACAGAGTGGATAGTCAGATGCTCTTTCCTAGAGTAGAATAGTCAAGTACTAGGGCTCATAGGTTTAAGGTGCATTGGAAAAAGTTAGAGGAAATGTGCGAAGCAAATTTTTTACACATAAGGTGTTGAATGACTGGAACACGCTACCCGGGAAGGTAGTGGGAGCAGGTACAATAGCAGCATTTAAGGGCTATCTAGATGAATACATAAATTGGATGGGAATAGAAGTATATGTACTCAATAAGCACACATGGTTTTTTTTTAGGCAGGCATCATGATTGAAGCAGGCTTGGAGGGCCAGAGGACCTGTTTCTGTGCTGTACTTTTCCTTGTTCTTTGTTTGTTCTAAAATCTTGAAACGATCTGTACTAAATATTATTCGTCATTAGGCTTCAACTCCAATCATGACACACCATTGGTGGGATTTTACAGCCTTGTTTGTCAGGAAACCATAAAATCCCAACTGTGTCTCAGCGCTATCCTGCTGGATCTCCTGCAAGCTCTCGAGCCTCTCAGCCATGGGCCGCAGAACCTCCAGAATCCTGTTCAGTCCCTCAGCTGTGGCCCGTTGTGACACAGTCACGGCCCTCTGGGACTCTGCTGTGGCCTGCTCTGACTTGGACATTGCTTGGAGCTTGCCACTCATGGTAAGGATCCTCAGTCCCAGGCTTTCCACTTCAAATGCCGCCCTTGCAGTATTGGCCCGGGAAGCACGCAAGACAGGCAATAGCTAGTCCGCCTGAAAGCTTTGGGACTTCCCCCAGTAACCTCACACTTGGTCCCATGTGGCCGTCAGCCCCTCCTGAATTCGCTGGCTCTGTTGCTGCATCTCCAGCAGCTGAGGGAGAAGTGATCTCAGAGGCCCAGCATGTAGCCTGGGGCCAGCTGAGTCCTCGCCTCCGGCAGGTCCCCGCATGCCAGAGACGTTCCCTCCTTCACCCGATGTACATTATCAGATGTGTCGTGCTCACCAGAGAGTGACCCAGAAGCCTCACCACTAACTGGACCCACCAACATGTCAGTATCTGGGATGGTGAGTTGTGAGGTGGAAGCTGATACCAAAATGGTGCTGTCCTCGGAAGTCCCTTCACCCATATCCTCTGAGGACTCGTCCAAGCTGTGTGGACCAGGATGGATAGGAGCTGCAGTGGGCGCCTGGAATCTAAAAGGCCCCAGGGCATCCGTATGTGTCCCTGCAATACAGGACACAAGGTTAAGTGCAAGGGAGGGAAAGGAATCTGGGATGCTAAGCACATGATGCACATTTCTCCACTGAACATAGAACAAAGCATCAAGAAAATTATATCATAGGAACAGGCCCTCCGGCCAGTAGCAACCAGGCTGCCCATCTGATTTGTAATCCCTACCCTTCCGGGGACCATATGCCTCTATTCCCATCCCATTCACACAGCTGTAGAGATGCCCCTTAAATGTCTATCTGCATCCGTGACCCCCTCCAGCAGTGAGTTCCAGGCACCCACTACTATCTCTGTGTAAATAAACATGCCTTGTACATCTGCTTTAAACCTGGCCCCTCGCACCCAAAACTCGTGCCCCTGAGAAGTTGCCTCAAAGACAGTAGAGGAATGACAGATGCTCACGTCTTGACAGTAGGCGAACCATGCTGTTACGGACAGCCCCCGTCTCCCCTTCTCTTGAGAACGCCAGTGCCCGCTCCTCAAGGTGGACAAGGAACTGGAGGTCTGGCTCACCACCCACTGTCTTCACCCTCTCATGGGTGATATGTGGAGACAGAAGGAGCCATGAAAGAATTGGTGGCATGACTCCTGCAGAGTACCTCGCAATAAGTTGATCTTTCTGTAGCTAGCCTAGCTATGACTGTACATTATATTTTGCACCCTCTCCTTTCCTTTGCTATGAATAGTATGCTTTGTCTGTAAAGCGTGCAACATCCCGGCTTGGATCACTATCTGTGTGGAGTCTGCATGTTCTCCCCATGTCTGCGTGGGTTTCCTGCAGCACTCTGGCTTCCTCCCACAGTCTGAAAGGTGTGCTGGTTAGGTGCATTGGCCATGTTAAATTCTCCCTCAATGTACCCAAATAGGTGCTGGAGTGTGGCAACTAGTGGATTTTCACAGTAACTTCATTGCAGTGTTAATGTAAGCCTCCTTGTGACACTAAAAAATAAACTTAAATTTAAGAAACAATACTTTTCACTGTATACCAATACACATGGCAATAATAAATCAAATCAAATCAAAAATCCACTTTGGGATCTATTTCTCTCCCTCTTCCCTACCACCATTTCTTTCACGTCTGCAACATTTTACAAGCACCAAATCCATTTTGTCATTCTATGGCTGTAACAGTATTGCATTATTCGGGCCCTATGTGATTTATATTTCTTTAAGTTAAGCTTTTAGCCACATTCTCAACACAGACTCTCTTTGGCCAACTGCTAACTCATGGCCAGTGCCGTACTGGGAAAGTAAGCTTGCTATTAAAATAAGTAGACCGCATTTCAGCTTGGTAATACACTCAGGGAACTAGCCATTCCCAGCTCTATTTCACTGGAGTTACAAATTCAGTCTTTAATATTGAGGGCAATGCGATTGATATTGTGTACATGTACTTTGAAGAAGCAGTTAATAAAGTGCCTCATAATAGATTGGTTAACAAACTCAAGCCAGGGGATTAAAGGGCCAGTGGCAACACGGATACAAAATTGGCTATGTGTCAGAAAGCAGCAAGTAACAGTGTATGGGTTGTTTGTAGACTGATCTCCTCACTGGGTTTACTATTAGGGTCACTGCTCTTTTTATATATATATGAATGGCCTTTGCATTTGCATAGAGGGGCACAATTACAAAGCTTTGCAAAGAACATCAAAGTTGGAAATGCAGCAAACAGCGAGGAGTGAAGTAGTAGGCTTCAAGGGGATGTAGTTAGACTGGTAAATTGGACAAACACGGTAGAAAAAATTGAATGCAGAGATGTGTAGAGTGTTGCATTTTAGGAGACAATACAAATTTAAATGGGACAGTACCAATAGTCCATAAATAGACCTGGGGGTTCAGAAGTTGATTGACTGTTGCAAAGCATATAAGATCCTTGGCTTTATTAATAAAGCTAAAGAGTACAAAATTAAGGAAATTATGTTAAACTTTATAAATTACTTTATAATAAGACCTCAGCTGGAGTATTGTGTGCAATACTTGGTACCACATTTGAACAAATATGTTAAAGGGTTGGGGATGGTGCAGAGGGGATTTACCAGAATTATACCTATGATGAGAGATTTTGTTATGTGGAGAGATGAGAGAAGTTAGGATTATTTTCTATAGATCAGAGAAGTTCTTTTATTAATTTCTGGATATGGGTGTCACTGGCTAGGCCAGCATTTATTGCCCTTCCCTCGTTGCTCTTGAGAAGTTGGTGGCAAGCTGCCTTCTTGAACCACTGCAGCCCCTGAGGTGTAGGTACACCCACTGTGCTGTTAGGGAGGAAATTCCAGGATTTTGACGTAGTAACAGTAAAGGAACAGCGATATATTTTCCAGATCAGGTTAGTGAGTGACTTGGAGGAGAACTTTCAGGTGGTGGTGTTTCCAGAGATCTGCTGCTCTTGTCCTTCTAGATGGTAGTTATCGTGGATTTGGAAGGCGCTGTCTAAGGATTAGAGATCAAAAAGGGGTTTTATATATAGAGGCAGGGAGCATAGCTGAGATAGTGAATAAAAACTTTACGTCTGTCTTTACCAAGGAAGAAGATGGTATCGAGGCCAACTGAAGGAGGAGATAATTAATACATTTGGCGCCAAACCTGCTTCTCCCAACTCAATACTAATGTCGGGAGATGTGGAAGGGGAGCTGAGGGCCAGCACTTAAGTTTAGTGTTTCCTCCTGCAAGTGCTCCCAGGCCATGTGGAGACCCTGAGGAATGTACTTTTTCTGACTGACAGGAGGAGGATGAGAAAGCTAAGCAGGGAAACCAGGCCTGTGAGGGTGCAGATTCTGTAAGTGCCTGGGGATAGACACAGGGTCGGTCACACGTTGCCAGAAGAGGATGAATGATCTCATTCGCTTGACCAGGGTATCAGATTGTCATACAAACCACCTACACACCAATGTGCAAGGATACATGGGCTTCAGTGGTAATAGCACATTCTGGTCTCACAGCCCCACTGCAGTACACCCTGTGGCGGAGTGACGATTGTGTCTTCTTCCAAAGACATTGAACATTGCACAGGATGTGAAGCAGTGAGGGGGGGAGTAAAAGGGCTTTGGCACACAGAGCCAGCAACCTCCACAAATCAGATGCTTGTCTGAGCTTTTCCTTGCACGTCAATGGGCTCAGCGCTCTAAAGGGAGCTGGTCCACAACCTTCCTACCCAATTTCTACCATGGATGATGACCTGCCACACAAAAATGGACTATCTTATGATGGGAAGTGTGAGAAATGAAGCAAATTGCAATGTTCAGATGTATGCAACATGCAACTCTTCTCCAACCCTGTTATCTTTGAGCAGGATAAGATCAATTGCAACTGCAGTGAACAGAAGATGGGAGAAGATGCCCACATCTGAGGTCTCTCACTGAATTCATGGAGAGGGCATCTGAGCTTGCAGGAGGATGATACCATGCTGTTTGGTGATTGGATGCTCAGACTTGGACGTTTACCTAGTAAGGATCCATCCATTCTATAGGAAGCTGAGGGTCGAATGTGTGTCCATGTTGGAAGTGGCTGAATCTGTCACTTGCACTCTGCTGTCTCACTGACCCTAGGTGCCTCCAGGAAAAAGCCAAACACTGAGCTGAGGGACTCCCTCCACAGCCTCAGCAACACCCATAGCCCAGAGAGGAGCCAGGAGAAGGAACAAGCTAAAAGTTGCACATGTGTACAGATGTTACAACAGACACCTGCACCCTCCACAAGCTCAGGAACACACACCTCATTGGGTATCATTAGAACATAAGAACTAGGAGCAGGAGTAGGCCATCTGGTCCCTCAAGCCTGCTTCACTGTTCAATAAGATCATGGCTGATCTTTTTGTGGACTCAGCTCCACTTACCTGCCTATTCACCATAACCTTTAATTCCTTTACTGTTCAAAAATGTATCTATTCTTGCCTTAAAAACATTCAAAGAGGTAGCCTCAACTGCTTCACTGGGCAGGGAATTCCATAGATTCACAACCCTTTATGTGAAGAAGTTCCTCCTCAACACAGTCCTAAATCTGCTTCCCCTTATTTTGAGGCTATGGCCCTAGTTCTAGTTTCACCTGCCAGTGGAAACAACTTCCCTACTTCTATCTTGTCTATTCCCTTCGTAATCTTACATGTTTCTAAAAGATCTCCCCTCAGTTGTGGGTTAGGAAGGCTATCACAACCTAGGAGTTACTGCATGGACACGTGTCCACAGTAAGCGGAGGTAGGTTTAACTGAGCTCTTTGGCACTCGGAGAACTGATGGGAAAAAGGCATCTGTGAGATCCAAGTCTGATGATGACCCTCTGGAATCAACATACAAACTGATAGTGGAGAAACTGAGCGACATCAGGCGGAGGTGTTGGAAGCCTTCAACAGAATGGCATGTAAGTTAGAGGAGAAGTGGTGCAGACATTGAGGTCTCCATGTGGAGGTTGGCAGATCTCATGGAGACCCTGTTATAGCAAAATGCCTAGTTTCTGCCGGACAGCTGCATTGTGCACTCCATTCTGGCAGCCATGAGTGAGTTCCTGCAGTGGCTACATGAAACGGTCACCTCAACCTCCCTCTAAGTGCCCCTTCCCTTCAAGAAGTCAGGCCAGAGCCTTTGGGCATTCAAAGAGACGAGGAGAAGCAACTGGGTACACCTGTGTTATCCACTCCAAGATCCCAGAGGTTGTCCACTCCCTCCAAACAGTCTTTGCCTATGAAGCTTTCAATCTCATCCTACGTCAGGGCAGGGGGAACAGCCACAGGAGGACCCCAAAGGAACCTGAGCCCTGCTGTTACAAAGGCAACAGGCCAAATGAGTGGGCAGGCTGCCTCCATCCCTGCTGAGGACATCAATAATAGAAGAGTTAGTCAGGAAAATTCTAGAAACTGTGATCACAACTGGTTGCATGACTGAACAGATAATTGTCACAAATTATGCACTCTCCCCACTGTCCATTGCTAGCACTTCAGTACCTCCTGCTGCCTTCCATGCCACATCCCAAGGATCCCATCCCTGGAAGTAGATCAATCCCATGTTGAAATCTTTGGAGGAAGTTTGGTCCATGGGGAAGCCCTGGAAGATGGTCCAAAGCCTCAGCCAAGTCCCTCGAAGTCCAAAGCCTGGGTGAAGCTGAAGCTGCTGCAAGAACACTCTGACCTCCCGAAAACTGCTTCACAAAGAAGCACCGTGCAGTACATGTGTTCCTCCAGGATTCGGTAGCTGTGGGCTTCCATTATCTTTTTCTCATCAAATGTCTGCAATGCCGTGAAGGTAAGGCCCGACATTTGCATGCTGTGCTGGCCATGGTGTGTCCTGGACTGTGTGTTCTCCCATTGATGTAATGGAGAACTGGGCATGGGGAAAGATCCCAGTCAGGCCTTCATGTGCATCCTATTATCAGGATGCAAATCAGTTTCAACCAAAGTCTGGTGGGATTCCTGAACTCTCATGGCGGGCAGCATCAGAAGATCCTGCTGTCATTTCATGCTGGCATCAAACTCCCGCAAAGTTCCCCCCTAGCACCCAGCCACCTACCCCCGTCATTGGGGTATGGGTGAATTCCATCCACTATGCAGGGATCAAGAATGATAGGACACAGATTTAAAATAATTGGCAAATGAAGCAAAAGCGACATGGGGAAAAGAATTTTTGCACAGCGCGTGGCTGAGGACTGGAGCGCACTGTCTGAGAGTATGGTGGGGGCAGGATGAATTGAGGCATTAGAAAGAAAATGTTATCTGCGGGGTCACAGAGGGAAAGCACGAGGTAAATTGTTTATTTGGAAAGCTGATGTAGACACAGTCAGCCGAATGGCTTCCTTCTGCTCTGTAAAAATTCTGTTATTTATAATCATTGATAAAAGTATTGGAGTGCAGATAAACTCCTCCTTACAACACAGTCGGTTGCTTTGATCTGGAAGCAGATTCAATGAGTGGTGAGGATAAACTATTTAGATAGCTCTTTCAAATTGCTGATGTAGACAGGATGGACTAAACGACCTCCTACTGTTCTGTAAGATTCTATAATTCCATGTCCTTTAATGTGAAACTTCTTGGATTCATGCAGATCCTTTTAATAAAGATCTATGCAAATATATTTAAATAGCTAACTGCTTCTAATTTGCCACATTCATGAGTTGGAACAAATTATTTTTCTGATTTAAATAAATCTCAAAAACATCACAATGTAATGTATTTTAAACATTCTGCACATGTGAAACATTGCTACTCCAAAGAAGGTTTGCAGCCCCCTCCTCAATGTTCTCTATGGCTGGGATTTTCCAGCCCCAGTGCAGTAGGTGCTGCCGTGATAGGTGCAGTGAAGCAGCCAGAAGTCTACTGACTTTGGTGGGGCTGGCAGATCCTGCCCAGTGGGACTGGAAAACCTTGCCCTTTATTTCTTTTCAAAAGTCAGATTGAACTGAAGTGAAATGCCCAAACTGGCATCTTGAAGCTATCTTTCCAGGGCTATTTATAAACACCTTTCACAAACAGGACCTTACAAAACTGTACGCAGAGCCAGTGGATTACTTTGGAGGTCTAGTAACTTTTGTTATGCAGGCAAACAATTTATGAGCAGCAGGGTCCCACAAACAACAGTGACCTAAATAAGGAGGGGGTGTGAGGGAACTCTTTCTTACTTTGGAGTGCGCTGTCTGGAAGGATGGTAGAAGTGAGTTGCCTCACATCCTTTAAGAAGAGTTGGATGCACACTTGGCATTTCATTGCATTCAAGGTTAGGGGCCAAGTGCTGTTAAATGGGATTAGGTGGAAAATCAGGCGTTTCACCCATGTTGGTACAGACCCGATGGGCTGAAGAGCCTCTTCTGCACTGTATGATTCTATGATTCTGAGTTAATCCACTTGGTTGCATCGGTTGAGGGGTAAATATTGGTCAATGGTTCAAGAAGGTGGCTCACCGTCACCTTCTCAAAGTCAATTGGAGATGGACCACATATGTTTGCTTTGCCAACAACACCCACATCCCTTGAAAGAATAAAAGAAAGAAGTCTACTTCTTTAAAAATATGTCACATGTGCACCTGAACAGGTAGATAGCATTTCATTCCAAGGGTGGGATTTTCCGGCCACACTCACCCTGAAAGTGGAAAATCCTGCCTAAAGTCAACGGACCTTTCTATGGTTCGCCCCTCACCCACTATGATTCCCATGGTGGGTGGAATGGGAAAATTCTCCCCCAGATGTCAGTAGCCCACAAACAGCATTGTATTTATCCTACGGCACTGAGGAATTCGTCTATATTATACACTCCAGTCACTGGAGTGGGGTTTAAACTGACAAACTTTCAGAATCTAGAGCATTACCACCTGAGACAAGCTGGCAATTAATTTTATCTGAAATTTACAAGTCACAACTTTATAATTGCTTAAACTTGAGGAAGCCTTTTTTGAATTCCTGCTCCCAGCATAGTGCCAAGACCACTTGTCAGGAATTCAATGAAAAGGCCAGTGGGCCCCTGGAATTAAAATTAATGCTTAGTAGGTCTTGTTCAGTATGCTAAACTCTACACCCAAATTGCTGGTATGTACCCTTACCGCACAATGCTCTGCGCTGCAAGGGCAAATTCATAATGTCCACCTCTGTGATTCTTTGTTAAACACCTAAGGAGTTTCATGCAGCATTAACAAGCTTTCTCCTAGAACACACATACACAGTGAACCTGCAACGGCAGAAGTTCTGATTATTTCATTGCAATCTTCATATCCCAGGGAACAAGTGAAACTTTATGTCCTATTTCATAACCAGCTTCTAGTTTCAGATAGTTGTACATCTTAGTTAATAACTTGTGATGGATAGAAACATAACAAAATAAAATTACAAGGTACAGAAGTTGAACTATTCAATTCAAATTGGGATCTTTTATGGATCCACTTTATATTCCTCCGCAGAATCTCAGTGTTGTTCTGCTGTGCCAGTGCTGTGTTTTACATCGCTTATTCAGAGTGCAAACAGTGATGTCACCTATCATTCATGTCAGTGTAGTAGCAATTTCATTTCCATGCGGATTGTAACAACTGGCAGGATATTAATATCAATGTCACAGCTGTTGTTTGCACTCGGAGGATGCTGGTACTGAGCATCTATGAGGCTAGATGTTAATCCCAGTAACGTAGAGCCAGCTATAGAGTTCTAAAAGCGCTAGTGCTCAGCAAAAATGGTCAAGTCTGACCTTGTTATATTTTGGAACGTTAGGTAATTAACATACATAAAGTTGGTGTCATTTTGACTGCATCTTCTCATCTCACCAAACCACAGAATACACACAGCCATGGCCTTGAGATTCATCCTGTTACAAAAGGACTCCCCGCGCTGTTAACATTTATAGTTGGTTTGCAATATTTTAAAAATTACACTTTTTGTAAAGCCAATTCTGACCTTGAGTAAAATTTGTGGGGTGGGATCTTACCTGCTCACTACATCGGTCGATTGGCATGGTGAGCCGGTAAGATTGCATGCAAGGCCAAAAATCCCACCCAGCTCAAGCCAGCAGACAATCTTCCCGGCCCTGTTTTGGGATTGGGGGCAAAGCCTATTTGCATGGGATTGATTCTATCCCATTAGTGTGTCCAGGACAGCATCTTCCGGCCATCTGGAACCTTCTCCCTTGCCGACGAGCTTATGTCGGCGAGAATCACTGCCCGTCTCCATCAGTGGAATCCAGGTTTGATGGCTGTGCTAGGAGGACAATAAAGCCCACAGATGGTCAGCAGCATGGTTGGGTCAGTGCCCATCAGGCAGTGTCAACCTGGCAATGCCCACCTGGCATCCTGACACTGCCCACATGGAACGCTGGCAATGCCTGGGGCAGTGCCAGGCAGTGTGGCCTAAGTGGGGGTAGGACCTGAGTGGGGGAGGGGCTATGACTGGGGAGATGCAAAATGACAGGGGGCTTCAGAAGGGATCAGCTCTGCAAGGGATGATGCTTATGCAAGGGGCGGTCTGTAATGGGGAGCACTGCAAGGGGGTGGGTATTTGCAAAGGGAGCTCTACAAGAGGAGCATCTATGCAGTGGCGCTCTGCCAGGGTGATGCCTATATAGGGGGCCTATGCAAGGGGGGCTTTGTAAGTAGGGGGCTATGCAAGGAGAGGTGCTTGCAGGGCATCCACAGGAGACTCAACAGGAGATTCCTGATGCTGGCAATCTATATTGGTGTGGGGAAGAACATGACGTGGGGCGGGAGTGTCTGATACCGGGGGGGGGGGGGGGGGGGGGGGGGGTGGCGGGGGGGGGGGGGGGGGGCGGTGGGGGACAGTGGAGGACGCTCTGTTATCTGAGAGATCAGGGCGCCCTGCACAGTGGCACTCCAAACAGTCAGCAGCCGGCTTCCCTGGCACACTTAGGCTGACAGAGTGTGGGAAGATTGCAGTGCCAACTTACCAAAAAACCAGAGTGAAACACTCCTGCTTTCAGACTTTTATGACAAAAGATTGCACCACATACCTTTTGGATGGTTTACTTTTAACAAGCCCTCAACAAACAAAAGTCATTTTGTCCTTAACTTCTTTAATTTTGTGGAGTTTTGGGAAATTAGACTCCTCAAAACAACTGTAAGTAGCCCATTAACATTTTGTATTTACATTAATATTTACTCTATACTTCATTACCATAAAAAAAAGGAATTGATATTGCAGAACACTGTGATTCAAGATAAAATCCTCCTTCTTTTTGAGTATAACTGGTTCAGCGCTTAATAACATTTTGATTTGCTATTCTCAGTGTTAATGTAACTGTGTCTTCAGGATGATGAATGAGTATGGACATTTGATTTTATTGCACAGACTCGTTTATCCTTAAAATAAATGCTTAACAAGATAATAAAAGCTGTTTGTAATAATAGGTGCACTTTTTATTTTGCTTTAATCTTTGGGATACATAATAGCCCAAAGCTCTGAGGATACAATAACCAGACATTGCTGGCATGTTAGGACAGTCTGTCTGCTTTCTGCATCTTTCAATTACTGTCACATTAAACGGGCTTCTTCAGACAACTCCTTTCTTTTGATGCTATCTGTTCTCTGTTTAATAATATTTGCTTCTAATGTGATACTACCTGGTTACTTACACTTCCCTGATTATTATACCATTTTGTTAGATGTGCTTTGCTGTCGTGCATTAACATTGTTTGGATTTTTTTTAATAACCTAAGTTTTCCACACTGTAAGGAATTAAATTGAATATTGCACTTTTTGTTTGGTTTTAAGTGGAATTTTATTTAATATATCGCAAGCATATTAAGAAGACAGGTTACAGCTGCAAACAAAACCCTGCTTTTAGCAGAGTATATCACTTTCCAGTGCCCAGCAATCCAAATGTGCAAATACTAACAGCTTGTGCCAACTAAATTGTACATTATGAAACCTAGAAGAACAGTTCATTGTATAAATGAAACCAACAACCGTCAGCGTGATCGATAGAACTATGTTTAGGAGAGAATTATTGATCATTTCAATTAAAAAGCTTTGGGTGGTAATAAATACTAAACTTGTATTTGATATAATAAATACTAAACTTCTATTTCCTCAGGGTGTACAATATTACAAAAGTAGTGACATTATTAAGCTGGCGGGGAATCCTGAAATGATTTGTAAATTTGGTACAAGCTGCATTATTATTGCCTCTGGACGATGTCCTTCAAGTAATAAAGTCAAAGATGACAAAAGCAACTGAAGAGTTGGTAGATAATAAATCTTTCACAAGAATTTTAATGCTTTGAAATGTGCTTGTTGATTTTGCTTTGCCAAGGAACAGTTGGTGCTTCCCTCAAGGAAGATTCCATTTGAACCTGGTGATTGATATTCAGACCTGCTATCATTTCTTGAACTGAAATGAAGCTGTCCAAGTCTCAACAGAACAGAGGCCAGGATTCTCCAGCTGTTCATGTCAGCTGGATCCTCCAGTCCCACTGTCAGTGAGGACTGAGAATTTGGTGCTTAGCCAAAATGGAGATTTAGCTGAACGCCAAATTCTCAGTCTTTGTTGGCAGTGGCGACAGGGCGTGAATGGGTGGAGAATTCGGGGATCTAGGCGATCCCTGCCTGGGACAGTCGTGGAGATGGGCTACCTCACACCCTTTAAAAAGTATCTGGATGAGTACTTGGCACGCCATAACATCCAAGGCTGTGAGCCAAGTGGGATTAGGTGGGTAGGTGCCTTTCATGCATTGGTGCAGACTCAATGGGCCGAAGGGCCTCTCCTGCACTGTAGCATTCTGTGATCCTGTGATCCTTGCTGATCTGACTCCTACTCTTGACGATCAACCTAAATTATCCAATGGAGCGGCATTTTGAATATAAAGCGCATAATAAACTTTACATCTAAGATACATAGTCAGCATCATAAAATTCCAGAAGCGACCCACACACATTGTGAATACCCTGAACAGGCCAGAAAACACACTGCAGGGGTGGGGGGGAAGGTGCTGGAAAATCCCAGCCATAATGTGAGAGCTTTATGTCAATGTGGGGCCAATAACGTGACAGGAGCCTAACTCTGTTAGCATATTGGACACCTGCTCCTCAGAAAATGAGGCCCGAGGCTTACAAAGAGCCCAAGATGCTGGGTGCAGTGTGCCCCAAAATGGTAAAGAATGCAAAAAGATCTGGGTTGTGGGGCAGACATGTTAAACTTTCCATTTCTATTTTAATTATGCTCCCCATCCCATAATGCAATGGGACTGTTTAATCTTCACTCTAGCTGAACATAAGATGTGGTCATGAATATCAAAGTGAAAACTCAGGCATTCCTGCCTTAAAGGTCAGGCTGAACTCAAATTGACTACCGGCTTACTGTTTTACGCTGCCACCAAGACCTAAGTTTCTCGAGTCCCTCCTTATTGCTAAAGCTTCCCATTTCTACCTCTCTCTGCACATTCTCCAGGGTTTAATGGCTATGTCAGATTGCAGATTGCCAAAACTATAAACATTGACTATAGCTGAGCCAATATATTGTATAACTTTCTTATAATATCTTTATTTTGTATTCTATGCCCATTATTTTTCATGCATATTAATCAGCCGAAATGAGAGATAATGAAATTTTACCATCCCCCCGCCACGGGAATTGGAACCGGTGAGGGGCAGAGCATGGGAAGGTCCTTTGACCACAGGAGGCTGTGGCAGCAGCCCTTGAGAACATGGCCCAGTCACAGAGGGTCATAGCTGAGAGCTTGCAGAGTGTGGCCCAGCCTCAGACGGCACTTGTTCAGGCCATTGAGAGCTGGCCCCTGAATCAGATGGTCATCACTGAGGGGTCAACAACCATGGTTAGGACGCAGGTGGTCCTCCAAGACTGGCAGTGCCAGGTGACGCCGTAACTTCTGGAGCTCACTGCAGAAGCACTGCCATCCCATGGAATGACCCAGGGGCCCACAGGAACCCCAAGGGAGGAGGAAGGGCTCAAGCCCATGCCAGGGCTTTCCAGCCTGGAGACTGTGGCTACATCTTGTGACAGCTCTCTTCCTGACACTGGGACATCTCAGGGGCAGCGGGATGAAGGGGGTGTCATGGAAATATCCCAGACACCTAGAAGCCGGCCAGGGCCCTCAAGGTCCAGGCCTCCAGTAGATGCCCGCCACACTCATCACAGGCCACCGGGCATGGTAGGCAGCTGGCCTCCTCCACTGCCAATGTACATTCTGGGGAGTCACTGAGACGTAATGGTAGGCCACATAAGGTTAGGAAGTTGTAGTTGCACTGAGATGGCACGAGTGAAGGGCTGCACTAGTTAGAAAATAATATAAGCACCTGAACGTATTCTGTTCACAAGTTTTTTATATTAGACAGTCTTATTTAAATACCTTGACTGCAATTAAATGTTTTTTTTTGGGTACAGATTGAGGTTGCCATATGGAAGCTCAAGAGTGACTGAGAATAGTACAAGGATGATGATGGTGTGTTGAGAGTTATCAAAGACAGGGCAAAGGTGATGGAGGGAAGATTGAAGATGATGCATGGAAGGTGGAGGCTGATATTTGGCAGCTCCACGGCAATAGTGGGAATGTTGAAGGACAAAGCTGTGACAGCAGGAAGAGGTGGCTGGAAACTAGGTCAAGGAGGGCATGGCGGGGTGTGTAGAGGTCAGGTTGTGGTTAATGCAAAGAAATTGAATCCCTATTAGTCCACAGGTGAAAGGTAGGACTGAGGGCCAATGCCGGCACCGCTGACCATATCTTTTCTTGGGTTTAGCGCATCACATGTTTTGAAGGCTGGGGTGTAGAAGGCAAGTAACTTGCAGAGGATAGCTTTGGACCATACGTGACCATGGCTAGAAGGCATCAGCAGTTGTCTGCTCAGAATGCAGACAACAATGAGCCAGTATGACACCGAGCAATGGCACATCATCAAACATAGCACAAGTGAAGAAAGTACCTGTGAATATCAGAGAAGCCATCTCAAAGATAGCTGAAAATGTCATTGCAGCCAGGCACTGACTTACATCAGCTCCTTCCTGAAGACCTAAATGGAATGGGAGGCAATCCAATGCTGGTAGCCGAACAAGTCACTGCAGCATTGAATTTCCATGCCAGCAGATCATTCCAGGGTTCCACAGAGAGGGATATGTATGGCATCTTACAGGCAGCAGCATCTGTCAGGGAGCTCATCCATGTCCTGTTCAAAAGGAGTCATGATGTGGATATGCCGGCATTGGACTGGGGTAAACACAGTAAAAAGTCTGACAATTCCAGGTTTTAGTCCAACCGATTTATTTGATAGTAAACTCACAAGCTGTCGGGGTTTGTCCCTTCGTCAGGTGAATGGAGAGTTCTGGCCTCAGACAGAGCATATAAAGCACAGACAGTTTACAGATTACTGATTAGAATGCGAATCTTTACACCTAACCTGCTGTTCAAGTCCTGAAGTGGCCGACAATGTGTGTGGAGGGAGCACTGATCACAGGTTAAAGAGATGTGTATTGTCTCCAGACAGCACAGTAAGTGAGGTTTTGCAAACCCAGGCAAGTCACGGGGGTTACAGATAGTGCGACACGAACCCAAGATCCCTGTTGAGACCGTCCTCATGTGGGTGGAACTTGGCTATCAGTCTCTGTTCAGCGACTCTGTGCTGTCGTGTGTCGTGAAGGCCGCCTTGGAGAATGCTTACCCGAAGGTCAGAGGCTGAATGCCCGTGACCACTGAAGTGTTCGCCAACAGGAAGGGAATAGTCTTGCCTGGTGATTGTCGAGCGATGTTCATTCATCCGTTGTCGTAGCGTCTGCATGGTCTCCCCAGTGTACCATGCTTCAGGACATCCTTTCTTGCAACGTATCAGGTAGACATTGTCCTTCCTGTTGGCGAACACTTCAGTGGTCACGGGCATTCAGCCTCTGACCTTCGGGTAAGCATTCTCCAAGGCGGCCTTCATGACACACGACAGCGCAGAGTCGCTGAGCAGAGATTGATAGCCAAAATCCACACACATGAGGACGGTCTCAACAGGGATCTTGGGTTCATGTCGCACTATCTGTAACCCCCGTGACTTGCCTGTGTTTGCAAAACCTCACTTACTGTGCTGTCTGGAGACAACACACATCTCTTTAACCTGTGATCAGTGCTCCTTCCACACACATTGTCGGCCACTTCAGGACTTGAACAGCAGGTTAGGTGTAAAGATTCGCATTCTAATCAGTAATCTGTAAACTGTCTGTGCTTTATATGCTCTGTCTGAGGCCAGAACTCTCCATTCACCTGACGAAGGGACTAACCCGAAAGCTTGTGAGTTTACTATCAAATAAATCAGTTGGACTAAAACCTGGTGTTGTCAGACTTTTTACTCGGTTCAAAAGGGCCAATGAATTGTGAGATTCACCACAGAGTCTGAGAGCCAGAACTGGGGCTTTGAGTCCATCACAGTTGTCATGTATATGTATGTGGTGCTGAGAGCTCTCTGGAAACAGCCAGCAATATTCATTAACCAAAAAGATTTTCATTCTATCAATATGTAGCTGGTTTGTGATGACTGTGAAGTAATCCTGTAGGTGTGTGCTCACTTCCCATGGAGCTTTCAGGAGTTGTACATCCTCAGTTACTCTCAGATACTACAACTGGATGTTCAACCCCCACCCCCACCCCCACCCCACCACCCCCCCACTGCACATCTGCACGGATGGCTCCTGGGGCTATCCACTTAAGACTTCATTCATGACACCTGTGTGGAACCTACAACGTCCGGGAGAGGAGAGGCACAATTCCCACTCCCAGGTCTTGCCAAAGGCAGTAACAGAACAGATCATTGGACTGCTGAAGATCAAGTTCCACTGCTTGGAAATGCTAAGGAAAGTTTCACAAATCACTGTGATCTGCTGCACCCCACACAACATCATAAGAACATAAGAACATAAGAAATAGGAGCAGGAGTAGGCCATCTAGGCCTTCGAGCCTGCCCCGCCATTCGATAAGATCATGGCTGATCTGAAGTGGCTCAGTTCCACTTTCCCGCTTTCTCCCCATAACCCTTAATCCCTTGCCTACCAAAAACCTACCTACCCGCGTCTTAAATATATTTAGCGAGGTAGCCTCCACCACTTCAACGGGCAGAGAATTCCAGAGATTCACCACCCTTTGAGTGAAGAAGTTCCTCCTCAACTCTGTTCTAAACTGCCCCCTCCTTATCTTGAGGCTGTGCCCTCTAGTCCTGCTGTCCTTTCTGAGCGGGAAGAACCTCTCCACCTCTACCCTATCCATCCCTTTCATCATCTTATATGTCTCAATGAGATCTCCCCTCATCCTTCTAAACTCTAACGAGTACAAGCCCAGTCTATTCAGCCTCTCTTCATAGCTCAACCCCCCTCACCTCCGGTATCAGCCTGGTGAACCTCCTCTGCACTCCCTCCAATGCCAAAATATCCTTGCGCAAGTGCGGCGACCAAAACTGCACACAGTACTCCAGCTGCGGCCTCACCAATGCCCTATACAGCTGCAGCAAGACCTCCCTACTTTTATATTCAATCCCCCTCGCTATGAAGGCCAGCATCCCATTTGCCTTCCTGACCACCTGCTGTACCTGTAGGCTGGGTTTTTGCAACTCATGCACAAGGACCCCCAGGTCCCTCTGCACCGTAGCATGCTGCAGCTTTTCGCCCTGTAAGTAGTAGTCCTTCCTACTATTATTCCTGCCAAAGTGGATAACCTCACACTTGCCAACATTGTATTCCATCTGCCTGGTCCTCGCCCACTCGCTCAGCCTATCTAGATCCCTCTGCAGACTTTCTACACCCTCCGCACAATTTGTTTTTCCACTTATCTTTGTGTCATCAGCAAATTTCGACACCCTACACTCGGCTCTCTCCTCCAGATCATCTATATAAATGGTAAATAGCTGAGGCCCCAGCACCGATCCCTGGGGCACTCCACTAGTCACCAACCGCCAATCTGAATAGCACCCATTGACACCCACTCTCTGCCTCAAATTTGACAGCCAATCCCCCATCCACTCTAACGCCTTACTCCCAACTCCATGCCCCCTAACCTTCTGTAACAACCTTTTGTGCAGCACCTTATCAAACGCCTTCCGAAAATCGAGAAACACCACACCCACCGGCTCCCCTCCATCCACCACACTAGTCACATCCTCATAGAATTTCAATAAATTCGTCAGACACGACTTCCCCTTAATGAATCCGTGCTGCGTCTGCTCAGATAGCAAAGAGGTGAGAAATTGTCAACCAAGGAGATGAAGAAGCCAAACTCATTGTCTGAGGGTAGTGAAAGGGAAGAATCAGTTGATTGTGGATGAAAAATGGAATGGCTCCTTCTGGAGATGCCAGGAGGATGGATAACTATGGGATGGAGGCCTGAGATACTTAATGAAACCCATTCTCACCCAGATGAAGCTTCTGCAAGGCCTGTCAATCACAACCTTCTGAAATGTCATTGTGAATATGCAATTAGTTTGGGCAGACTCCCTGCATTGAACAGCCCTGAAATCACTGGCACCTAGACAGGGCTTTACCAAGAGCATTCTGTATGCAGGGCATTATCAAAGCCACACACATTTGGAAAGATGTTGTGGATGCTTCATAATCACACACTCCAGATCCTGGAACTACCTTTGAATAAATGAAATGCATCGGGTACAGAAACAATGAAGACAATAGCTACTCAGGGGTGATATGGGGTAGAGTTGGGTGAGGGAGTAGGTGCCAAATGCTGGCTTGCCAACAATGTTCCAATCCCATGAAATAAACTTTGAGAAATACACAAGCCTCTATCTCTCAGTGAATGCAGACAAGCCACTACATGCTGGCCACCCCAAAGCTTGCAATGGTTATAACTCTCCTTCAACAATCAGCGATGGTCAATGGTGCAGCATGACCTTGCAACCTATCATTTGGCCCAACAAGTCCCAAACCATGGCCAATGAACACACATAAGGAACGTTGTAAAAACAATAAATTTACAAATAGCAGTTAAATGCCGTTGAATGGTTTAGCACTCATTACATCTTAATGCCTGAAGATTATGTTTTCTTGCTCTGGGCCTTGGTGTGACCCTGATAGCTGCAGCTGAGGTGGGTGCAGCCTGCTGAGTTTATGCCTCATTACCTGAGATGAACCCAGTGGTCGAAGGCCTGGGCTCTGGCCTATTCAGAGTCTCCTGGACTAATGCAGATGCACCCTCCCCAGGTTGAGTTCTGATGGAAGGCCACAGATCTGAAACAATGCCTCTGTTCCTCACTCCACAGATGCTTCCAGGATCTGCGAAGTATTTCCAGCATTTTGGTTTCCAGCTTCTTCAATATTCTCCTTTTGGATTCTTATCACTGGTAGATTTGCCTTTTCTCATTGAATTTTTGCTACATCCTTTGGTCAATTTGACATGTTGGATTAAAGTGTAGCATTGGTGGAGCCAAATGCTGCCATCTTGTCGATATATGCTATCATTGTGAAGCACAGTTAACTTTTTTTAACGTCATGGTTAGTTTATAATTAATGCAACATTGTTCTCTGACAGAAAGACCATAAGACATAGGAGCAGAATTAGGCCACTTGGCCCATCAAGTCTCCTCCGCCATTCAATCATGGCTGATATTTTTCTCATCCCCATTCTCCTGCCTTTTCCCCATAAACCCTGATCCCCTTATTAATCAAGAACCGATCTATCTCTGTTTTAAAGGCACTCAATGACCTGCCGCAGCCTTCTGCAGCAAAGAGTTCCACAGATTCACCACTCTGTGGCTGAAGAAGTTCCTTCTCATCTCTGTTTTAAGGATCATCTCTTCAGCAAAAGGTTGTGCCTTTTTATTTTGTATTTCATTCTTTGCACAAGACAAAAGATGGTTTCACTCACTTGCTTCCTATCAAAGGTATAGCAATGTCAAAACCAAAAATCAATAAACATAATCCAAGAAGGCCTTTACAAGAATTAGGCCCACAGTCATGCAAATACTGCCACTTACTGTGCCTTGAATCCTCCTAAGATGCAATATGGTACATAGCATCAGAGGTTCTGATTGAAACACACCGGCAGTCAGGAAATACTGAGAATTCCCGCTGGAACAAAACATTGACAGGAACACCAGGTGGCTGTTTAACTTCAGGGAGAAATATTAACAAGAATAGATTGCAAATAAATTTTAGCTTCCGAAGTTCTACTGTAGTCGTTAATTGTTCATTAAATCCTTTTACAATGTCAGTCTAATGAGACCAGATGTCATGAGTAGGTTTGAGACTCGCTTGAAATATACTCACACACTCTGTATTCTTTCAATAATAGGCAGAAATTTGGAAAGATTAGCCATGCCATGGAGTCCACTTTCTGCTCAAATCCCCAGGCAATTGTGGCGTAATTTTTCTTTATTTGTTTTATGCCATGTGGACATCGCAGGCTGGGCCAGAATTTATTGCCCATCCCTGTCTGCTCTCCATTTCAAAGAGCATTTAAGAGTCAACCACATTGCTGTGGGTCTGGAGTCACATGCCAGCCAGACTGGATAGGGCGGCAGATTTCCTTCCCTGAAGAGCATTAGTGTGAATCAGATGGGTTTTTAACCGACAGTGATTGCATGGTCATCCTTAGATTTTTAGTTCCAGATTTTAACTGAATTCAAATTTCATCATCTGTCGTGGTGGGATTTGAACCCAGTTCCCTAGAGTTTAACCCTGGGCCTTTGGATTACTAGTCCAATGACAATACATCTACGTCAAAGCCTCCCCTAAGTGAGTAATGATAATGATTCATCAATTCCTGGGGCTTTTGCCCTGCTCTACAAAATCTATGAAAAGCTACTTATCATATCCTTGCCCATTCAAGATATTGATGTTCATGAATTTCCTCGATTTACCCGAGTAGATTGAGAAAATGTGGCACAGGAGGGCCATGTCAGCAATGTGATTTTTTTTGGCTTTCCTACGATCCTCAGCCTGAACAGACATAAAGCAATGAAGCTTATCTCTGCAGTCTGGAGTTATTCTCCTCTGTTTTCTGCTTCTCTGGTACTGAAATCTTCAGATTTGCCAGCTCGATGGTCCAATATCCAATGAGTATCTGAAGGCAGCACTTTCAAGTCTCAAACCCCATCGTACAATAATGAAACCGCACAGCTTCTGTGAAAACACTTCCTCATACTACCGTCAAGCAGGTACAGTTATGCCTACAGATATGGTCAGTTACATGAGTGTGGTCAATCAGACTAATTGAGGATCAACCTCTGTATGTCTCCTATCATGTAGTACCATGTAATAGTAAGAAGTCTCACAACACCAGGTTAAAGTCCAACAGGTTTATTTGGAATCACAAGCATTCAGAGTGCTGCTGCTTCATCAGATGACGATTTGTAATCCAGTAATTAGTAATCCAGAGACTCAACTTCTTATTGTGCCCATCCCAGTCCAATGCTGGCATCTCCGCATCATAGCCACCATGTAATACATAACAAGCTGCACCCAGTAGTCTTTTGAAGAATTATTCAGTAAAATGGCTTATGTTTGGGACAACACAGACCAAACACTTGTTTCTCTCTCTATAGGTGGTATCTAGCTTGCCAAGTATTTCCACCATTTTGCTATTTATACTTCAGTTTTCCATCCAGTTTTTTGCCGTTTGTAGCAAAGTGGTTAGTCAGATCTGCAAGTATTCAGTGCCATCAGGCCTCAACTTGCCTTATCAGTTGGAGCTAAAATGAGCTGTGGTCATTCTGTCAAAAAGAATGGACGTGTGAGCACTGCCAGGTGGGTAGAACCATCAATCAACTTTCTACAACCCGTCCTGTTTGTCATTGTCTCAGCTACTTCTCCCCACTGTCTCCCAGAGGGAAAATTTCCCTCAGGAAATTCATTGGTGACAGCAATAACACTGGCTAAAAATTGGAAATGTTTGGCACAAACAAGTTAAGTTCCAGATAAACAAAAAATGATTTTAAAAATGTCAACTTTTTCTCAAAACAGCAAACAACATTTACTATTTGGCCACTAGGATTTGTCTGGGTGGCTAATATAGACCGCACAGATCACCCATGGTTGCCTGAAATGACCCTAAGCCTTACAAACTGAGCTTGACAATCACCTTTACAGCCATGGAGAGAGCTGTGTAGGCAAATGAGCATGGCTACCGGTTCAAACTATCCTTCTGCCTCTTTGATGAAATTCATTGCTCTTATGCACAACCCATCAGGAAGCTCCTTAAGTGAACTGTGCTGCTTTTAAGGCCTTGGTATACAGGCTAAATCCTCCTTACAGGTAGTGTGAGGCTCTTCACCTCTGTCCTGTGCTGTAGAAATCTAGATTCAAATCTTGAGACTTCTGTACCTCAGACTTGTGCATTGATTCTGGCAGCCGCTGTACCTGGTTCCCCAGAGTTTGTTTGGAATGCAAAGACATGAAATTTCGTGCTGCTGTCCCATTGGCCCCCACCCTGATCTTTTTACAGATGAGGCCAGCCAGCACTCAGCAGATGGATCAGAGGAAAATTCGAAAACTGGGAACACTTCATCTTGGTTCTCTGCCCGAAGATAAGTTGGATCTACGGCACCGCGATCTCTGTGATAGGTAAGGCAAGGCGGCATATCTGAATTCACCCCAGCCAGAATAAGGATTGAACCCTATGTTGCTGGCACCAACCTGATCCACATCAGCCATTCAGCCAACCGAGCCAACCGCAGAGTTTTGAGTTGCTGGGGCAACTTGCATTGCTGTTGAACATGAATACAAAAAGATAGCAATTGTATTAAGGTACCTCAGAACATGCTGTATGGAGGGAGGTTGAATTCTTTTGCACTTTTTGTAACGTTACACTATGAAAGGTTTCCCCCTGGGCTGACATGGAATGGAGATTGAAAATATCAAAAGGATTACAATTGTATAGAGTGAAACACACCGTATGGATACAAGTTGTGTTACGTGACCCTTTTTGTATTTTTTAAGTTGAAATGTTTTACAATGGACTCTTACAAATTGTATTGTTGAAGATTCTTTTTTGGAAAATAGAATATTGAATAGTGATGGTGGAGGCTCCAATTTTCCTTTTCATTAGATGGTTGACCAGGAATCTCTCCTGCTCTCACCAGCTGCCACGTAGTGGAAGAATTTACAAGTTTCTACTCAACCTGTAGATCCAGGTAGTAAATCCCGGGAAGGGACGTGAGAGCCCAGAGCTTCATGTTGAAAGACAGGGACACTACCCACTGTGCCATGGACCTTCGACTGAGGATGCTTAGGGTAATCATTTTAATGGCAGAGATTGGCTTGGAATGTTTTACATTTAATAGTCCTGCCTTAATTAACTTCCTGCACCATTTATGAACCACTAATGCAGTGAGGATGATGAGATAGCTCTTTTTTTTTGTGGATAAATTCCCATTACGTTTTGGTTCTGTGCTGACAGCCAGCCTAACATGATCCATAGAAAACCTGGCTTCCAGCTTAAATTTAAAGACAAACAGTTGTAGATGGAGTTAAATATCATTCAAGATGGATTTTAGACATTTCGTATGCCAAGGATTGAGCCTGGGAAGGAGGGTAGGAGTGACAGGCCTCACAGACTTGGAAAGAAATGTTTTGTAATTCAAAAAAGAATCAACCCTAAATACTAACAAAGGTTAGTGTGCTAATGAAAAATCAGAAATTGCAGTACAATAAGACAAAAAATTCTGACTTTCCAAATGAGAAGCAAAGCTTACTTTGAAGAGGCAATTCTTGCAGGCCAGGCCATCCACACACTGCCTGTGGGTTTCACAGGGGTGAACACTTCTATTGATGAGAAATAGTCCTGAAATCCAATACAGATGAATTTGTTTGGCAAAATTGTGCTGCTCATTGGCTGAAATCCAAGAAACCAGCATGTGATGAACGGTGAAATAATGGCTATGTCACTTGGCTAGTTATCCAGGGGCCCAGGTTAATGCCCTGGTGACATGGGTTCAAATCCCACCATGACAGGCGATGAGATTTAAATTCAATGAACAAAGATCTGGGTTGAAAGCACATCTCAGCAATGGCGACCATCAAACTGCCATTGACTGCAACAAAAAGCAGCCGGTTCATTTATGTCCTTTAGGGAAGGACACTTGTTACCCTTCAATTGCCTGAGCTCCACGTGATTCCAGACACACAGCAATGTGGTTGACTCTTAACTACCATCCGATATGGGGCACTCAGTTCAGTGCAGTTAGGGATGGGCAGCAAGGCACGATCTTGCCAAACATGCACAACTTATCAAAGTATAAAGAAAAAAGTCTTCATTTTCACATTCTTTGTATTTTATACTGATCTAATATATTTTATATTACTTATATTGCTCCTGATGAAACCATTCCATTAGAACTACTTTTAGATGTGCAGAAACCATTGTCATGCTGTGGCTAAGCTCAGGCTACAAGATGAAGCCATGTAAAATTGCCAGCACCAATGCATCCCACCCCAGTGAACGCAATGTTTTGCAGGCCAGGATATGTCCGTTTTGAGCAAGAGGCCAAATGAACCTGTACCCGAGGTCATCATTGCAGATGTCGGTGTAGCCTTCTTGAAAGTCAACCCGTGGAAAGTGACTGGTCCAGATGGGGTACCCGGACATGCACTCAGACCCTGTGTGGACCAGCTGGTGGGGGTATTCGCAGACATCTTCAACCTCTCTTTATTTACACCAATCTGACATCCCTATATGCTTCAAGAAGATGACTATCATCCCGGTACCAAAGAAAAGCCAGGCAGCATGCCTAACTGACTATCATCCGGTGGCTCTGACATCCATCATTATGGAGTGCTTTGAAAGGCTAGTCATGGCACGAATCAATTCCAGCCTCCCGATTTGCCTGGATCCACTATAGTTTGCCCTCTGCTGCAACAGGTCCACTGTGGACACCATCTCACCTGGCCCTGCGCTCAATCCTGGAATAACAAAGACACCTATGTCAGACTCCTAGTTATTGACTACAGCTCAGCCACTATTCCTATGAAACTCATCTCCAAACCCCATGGATTGGGGCTTGGCTCCTCCCACCGCAACTGGACCCTATCTAACCCACAGGCCACAATTAGTAAGGATAGGCAACAACACATCCTCCACGATCATCCTCAACACCGGTGCCCCACAAGGCTGTGTCCTTAGCCCTTTACTATATTCCTTATACATTTATGACTGTGTGGCAAAATTCCCCTCCAACTCGAGTTTCATGTTTGCTGATGACACCACCATAGTGGGTCAGATCTCAAACAAATATGAGACAGAGTACAGGAAAGAGATAGAGAATCTGGTGAACTGTTACAAAAACAATAACCTCTCTCTTAATGTCAACAAAACAAAGGAGATAGCCATTAACTTCAGGAAACATAGTGGAGGACATGCCCCTGTCTACATCAATAGTGACGAAATAGAAATGTTCGAGAGTTTCAAGGTTTTAGGTGTCCAGATCACCAATAACCTGTCCTGGTCCCTCCATGCCAACACCAAAGTTAAGAAAACCCACCAACACCTCTACTTTCTCAGGAGGCTAAGGAAGTTTGGCATGTCTGCTACGACTCTCACCTACTCTTACAGATGCACCATAGAAAACATTCTTTTTGGTTGTATCACAGCTCCTGCTCTGCCCAAGACGGCAATAAATGATAAAGGGTCATGAACTAAGCCCAGTCTATCATGCAGACACTGTCCACACTTTGTGCTGCCTTGGAAAAACAGCCAGCATAATCAAGGACCTCACGCATGCCGGACATACTATTTTCCACCTTCTTCTGTTGGGTAAAGGATAGAAAAGTCTGAGGACACATGCCAACCATCTCAAGAACAGCTTCTTCCCTGTGTCATCAGACTTTTGAATGGGCCTACCTCGCATTAAGTTGATCTTTCTCTACACCCTAGCTATGATAGTGCAAAATGAAGTGTTACAATCTCCTTTACTTCTCTATGCTTTCTCTGTATAGCAAGAAACAATACTTCCATTGTATGTCAGTACATGTGACAACGATAAATCAAATCAAATCAATAATCCTGGCTTTATCTCAACACTGTGTTCTATTCTTGGGACCATGACTTATTCTGGATTCCTAGCCATCTATGCAGTTGATAGCAATCTGTCTATTATGTTTGGCAAGGTTCTGCAGTTTCTGTAGGGTCCATTAATTCTTATACCTGCTTTTGCTTCTCAGTTTTTCTCTTCTGTTTCGGTCAACGTAAACATAGTTCTCAACATCAATTGCCTTTTTGTGATGTGTAACCAATTCTAAGGGCCCCTTGTAGTATTCCTGCAAACACATAGCAAGAATGATAATGTCTAGAGTCCTGTACACACATTTACTCTTGATCAAACAATGTGGACATGGCTATGTCTCTGACAGACTACCTTTTTATGATTCATGAAAACATTGATTTCTTCAAAAGCAATAACTGTTTCAACTTCAAAAGCAATACATTCACTTCTACATTGTGGATATCATGCAAGCCAGTCGAAAACCTCTGCCATCAGACTTGAAAACAAAATTTGCCCATAGCAAGAATGCCTGCAATGGCCATCAAAGAAACCCTGTGGCTATCAGTGGGAGGTTTAATGAAATTCTGCATGACTCCGATGACTGATAATTAAACTTGGAAGGAAATAATGTTTTTAGGTGATTTTGTTTTCTGCTAATGAAAACATTCCCATTTCAACAGAATTAACAGTCCAGCATGAACTGTTATCTAAAGAGGAAAACATCTGATATAATAAGGGTGGTGTTTTAAATCAGCTGATGAACAAATTCTTCATTGAACTACTTGAAGTGAGGCTATGTTAATAGTTCAGTGAGTGCTTCACCGATCCATTGACTTAAATCACCTGTTTCACTACATCCATATTTTGTGTAAATTTACTCTATGGCTCTATTTGACTAGGTAGATCTAATAAGCCTAAAACTAATAAATATACTATAAACAGAACATGCTGGAAAAACTCAGCAAGTCAGGCAGTTTCCATGGAGAAAGAAGTAGAGTTGATCTTTGGAGTCCAATAAGAACATAAGAACATAAGAAATAGGAGCAGGAGTAGGCCATCCAGCCCTTCGAGCCTGCCCCGCCATTCAATAAGATCATGGCTGATCTGTCGCTGCTCAGTTCCACTTTCCCGCTTTCTCCCCATAACCCTTAATCCCCTCTCTTATCAAAAACCCATCAACCCGCGTCTTAAAAATATTTAGCGAGGCAGCCTCCACCACTTCAACGGGCAGAGAATTCCAGAGATTCACCACCCTTTGAGTGAAGAAGTTCCTCCTCAACTCTGTTCTAAACCGCCCCCCTTTTATCTTGAGGCTGTGCCCCCTAGTCCTACTGTCTTTTTTGAGCGGGAAGAGTCTCTCCACCTCTATCCTATCCATCCCATTCATCATCTTATAAGTCTCAATGAGATCTCCCCTCATTCTTCTAAACTCTAACGAGTACAAGCCCAGTTTATTCAGCCTCTCCTCATAGCTCAACCCCCTCAACTCCGGTATCAGCCTAGTAAACCTCCTCTGCACTCCCTCCAAGGCCAAAATATCTTTGCGCAGGTGCGGTGCCCAAAACTGCCCACAGTACTCCAGCTGCGGCCTCACCAATGCCCTATACAGCCGCAGCAAGACCTCCCTACTTTTATATTCAATCCCCCTCGCTATGAAGGCCAGCATCCCATTTGCCTTCCTGACCACCTGCTGCACCTGCAAGCTGGGTTTTTGCGACTCATGCACAAGGACCCCGAGGTCCCTCTGCACCGTCGCCTGCTGCAGTTTTTCGCCACGTAAGTAATAGTCCTTCCTACCATTCTTCCTACCAAAGTGGACCACCTCACACTTGCCAACATTAAATTCCATTTGCCATTTCCTGGCCCATTCGCCCAGCCTATCTAGATCCTTCTGCAGACTCTCCACACCCTCCGCACAATTTGCCGTTCCCCCTATCTTGGTGTCATCCGCAAATTTCGACACCGTACACTCGGTTCCCTCCTCCAGATCATCTATATAAATGGTAAAAAGCTGAGGCCCCAGCACCGACCCCTGGGGCACTCCACTAGTCACCATCCGCCAATCCGAATAGTACCCGTTGACCCCCACTCTCTGCCTCCTATTTGACAACCAATCCTCTATCCACGCTAACACCCTACCCCCAACTCCATGTCCCTCGACCTTCTGCAATAACCTCTTGTGAGGTACTTTGTCAAACGCTTTCTGAAAATCTAGAAAGACCACATCCACCGGCTCTCTTCTATCCACCGCCCTAGACACATCCTCATAGAACTCCAGTAAATTTGTCAGACACGACTTCCCTTTAATGAAACCGTGCTGCGTCTGCTCTATCAAGCAATTCCCTTCAAGATGCCTCGCAATTTCCTCCTTAATGACAGATTCTAACATTTTACCCACCACAGACGTTAAACTAACCGGCCTATAATTCCCCGCCTTTTGCCTGGCACCCTTCTTAAAGAACGGCGTAACATTAGCCGTTTTCCAATCATCCGGCACTTCCCCGGAATCCAGCGACGTCTGGAAAATAACCACCAAGGCATCCACTATCACCTCTGCCATTTCTTTCAGAACCCTTGGATGCATTCCATCCGGTCCTGGGGACTTGTCCACAATCAGCCCCTCCAGTCTGACGAGCAATAAGACTTTTCTTCAAAACTTCGCAAGATCTTATTGGAGTCAAAATGCTTCTGTCTCCATGGATGCTGCCAGATCTGCTGAGTTTTTCCAGCCGTTATTGTTTTTATTTCAGGTTTCCAGTGTCCACATGACTAACAATAAAATGGACTCTTGATATAATAAATGCAATGGCCTAATATCTGTTATGTATACAAAACAGCTGGAAAGAAAACCTGGTCCTGAGATTGTTAGACTGGTGCCAGCGTGTAGCTTCACCTGATGAGAAAATAGGGCAGAGAATCAGTAACAGTCCGTATATCGGATATCATACTGATGGTTTTCCGTTAACTGGAGATTAGTAGCTGGAAATTTAGAAGCATTCTGAATTGGGCGTGCTGAACTCTTTTCCTTGATTTTATCGGGCGGGATTCTCTGGCCACACTTGCCTCAAAACCCGAGGTCAATGGACCTTTGAATGATCCGCAACCCGCCCACTCCAATTCCTGTGGCAGATGGGACGGGAGAATCCTGTCATTGTTTTTGCTCCTGTCAGGCAAGAATCTGCCAGGAACCAAACCTTCCAATTTCAGGACGTCAATGTAAACAAGTTTGATTTTTTACGTTTCCTTAAAAGAAAATCATATACGTTGGTTCATCATGTAGTGATTTTTCTTCAATTAGATTTAAACCTCTACCACAATGGCTCCTAAACCACTTTCCAATGTGACCCCATTTTAACACTTGAAAATTAACATGACCCCAAACACCAAAAATACTGGACAATAATAACACAGCATAATAACAGTCAGTATTTAATGATTAAAGTTTGTGTATTATAGATCAACATATAACATACATAATATAATTGTGAAAAACTGTGTTTTAAAGTATTGCGTAAAAACATTATTATTTTATGTGCTCAGGTTGGTTTCAGCCTCATCTTCCATATTCCCTGGTGACAGAAGATTCAGTGAAGCCTTTCTCTTCTCCACTGCCACTCACTGGGTGGAACTTAATGCCCCTCTCTGAGACATGTTTGGAGGCAAGAGGGTATTTAATTATTGAGAGGGTGCCAAGTGGAGTCCCTGTTGCCTTCCCACCCCTGCTCCAATTACATGGATGAGCTGCCCAACCCAATGCCAATTGAATCCTTTAAGTGGGTAATTAATGCTGTTTTGTTTGCCAACAGGATCCTGGGGTGGATGGCAGGGGGGAAGCAACTCATTCAGAAACACGCAGTGCCTGATTGAAGGAACTGCCATCAGCAACTGGGGGGGGCACTCTTACTCTTCTGACCTTGCTGCCCCCACACCACCCCAGCTCCAGCCAGCGAGTCCCAACCAATAATCCCATCCCATCCTCTCTCAGTGGTGACTTGAATTGCTTGGTGATCCTAGGCCTCAGATGAGTGCATTAATGACAGCAGCCGTCAGATTCCCAGTGGCACTGAAGAGCTGCCTCTGATTACCGTAAATCATGAATGAAGCCCAGTTCATCACTCAAACCAACCTCCCATCCATTGACTGTGTCTACACTTTCCGCTGCCTTGGAAAAACAGCCAGCATAATTAAGGACCCATGCATCCCCGACATGCTCTCTTCCACCTTTTTCTGCTGGGAAAAGGATACAAAAGTCTGAGTCATGTATAGAGTCGCAAAGTCACGTACCAACCAACTCAAGCTTATTCCCTGCTGCCATCAGACTTTTGAATGGACCTATCTCACACCATATTGATCTTTCTCTACACCCACCTATGATTGTAACACTACATTCTGTATTGTCTCCTTTCCTTCTCTATGAATGGTATAAGCGAAGTCCAGGAGGGCAGAGGAAAGGTTTCAGAAGCATCCTCAATGCCTCCTTGAAATAGTGCAATGTCTCCACCCACATCTGGGAATCCCTGGCCCAAGGCTGCCAGAAGTGGAGGAAAAACATCTTGGAAGAAGCTGAACACCTCGAGTTTCATCACTAAGAGTAAGAAGATAAGCACCAACAGCAAAAGGAGCACATGACAACTCAGGTACCCCTCCTGCTCCTCCAACCATCATCTGCTCCACCAGTGACAGAGACTGTAGGTCTCCTTAGTAATCTGAGAACTCACTTTTAACGTGGAAGCAAGTAATCCTAGATTCTGAGGGACTGCCTAAGAAGACTATGATGTTCCATACATTTAAAGCTTGAAGACATCATCTGCCCTTGATTGAAAAGGATGTGCCAAGGTTTGAATGAAAATGAGAAATAAATATCTGAATTGCTTTATGCTGAGTGAAAGTTGTTAGTGGTGGCTTTGTGGTAGTGCTGTCACCTTTGAACCTGAAAGTTACAAGTTCAAATCCCACTCAGGAGACTTGAAGACATAATCTAGGCTGGCACTTTCACTCAACGCTGATGGAGTGCTACACTATCAAAAGTACTGTCTTTGGACAAAATGTTAAACTGAGGATCTCTGGCCTTTCTGGTTCAAGGGCAAGATGCATTGAGGCTACTTCAAAGTTGGCCAGGATAGTTCTCCCATATCTTAGTTACCATCACAAAAGAATAGGCAAAACTGAACATTATTGCATTGCTGTTTAAGGGACCTTGCCGTATTTTGATTGGCTGTTTCACTTCCTACATTCAGAAGCATACTTCAAAGTGCTTCAATAGCTGGAAAGTGCTTCAGGACATTCTGTGATTGTGAAAAGTACTATGTAAATGTACATTTCTTTCTAATATTTCAAGTAAAGTACACACAGTGGTGATTATATGTTACTGAGTGGAAATATGTGCCAGAATCCATATTGCATATTCTCATTACATCATTACATTTTTTGTGACACTGAAGGGCTATTGTGGAATAATTTGTATTAAAACCCATACAGCTTCCTTTTACTTTTCTCCTGTCATTGGGTGAATAAATGCTTCTCTTTCCTCTGAATAAACTGTCCCTCTTATCCTGACTTCAGCCAATAATATTTTCAGTTCATATCAGCAAAATTGCCAGTCCGTGTTCCTCCTTCTGGCCAACCATTTCAAGCTTCTTTCCTGGCATAGCTCTTGCTTATTTCCCTGAGTAATAACTTTTACACGAGGTGGACCTGTTAGAATATGAGCTCCCTGACTGAGGCAATTATAGCTGTCCAATCCGGGAGCCCTGCAGTGGTATATAATGTGGAGTGTCCGGCACTCAGGGTGTATGATCTGAACTAAGAAGTAATTGTCCGAGTATTACTGACTATTGTAAATGAATCTAAGTTTGGTGAAGGGCACCAGCCTCGATGGATTTATTTCAGCCTGTAGAATTCGAAGGGCTGGATTTTCTAGATGCGCTCACCCCGAAACTGGAAAATCTCACCCGAGATCAATGGACCTTTTCATGGTCCGCCCTTTGACTAATCTGATAGCCAGCAGAATGGGAAAATTTGCTCCGAAAGGTTGTTTCCACAGTGCTGGGCCACCTAAGTTCTAACAGAAAGCGTAGACCACTGACTTGATTTGTTCTTTTCTCTTGCCGAACTTCATTGTCTGTGCATGACAGCCTGGCACTTTCTGAATTGAAAAGATTTGCTAAAAGCCTATTTAAATCTATCATTTATATTTAATATCAACTTTAAGTATATACAAACTCAAATATTCTTACTTGGAGAGACACCAATTGACTCTTCCACCGTAAAAATATAAAAGCGACAAGTTTCAATACAATCTGTTGCATTTGATGTGAGGCTCTGTTTTCTCTCAGACAGACCAAACTATTGTGCAAAAGAAATTACAAATACATTTACCAGAATGAAGCTTTTGAAATTTGCCCTTCTATTTCTTTCAATTTAGAAAACCAGTCAAGTAAAAGAATGTTGGAAAGTGATGAGATTTATTCTGGCAGGTGAGCTGACTAAATGCCACTGACTCAGCCTGAGAAACTGCAATTTGCACATGTTCAGACAGTAAGACCTGCCTTAGTTTAGAAATTCAACTGCAAATTTCTGTGAAAATTTCATTATGGCACTAATGTTTTCAAAAAAAAATAGGGTGGCATGGTGGTTAGCACTGCTGCCACACGTGCCAGGGACCCGGGTTTGCTTCCTGGCTTGGGTCACTGTCTGTGTGGAGTCTGCACGTTCTCCCCATGTCTGTGTGGGTTTCCTCTGGATGCTTCAATTTCCTCCCACAGTGTGAAAGATGTGCTAGTTAGGTATATTGGCCATGCTAAGTTCTCCCTCAGTATACCCGAACTGGCACTGGAGTGTGGTATTGAGGGGATTTTTACAGTGACTTCATTGCAGTGTTAATGCAAGCCTACTTGTGACACGAATAAATAAACTTTATGAATGGATTAGCGGCACAAAGGTCAATTGAATGGGCAAATTTAATCATATCATTGTCTGTCATGGAATTGTTTGATGCACTTACTTTTAATGCACATTACAAAGCATAAAATGTAAGTTTCTGGAAAAGCGGCTGACTTTCGTGCCGCAAAGCACTTGAGAATTTTGACTCATTCATCTCTTTTTCTCCTTTAAATTTTTATGGTGCATTCTTGTGCTGGGTTATTCAGGATTGGTTGTTTCCAAAGCTCCTCCGTGGTCTCTCACTCGCACTTTTCTAGTCAATTTTCATTCATATGTTCCGCATCCAAACTGATTAAGGATGTTACCAGCTAATTTTGGCAGTAAGCAGGTTAAATAGGATCAATGAGCTGCTATCCAGAATCATTGCTAAAAAAACTGCCCTTGAATTATCCACTGTAAACAGTGTTAGCTCCTTCTAAGGATGATTAGAAGTCGATGGCTAATCTTTCTTGCCCATCTTCCATGACTTCCGTCTTAAATGATGGGTGGCTTGCCTGCTTGGAGACTTTGATGCCAGAAATTAATCATTTTAAGCAAGCAGCTGTCCCAGAAAAGTACATATCCAGCAGTCCTTTCTTGTCCTGGAGCTATGTCTGAAACTCCCTCATATAAAGGCACTAGAGGAGCTGAAAGGCACCTGGAATAATGTCGCATACAAGAAAGATATATCTGCACTTAATGGGCAATTCTCAGAAGAATAACTGTTATCTGTGGATACTGACATAATAATTCTAGCCAGGTATTGTAAGCCCTCTGAAATTATTCCATTCGAAGTATCTACGTAAACTGCCACTCCAGATGACAAGTCTGCAGGAGGATTTCCTGGGAGCTGAAATCTCTTGGGTTATCATAATTGTCAGGATGTTTCACACTGAAAAGGGTTGTGAAAGTAGCCTAGTCCATCAAGCAAACTAGCCTCCCATCCGTTGACTCCGTCTACACTTCCCACTGCCTCAGAAAAGCAGCCAGCATAATCAAGGACCCCAAGAAACCCAGACATACTCCCCTCCACCTTCTTCCACTGGAGAAAAGATACAAAAGTCTGAGGTCACGTACTGGCTGACTCAAGAACAGCTTCTTCCCTGCTGCCATCAAATTTTTGAATGCACCTACCTTATATTAAGTTGATCTTTCTCTCCATCCTTGCTATGATTGTAACATTACATTCTGAACCTTCTCCTTTCTTTCTCCCCTGTATAATCCATGAAGGGCATGCTTTGTCTGTATAGTGCACAAGAAACAATACTTTTCACCAATACATATGAAAATAATTAAATCAAATTAAGTCAGAGCAAACCTCTTGCAATATCTGGCATGTCTGGTACTAGACATTTCCCTTTGTCCATCTCATCCCAACCATATATGTGGATTCTCTCTCCTTTGTCTAAGATTAATGCTCCTTAATTATATATCATTTGATCACTGAGCCATTAGACTCCAGCTTCTTGAACTGAGGAGAAGAGGTGAATTAAGAAGGGTGGAAGATAGAATCTTAGAATCTCTACAGTGCAGAAGGAGGCCATTTGGCCCAGTGAGCCTACACCAACAACAATCCCACCCAGGCTCTATCCTTGTAACCTAACCTATTTACCCCGCTAATCTGCCTGACACTAAGGGGCAATTTAGCATGGCCAATCAACCTAAGCCTCACACCTTTGGACTGTGGGAGAAAACAGGAGCACCTGGAAGAAATCCATGTAGACACCGGGAGAATGTGCAAACTCCACACAGACAGTCATCCAAGGCCTGAATCAAACCTGAGTCCCTGGTGCTCTGAGGCAGAAGTGCTAACCACTATGCCAACATGCCAATGTAAGGATATATTTGCAAAACTTTATACCATTGACTGGTCCTTACACACAGCCAGGGAACCATATCTGATTTTGTGAAATGTGATGTTTGTCTATGAGATTTCATATGGTAACTTGTAAAGGTTATCCTGAAGAATGTCCAGTGAATGCAAATGACAAATAATATGTGAACACTTCAATAAAGTTAGTCTTTAAACTAAAAACTTGAACATTTCAATGTTGACATCCTGTGGGGACGCAGTGTATTTACTCTCAGGAAAAGGATGACAGAAAAGTTATTGTCCAGATATTTTCAAAGAAGAAAGAAAATATAACATAGATGATTAATCCTCTGGATCATCAAAAACATGAATTGAAACTTAATAAACTAATAGCTGAATGAAAATCAAAAGAGAAACTTTTCTCCCAGAGAAATGTTAATTTATGAAATAAATTAACATCTAGTTATGAAATATATGAAGTATTTGTGTGTGTCTATTTCTTTCTCCCAGCAGGCTTTGACTGAATAATTTGACGGTACCCATTCCTGATCTGACTGATGCAGCTCCTTGAACTCTCTAATGAGACAGTGCTTGCTTAAAGTGTGTTGCATTGCTCTATCCTCAATGATCTTTGGAAGGGCACTTCTCAACATTTTGGAAAGTTGCATTTTCCTATGCTACAAATATTGCATTTATAATCAATTCCAGACTTGATATGTAAAAAGGCATATAACAATCTTTCACTGTGAAGTTCCGCATCAGCAGTAGTAAGTGCTGGTAAAATAATGATTCTTTGATCACATTGATTGTAAATCAGTTGATCAGGGGAAGCCAGCAAAACTGTTTTAGTACTAGAATCCCTATGGATTCAAGGAAGCCATTTGGCCCATTGAGTTTGCACCGACTCTGACAGAGCATCTTACCCAGACCCTATCCATATAACCCCAAGTATTTACCCCTGCTACTTCCCCCACCTAACTTTCACATCTTGGGACACAAAGGGGCAATTAAGCATAACTCATCCACCTAACCTGCACATCTTTGGACTGTGGGAGGTAACCAGACCACCAGGAGGAAACTAACACAGACACAGTGTAAACGGCATACAGATAGCCACTCAAGACTGGAATCAAACTGGCGCTATGGGGCAGCAGTGCTAATCTCTATGCCTCCATACTGCCCACTACCATAATGCTGCCCACAAGAACCATTTAAGATATAGTAATCTGCATATAAAGAAGTAGGGTTCCACTATATTTGTACCTGATTGTAAACTGTTTAATGATGGGGTGGTGATAATTTTTTTTGTAATAGAGTGCTAACCATTTCCCGGGTTGAATAGCGACCAACTTGTTTCACCTATAAGTCCCCTGCTTGCAATTTTACAGCAACTGTAGGCCAACAGAATGAAAACAATACCCATCCAACTACGGAGACTAAGAACAGATGATAGATTTTATCATTCAACATTAATGGATATGTCTGAGTTCTCAGTCGCATTCATTGTAAACATTCCAGACCTGCTTGGCCTTTGATGAATTGTTGAGAATAATGTATTAAACCCAAATTAAGCTTATGGGAAGCCTAATGATATTTGGATGTATGAAATAAACTTTTGATTTTAGACCACAGTGTTGGAAGAACTTAGAAATGTATCAAATTATTGTTCAATAATCTTGCTATATGACATTGACATTTGATTGATATCATTGATTTGGGCTGGTCACAGTGCAGGCAATGTTTAATATCTTACTAAACGGCAGCTGATAGAGGACTGTACTCCAAACTTATACATCTGTTATAATGCTTTATATTAAATATATATAAAATTTCAAAATACGCCATTTTATTCCAAAATGTAACACATTAGGATAATGATGGGATAAAAACACATCCCCAAACTAGAATCATAGAAATCATAGATACCCTACAGTACAGAAAGAGGCCATTTGGCCCACTGAGTCTGCATCGACCACAAGCCCACCCAGGCCCTCTCCCCATTCCCATACATATTTTATCCACTAATCTCTCTAACATACGCATCTGAGGACACTAAGGGCAATTTAAACATGGCTTAATCTAACCAGCACATCTTTGGACTGTAGCAAGAAAACAGAGCACCCGGTGGCTCAAGGCTATCCTGTAATTGGGTTTGAGACCGTATTAATATTAATTGGTGCCTGCTGCATCTCCGCAGGGAGTTCACCCATGTGGATGAATATCGGACCACTTGTTTCTCAGACCGCAGTCTGAAGGGAGTGAAAGTAGTCTGAGGTGAGTGAAATGGGAATGAGGAGAAGTCATCTTACTCCCCTTTGCATCCCCAGCACCCAGCACTGTTTAAAATGCATTACATTACCTACCATTGGCTACCACATTGGCCGAGGTCACAGTGAAGAATCCAGAGCAATTCATTATATAATTTCATCCTTTCAAAGGCCTCAGAATCGAATGTACAAGAAGCCAAATGCCTATGAAGGTAGCTGACACTAACTTTGTGTCAGATGATGTTCAGACAACCTTGAGTGCAGGATATTCATAAGATATAGGAGCTGAATTAGGCCATTCAGCCCATCGAGTCTGCTCCACATTCAATCATGGCTAATATGCTCCTCATCTCCATAACCTTTCAACTCATTACCCAATTAAATATCTGTCTAACTCCTTCTTAAATTTACTCACTGTTCCAGCATCCACCATACTTTGGGGTAGCCAATTCTGTAGTTTTACAACCTTTTGAGAGAAGTAGTTTCTCCTCAACCCTCTTTTAAATTTGCTATCCCTTATCGTAAGACTATGACCTCTCGTCCTAGAATGCCCCACAATGGGAAGCATCTGCTCTGCATCTACTTTATCCGTACCTTTTATCATCTTATATATCTCAATTTGATCTCCCCTTATTTTTCTAAATTCCAGAGAGAATGGACCTAACCTGTTCAATCTCTCGTCATACAACAAGCCCCTCATCTCTGGAAACAATCTAGTGAACCTCCTCTGAGTTGCCTGCAATGCCACTACATCTTTCCTTTAATAAGGGACTAAAATTGTGCAGGTGTGAGATGCGGCCTCACGATGCCTTATATAGTTGCAACAATACTTCCTTACCTTTATATTTTATTCCTTTAGTTGTTAATGCTCCAAGATTCCATTCACTTTCTTTATTATCTGCATGCTAGTTTTTGGTGACTCATGAACGAAGACACTCAGATAAGAACATAAGAACATAAGAAATAGGAGCAGGAGTAGGCCATCTGGCCCTTCGAGCCTGCCCCGCCATTCAATAAGATCATGGCTGATCTGTCGTGGCTCAGTTCCACTTTCCCGCCCTCTCCCCATAACCCTTAATCCCCTCTCTTATCAAAAACCCATCAACCCGCTTCTTAAAAATATTTAGCGAGGCAGCCTCCACCACTTCAACGGGCAGAGAATTCCAGAGATTCACCACCCTTTGAGTGAAGAAGTTCCTCCTCAACTCCGTTCTAAACCGCCTCCCCTTTATCTTGAGGCTGTGCCCCCTAGTCCTACTGTCTTTTTTGAGCGGGAAGAGTCTCTCCACCTCTATCCTATCCATCCCATTCATCATCTTATAAGTCTCAATGAGATCTCCCCTCATTCTTCTAAACTCTAACGAGTACAAGCCTAGTTTATTCAGCCTCTCCTCATAGCTCAACCCCCTCAACTCCGGTATCAGCCTAGTAAACCTCCTCTGCACTCCCTCCAAGGCCAAAATATCCTTGCGCAGGTGCGGCGCCCAAAACTGCACACAGTACTCCAGCTGCGGCCTCACCAATGCCCTATACAGCTGCAGCAAGACCTCCCTACTTTTATATTCAATCCCCCTCGCTATGAAGGCCAGCATCCCATTCGCCTTCCTGACCACCTGCTGCACCTGCAGGCTGGGTTTTTGTGACTCATGCACAAGGACCCCGAGGTCCCTCTGCACCGTCGCCTGCTGCAGTTTTTCGCCACGTAAGTAATAGTCCTTCCTACCATTCTTCCTACCAAAGTGGACCACCTCACACTTGCCAACATTAAATTCCATTTGCCATTTCCTGGCCCATTCGCCCAGCCTATCCAGATCCTTCTGCAGACTCTCCACACCCTCCGCACAATTTGCCTTTCCCCCAATCTCCTTGTTGGTTTCCAAAATTGGGTGTAAAACTGATGCATTGAAGTCAAACATCCAACTCAATGTGTTGGTTCACTCCATCTCAATTGGATTTTGAACATTTTAGTTGCTGTTTTCTACACTGACTGGATAATTTTGTTGCTACTGTACATTATTTTAAAGAAAAACTTATATTTTTATCATGCCTTTCATAACTAATGAAGTACAATTAATTGTAGTCACACCTGGAGGGCATGTTACCAGTTGGAGCCAGCTTGTCAGCCCAGCAATTGTCCATTTTGAAAAGCACAAAAATAATGGCTTCATAGGTTGGTCCAGTTGACCCATACATATATATTCATTTGTGACACAACTGTGACAGAAGAGACTTCTTTACCCACCCAATGGTGAGAATGTGGAACTTGCTACCTCAGAGGGAGTCATGGTGACACCTTGGCAGAGGAGCATTGCAATGTTAACCTTGATATTGGCTTTCAAGCCTTTAGAGTAAGTCTTGAAACAACAACCTAATGACTCGGAAAAATGCTGACCAAGACAAGGCTGATTCTGTAATTTACACAATCAATTATCTTTGGGAGGTTAAGTAAGTATTTTTTACACTTTATTTCACTTGATATTCAAGTATTTAAAAAATCTTTGTTGTATTTTTGGGATAAATGAACTGAAACACCTTTCTTGAGACTTCACAAAATCCATGATGCAGAATCAATTATGTTTCATAATGTCTGACAGATATACAGATTGATAATTACTAATTTCCTCAGACCACATTTCATCTGCATATTGACACACAGCAATTTAATTGTCGAAGCTAAAACGTGACATTACAGATATTACCACAGTAACAACCTGTGGATCAATGTGTAGAATCGATAAAAGAGAAAGAGTGAAGGATAAGATTAAGTGACGGATTAGGGAGAAGAGAATTGAAATGGTTGAATACTGCAGGCAAGAGTGGGATCAATTTTGCGTCTCAGGTGACCATCCTGCTGAACAAGTTGCCTGATTGCCTGCACTTAATAGTGCAGAAGCATTGACAATTGTGAGTTACAATCTCACAAACAGTGTGCTGGCAAACTGTAGAAAATAAAGCCGATCTCCTGACCCAGCTCATCATACTGAGGTGCACCAACTATCGCTGCCTTCACCATTCCTGGTCACACAAAAATAGTCTCATGTGTAACATTGGAGGTTTCATCTCCTCTATTGCGTGTGGACTTGCAATAATGAACTGGGCTTATTGCCTTAAATAGAAAGACACACTTGTGTGTCTTGGAATATGTTCATTGTAAAATGGCACTGTCTGCATCAGCTGAGTTATTGGGACAGTAAGGCTATCAGTCCCATCTTGAGGTTGTTACTACCTCAAGTAATACTGTGCCATGCTCAATTGCCCCTTAGTGTCAGGGAGATTAGCAGGATAAATACATGGGGTTACGCAGATAAGGCCTGGGTGGGATTGTTGTCAGTGCAGGCTCAATGGGCTGATTGACCTCCTGCACTGTAAGGGTTCTATGATACAATGGCAATGATCTGACACTTGACTATCAACAGGAAGTCCCATTGTCAGGACCGATATTAAAATTTCAATGGTGGAAAATAATTAAGATTAGCAGCAATCTTCAGCATTGTTCAATACCTATTTGGTGTAAATATTATACGTTGGAGATCATCAGGACAGAGTGACTTGAAATAGCTACTTAGACTCAGTGTTAAGAAGCTGAATTAACATTAGCAGAAGCTTGTCATAAGTCAACTGATACCTCTTCTGACAGCCTTCTTTGCATATGGACATATGCTTACCTGGCAAATTCTGCACGTCAACAAATAATTGAAGAATATTGCTGCAAAGCAATTATTGTCTATAACTTCATTACTTTTAAGAAACTCTTTTCTAATTCTCTCCCTCTTTGTCTCCTAAGTGGTTAACTCCTGTCAAGAATCTGGGTCTAAAGACTTTGGCTGTCTTCCAGTATGAAACCCAAGGGGGTCATTATTACATTATTAATATGAGCTTTGACAGTGTAATATGAGCTTTGCCAGCAAGGATCAATTCCTCACCCGGAATGGGTAGACCTGAGATCTACCAAATACTGAGCCTTGGCCCCATTTACATCAAACCAGCAAGCTGCAGATACCTGATGGACATCCCCAGTGAGCATATTGATGGAGATCACTTGGATTCCAAGCTGTTGCCTGCAATCCAGGGAGATCTTTTGGGTTTGGAGTAGACGTGGGGGTGGGGGGAGGGGGGGAGGTAACAAGAGGGCCAACAGGAGGAAGGATATTCAGATAAAGGGGGCACAACTGTGGGAGTAGGCTGTCTGGGAGAGAGAATGATGGAGAGATGGTGGGGTGGGGAGAGGGTGTGACCAGAAAGTGTACTTCCGAAACTCCAAGTTCCACATTCAGGTGGAGTAATTTATATACACCTCAATCGTGGAGCTGCCCTTTTTTTGGGATTGATTGTTCTGCCTCATGTAGGTCTGTTTTTACTGAATGGGACAGATCCATTACATTTAGGGCAAATGAGTTCCGTATCAAAATGGCATCAGGCTCCTTCTTTTCATGTGCATATATGATTACCTGGCAGCTACAAGCTGTGGCAGATTTTCCCTCCTCTAAACCGAGGGTGTTGAGGTAATGTTCAGATTGGAGCGCCAATGTCTAAATGACATTGTTACTCACCACAATGACCAGTTAAGACATTAGGACAGCCAGGGCTGTGGGAGATTCAATGTACAAAATCAAACATGTATCAAAATTTAATGTGTTTTGTGTGCTACGTTGGCATGTAACTATTGTAAAAGTGTTTTCATCCAATTTACGTGAAAGAGGCTCAATAGGACATTTATAATTTGTGTAAAAAATAACTAGATATGTTTAACAATGTCCATTAGCAAGAGCCAGTTGGTAGCACCACTACTGATTGAGCTGGCTAAGCCCTAAAGATCATAGCTGCCAGACTGAGCCTGATGGTGAGAGAACCTACAAAAGTTCTCCCCGTGTCTGGGTGGGTTTCCTCCAGGCCCTCTGGTTTCTTCCCACGTCTGAAAGATGTGCTGGTTAGGTGCATTGACCCGAACAGGCGTCAGACTGTGGCGACTAGGGGAATTTCACAGTAACTTCATCGCGTTGTTAATGTAAGCCTTACTTGTGACTAATAAATAAACTTTAGAACAAAAAAAGGAAAAAATATGCTTGACCTCACCCTCACAAATCAACCTGTTGCATATTCACCTGTCCGTGGTATTATTGGTAAGAGTAACCACCGCACAGTCATTCAGGAGACAAAGACCTGTATTAAAACTGAAGATACTTCTCACTGACAGAGGGAGAGAGGCCAGCGATTGGGGCTGGCCATCATCATTGTGGGTCAGGGGTCAGCCTGCCAGGACTGTGGGGATGGGGAGAGGGGGTTCGGGATTGCCAGTGAGGGGATGCAGGATTGAAAGATCAGGACTGCCAGAGAGGGGCATTGGGGCTGGTCTGGACATGTTTGGGAGGGGGCGGGGAGGGTTCAGTAACTGAGGGGATGGGGGGCTCTGCAGGGTAGCTATCCAGTGATCGAGCTGGTTAGTGTTCAGGAGGCTGGCAGCGTGGGGCCACTGCGCATAAGCCAATCTTCACTCTGACGGATAGGCACATGTACAGTGGCTACTCAGTACTAGACTGCCGACCACTCCACCAGGAATAGGCCCTACCCCCAGATTTTTCATGAGGTTCATGCTAGTGCACTCTGCAGTGTACAGAGTGTGGGAGATTCATTTTGAAAATCCCTTTGAAAAAAACCAGTGAGATTCAGTTCTTTTACGAATTTGACACTTACACTTAGAATTTTTTGGGGAGAATTTCACCCCGATCTTCAAGCTTGTTTGTTTCCTGTTTAGAATTGGTCACGTTTTTAAAAATGCCAAAGAAATATAGAATTACTTCAGAAGAATATGTATATATCTTGATTTTAATTTAAGATAGGATAAGTGCATAGCAAGGAACCTGGGTATGCTGTTGACATCTGGAGAGACTTTAGCTCCCAAGTCTCATATACATGTGCAAATCCCAAAACCTAGCAGGAATCATTGCTTGATAATGAGCAGCAGCAGCAATTTGGGCAGTAAGAGATCACCATGAGAAATCTGCAAAGACTGGTTCAAGGACAACAAAAGACACCAAAAGGGAGAAGCTAGGGGATTAGAAGGTCCAAGGTATCCTTGCGTGGCATGGAGGAATATTCCTCCCAGCAGGCATGGATACTACAAAGAAAACCTACCTCACTGGGCCCTCTTCTGAGCCTGGCTGCTGTTCCCAGCAGGTTTGCACTGGTGATGGGGCTATGAGGCCATTACTAATTACCCTGTTTAGGCCTCAGATACCTGCTTGGGTTTGGATTGGATCCTAACCTACTTAAAGAAAGGAGACAACAGGCCTGGAATAGAATCCTCATTGTGAAGTAAAAGTGGATTGGATGGAAAAGCAGTGGGTACTTGATTATTTGTGTCTCTGGATAACTTGTCATTCGACAACTGTAAAGCTTTTCCACTATGTGTTTTGTTTCCAGAAACACTAAACTGTTACCCCCCTTTTAACCAATCTCTTTAACTTCAGGGGTTGAAAGACCTCATCAAAAAAGTAAATGTACATACAAACCCAAAAGACCCGATCTTCCAGTCACAAGTCTACCCAGACACCCAGGCACTAAGGTCCATAAATAAAACTTAAATGAAACTGAAGCCATTTTTACCTTTCTTTACATACAAATGTATGCATATAAATAAATTCAACATAAAATTGTTCACAAGTGCCAATAGCTGGAGCAACAAGTGGCATCTCCAATTTACCCTCGCAGTCATCCATCTATTTGTCTGATAGCTCAAAGAGTTTGCCCAGCATGGACTGTCACAAAATGAAAGCACCATGTCTGCTGCCAGAATATCTCATAATCATCCTCATTACTCGCTTGTGGTGACTGAATCCAGCTGCATAGTCATCAAAGTAAATACTTTTCTACTCAAATATGTTACTGGTTGTTTGGCAACCTGACGACAACAAGATAGGATCCATGACAACCTGTACTCTTGGGAATGCATTAACTTGGAAATACTACTGGGCCGTCTATGGTTGTTGCCCCTTTTCCTCTGAGGAGTGACAAACATATCAGTGTATTGGTTATGGATGACCAGCTAATTTGCTAATCATCATTCATTAAATAAGCTAGGAGCATAAACATCCAATGTGATGGTGATAAAATAGGCAGGGCTGTTTCTGTAGTGGACGTTGGCTGAGGTTATGCTATAGCATTCAGCATAGCTCAGAAGTTTCTCTGATTCATCACATCTCTTCCTGAGTCATGACATATTTCTTGAAAGATGGAAAGTACAAGATTGACCGCTATACATCTGCTTCTCTCTTCTCAGAATTCCTTCCCCATTTTCAAATCAAACAACAACTTGCACTTATATAACACCTTTAACACAGCAAAACGTCCCAAGGTGGTTAGCAAAAGCATCAGCAGTTAAAACATTTTGTCACTGAGTTACGGAAGTAGATATTAGAATTTATAACCAAAAACTTGGTCAAAGAGATAGCTTCTGAGAAGCATATTAAAGAGGGGTGGAGGGGTGAGTGAGGTAGATAAACAAACAGGTTTAAGGCAGGAATTGCAGAGTTTAGGACCAAGGCTGTTGAAAATATAGTGGCTAAGCATGAAGAAATCAAAATCAGGGATGTCCGCAAGGCTGTAAGTGGAAAAACAGATATCCTAAAGGCTTAGCACTGTGAGGTGAGAGGGAAGTGTGATGACATAGAGGAGTTTGAAAACAAGGATGAGAATTTTTAAATTGAGATGTTATTGGCTCAGAAGCCAATGTTGGTCAACAAGCATGAAGCTGAAGTTTAATGAGGCTTAATGGAATACCCATGACAACACTGTTTCCAGCTGCAGAAGTGAACCCATGAAGTGTGCACCAAAGGAATGCTAAGCTGAAGGAAATCAGCAGACCGAAAAAATTCCAATAGTTGCAACGATCGGGATTCAGTTGCCTATGTCAAAATGCAAGTCTCATCAATAAGGGTAACCTGGCAGTAAATGCCAGCATTCTTCAAACAATTTCTAGCTCTCCCAATGTCTATTTTATTCAGGTGCTTAGCTAATCAAGAACTGTGCTGCAAATCAGCATGAGGAATCTGGAGTGGGTGCAATTAACATGATTCTCAGGGGATAATGAGGCCTGCACTCACACAAAAGACTGCTTCAAAATCTTAAAAGGATATCTGCTCCAGGAGAATTGGGATTCTTGAGGTAAAGAGGTCAGATTCAGCTGGCCATGCATACAATTGGTAAAGAGGTTCCTACCTGAGCAGACCACCATGAAATTGATCCTTTCTTATTTCCAAGAAAAGGTTTAATTTCTGCCCAAAAAAGGCTGACAGTTGTGTTACCAGAAAAATGTGTTAATTTTCCAGTTTGTTTTAATGACATATTGATTTGAGCTGTTCATTCCTTACTGTGTGCTCACAGCAGCTGGCACTACTTGAGACGATTTGAGCAATGCAATATTTGCCCCTTGTTGAGAGGAATGCAGACATACAAGAGAAGAGACATTGAAAGGTCATTCAAGAGCTGTATGGAGTCAATTGGCAAATCTCTGGAGGTTGAAATCAGTCAGATGGTCAGCAAATTGGATTTATACTTGAGAAATGACTTGCACTCAATCTCAGTTAAAGCCTCTGGAGAAACCTCATTGACTGAAAAAGATTAAATAGTGGACTGTCAGAATGAGAAGGCGAATTCATTTGATTTATGATTGAGCATACCCAATGACATATACCATATGTGATAAAACCCTTGTTCAAATTCCTGTGCAACGCTTACAAGAATTCAAATTGCACCTTGGTCTGTGTCAAACTGATAGTAAAACAAATTAGAGGGAATGAAAAGTACTCACACTTCTTTCATGTTAGTTTTAGCCATAGAGACATGGGGCCCTTCGGACCATTTTGTTTCTGTGGACATCAAGCAGCTATCTATTCTAATCCCATTTCCCAGCACTTGATCCATAGCCTTGTTAGACTCATAGAATCCCTACAGTGCAGAAGGAGGTCATTTGGCCCATCAAGTTTGCACTGACCACAATCCCACCCAGGTCCTATCCCCATAACCTCATGCATTTGTCCTAACCAATTCCCCTGACAATAATGCGTGCCATGGTTTGATTAATTTAGCATAGCCAATCCACCTAATCCACACATCTTTGAACTGTGGGATGAAACTAGAGCACCCGGAGGAAACCCACTCAAGACGTGCAAACTCCACACAGGCAGTGATTCGAGATGGGAATCAAACCTGGGTCCCTGGCGCTGTGAAGCAACAGTGCTAACCACTGCGCCACCATGCTGCCCTAACATCTGACAATCAACATCTGAAAATATTCTTATAGAAAATGAAAGCATTTTAAACCCAGGATCCCAACATTCCTCTTTGAATGTCAAACAGGATTTTGCTGTAGCAAATGAGATTGCATTCTTAGAAACAGCACTTCTCAATAATGCGTGCCATAGTTTGATTAATTCATCATTAATTCTATACAGCTGAGTATATTGGGCAGGATTTTTTGGCCCTTCCCACTGGCGGGATTGTCCAGTCCTGCTGAAGGCCACCACCATGGCGAGTTCCCCTGCTGCAGGACGAGTGAGCCATGCGGAACGTCGTGGACACTGACGGGACCAGAAGATCCAGCCAGTGATTAACGGTGGGCTGCTTCTGCCACTGGGAAACACTCTTTAGGGGTGAATGTGGTGAAAAGTCCCTTCCATTGTCTCAATATTTTTGTTAGAAAAATTTTCATGACAGCAAATTTTGGAAAAATATACAAGTGCCAATCCTGTGTCCCGCACATTGGAAAGGCAAAGGACACATTTCAGCCCTGACAGCCTTCGACTTTGAATATGGAGAATCATAGAATCTTACAGTGCAGACGGAGGCCATTCGGCCCATCGAGTCTGTGCCGACAACAATCCCACCCAGGCCCTATCCCGATAACCCCATACATTTACCCTAGCTAGTTCCCCTGACACCAAGGAGCAATTTAGTATGGCCAATCCACCTCAACCACGCATCTTTGGACTGCGGGAGGAAGCCAGTGCACCCGGAGGAAACCCACGCAGACACGGGGAGAACGTGCAGACTCCACACAGACAGTGACCTGAGTCTGGAATCAAACCCAGGTCCCTGGCGCTTTGAGGCAGCAGTGCTAACCACTGTGCCACCATGCCACCCAAGAATGTCATGAAAGGAAAATAAATGTTTGAAAAGATAATGAATGTAGAGGTCCAAAGTGGAGTCACGGGCTCCAGTAAAGGACTCAAACACTAAATTCATGGAAGTGGAGATGTGTGTGAGGAAGTGTGTCATGTTTGCTGTCACAGCGAACTATCCCCAGGCTGTGCACCATGTCTCACTGGAGGTATTTGGTAAACTCCATGCTGTGCACACCATCTGCTAGACCAGAGGACAAATGCAGCAAAACAGAGGATCGCAATCAGGGATCTACAGCCCCGGAGGGTTTGTGAATTGTTTTTGAGGGATCTGCAAAAGCAGCATTTTTAAAGAATGAAACCTTTTTCTGCAAGCAGGGTCAACAAGAAAATAGAACAAGGCTAATCACTGCAAATGTCAGTGGTGCCTCATTTATCATGAAGCGGGACCTGCGTCCTGGGTTTGATTCCTGACTCAGGTCACTGTCTGTGTGGAGTCTGCGTGTTCTCCCCGTGTCTGCGTGGGTTTCCTCCGGGTGCGCTGGCTTCCTCCCGCAGTCCAAAGATGTATGGTTGAGGTGGATTCCAAGCCACCTGGAATCAACTATATATCTTCTTATCCACTGCCAACAAAAAGGATGGTTTAATTCAGTGCACCGATACAAGTTTGGGTTGATGTGCTGCCATCACCACCACTAATGTTTGGAGGACCTTTTGTGTGTAAGGCAAATATGATGACCACTACACCACAGAAACAATGCGTAAGATGACTCAACGAAAGACCCAAAGTGAGAATCATGCCCCTAGACCAACGAGTCAACGTGTGGAGGAGAAGAGATCCCACTTCCTCTGCTCTCCCACACCCATTAGTGACAGTCGATAGTGAATTCTACTGTAAGCAGGGCTGAAGTAGCCACTCCTTTGAAACGCCATGGGAAATTTAATTATGATACAGGTGCTAGAAATATTCAAGTTGTTGTTGTACTGCAGAATTGATACTATGCCAACCTCACAATAACCTGGATGCATGAACATTTATTAATGTCCATCTTTGTAAACAGGAGAGGTGTATCTCAAGCACTGCAAGTGCTGCTTCAAAGATTGGCAGTTCAAGGCTGCTTTTTAACCTGAGAGGATACAAAGCTAAACTAGATAAATGCCTCCGTGGGAAGCGTGGGTGGGGCATCCTGATTAAGTATGGGTGATGAAGGCAGATAATCACTAAGTAAGGTTTGTGCAGACGGCTATAAGTTCAAGCAGGCTTCCTTCTGACTATTCACCTGCAACTTTTCCTCATTTCCAGTTTGCAGAGACAGCAGGAATTCCCACAATGTCTATCAAAGGGTTCTTCCATCATGTTTTAGGCTATCTGAAATGCTACAATTTGAAACAAAAGTCCAAAAATAACAGGTACCAAAAATAACATGAAAACATTTTAAAAAATGAAGTGCGGATATAACAGTAAATAAATTGTGATTATTCAAGATAATTTCTTAGACAACGACAAAACAATTAAAAGTAGGAGAAATGTGGTCTCTTGTGACCATTCTTTTGCAGCCAAGTAAGTCTTTGTTTTCAGCACACAAATCTTGAGAAACAGTGCGTCACCTATATTTCAATTTTTAAAGAAGCCTTGTTCTACCTGTGAGGTGCAATCTCAAAACAATCCATCATTTGTGATCTGGTTGCAGTATGTACAAAGCTGTCATTCCTGCTATTTTCAAACCATCACCTGCCAGTTGCTTACCAAGTCATTTGATTGAAAAATTTATTTTATGATAGCCAATCACTATGTAACTTAAAATTGAGTGAATTTCCTTTGTTACAATGAAAATTGAAGTCTGTGGTAAAGACGCAGGGGATGGGCATCTGGTCCTGTAATTGGAAGGTTCTGGTTTAGGGGTGTCAGAGGGTAACATTAATTGATGGGATGATGATACAATGTTTGCAGCCATAGTTAACAATATTATGTCCTCTCCAATGTAATATCTTCATAAGGCTAGCATCTATTTCCCTTGAAATTATAAAAGGTTTCCTTTAAGAGCAATTTATATTTTTTCGTGAGGTGATGGTGATGGATAATGTGTTTCTTGTCATATAATATTTCCCTCCCAATGTGCTACATGGAAAATATTTATTTAAATTAGCTGGCCTTCCATTATGGTGCAAAATGAGAATGAAGCAGCAATCCCAGTGCTGCTGCAAACAAACTGATCTTCCCCCGTTGGAAAGGTGAGCAATACATGACCCAGAAGGCAAAAAAAAAGTTTGGATTAGTATTCTTATTTCCCCATTTTGCTGGTGTTCCACTTTAAAGTATACAAAACCAATTCAGACCAGTATTCATGTTCCACCATTTTACTGTCCTTTCCTTCTGGGAAGGAGGAGTAAAGCCTTAAATGTTTAGCAGTTGCCACATAATGAGTTAACATGTGAAGCAAAACCAACAGAACCAGAGTTAAACTGCATTGTTTATATTACTAGGCTCCAATATTTATGGGTTGGATTGATGGCAGCTATTAGCAAGCAAGGAAACTCTGAAAAATGGGAAACACAGAGGTCGTACTGAATTTAATGGCAGTGCCTCATATGATTTTTTTTCTCCCTCCATTTTCCCACAGAGCAGCTGAGTAGATAAAGAGGTAGTCTGGTTGTTAGTTGGGAAGCCTGCAGTTGAAGGCCACAGTTGAGCTTCAATAGTGGAGAGAGCGAGAGGTCATTTTTAGGGGCCGCGATAGAGGAGAGATTTCAGTGGGGAGGTGAATTGCAGGTCACAGGGTGGTTGAACATTTATTAATGTCTGGCTTTGCAAACAGCTGGGCTGTATTTCTCATGCTCTCCGCAGTTCAAGACTGCTTTTTAGAACGGAGACACAAAGCTAAACTAGGTAAAAGCCTCCATAGGTGAACTTGCCGATTAAACATAGGAGCTGAAGGCAGATGTGGCACAATGGTTAATACTGCTACCTCTCAGTGCCAGGGACCCCGGGTTCGATTCCCGACTGGGGTCACTGTATGTGCTGAGTTTGCACGTTCTCCCCTTGTCTGCATAAGTTTTCTCCGGGTGCTCCGTTTTCCTCCCTGAGTCCGAAATACATGCTGGTTAGTGCATTGGCCATACTAAATTCTCCCTCAGTATACCTGAACAGGTGCCGGAGTGTGGTGACTAGGGCAGTTTCATAGTAATTTCATTGCAGTGTTAATGTAAGCCTATTTGTGACATTAATAAATAAACTTCAAACAGATAATCACCGAAATGCATGTAAGGTATGTGCCAACTGCTGTAAATTCAAATAGGTCTCCTTCTTACTAATCACCTGCAACCTTTCCTCATTCCCAGTTTGCAGAGACAGGAGGAATTCACAGTCGGGGTGGCATATTCTACCATGTATACTCGGGAAACCGATGGAAACATTCCTGCTTTTTCTGGCCCACAAGCAGTGCCGGAAAAACACTTCTTAGTTGAATCCAGCTGTTCTTACATCCCTTCAGGTATCAGATTTATTGAGACTGGAAAATCCAGCCAAGAGCTATTAGATCCATACGGCTGCTAAAAATCTGTACAGTCTCATTTTACTATTATAATTCTGAACCTGCACCTTAAGAGCAGGTTGCCTGCCCGAGCTTCAATTCACTCTGGTTAAATCAGAGATCCGCTCATTTACAATGGGTTGGGTTTCCCTATTTTAAGCATTAAACCCACCTGGAATACTCACTGGTCAAATCTAGAGGGTTAATTTCTTTTCCCCATAGTATCACCACTGACAAAGATAACTGAACCAAATGAAACCTGCTCAGTAGCAAGCAGCTGAAAGAGCAAAAGTTGAATATTTACCTGAGAGGCTGGTGACAACACATGCATTCACAATATGGATACCTAGCTTAAGGGAGTTTGAAAATGATAAAATCTGTTGGCTGTTCCATTTCATTTCCCAGATCTCAATGTATTTTGACACCACATCGATTTAGACGGTGCAATTCCTTGTCCCACTGCTATGTGAAAAACACCAAATTAATCTCTGAAAAGCACAGTAGTTTTATACAAGAATCCATAACCTCTGACGTGGTCTCATAAGCAGACATATATTAATTTATACAACTTGTGGTACGTATAATGAAAAAGTCACCATAAGACTGAATAATGTTGCTCCAATCATAAATCATTTTTGGCTTCTTTTTCCTGTCCTGAAAACCTGTTTTTGATGGAAATAAACTGCAATATGGAATTGATTATAAATTAATTAAACGTATTCCACATTATTTTGTTCTATTCCCGAACCATAATTAAAAATAAACTTCACAAAAACACCATCAATCTACATTTTTAAGAATTAAATGAATAAACATTTGGCTAGTTTGTTTTGAAACAAATGTTACCTGATTGATCTTCCTTTGAATAGGTACAAAAAAAAATTAATACATGCAGTGTTGCATCTGTCAATCTGAATAGATTTTGCCCGGAGCAAATAAAAAAACTAAAAGACTGTATATACTGATCATCTGAAACAAGAACAGCTCTGACAAACCTGAAACACCCCACCAATTAAGGAATTTCCCTGTTCACACATTGGAAGTAGGTTTTTACTGACAAAACGCTGAATATCTACACAAAAGTCCAGAAGCTGTTCCGGGCCTTCAGTGAAATAGTTCTGGATGCTTGATAGGATTCTAAGAAACTATGGTGCAAGTGAACACTCGGTCAAGCGTACAAAATGCTTGATACTATATTCCTGTAGACAATTTTCGTTTTGAGATAGACTGTCAGCTGATAGATTTCTTTTCCTGCTTCACATTCCTAACAAAGTGGCCAGAGTGTGTTGTATCTACCTCACTGCCAAAACTCCTCTTTGTCTTCACATATAATGATTAAACCTTATTAAAGCTGATTGATTAACAAGACAACACTGCAGCATACATATTCAAAACATGTTTAAAAAGTATTATTATTCAAATTTATTTGTGGGTGGACGAAACATTTACATGCTAATCTTTTCCCTACCTGACATCAGCTACGAAAACTAAAACGTTTTAGAAGTTGGAGATTAAAATAAAGCTATTTTTCAGGCAAGATTTCGTTTCTCAATGCTGAGTTGTGATTTCCTTTTGTATTTGTTAAAAATTAATTAAAGTAAATCTCAAAATGAAAATTGCCTACAGGAATACAGTAAATGCCTTCCTAACTCAAAAATGGTAATGGGATAGTGTAAATTTGTGAGCGGCGTGGTGGCACAGTTGTTAGCACTGCTGCCTCACACCGCCATGGATCTAAGTTCAATTCCAACCTTGGGTGACTGTGCAAACTCCACACACGCATTCTCCCTGTGTCTGCGTGGGTTTCCTCCCACACTCCAAAGATGTGCGCGTTAGGTGGATTGGCCATGCTAAATTGCCCCTTCGTGTCAGGGGACTAGCAAAGTAAATACATGGGGTTATGGGGATAAGGCCTGGGTGACATTGCTGTCGGTGCAGACTTGATGGGCTAAACGGTCGCCTCTTGCACTGTAGGAATTCCATAATTCTAAATGTCCTGATTTGTGCAGACTCGTTCCATGTACGTACACTTTATATCAACTTCGCCACTTCTCCGCTGACCATTTCCCCGACCGCAGCCATACTATCAATATTAAACATCCCATTCTTGTTTTCAAATCATTCCCCGGCATGGTCCGTCCCTATCTCTTCCACTTCCTCGAGTTCTAGAGCTCTTCAAGCTACCTGCACAATTCCAGTTCTGCCCTTCTGTGCATTTTCATCACTTCCCCATTCGTGGTTGTTCCTTAACTGTCTCAGCCATAAGGCGGGGAATTGAACCCTAACCACCCCTGCCTTACAAAGAACAAAGAACAACCCAGCATGGGAAACAGGCCCTTCGGCCCAACGAGCCCGCACCGCCGCATCACCCTACACCTATTCTACCCTGCGTGTCTACGAATGGAACCCCTAACTTAGCCAGATTCAGGGGAGAATAGTGTCAATTTGGTAAACCAATCAGCCTAAGAGCACATCTTTGGGGTGTGGGAGGAAACCGGAGCGCCCGGAGGAAACCCACACATCCACAGGGAGAATGCACAAACTCCCACAGACACAGGCCCAAGTCCATGTATCTGCACAGCTAGCAGTGCTAGTCACCGAGCTGTTGCGGCGCCCGTCTACCGGTCCAGGATCAAGCACACACACCGACACGAAATACTAGGCCACTCCCGGAACCTCCAAGAGCAGCCCACGCACGACCCACCGTGTACATGCCCCTCGTTTGACAACGAGGTGGACCGACACCTGCGGAATAAAAAGACAAAAACGTTAACTTACAAGTCTGCATTTCCGGTGTCTCCCGAGGTTCTGACCTTATTTAATAGCCCCTACTATAACTCTCCATCCTCGTTTCACTCATGTGTCTGTCTAACTGAACCTTAAACGAGTCCAACGTTCCTGCCTCCACCACCCTACTCGGTAGCGCATTCCAGACCCCCACAACTCTCTGCGTAAAGAACCTTCCTCTCACATCCAAATTATACCTCTCCCCCCTCACCCTTAAATCATGACCTCTCATATTTGTACCCAGTCTAGGGAGCAGTCTCTCACTATTGACTCTATCTATTCCCTTCAGTATCTTATATACCTCTATCATGTCCCCCCTCAACCTCCGTCTTTCCAAGGAGAAAAGTCCCAGTTTCTCCAACCTTTCCTCGTACCCCAGCCCCTCCACGCCAGGCAACATCCTGGTAAACCTCCTCTGAACCCTCTCCAGAGCCTCCACGTCCTTCCGGTAGTAAGGTGACCAGAACTGGACGCAGTACTCCAAATGCGGTCTAACCAACGTTCTATACAACTGAAGCATTAGACGGCAGCTTTTATACTCTATACCCCTACCTATAAAGGCTAGCATTCCATAAGCCTTCCTAACAACCTTCTCCACTTGTGTCGCAACCTTCATGGATTTGTGAACCTGCACTCCCAGGTCCCTCTGTATGTCTATACTCCTAATCGGTCTACCTTTTATCACATAGCTCCTCTCTGCATTATTCCTTCCAAAATGCATCACCTCGCATTTGTCAGGATTAAATTCCATCTGCCACCTATCTGCCCAATGCACCAACCTATCTATATCCTGTTGTATCACCTGACATTCCACTTCAGTACCCGCCAACCCTGCCATCTTGGTGTCATCTGCAAACTTGCTGAACACACCACCTACGCTCTCTTCCAAGTCATTTATGTAGACTACAAAGAGGAGAGGTCCCAGTACTGAGCCCTGCGGCAAACCACTGGTCACTGGCCTCCAGCCCGAAAAGGTCCCCTCCACAACTACCCTCTGTCTCCTATTGCCCAGCCAGTTCTCAATCCACCTAGCTACCTGACCTCGTATCCCATGCGCCTTAACCTTTTCTACCAGCCTACCATGAGGGACTTTGTCAAACGCCTTACTGAAATCCATATAGACGACATCAACGGCTCTCCCATCGTCAACCGTTTTTGTCACCTCCTCAAAGAATTCCACCAGATTCGTAAGGCAAGACCGCCCTCTAACAAAGCCATGTTGCGTATCCCTAATCAGATCGCAACGCTCCAAATGCTCATACATCCTACCCCTAAGTATTTTTTCCATTAATTTCCCTACCACCGATGTCAAACTCACCGGTCTATAATTTCCAGGGTTGTCCCTACTACCTTTTTTAAACAGTGGTACCACATTTGCTACCCTCCAGTCTTCTGGGACCTCACCTGTGTCCAAAGAAGAGACAAAGATTTGCACCAGAGGCCCAGCAATTTCATCTTTCACCTCCCTAAGCAGCCTGGGATAAATACCATCAGGCCCCGGAGCTTTATCCGTCCTTACGCTACCTAAAAGCCCTAACACTTCCTCCCTCGTAATAGATATTTCCTGCAACTGATCCTCAGCTCCCTCCAAGAGACCGCACGATTCCGAACCCCTCTCCTTCGTGAATACCGACGCAAAGTATTCATTCAGGATCTCCCCCATTCCCTCCGACTCAATACATAACTCCCCACTTTTGTCCCTGAGAGGACCAATTTTCCCTCTAACTACTCTCTTGCTCCTAATATAGGAATAAAATGCCTTTGGATTTTCCTTAATCCTACCAGCCAAAGCCATTTCATGCCCTCTCTTCGCCCTTCTAATTCCCCTTTTTAGCTCCCTCCTACTCTCTCTATATTCCTCCAGCGCACTCTCCGTACCCAGTCGTTTCGACCTAACATACGCCTCCCTCTTCTTCCTGACCGAGTCTTCAATACCCCCTGTAGTCCACGGCTCTCTAATCCTACCTTTCCCATCCTTCCGCTTAACCGGAACATACCTCCCCTGCAACAATTTCATTTTGCCCTTAAAAGCCTCCCACTTGCCAACCGTGGACTTTCCAGCTAACAGTCCCTCCCAATCAGTGTCCTGCAGCTCCCTCCTAATCCTGCTATAGCTCGCCTTTCCCCAGTTCAGCACACTCCAGTTCGGCCGACACTCATTCCTTTCCATTTTTATCCTAAAGTAGACGGACTTGTGGTCACTGTTAGCCACATGTTCGCCTACCTCTACCTCAACCACCTGCCCCGGCTCATTACCCAACACTAAATCCAGTATAGCCCCTCCCCTAGTCAGGCTGGTTACATACTGCTCTAGGGACCCTTCCAACACACATTTCACAAACTCCTCTCCCTCCGTACCCCCAGCTCTAGGCCCCCTCCAATTCACTCCAGGTAGATTAAAGTCACCCACTACAACCACCCTATTCTTCCCACACCTATCCAAAATGCCCCTGCAAATGCCTTCCTCCACTGACCTCGGGCTGTTGGGTGGCCTATAGTACACCCCTAGCAACGTAATCTCTCCCTTTTTATTTCTCAACTCCACCCACAGTGACTCAATCCCTATCTCTTCCATCTTGTCCTCCCTCTGCACTACTGTGATGTTCTCCTTTACTAACAGTGCCACCCCTCCACCTCTCTTCAACCCTCCTCTGTCACACCTAAAACACTTGTACCCAGGAACATTCAGCTGCCAGTCCTGCCCTTCCCGTAACCACGTCTCCGTTACAGCCACCACATCTAACTGCCTCACAAACTTAATTTCTACTCCTCCCTCCACTTTTAAAGCATTTCTTAAATCTCGCTTCTTTGACCAAGCTTTTGGCCATCTTATGTCTTGATGTCTTATTTTGTTTTATAAGACTTTACAAAGCACTGTGCAATGTTTCATTACCTAAAGAGTGATATATAAACAGAAGTTCTTGTTAAACTAATTCTTTTTTCTTTTTACTGATTATCTATTAAGCTTATTACAATACTTTAGCAGTAGCTGAATTACTGCCTTCAAGTTTAAATCACTTTGATGATCATTTGGTGTTCATTAAATTGAAACAGCAATGTATTTTTGACTAAAATATGCAGCTTTAGTATTTTTAGTAGCTTTGTTAATTTCAAACTATTTGGAAATCATGGGCCAGATTTGGAGTTGGGCCAGTGCTGGGCGCCTTTAAAAATACGGAAAAGGACCCGGATACAAAAGTCTGTCCCCCATTCCCAGCAGATTCCATTTTTGTCGGCAGGGCAATGGGGACAGATGTGAATCACACAAACGGGAAAGCAAAGTTCAGCAGGGCCATTTGAAATTAGTGCTAAGTTTAAACAGGCGCCATTTTTTCATTCCAAAAACCTTAACCCAAAGTGTTAACCCATTCTCTCATCATGCCTGTGGTGGTGGCCAGGAGTGGAGAATCCACCAGGAGCAAAAAAGTTGAAAATTGAATCAAAAATTATTTGCAATCCTCCAAACAGTAGAGTAATGGCAGATCCATTCTCTTGATGCCTTGTTGTGTGAACACCATTTGCATTCATTTGCATCTTATAAATTCTCATCAAAATGTTCCCATGCCTTCCAATATTGCATCATACCAGTGAGAAATCATGATGGCGTCATGATGACTAACAGTGACATGCACATTGACCTCAGTTTGTCTGAGAATTCAAGGGGAGAGCAAAACACATAGTTTACTGGCCATGATACAGTGCTGCTTCTGTTGAGCTGAACACCCGCTCCATGATATTGTTTCTGAACTTATTCCAACAGCTTGTAGTTTGACTGTGGGTAGAGTGCAAGGTGAGGTTGTGGTGGGGGAGGAGGGGGGGGCTAGGAGGAGGCTGGCAAAGGTAAGAGGGGATTGTGAATGAAGGGCTATGCAAGAGCTGGCAAGTTGGTGGGGTGGATGTACAATCATGGGCAAGGGTACAAGGAAGTGAATGATGGTAACAAACGGTAGAACACAAAGGGATCACTGAGGGGAAGGTAGTTGGAACCTGACAATATGAAATACTCACAAACATCAGGGGGGCAAAGCGAATATTATTGACTGGAAGAGGATGCATGTCGACTTCAGATGAGGTGGATAGATGTTCATACAGTGCATGCATGCCTCAAGGGTGATAGGCTCAGGGAGAGGGTGGGAATGTCCACCTCCACAATGATAGGACCCAGAATGCCTGCAAGTATGGTTGCTAGGGGATAAGGGCTAAACAGTGGTTGATAACCGCAGTGCATTGCCACAGAGAGATACAACACTGCTCCTTGCTCCACAAGCTCCCTCATTGAGCAGACCATAGGATTTCTGAAGACATGTTTCAGATGCCTGGACTGCTCATGTGGCTCTGTACAATTCATGCCAGAAAAGGATTCCTTCATGGTCGCAGTTTGCTGTGCCCGTCAAAAACTGGCTATGCAAAGAGATGGGCCCTTCTCAGAAGACCCAGAGGATGGAGTGTGAGCAACATGACAGATGGGTTGGTGGTGATGTGAAAGTGTCCAAGAAAGAATGGTGTTGATGTGTATCCCCTGTTAACAGATGCATGAAATCCATGAAGAGAGGCATGGGGCACATTGTTTAGCACTGCTGCCTCACAGCGCCAGGGACCCAGATTTGATTCCCACTGTGGGTCACTGTCTGTGTGGGGTTTGCACGTTCTCCCCATGTCTGTGTGGGTTCCCTCCAGGTGCTTCAGTTACCTCCCACAGTCCAAATATATGCGAGTTACATGCATTGACCATGCTAAATTGAGCCTAGTTTTGGGGGGACTAGCAAGTTAAATGTGCGGGATTACAGAGCTAAGGTGGGATTGTTGTCGGTGCAGGTTCAATGGGCCAAATGGCTTGCTGCTGTACTGTAGGTATTCTATGAGAGTTGCCACTGGAGTCCATGATACCATGCTGAGAGCAGACGGAACAAAGAGAAGACTTACCCTGGCAGAGCAGAGGAGATCATTTACCCACTTCCTGCACTACGTGATGCTTCTGGTGTGGTTGAAAGCCACACTGGCCTCCTGGGCAATGACTTCCCAGCTGGAGATGTTGGTGTTCTTCTTGGAGCCATCCCTTGGGAGCCTGGTCTCCTTGAATTAAATCCACAAGGGCAAGGTGGTTGAACTAGAGTGCAGACATCTGCGGCTCTGAGTCTTCAGCCTCTGATTTGTGAAGACAAGTGTGCTGGGAAGAGGGTGATGTGAGTGTGCTGGAGTGAGGGTGATGTGAGTGTGCTGGACTGAGGGTGATGTGAGTGTGCTGGAGTGAGGGTGATGTGAGTGTGCTGGGGAGAGGGTGATGTGAGTGTGCTGGAGTGAGGGTGATGTGAGTGTGCTGGAGTGAGGGTGATGTGAGTGTGCTGGGGAGAGGGTGATGTGAGTGTGCTGGAGTGAGGGTGATGTGAGTTTGCTGGAGTGAGGGTGATGTGAGTGTGCTGGAGTGAGGTTGATGTGAGTGTGCTGGAGTGAGGGTGATGTGAGTGTGCTGGGGAGAGGGTGATGTGAGTGTGCTGGAGTGAGGGTGATGTGAGTGTGCTGGAGTAAGGGTGATGTGAGTGGGCTGGAGTGAGGGTGATGTGAGTGTGCTGGAGTGAGGGTGATGGGAGTGTGCTGGGGAGAGGGTGATGTGAGTGTGCTGGGGAGAGGGTGATGTGAGTGGGCTGGAGTGAGGGTGATGTGAGTGTGCTGGGGAGAGGGTGATGTGAGTGTGCTGGAGTGAGGGTGATGTGAGTGTGCTGGAGTGAGGGTGATGTGAGTGTGCTGGAGTGAGGGTGATGTGAGTGTGCTGGAGTGAGGGTGATGTGAGTGTGCTGGAGTGAGGGTGATGTGAGTGTGCTGGAGTGAGGGTGATGTGAGTGTGCTGGAGTGAGGGTGATGTGAGTGTGCTGGAGTGAGGGTGATGTGAGCGTGCTGGGGAGAGGGTGAAGTGAGTGGGCTGGAGTGAGGGTGATGTGAGTGTGCTGGAGTGAGGGTGATGTGAGTGTGCTGGAGTGAGGGTGATGTGAGTGTGCTGGGGAGAGGGTGATGTGAGTGTGCTGGAGTGAGGGTGATGTGAGTGTGCTGGAGTGAGGGTGATGTGAGTGTGCTGGAGTGAGGGTGATGTGAGTGTGCTGGAGTGAGGGTAATGTGAGTATGCTGGAGTGAGGGTGATGTGAGTGTGCTGGAGTGAGGGTGATGTGAGTGTGCTGGAGTGAGGGTGATGTGAGTGTGCTGGAGTGAGTGTGATGTGAGTGTGCTGGGGAGAGGGTGATGTGAGTGTGCTGGAGTGAGGGTGATGTGAGTGTGCTGGAGTGAGGGTGATGTGAGTGTGCTGGAGTGAGGGTGATGTGAGTGGGCTGGAGTGAGGGTGATGTGAGTGTGCTGGAGTGAGGGTGATGTGAGTGTGCTGGAGTGAGGGTGATGTGAGTGTGCTGGGGAGAGGATGATGTGAGTGTGCTGGAGTGAGGGTGATGTGAGTGTGCTGGAGTGAGGGTGATGTGAGTGTGCTGGAGTGAGGGTGATGTGAGTGTGCTGGAGTGAGGGTGATGTGAGTGTGCTGGAGTGAGGGTGATGTGAGTGTGCTGGGGAGAGGGTGATGTGAGTGGGCTGGAGTGAGGGTGATGTGAGTGTGCTGGAGTGAGGGTGATGTGAGTGTGCTGGAGTGAGGGTGATGTGAGTGTGCTGGAGTGAGGGTGATGTGAGTGTGCTGGAGTGAGGGTGATGTGAGTGTGCTGGAGTGAGGGTGATGTGAGTGTGCTGGAGTGAGGGTGATGTGAGTGTGCTGGAGTGAGGGTGATGTGAGTGTGCTGGAGTGAGGGTGATGTGAGTGTGCTGGAGTGAGGGTGATGTGAGTGTGCTGGAGTGAGGGTGATGTGAGCGTGCTGGGGAGAGGGTGATGTGAGTGGGCTGGAGTGAGGGTGATGTGAGTGTGCTGGAGTGAGGGTGATGTGAGTGTGCTGGAGTGAGGGTGATGTGAGTGTGCTGGGGAGAGGGTGATGTGAGTGTGCTGGAGTGAGGGTGATGTGAGTGTGCTGGAGTGAGGGTGATGTGAGTGTGCTGGAGTGAGGGTGATGTGAGTGTGCTGGAGTGAGGGTAATGTGAGTATGCTGGAGTGAGGGTGATGTGAGTGTGCTGGAGTGAGGGTGATGTGAGTGTGCTGGAGTGAGGGTGATGTGAGTGTGCTGGAGTGAGGGTGATGTGAGTGTGCTGGAGTGAGGGTGATGTGAGTGTGCTGGAGTGAGGGTGATGTGAGTGTGCTGGAGTGAGGGTGATGTGAGTGTGCTGGAGTGAGGGTGATGTGAGTGTGCTGGAGTGAGGGTGATGTGAGTGTGCTGGGGAGAGGGTGATGTGAGTGTGCTGGAGTGAGGGTGATGTGAGTATGCTGGAGTGAGGGTGATGTGAGTGTCCTGGAGTGAGGGTGATGTGAGTGTGCTGGAGTGAGGGTGATGTGAGTATGCTGGGGAGAGGGTGATGTGAGTGTGCTGGAGTGAGGGTGATGTGAGTGTGCTGGGGAGAGGGTGATGTGAGTGTGCTGGAGTGAGGGTGATGTGAGTGTGCTGGGGAGAGGGTGATGTGAGTGTGCTGGGGAGAGGGTGATGTGAGTGTGCTGGAGTGAGGGTGATGTGAGTGTGCTGGAGTGAGGGTGATGTGAGTGTGCTGGAGTGAGGGTGATGTGAGTGTGCTGGAGTGAGGGTGATGTGAGTGTGCTGGGGAGAGGGTGATGTGAGTGTGCTGGAGTGAGGGTGATGTGAGTGTGCTGGAGTGAGGGTGATGTGAGTGTGCTGGGGAGTGAGGGTGATGTGAGTGTGCTGGAGTGAGGGTGATGTGAGTGTGCTGGGGAGTGAGGGTGATGTGAGTGTGATGGGGAGAGGGTGATGTGAGTGTGCTGGAGTGAGGGTGATGTGAGTGTGCTGGAGTGAGGGTGATGTGAGTGTGCTGGGGAGTGAGGGTGATGTGAGCATGCTTGGGAGTGAGGGTGATGTGAGTGTGCTGGAGTGAGTGTGATGTGAGTGTGCTGGAGTGAGGGTGATGTGAGTGTGCTGGAGTGAGGGTGATGTGAGTGTGCTGGAGTGAGGGTGATGTGAGTGTGCTGGAGTGAGGGTGATGTGAGCATGCTGGGGAGAGGGTGATGTGAGTGTCCTGGAGTGAGGGTGATGTGAGTGTGCTGGAGTGAGGGTGATGTGAGTGTGCTGGAGTGAGGGTGATGTGAGTGTCCTGGAGTGAGGGTGATGTGAGTGTGCTGGAGTGAGGGTGATGTGAGTATGCTGGGGAGAGGGTGATGTGAGTGTGCTGGAGTGAGGGTGATGTGAGTATGCTGGGGAGTGAGGGTGATGTGAGTGTGCTGGAGTGAGTCTGATGTGAGTGTGCTGGAGTGAGGGTGATGTGAGTATGCTGGGGAGTGAGGGTGATGTGAGTGTGCTGGAGTGAGGGTGATGTGAGTGTGCTGGAGTGAGGGTGATGTGAGTGTGCTGGAGTGAGTCTGATGTGAGTGTGCTGGAGTGAGGGTGATGTGAGTATGCTGGGGAGTGAGGGTGATGTGAGTGTGCTGGAGTGAGTCTGATGTGAGTGTGCTGGAGTGAGGGTGATGTGAGTATGCTGGGGAGTGAGGGTGATGTGAGTGTGCTGGAGTGAGTCTGATGTGAGTGTGCTGGAGTGAGGGTGATGTGAGTTTGCTGGATTGGCAGTTACATATGGAGCTCAGGCTTTCAAACATACTGGCTGAGGTGGTCGCATGAATCCATTCCCAACCCTCCAGGTGATTTGGAGTGAGCCTTTCTTGTCCATAATTAATAAGGCTCCAAGCACAGGACCAGGAGTGAATTCCGGGCCAGTGGGAACATGCCACTGGAGCTGCCAGTCACTGCACTTAGGATAAAAAATGGAAAATCCCATTCCCTGACGTCAGCGTTCCACCTGATGTGAACACATATCTGTGAAGTGATCAGCAGAGTGTGAGTCTGAGCCCAACCCAGATATATCGCCTACTGAGGAGTGTGTCTCTGGACTGCTGGAGGGTGCAGGCGAATGCTGTAACGACTCTACAGGTATGAAGAAATCCTCAATCTTATTGGAGCTGCCCTGGGGGCTGGTGCTTGTTTTTGGAGTAGAAGCAGGCTTTTCCCCTCTTCCTACTGGCACCTGGAATGGAGAGGATAGAGAATGAGTGACGCTGGTTCTTACATTGCTCACTGTATCACTCTCTGGTTCCGGTTTCCAGAGGTTAAGAATTCTGTCTTGCTGAATGCTTGGGGGAAGCGACCTTACCCTCAGCACAGGTACAGTCACAATCCTTTCTCTGCCAGCTCAGCTGTTCAAATTGTTTAAGGAGCTGATCTCGGCATGACCTCTCTTATTTTCCCCTCTCTTACCTGTTGTACACTGTTTTCTAAGGATAGGCAGACGCACTGTGAGCATTTCTCATGTCGGTGCTGGTTGCATGCTGCTAAATCTGTGGCTAATGTGTGACTTCCTGACTCTCCAAAGCCTGCCCGAACATGCACAAGCAATTTGAGCCAATGCTGCCCACTTGTCGGGATGAGTGTGATACCAAGAGCACATAGGAAGCTGGGACAAAGCATGCCACTTAATTGACATCCCATTCAGCACGTTTAACATTCAGTCCCTCCAGCACTGACCCTTAGTGGTAGTTGTATGAAAGATGCGCTGCTGTTAGTCTGTGAGGCTGTAATGACAAACCCTTCCAGTCCCACAAGCTCTAGTAGCTAGAAGAATAAGGACAACAGAGGCATGGGATCAGCAACATCAGTAAGTTTTCCTCTACTCCAACTCCTTTGCTGCACCACCCCCCCCACCCCACTCCAGAACATTGGCCATGCCTTCAGTGTGGTTGGGTCAGCAATTTACCAACAGGCCACATGGACTGCAGTGAGACAATGAGACAGACCTCCTAGCAACTTCTGAAGAGTTTTTAGGGATGGGCAGCACGATGCTGACTTTGCCATTGATGCCCAGATCCCATGTAAGATTCAGACCAATGATGAGATAAATGTACAGAGTTGAACGTTCACTTATCCTGGTCACGTGGATTAAGTCATTCATTCATTTCCTGCATGGCAGGGCGCTCCTCCCCTGTATCCCTCTGGCACTGATCACCAGTGTCACCTCCTCTCTGGCTAGTGAGTTGGGTGGTTCTCCTGTTCTCATCCCTGGGAAAGAGGATGTCCCTCCTGTCCTCCCTCGCTTCAAGGTGAATCTCCAGGGAGGCATCGCTGAAGCCTTATGACACTTCCCGGAATCCATGGTCAGTAGTTTAACTGCATTCCAATGAGATCCATGGTTTAACTAATGTCCTCAGATCTTGTTGCTTAAATTAGTCTGGTGACTTCCTGCAACAGAATTCAGAAAGAACAAAATACTGCAGATGCTGGAATCTGAAACAAAAACAAAAACTGCTGGAAAATCTCAGCAGGTCTGACAGCGTCTATGGGGAGAGAATAGAGACAATGTTTCGAGTCTAGATGACCCTTGATCAAAGCTGAGAGCAAAGAAAATCAGCAGAGATTTATACTTGAGGATGGTGGGCAGTGGTGGAATGGGACAAAGGGAATGTAAATGAGGGCATAAAAAGCTGAGAAGATGCTAAAAAGTGTAGACAAATGGAAATTCTGTCAGAGAGAAGAGCAGTACTTCTTCAGAGAAGGCATTCCTGGAAGACAAGTGGCAGTGATTTAAACTACTAAGATAAAAGCAAACATCCTGTCTGGCAGTAATTTGCTACAAGAGGAATATGTTTGCTCTGCAATGGGGCAACACATGGAGCATCCATTTGACAAAGACCTTCAGGAGGATAATGAAGAGGATATGGGTGAGATAGAACTGAGTGCAGAGGAAGCAAGAAAGCTGTAGCAGTTTCTTGCCTGCAGCAACTTGGCAGGAGCTCAATGAGCAACGCTTCAGCTGAGCAATTCCTGCTCCCCGCACTGACAATCATGTCTGACACTTCTCCCTGAATCCGCCCAAATACCAGAATTGATATTCATGTCAACTAACATTGCAGGTCAACAGATGCTTCAGGAATATTCTTCGCACACAAGGATTTAGGAAGGATTATAACTATCTTGACTGATGATAATTCCTAACACTAATTATCACCCTGGTGAGAAGTGCTGGTGCCTGTTTTGCCTAGGCTAATTGTCCTGTAAATGCTCATCCCCCACAGGCAGCAACTTTGGAGGGGAAAAACTCTACTTAGGAAGGCATATGATCAACCACTGGTATAGCACCTTTAATATAGAAAAAAAATCCCAAGCTGCTTTAGTGGGGCTTAAAACAGGAAACAGATTCAAAAGGCATTTTGCAGAGGGATCTGGGTGTCCTTTTGCATGAGTCCCAGAAAGTGGGTACATAGGTGCCAAATGCTATAGGGAAGGCAATTGAAATTTTGACATTTATTGCAAAGGGTATGGAACATAAAAGTAGAGAAGTGTTGTTACAGTTGTACAAGGCATTGCTGAGACCACACTTGGAGTATTGTGTTCAGTTTTGGTCACCATCTTTGAGGAAGGATGTGGTGGCATTGGAGACAGTTCAAAAGTGGTTCACTAGATTGATTCGAGGTTTGAAGGGGCTGTTGTAAGCGGAGCCGTTGAGTAGCTTGGGCTTATACTTGCTGGAGTACAGAAGAATGAGGGGGGATTTGATCGCGATATATAAAATACTCAACAAGATTGATAAAGTAAATCTTCCCCCATCTAGAATAGTCTAGGACCAGAGGTCACAGTTGTGGAGTAAGAAGGGGGTTGTTTAAGACAGAGAAAAGGAGAAGCTACTTCTCACAGAGGGTTGTGAATCAACGGAACTCACTGCCCCAGAGTGCAGTGGATGCAGAATTAATCAATAGGTTCAAGAAAGAGATGGATAAATATTTGATCAAAAGCAGGATACAGGGCTATGGGAAAACGGCAGGGAAGTGGAGTTAGGATGAGATGGACATCAGCCATGATCATATAGAATGATGGAGCAGGCTCGAATGACTGCATTGCCTACTCTCGCTCCTAATTCCTATGTTCCTTTTGAAAATAGATGCCAAGCCAAAGAAAGGATAGTCATAGAAGTAGATTTATGGAAGATCTTAAAGTGGGAGGACCTTTCAGAAAGTATATCCCAAATCATAACAATTCACCATATCTCAAAGGGTGATGGCAGCTAATTCAATAGTAATCTTCAAATGGGAATGGAGAGGGAAGGATTTTACAGGGTAAAGGAGAAAGACTAAGAGAGTGGGATTAATTAGATGGCTGGACAGAAGAGCTGTGATGGATTGAATGATCTCTTGTACTGTATCATTCCATGACAACATCCAATGATCGTAACTATTATAATAAAGAACTAAATAATGAAAGGCCTGGATAGATTGAATGTGAAGAAGATGTTTCCATTGGTAGGAGAGACTAAGATCCGAGGACACAGCCTCAGAGTAAAAGGATGGCCCTTTGGAGCAGAAATGAGGAGGAATTTCTTCAGCAGAGGGTGTTGAATCTATGGAATTCATTGCCACAGAAGGCTGTGGAGGCCAGGTCATTGAGTGTATTTAAGACAGGGAGAGATAGGTTCTTGATTGATAAGGGGATCAAAGGTTATGGGCAAAAGGCAGGAGAATGGGGTTGAGAAACTTATCAGCCATGATTGAATGGTGGAGCTGTCTCAAAGGGCCAAATGGCCTAATTCTGTTCCTATATCTTTAGGTCTTATAGTCTAAATAATCTCCAAATATACTTTTTTTCTCAGCTTATAAGAGCATCTTGGTTCTACACGAGCACGGAAAGATTATTAAAGTAATCCGACGTGTCATCTGTAACACGTGGAATGAAATGGTTTGGCTGTGAGGCTAGGATTTATATGGAAAGCTTATGAAGGGGATTGTTTGACTTGAGGAAGAAGAATCATCATTACAAGCCTGTAATGTCATAATTAAGGTTATAGATGTGATCCTGGAAAGTTCTCGTTAAAACACAAGACTATTTTGTCTAACCACATATCACCATGACAACAAGGACTGAAAATGAGAACAACGGCCTAGATTTTCTTCCATCTGGAGTCAGCGGGTGAAGATCTAGCCCTCACACATTTAACCAACAGCACCTTTTATGTGTGTGTTTTGTGCGACTGTCCAAGAGAAAAAAACATGATAGGGAACAAATGTTTAAGATTAATGGATTTACCAAAAGTGCAATTCTTCATGAAAAAATGTTGAAGGACAGGAAATCAAAAACTAAAAACTAGTCCACTCTACTGATCATGTCTACTAAAATTAGTGTATTTAGAATGACGAACATACATGTACAAATAATCTGCAGCATCTATGTACAAATGACATGTTTAAAGTTTATTTATTCATGCCACAAGTAGGCTTACATCAAATCTGCAATAAAGTTACTGTGAAAATCTCCTAGTCACCATAGTCTGGCACCCGTTCGGGTACACTGAGGGAGAATTTAGCATGGCCAAGGCACCTAACCAGCATATCTTTCAAACTAAGAGGAAACTGGAGCACCCAGAGGAAATCCATGTCGACACGGGAAGAACGTGGAGCATCCACACAGACAGTGATCCAAGTCGGGAATCGAACCCAGGTCCCTGGCACTGTGAGGCTACAATGCTAACCATTGTGCCAAAATGCTGCCCCATAATCTTAAGTGCAATTATTAAAGTAAAACAGAGCAGGAAATGCAATATTCTCCACCAGATAGAATATTTTAAAATTCATTCATTGGATGTGGCTGTTGCTGGCTAGATCACCATTTGTTGCCCATTCTTAATTGTCCTTGAGAAAGTGGTGGTAAGCTATAGGTACACCCAGAGTGCTGTTAGAGAGGGGCTTCCAGGATTTTGACCCAGCCAAGGAAACATAGAAACCTAGAAGACAGGAGCAGGAGGAGGCCATTTGGCCCTTCGAGCCTGCTCCGCCATTCATTATGACCAAGGCTGATCACCCAACTCAATAGCCTAATCCTACTTTCTCCCCATAACATTTGATGCCATTTGTCCCAAGTGCTATATCCAGCCATCTCTTGAACACATTCAATGTTTTGGCATCAACTACTTTCTGAATGAATTCCACAGGCTCACCACACTTTGGGTGAAGAAATATCTCCTCACCTTCATCCTAAATAGTCTACCCTGAATCCTCAAACTGTGACCCCTGGTTCTGGACTCCCCCACCATTGGGAACATCCTCCCTGCACCTACCCTGTCTAGTCCTGTTAGAATTTTATAAGGAACAGCGATATATTTTCGAGTCAGGATGGTGGGTAACTTGGAGATGAACTTGCATGCGCAGGCGTGATGGTCACTCCTATCATGGACAGATGAATCTGCGACAGGTAGATTGATGAGGATAAGATCAGGTGGGTTTTTATTTAACAATGCCATGAACTGTTTTACAGGCAATTGCTTTTGGGATTATGGATATTATTGTTTGATAAGGAAACGCAGTAGCTAAATTATACAGAGTCATGAGATGAATAATCAAACTGTTGGTCAGGACATCAATGAACTTCCTGTTCATCAAAAAAGTGCAAAGAGATTTATTTTCACAAATAACTGATGCCCCAGTTTAACATTTCAACTGAAAAGTAATTCAGCACTTTCTCAGAACTGCACTGATGTGTCAAGCTAGATTATGCGTTCAGCTGGTGCACTGGGGACTGAAATTAAAATTTTCTCACTCAGGAGTGTTACCCACAAGCTAGGCTGACATGTTCCAGAATGGTCCCTGCTCTGATGCGTGCTTCGTTGGGTCTTGTTTTCTGCAGCAGTACAAGGGCGCTTCAGTGGCAGACGGAGCAATATCCGCTGTACGTTTTGTCCTTCAGAAATCATCCTCCTACTTAGTCATGTTCACTAAAGGGAAAAGAGACGGGAATCGAACCCAGGTCCCTGGCACTGTGAGGCCACAATGCTAACCATTGTGCCACCATGCTGCCCCATAATCTTAAGTGCAATTATTAAAGTAAAACAGAGCAGGAAATGCTCTGCTGCCTAAATGAAGATGCTAGAACCAAGCATTGGTATGCACAGCCTGTAGGCTGTGGTCACGAATATCCAGCAATAGATGCAAACCCTGGATTGCCCCTGGACATTCGCTGCAGACCTTACTGTAAATTACAGAGGTGTAACCCTGGGGATCCGTTCAAGCACTAAGCCTGCCAAAGTATTTAGGCAACTTTGATGTTGAGCAGAGCAATTTTAATATTGTTTTATTTTCTTGGACTGGGGATATTCAACACCTATTAAGATAAATCAGCCAGGGTCCGTGACATTGCAAATCGTACCTAACTCTTGGGAAAAGCATGTTTGATTAGTTGACTGGATTTTCTTAGTTCATATTTTCTTTTGCTCCTGTGTCATTTCGTTTTAATAGCTAGTTCAGATCCAGGGTTTGACAGACAGTTCCAATTAGACTGAATTGAATATTCAAACCCAGGTCAGCATTTTAATTTCCATTTCAAATGTTCGCAATGTATCAGCAAAATTATATGTTTCAGAATGATGTTCTTGGAACATGGGAATACCAATGCTTGCCTCAAAATATTAAGAAAGAATAAAATATTAGAATTGTACTTGTATTAAAAACCCCTATTCATTGAATCTAAGACCAGATTTATGATGTAGCTTAGCTCCTTCACATTTTGAGGCAAATTAGAAAGCCTTTGTTGAAAATGACATGAACACATTTATATACCTACAGGGGACAAAGTGTTATTTCATTACTGAATGTTTTCTCCAAGAATATCTATATATTTAACTGGCTGTGAAGGAGCGCTAGCTAAGGTCAACAGTATTTGCACAATATTCCCACTAGTACTTAAGACTCAGGTTTTAAGTAAATATAGAGAACAAAACTAATTTTGTGCCATAAAACCTAATGTTCTAACTTATATGTGGAATTCAATAAATTGAAAGCAACACTTTAAGTTTGATAGTAACATTCAATAGCGAGCATAGTTCACTTAATCTGCAGAACAGCGGGTTCCAAATGATCTGCGCATACATTTATTTAATAATGGGTTATGTGATATTAAATTAAAACATTGGGCGGAATTTTCCGATATATTTTCAAAGTGTTAGGTCCCGGTGTAAAAACCGGAGAGAATCTTGTTGGCATCGTCAATGGGAAAAGTTACTGTATATTCATCCTCTGTAACAAAATGTTTTTTTTCGTGTGATTCATGCCGCGTCTTGCCTCAGCGTGTTCCAGGAAAACTTAATCTCTGCAATCAGGGGAGCGCTCCTTTTAAACACCTCCCCAGCACTTGTTCCAAGTCAATTCAGGAAGAGTGGCTGCCAGGAGGACAGTGCCACATTTCATGGAGAGAGCTCTCACCAAGCTTCTGGAGGGTGTCGGGGAAAGGCATGACATCCTTTAGCCGTGGTCAGCGGGATGTCCGGCAAGCAAGGTCATCAACCCTGCCTGGGAGGCAGTGGCTTCAACAGTGAGTGCCTTAAGAGATCGAGGCTACAGTGCTGAAAGAAGGTGAATGATTTTCCGCAAGCAGCCAGTGTAAGTCTGCTTGTTCATCTCCCCTGTCGCACCCCTTAACACACCCATCACACCTCCGCGGTCATCTTATTCCCAACCCCTGAGATTTAGAATCATAAACATCCCTTCAGTCCAGAAGGAGGCCATTCAGCTCATTGAGTCTGTACCAACCACAATCCCACCCAGGCCCTATTCCCCTAACCCCACGCATTTACCCTGCTAATCCCCCTGATGCTAGGGTCAACTTAGCATGGCCAATCAATCTAACCTGTATATCTTTGGACTGTGGAAGGAAACTGGAGCACCCAGAGAAAACCCACACCACATGGGGAGAAAGTGCAAACTCCACACAGACAAGTCATCTAAGGCCAGAATTGAACCTGGGATCCTGACGCTGTGAAGCAGCAGTGCTAACCACTGTGCCACCCATTTACATTTCTCACTATAGCTGCCATAATTAGCTCCCAAACTATTTCATGTCCAATGCCCAAAAACAACAAAGCAGCTATTGGAAAGTGGTAGAGAATTGGGTCATCAACAGGCTCAATAGCTTGTCAATTAGTAATTCAGAATGACAGGCAGGTTTCCAATTTCCACACTCGCTCACCTCCCATAATTTCGGAGACTGGCTTGATGACATTGCATTGCAAAACCAATGTCATTACCCCCATTTTACATTTGTATTTCAGGGCGGCCTACCTCATTTACCCATAAAGTAAGCTGATGATTTTTTTGCAGCCTGCCCTTTTAAGGTGCAGTTACTGTAATTATTTCAACAAGGCCCAAGAGGTTAGTCTTTTGGAGAATGAGCTCTCTGATTGAGGTCATTATTGGCTGCCCAATCAGAAAGCTTCATCTGTATATAAATATGGGTGTGTCAAGTCCACTGCCACTCTGGATTCTGACTTTGTACCAGAATTACTTGAGTGACATGGAATTTGTAAATAAAGAGAATCTGATGAAGAGATACTGGCCTCTGAGGTGTCATTTATGGCACCATGGTGGCTCAGTGTTAATACTGCTGCCTCACAGCACCAGGGACCCGGCTTGGGTCACTGTCTACGTGAAGCTTGTACATTCCCCATGCGTATGCCTGGGTTTCCTCTGGTTGCTCCGGTTTCCTCCTATAGTCCAAAGATGTGCAGGTTAGGTGGATTGGCCATGCTAAATTGACTCTTAGTGTAAGGAGGACCAACCAGGGTATATACTTGGGGTTATGGGGACTGGACTTGGGTGGGATTGTGGTCAGTGCAGACTCGATGGGCCAAATGGCCTCCTCCTGCACTGTAGAATTCTATGATTTTTAGTTAAGTTATTAGTTAAATGGAGTGGCAGGAGTGGTCAAATTTACACAGGAGATAAAAAATTGTCCCATTCTCTAATGGATTTCATTTGAGCGCACTGAGGAGTCAATTGCAGACCTGACTCATGTTATGTTGCTGTGTTTATATTGGTCTTATATTGACAAAGTTTAATTTATTAGGCTTGCATTAATAGTGCGATGAAGTTACTGTGAAAATCCCCCAGGTAGAACATAACCAACTACAACCTGACTTTGTGTGATAATGTGTAACAAAGGTGATGGTGTATTGGCAGCCTGTTTTATGGGATTGCACAAAATCAAAATTACAAAGTATGATGATTAGAACAAGAATTTGACAGCGTTTGGAATGATTGGGGATGGGAAAGCATTTGGTATGCTGTCAGGCAACATATTATTTGTAGCTTTGCATTGATTTGGATTAGCAGAATGCTCAATCATTTAATTGTATAATGGTAGTCTGAGAAGTTTGCTGATTTGCATTTCATTTTTTTGTATCATGTGTAGACTACTGTGAAATCTGAAATATGATTTCTGCATTAAAGTTAAATTACTTCTGAGTAGCTGCCAGTGAGCAGGCTACATTTTTTAATAAAATAACAGGAATATTTAAGATTACAAAATTGGACTGGAGAGTGAACTTATCATTCTGAATAGAAAATTGGACGGAGTTATTTAACCAAATACATTATTTATATTTTAACATTTTGAAGTTCTATAGTTTAGTTCAGTTTGGGCCTCCTGCTGTCTATGAAAGATGATGGACACACTGTAAACACATCTATTTCCAATGCACATTTGGTGCACCTTTGTCAATGGCTGAAGTGACGCAATAGTTGAGAGACAGATTCTGCACAAGTGTCACATGTGAAGCTATCAGGTGTCATTGTGTGTTGTTTCTGGCATTGACATTATTTCCAAGCTGCTGTAGCTACTGGTAATCATGGTGGTATATGCCAGCCCAGGGAGGTCTCGCAATTTCCCTTTGATCATCAGCTAGTGACTCCCAGATACCATAATTGATGTCCAGGGCTTTCATGCCTCACCTCCGACAATCTTTGAAGCAGTGTTTTGGGCACCCTACTGATCATCTGGCTCCAGCTTCCATCTTGCGGACATGCCTAAGCCAACGAATTTGCCTTATTTATTGAGTGTTAACAAACTAGGAAGCCCTGCTTTTGAGTGGACTGCCACATTTGTGATGTTATCCTGCCTGGATATACCCATAATGTGTCACAGACAGTGAAGATTGTTGAACTTCTTTTCTTGATACCTGTAAGTCATCCATGTTTCACAGCCAGGTGCTGAGAATACAGGCCTAAGGGGCAACTTGGTGTTGTTCCATGCATGTTTTGTGAGTCAACCAAAGGTGGCAGTGTATGTCTCAAGTCTTGCATCGCGGGACAGGTTGTCTGTCATCTTGAACTTGAGGTAGACGAATTTGCTAATCACTTCAAGAGGGGTGTTAATTAGTGTGACCAGGAGTGGAGATGCAACAGCTTGTCCCATGGTCGTACTTATGGAAATGGTGTTGCTGAGCGACAGAGTTCACTCAGGGCACAAATGTCAAGAAGATGTAGTCTATTGCCATTGAGATATATTGGCCATGAATCAGTGTCAGCCCCACACGTGCATTGAAGTCACTCAGAATGAATAGCTTCTCGCCATTTGGAATGTTCCACAGAACGTGATTGGGGTGTTGTAGCAATGCTCTTTGTCTGAGATGCTGGCACACAGAGCTTGTGCATAAGAGCACTTGAGGTTGACCACACTTCCATCAGATGACTGTGCAGGGAGATGAGTCACTCTGAGGTTGTTACTGGCAGCTTAATTGACAATGTCAGCCGCTTTCATACTGTGCAATAGCCATGCTCGCAGTGGCCTTTGATGCCCTTTCCATTCCAATTGAAATTAACTTCACAATACAACCAACATTAGCCAATTTAGCTTATTGTAGAGTGGCAATGTCGACACCAGGATTGTGGAGATCACAATAATAGCTCAGTATTAATTAGATACGGTTATGCGATGTTGTAATTTGTGGAATGAAGTTTACATCCAGAATTTAAAATTTTCACCGGGGATCAATTTCCATGGAGTTTTCCCCCATTTATTCCTCCTAACTTTGATGCAGAATTCACAGAATCTCCTGAAAACATATCATTGTTGCTTCCACCATACTTCCAGGATCTCCATGGCTATTCTGCCAAAGTTAGGCAGCAAGGACACCTTGGGAGGTATGTTCTCCACTCCCGCCTGCTGCAAGAATCACCAACGCCAGGACGGAAAATTGGGCGGATCATTTAAAAGTCTGTTGACCATGGGCGGGATTTCCTGATCTCGGGGCGGATGCAATCGGGAAATCCCACTCTTTGGAGATTTGGCTAATTTATTCTTTTTACTTAGCAACAGACTGGGTGTAAAACTGAACTTAATCAATTTGTAGGGTGACTGATTTCTGATTTTAACCATACCCTGTATTTGCCTGCATATTTTATCATGAATGACACATTAAGGGACTTCACATTCACTGACTCTTGAAAGGGCAAGGCTCCCCAGTGTCTTAGCTATAAAGACTAAGTAACTATAAAATAGCATCATTAAACATCGGAAACCTGAGGAACGCTCTTTAATTGCCTGTAAAGTTTATTCTGAAAGATAAAGCTTACAGATAATACATTTTGGTAACCTTTATAACTGCTGCCTCAGTGGGTCGGAAAATATGCTACTTTCCTCAGTAACGTTCAACCTTTTCTCATCCCTTCTCATAGAGATACAAGTAATATTAGTTTTTTTTTCACAAGGCAGAGTTAAAATAAATTTCAGACTTCAATAAAGGAATGCAGATAAACATTGCATTTCTTTTGAGATGCCTATGAGGCAGGATCAAAGAGAGAAAACTAGGGGAAAAAAATAGAGACTGGTCGATGAAGTATGGATTGAAACTTTGGAGTGTGCTGTTGAAAAAGACCTATGGCTCACGAAACAGTAACTAAACCCAGAAGCAGGATGCTAATACCATGAATGGGATAAGCAGGATGCTAATATCATGGATAGGATTTCCCCCATTGCACTCAGAGCGGTGGCAGGTATGAAAAATGGTGTTGTATCCATTGACTACAGTAGTGGGTTTTTGCGTTGTATCATCCACTTCCTGCCTCATTGATTACACACATTGGAGAAATATACAGATTGCTGGCAGGCGGCCTCGGATTCGCCTGCCCAGCCATAAGAACAAGAACAAACAAAGAACAAAGAACAGTACAGCACAGGAAACAGGCCCTTCGGCCCTCCAAGCCTGTGCCGCTCATTGGTCCAACTAGACCATTCGTTTGTGACTATCCAGGTAAGTCTTAAACGATCCCAGCGTGTCTGCCTCCACCGCCCTACTTGGCAGTGCATTCCAGGCCCCCACCACCCTCTGTGTAAAAAAACGTCCCTCTGGTATCTGAGTTAAACCTCGCCCCTCTCACCTTGAGCCTGTGACCCCTCATGATCGTCACCTCCGACCTCAGAAAAAGCTTCCCACTGTTCACCCTATCTATACCCTTCATAATTTTGTACACCTCTATTAGGTCTCCCCTCATTCTCTGTCTTTCCAGGGAGAACAACCCCAGTTTACCCAATCTCTCCTCATAGCTAACACCCTCCGTACCAGGCAACATCCTAGTAAATATCCTCTGCACTCTCTCCAAAGCAGTTCCTCACTCCGGGCACTATATTTATCTGGCGCCCCTACACATTGTTGTTAATCTCTATAGTCCAGGTCAGTGACAGCTGAGAGAGACGGCCCTGAAACCCAAGAAGATGGCTGCCCCCAAATTCAGGGCTGCCTGAAAAGCAGGTCGGGGCTCGTAATCCTGTGGTGGGTAACTCATCGCATGACTCCCCAAAGCCTATCCACCATCTACAAGGCCTAAGTAGGAGTGTGATTAAAATACACTCCGCTTGCCAGGATGAGTGCTCTCCCAACAATACTCATGAATCCTGACATCACCCCGGACAAGGCAGCCCGCTTGGTTAATAACCCATCCACAAGCATGAATTCCTTCCAACACTGATAAACAGTGGCAGCAATGTGTACATCCACAAGATGCACAGCAGGGACTCACCAAAGCACCTTAAGCAACACTTTCCAAACTAATAACCACAACCATCTGGAAGGACGTAGGAAACAGATGCCTGGGAAAACCAACAGCTGGAAGTTCCCCTCCAAGCCATACACCATCCTGTCTTGGAAATATATCATTGCTGCTCCACTGTCACTGGAACCCCTTCCCTAGCAGCACTGTAGGAGTAGCAGTGAAGAGTACCAGGGACTGCCCCGGAACATTTGGAAGTCAATGTGCCTATTCTCTGTTTGGACTTCACCCCTTGCCATCTTGAGCCCACTTACATAGTTAAACATATTGACATATCATGTCCTCAGAAACGCCCCCATCTGTAGACTGTCGATGCCTCCTCTGACTGAGTGTGCCATCTACGGCGCAGTATGATGCTGGAAATCCCATGGACTGAGGCATGTGATGCTCAGGAATGTAAATTGAAACACTTCTTCACTCAGTGATCCTCCCATTTTGGCCCCAAGTAGCTTATAGTCATCCTGTCACATACTTTCTCCCCAACCCTGGTGCTGAGGACACAAATATGTCTGAAGGGCAACTTTCCCCACTCATACACCCAGTGGAGCCTTAACCTTGCAGCCCCTTCCCTTGATTTAGCACAGTTTCCACCACCCCCCCCCCCCCCACCTTCTCCAGTAAAACCCTAGCCCTGCAACCCCAAGAAATCCACCCCTGCCTTCCTGCTGGTCTGGTAGCTACAGATTTGCCTGTGACATTCTCCTGAAAGTGGTGTGGCATTGCCTACAAATCCTGGTGCTGATTCCCGCAGTGGGCTGCATGATGACAGAGAGGTAAATCAAAGTGCCAAGTGAACCATGTGCCTGTCACTGTTGTGAAACACAGGGGTGAATTTTTCCATTCCGCCTGCCACAAGGAATCGGAATGGGTGAGGAGGTGGACCATGGAAAGGTCCGTTGACCTCAGAAAGGATTTTCTGGATTTGGGGCAAATGGACCAGAGATTTTAATTGCACATCAACATGCCTGGATGATCCAGAGTGGGAGAAATTATTCCAATAAGTAGGCATTATAATGAAGTGCAAATATTTTGAAATGACATTCGTGATATGTGCCAATGAGAAACATGACCAGCCGTTGACAACTGGAGCACACAATCGCGACTTGGTTTTCTGACGACGCAAAGCCTTCTCCTGATATTTTCTGCTCCTGCCTGCCAAGGCGCCCACCATGAACGGGAACAGAAACTCCTGCCCCATGACTCAGTGGAGGAGTCTCAGTATAGCCCACTCCAGCCACAGTCGTGTTCCCACCCTCCCAGATCCCGATGGTTCAACAGAGATTACGAGGTAAAATTTCTGTCACAAGTCTCTGTGCCACAAAAAGGATATTGAAGCGCTGAAGGAAATGCAGAAAAGATTTATAAGGATGCCACCAAAACTGAGAAGATACAAACTATCAAGAAAGACCAATCAGGCAGGAACAAAGAAGAGAATTCCTGATAAGATCTTTAAAATAGTGATAGGATTTGATTGGATGGATATGAATAAAGACTTTCCATTTGTTGACGTGTCCAGAACATAGGGGCTTAAATATGAGGTGGCTACTAGTCAATTAAATGAATCATTTCGGAGGTATGTCTCTACACCTCATTCCCCCTCACCTGCTACTACTGTACCATCGGTTATTGCTAACTCCTTCCCCGATCCCCCATCCTCAGCCACTGCTTTCTCCCAATCTGAACACTCTCCCCTTCAGGGTTACCCCATTACCAGACCCATTAATCAGTTCTATGAGGACCATCGTTAGCTGGCTCCATTGGTAATGAGTCTTGAGGCTCAAGTTAGGGCCTGGGTTATGGTTCATCATTCAGCCATGAGAATTGATTCCAAAATGGCCGAACTCAAACTTCTTGGCCATTAGTTTCTCAGAACGTGTAGTGTGAATTGCTCAATTGTTGCAAATTAGGCTGAATTTTATTCATAATTTTACAATACACTAATCTGAATTGCTAATAGTAAATCTGTTTACACAATGTTGAATTGTACTGCCATCCATTTTTAATTTTGTTTTGTTGCACGAGGGTGTAATTTAACATATTTTATGTTCTTTGAAGTGATGATAATCTCTAACAGGAAGATTTATGATGGACATCTAAACACATCAGTCTCTTTACACAACAAGATAGCACAGAGGCATGATCTAAAATACCCCAGGTGTTGTTTCTTTTGATAAACAGATGGTTAGTTCAGCAGACAAAAGATTGCCTGAGTCAATTTGACAGCCACTTAATGAGGTTGGAGAGAAGGATAAAATAAATCTTTTCTCCCTATTCTAAATTCACAAGGCCTACGGACACGGAAAGGGAATTTATCCAATTTAAGTCTGGCTGGCAGCAACAGAACAGTCCTTTCAGTCCCTTTCCAAAATCTCACAGCTATAGTAAGTAAGAGTGATATAAGGAATGAATTTTAACTCTCATGCAGGCCAGGCACTTGATCCCTCCAGTGGGATGTCAGTAACACAGTGGTTATCTAGGTGGTAATCTAAGATTAAAGAAGTGTTAGATAAATTAGTAAAGTCCCATCAGAAGAACTAAAACATTCTTAATACCATCAACAAGAATTCAATCGTCTCAATCTACCAAATCTTTATTTATCATAGAAATCATAGAAATCTTCAGTACAGAAAGAGGCCATTCAGCCTAATAAGTCTGCAACGACCACAATCCCACCCAGGCCCTACCCCCATATCCCTACATATTTACCCACTAATCCCTGTAACTTACATATTTCAGGACACTAAGGGCAATTTTTAGCATGGCCAATCAACCTAACCTGCGCATCTTTAGACTGTGGGAGGAAACGCACGCAGACACGAGGAGAATGTGCAAACTCCACACAGACAGTGACCCAAGCCGGGAATCAAATTTGGAATATTACAATTTTAATTGGTTGGTGTTAAAAGCAGCCATTCTTCAAAAAGTCTGCTAATTATGTATTTCTGTTCATTAGAAGCTGCATGATTATCAGTGCTGATGGAAAACCAAACATTTTAAACACAAATTATGACATGGTACCAAATATTCTGTCATTTAAAAAGTGTAATTGATGCTGTATTGCTTGATAGATCTGACGTGTGTTATTAATTTGTTCCAACCCAAGCAGATGTAGTCTAGAAATGGTGCCATACTCAAAGTATCTTCCTTAGATACCCACTTAGAACCACCATTCAAACCGCTAGGTAAATGTATAATAATAAACACTAAATCTGAGAGTCACAGACACTCACATTAATAAAGAGATATGAGAAAGATGCAATGCAATAAGGAAATAAGCACAAGAGGTTAGAAATAGGGGAAAAATAAAGAGAGGAAAAAGATATGTTGAATTATGGGGAGAAATTACATAAGTAGGTATATACTCACTGGAATATAAAAAGTTAAGGGGTGATTTGATTGAAGCTTTTAGGATTTTGAAAGTAATTTATATGGAAGAAAGAGAGAGACAAAGTGAAATCAAGGGCAACAAAGTGAAAATGGTCCAGAGCTTCACGTTTTTAGGTGTCCAGATCGCCAACAACCTGTGTCGGTCCCTTCATGCCAACGTTATAGTTAAGAAAGTCCATTAACGCCTCTATTTTCTTAGAAAACTAAGGAAATTTGGCATGTCTGCAATGACTTTCACCAATTTTTACAGATGCACCATAGAAAGCATTCTTTCCAGTTGTATCACAGCTTGGTATGGCTCCTGCTCTGCCCGACACCACAAGAAACTACAAAGGAACATAAACGAAGCCTAGTCCATCACGCAAACCAGCCTCCCATCCATTGACTCCATCTACACTTCCCACTGGCTCAGCAAAGCATCCAAGCATAATTAAGGACCATATGCACCCCGACATTCTCTCTTCCACCTTCCGTCAGGAAAAAGATGCAAAAGTCTGAGGTCACATACCAACCAACTCTAGAACAGCTTCTGCCCTGCTGACATCAGACTTTTGAATGGACCTATCTTGCATTAAGCTGATCTTTCTTTGCACCCTAGCTATGACTGTAACACTACATTCTGCACTCTCTCCTTTCCTTCTCTATGTAAAGTATGCTTTGTCTGTAGAGCGTGCAAAAACTATACTTTTCACTGTATAATAATACATGTGACAATAATAAATTAAATCAAAGAAATTCTCTGGCCTCCCAGCCACATTATTCCAGCCATGTGGTTCTATGTAGGAATTCCCAATGACATCGTCCCACACCAAAGAATTCCAGCCTTTTTCTTCACTGGTAATGGAAGCTACGACAAGAGAACTACAAGCAAATCCAGACCACTCAAGAGCAATGTTAGCAATCCCTTATTCACACAAAGGGTAATAAAAGTGTTGAAGTCTCTCCTATAATAAGTAATACATGTTAGATCAATTATTCGTTTTAAATCTGAGATCAATAGATTTTTCTAGCTAGGGGTATTACACACAAGCATACAAAATTGATAGGCAGGAAGAGACCAGTGGGACTATCAAGCCTGCCCTGCATTGTAATAGTTAAACCATCATAGCTAGGCATATTTTCCCTCCTCTGACCACTTTCCTGTACCCCTCACCCTACACCTCATATTGATCTCCAGAGCTATGCAATGTACAATGAGAAGGATAAGTGCACCACACAGTGAGCCTGATTTAGCTTGGTTGTCTGCTTAACTCTTAGCATATTCAGGATTGTTTAGCCAATGTTGTCCAGTTGTGGAATTGCACCTAATGTTGGCGCGCTTATGTATGTTAGATGCTACATATATTAATACACAGAGCCCTGTTTTTTGCAAACAGAAAGAACATGTACACATATGGCACCATTCTCAACTAAACAAAATAGGTGACAACCATTCTCTGGTTATTTCACAGGGCAATGCTTGAGCAGAGCCATCCTGCCTGATTTGAATTTAAACATACCTTGGCAGTTAACTGTTAGTCATCAGTTAACCAGTACATTCTGCATGACAACAACTCTACTAATCAAAGTCCTCTTGCCAACCAATCAGCACTCTCTTTCATGAATTGTTGTTGCCTTTATATTTGGTATTCTTGTGAATTGTCCTGATGAGTGCAAGACAAAAAGTTTCAACAACATATGTATTTTTCAGATTCCAGATTTTGCTTAATTGCAAAAACTTTTGTTATATTATGAATTATTAATAACAACACACACTAAAGTTAAATATAATGTGTGAACACGACCTTGTTAATTTAAATACAGCTTAAAATTAGACCAGTTAGCAGTTACATTGTCATGTGTGATGTAATAATCCTGAGAGTTGACCCTATTATTTGCAGATTGGCAAAGATAAGTCACTACTGTACAGTAAGCATCAAACAAAGCGGTAATTTTATTATTGCACAAGCTGTATAACCTGAGTTACTGACAGCTGTCTCTTTACTGACAAGAGGCAGTTCGAGTTACTTCTATGGGTTCACAGTTGGAACAAGAAAAATCCCATTGCTCTTGCGTATGGAGTCACACATCAGTAGCTCACAAAATGATTACTATTCTTTGAGATGTGACAGTATTTTCAGTGAAGCAATAAAATATTACTTTCAATTTCTGTCTATCGCGTGCAATTGCCCATGACATGTAATTGAAGCAGTCCCTCGTGGGGCTGCTACACAAACAATTATCAAATAAATACCATAAGGATAAGCTCTATCCAACAACAGCAATGACAAAAACAACACTTCACTTTTAGCTCCAAAATTAACATGCGAAACATGTCTTGTGAGTATATTTTGCTATTCCTCATGTAATTTAGTGCCAACACAGTCGTTTGGTATTGCAGAATCTGGACTGAATGAAAGAGGTATGCTGTCAAATCTTTCTGTCTCGCTATCATCTCGCTATCAGACACAGGAATACCATATCTCAAATTAGACTACAATAAACTACATGAAAGGAGGGTGCTGATTGGTTGGCAAATGGAATCTGCTTGGCATTGCCATGGAGAATTCATCAAGTTAATTGCCAAAATTCTGTTCAAATGCAAGGCAGGCGTGTTGACAACGATTGGTCGAGCCATTGCCACGTGGAATGAACCAGGGAATGGCTGTCCCCTCAGCTTTTGTTGAGTTGAAAAAGGTGCAATGTGTGGAATTGTTCTTCTTGTTTGCAGTGCCCCATGTGTGAATATGTGTAGTTTTAAAAAATTCACTCAAGGGATATGGGCTTTGCTGGCTAGGCCAGGATTTATTGCCCATCTCCAATTGCCACTGAGAAGGCGATGATGACCTACCTTCTCTGTACTGCTACAGTCCATGTGGTGTAGTTACACTGACAGTAATATCAGGGAGGGAGTTCCAGGATGTTGACTCAGTAACAGTGAAGATACACCAATATATTTTCACATTAGGATGGTGAATAACTTGGAGGGGATCTTCCAAGTGATGGCATTTGCATTTGCTGCCCTTGTGAGTTTGGAAGTTGCTGTCTAAGGAGCCTTGGTGAGTTCCTGCAGTACATTTTCTGTCATGCCTCTGCTGTTGCAGCCAGGCTCAATCAACCCCCTTCCCCACTGCAATCGCACCACCACCCGGAAATGTAGTCCCTGTCAACACCTCACCCACTGCATAGACTGATCGCACCACTCCCTCCCACTGATGTAGTCAGAGCAGCAGTGGACCCCCTCCATCAGCCCACTGATTGTAGGTAGAGTGTGCAGTGCCCCTCCACCCCAATCAGGCTACCTAGCCTGGCCCCCATTCATCCCATTGGCCCCATCCCTGGCACTGCCCTGTTCCTTAATGAATTCTCATGGCAATGCTAATTAGAATCCTTTGCCAAACAATCAGCCCAGTCAGCAGTGTCAAGGTGTCCTGTGGGCATTGTCATGGTGCCAGGCTGGCAGTGCCCAAGGGGCACACTCCTTGCCCTCGACCACCCCAGGGGGCCTCAATGGCTTCCAGTTCTACCAGTGAGGCCAATATGACTATTCGCCATTCATGGAAGCAGATGCTTTCTTCATTGGAGAGAAAGAAGCTCTCCCATTAAGGCCATAAAGACAAGTATACCCGCACGATTGAGGACTGGGCTCACTAAATAGATGGTAATGATGCTTAACATAATTTAATAATTTATTCAGCTTAGCACCAGAAATAGGTGAGAGGCTGACCTAGCTGGGAATCCGGTTTTGGTAAGAACATAAGAGCTGTGAAATCAGGTGCGATCCTAATTTTTTGGTTCTCGTGCGATTTTACCAACTCACTCTGCCATCGATGGGTGGGGCTAACCGGTAAAATTCCACGCTGTGTTTTGAATTTCACAAGCATGGCTAGTTGAGTATAGTGAGCAGTTTGCCTGCTGCAAAGGGTCATGCTGTTTGATACAGGTCTTGGGACATATGACCTACATACCTGACATCACAGCAGCACTGAAGTTCGTACACCACATTATTCATCTGTGCGATCTGCAGAATCTCTTTTTGGATTGACAGCAGCATCCTGGTAGTGGAGAACACCACTCAGGTTGCAAATCTATAGTAGCAATGCAAAATGCTGAGTTTTACCTCTCGCTCAGATCTTTGAGATGCCTTACCCCTCCATGTAACCTGAGTTGACTGGATGCTTTTCAGGACCAAAAGTGGTGTCCTTAGGCCAATTCATGAGTTTACACAAAATACAGTGAGCAATAACCTGATTGGCATGCCATTGTTCCGTGGAATAGTCCAACCAGCCATGTTTATGAAACTCAGAACATCCAGCATTAGATATCATTACTTACTAAACAATCCTGATTGTGCTAAAAATTAACAACCAATATAACATTATCAGTCTGGCTCACCATGTGGCTCACTTAAGCAAGCTAGAAAACATACTTTCACACAATGATCCTGAGCTTTGCAGACAGAAGGAGCATGTCCACGAACTGTGTCTTTTTCATTGAAACAAAAATTGGGAAGCGGGTTGATGGGTTTTTGATAAGAGAGGGGATTAAGGGTTATGGGGAGAGGGCGGGAAAGTGGAACTGAGCCACGACAGATCAGCCATGATCTTATTGAATGGCGGGGCAGGCTCGAAGGGCCAGATGGCCTACTCCTGCTCCTATTTCTTATGTTCTTATGTTCTTATGTTCTTATTCCTTGATTTGTTCCCTATGGCCATATCTGGAGTTAATCAAGTCAATAAATTTGACTTGATTGAAATTAAACAAAAGCTTGGCAGTTAACTGTTCTCTGTTGCACTGTCCTTGGCAATACCTATTCCAATCAATGTCTACATGCCAACTAATCAGCACCTGCTTTTCAAGCAAATTAATTGTTTTTTCCTGATGGAGTTGGTAACCTTGCTTCTGTCCTGATGTGTGAGATAAAAAGCTTTGACAGCATTTCTCTTTTTTTAGCAATACGCATGTGACAAAATGGTTTAAACAAGATCAAAATCAACAACTAAAATCTCTAGTTTAAAAAAATCAATTTTTTTTTGCAGACATTGAAGGGCTTCACAGCTGTTCAAAATGGCAGTAGAGCCCCAAATCCAGGGGTTTCACCTCTGTATCTTATACCCAGCACCTTCTCTGATGGGTTGAGAATGGAGGCAGTAATACAATGCAGCTGGCTTCCCTCAGACGTGATTTTCATCACCTAGGTTTCTGAAACATGTCTCATGAGCTTTATGAATCTGAGGAAAATATTTAAATCTATTACAGTTCTTTGGAGAGGTTAGGCACCCTTATGGAGAGCTGAGGTCCCTTTTAAGATTGTTAAGAGCTGATATGAATGTGCATAAAAGGTGGATAAAGTCTGTAGAACTGTCAACCTGTCAAATCATTTAAATCTTCTGCTCTTTAAATTGCGAAGAAAAAACTATAAGTCTCTGAGTTGACAAAAAGTAGTATTTTCAATGTTAATTGATGTTTGATGATGTAAAGTTGAGGGCTTTCATTATAGTATTACTACTGCTTGACTGCTTCCATGATGTATCATTATCAGAGTGTGATTGACAGTTCCAAGTCATTATACAGGGATTAGATGGGGCATGGGAAGTGTGTAGAGAGTGATGGGGTGTGACTTATGAGGGCTAGCAGGCCTTACTGTTTTATTTAAAATAGGGCGAATATCCAGAGTACTGAGGCAGGCCCACCTTGGCACTGAGCAGCCCGTGTGGCTGCTTCTAGACTGTATCTGGGGATAGTGGACCCAGCTCCAGTTAGCACCTAACAACAGGAATGAAAATCCAGCTTTTCAGAGAAGTTTCTCCTGAGTCAGCATTAGGGAGTCAGGATGTTTCCCAATTCTGCATATCTGACCAAGAAGCAGAAATCAAGATTCAGCTCCTCACTTACTGGAAGACATTGTATTGGAAAGATCAGCAGATATCAAAAGGAAGGGACAATGGAGAGAATAAGGATTCAGGGACAAAATTACGCCTAAGAGAAGTGCTTTGAACAGGTTTCTGAAAGCATGGAGGAAGCACACAGGAAATTAGACAAGATAGCAGCACAGTGAATGAATGAACACTACCAATGATAGAGCAAAGAACGGGGAAGTGCCGGATGATTGGAAAACGGCTAATGTTACGCCATTGTTTAAGAAGGGTGTGGAGAGTGTACAGAAGGATCTAGATAGGCTAGGCGAATGGGCCAGGAAATGGCAAATGGAATTTAATGTTGGCAAGTGTGAGGTGGTCCACTTTGGTAGGAAGAATGGTAGGAAGGACTATTACTTACGGGGCGAAAAACTGCAGCAGGCGACGGTGCAGAGGGACCTCGGGGTCCTTGTGCATGAGTCGCAAAAACCCAGCTTGCAGGTGCAGCAGGTGGTCAGGAAGGCGAATGGGATGCTGGCCTTCATAGCGAGGGGGATTGAATATAAAAGTAGGGAGGTCTTGCTGCAGCTGTATAGGGCATTGGTGAGGCCGCAGCTGGAGTACTGTGTGCAGTTTTGGGCGCCGCACCTGCGCAAAGATATTTTGGCCTTGGAGGGAGTGCAGAGGAGGTTTACTAGGCTGATACCGGAGTTGAGGGGGTTGAGCTATGAGGAGAGGCTGAATAAACTGGGCTTGTACTCGTTAGAGTTTAGAAGAATGAGGGGAGATCTCATTGAGACGTATAAGATGATGAATGGGATGGATAGGATAGAGGTGGAAAGACTCTTCCCGCTCAAAAAAGACAGTAGGACTAGGGGGCACAGCCTCAAGATAAAGGGGGGGCGGTTTAGAACGGAGTTGAGGAGGAGCTTCTTCACTCAAAGGGCGGTGAATCTCTGGAATTCTCTGCCCGTTGAAGTGGTGGAGGCTGCCTTGCTAAATATTTTTAAGACGCGGGTTGATGGGTTTTTGATAGGAGAGGGGATTAAGGGTTATGGGGAGAGGGCGGGAAAGTGGAACTGAGCAGCGACAGATCAGCCATGATCTTATTGAATGGCGGGGCAGGCTCGAAGGGCTGGATGGCCTACTCCTGCTCCTATTTCTTATGTTCTTATGTTCAAAGAACAGGAATGACCCTGCATTAGGGGAGTAGGCAGTGAGTGTGAAGGGTGAAGACATGGGGGTAGAGGACTCAGTAAAGTGGTCTGGGTGAATGTCTGGAAGAATTTGAAAGTGAAAATAAGAATTTTATAAATAAATACACAGGACACAGCGTGTTAGGAAAAAGATAGGAGTAATTTAAATCTTGTGTTACATGTGTGTGAGGAAGCTGGCCAACTGAATATGTTAAACATTTTTGCAGCAGAAGTCAGGCTCATGGATAGAGGTACGTAGTGTTTATAATGTAAGTACTAGCATTTCAAGCTATATGCGTTGTGCCTGACATACAACAAGCATGGCATGCAATATACAGATTGACCTTACAGAGGTTACTGCCATCTCCTGTTCTGTTGCAGGCACACAGCTCCTGAATACTAATGTTTTATCACAATCTGCAAAGGATTTGGTTCAATCTACCACAACAGAATTGTACAAGTGTCTGAACAAATAAAAACATAAGAACTAGGAGGAGGAGTAGGCCATCTGGCCCCTCGAATCTGCTCTTCCATTCAATAAGTTCATGGCTGGTCTTTTCGTGGACTTGGCTCCACTTATCTGTGCTCACCGTGACCCTTAATTCCTCTACTGTTCAAAAACCTATCTACCTTTAACTTAAAAATATTCAGTGAGGTATCTTCAACTGCTTCACTGGGCAGGGAATTCCATAGATTCACAACCCTTTGGATGAAGGAGTTCCTCCGCAACTCAGTCCTAAATTCGCTCTCCATTATTCTGAGTCTATGCCCCATAGTTCTAGTTTCACCCACTATTAGAAACAACCTCCCTGCTTCTATCTTATCTATTCCCTTCATAATTATATGTTGGGGGGTGGGCTGATGGGTGGTGGTGTCAAACAGTATAAAGGGTAGACAGGAAAGTAGAGTTAGGGTCACAATCAGATCTACCGTGATCTTATCAAATGGCAGAGCATGTTTGAGGGGCCCAGTGGCCTACTCCTGATCCTAATTCATATGTTTGTGAGATTCCCATGAAATTGCAGTATAGTTTGAAAAGCACTTCAATTTATTCAACAGTCAGCCCTCTTTCTCAAAACAGGTGATCACATCCTTTGTGGTTCATGGTGAGTACAAAGCAAATCTAGAGAGGGAATTCTACATCTATGCCAATGCTGACATTATACCAATGCAGTTCTGGATAACGTGGCAGACAGGCTTTTCAAATTTGCGTTACGCTGCTTTTCTCAGTGTCCCTCTGGCAGAGTTGATGTGGGGAGAAAACTTTCCATATTTTGTTACATTCAAGATTCCAAGTGAACAAACCTTGACAATTGGCAATTGTGAGTTGTTATTTAGTTTAACTAATCCCATGTTTCATTTTATGGTCTACGCAATTGGCTCAGAACCACATCTCTCCTAATTGACATCAGGAGAACTTGCCTGCTGCTTTTCAAATTGTGTCTTGGGATCTTTTACATCTACTAGGAATGGAAGACATTAACATCTCATCTGAAAGATGACACCTCCAACAGTGTAGAAGTCCCACGTTACGGGACTGAAATGTCAGCCTAGATTACGTGCTAAATTCTCAGGAGTGGGGCTTGAGCCTACAATCTTCCAACTCAGAGGAAAGAATGCTACCACTGAGACACACTTGACATTTAAAACCTGTTTATTAATTTAAAATTGCCAATCCACATTGAGAAACAGAATCTAATTACAAGGCATGGGTTTAGCCCATTATTCAATTTCTTAAATGGTCGATATGAGTCACTTCACTCATCCAATACATATTTTAATATATGTATTCTTTATGTTCATCCAATCATAATTCTGTAATATGGGTGATATAAAGCTCGCATAAGCACACAATGGTTTCAGCATCATGACAAATGGAATATCTTTTCATATTAATCTTTACCTTGAAATAACAACAACAGTAGCAATGGGATCTACTGCTTCAGCCTAGTATAAAATTATTGGAAGAGACATCTTATAAGAATTGTATGTGATATTATATGTTATATTGTATCTTTTCATAAATTTAATTTGACTTATTACTGTCACATGTATTAGTATACAATGAAAAATATTGTTTCTTACACGTTATACAAAATATACCATACATAGAGAAGGAAAGGAGAGCGTGCAGAATGTAGTGTTACAGTCATAGCTAAGGTGCAGAGGAAGATGAACTTACCTTGTTACAGAGTTTAAAAGAGTTAGAGTAGGGATTCAAAAGCACAGAATGAGAGTTAAAGATAGAATTAGAGGGTATGCTGGGCACAACTTGCACAAAGTCACCTTGCTCTGGCATCGTCTTCTCCCAGGGAGATCAATAACATCAGCATAAATATGATTTATTATAATCCTTAATTAAGTCTTTGATATTTCAAGAAGGGTAGATTTGTATTTTTTACATCTTTTAAAATTATTTTTATATTTATTTGGTGATAGTCACTACCTACCTTTGGATTCCTTTTGAGGATTCCCTGAATATTATAAATGGTTCGATGAACACTGCTCTATTTCCATTTCTCTAACAATATCCCCGACACACCTTGACCCCCCCCAGTGCAGTTGCTCCACTCGTAACTCCCCAGCAGTTATTTACAGTGTATACATGATACTAGTTTGAGGAATTGTCATTCCCATCCATCAATCTATTTGAGTAAGCAGCCGTAAGGAAATATGTGAGGGATGCATTGGAGAAATTAGTATTTTTCAATCACACACTACAAGGAGGATGCTGTGGATAACTACCAGCAAAGTTCAATTGTATGTCTGTGAGTAGGAAATTTAAATGATATAAAATATGATTAAATGCTACATATTTTATAGGTTATGACAGCTAACCTGATCTTTAAACAAACCTTCAATATTTTTATTCATTTGTGGGACATGGGCTTCACTGGCTGGCCAGCATTTGGTACCCATCCCTAGTTGCCCTTGAGAAGGTGGTGGCGAGCTGCCTTCTTGAATCGCTGCAGTCCATGCGCTGTGCGTTGACCCACAATGCCGTTAGGGAGAGAATTCCATGATTTTGACCCAGCGACTGCGATAGAACAGTGATATATTTCCAAGTCAGGATGGTGAGTGACTTGGAGGGGAACTTGCAAGTGGTGATGTTCCCATGTATCTACTGCCCTTGCCCTTCTAGATGGAAGTGGTCATGGGATTGGAAGGTGCTGCCTGAGGATCTTTGGTGAGATGTTGCAGTGCAATTACAAGTGCAAAATCTTCTAAATACACTTTGGATGGGATTTTATGGCTTCACTTGTCCTGAAGCCGTAATATCCCACCCAATGGACTTTCCTTTTGTCTGCCCCTCGCCCGCTCTGATTCCCATGCTGAGTAGGGTGGTAAAATTCCAGCCAATATTATTTTTTATAGCTAAAGTCCTGTGTTCAAGGTTCCATGAGCTCCCCCTAACCAACTAATATTATGGAGTCCATTGCTGAATTCTGCTTCTGATAGTCAGTGTTCCATTAAGAGAAAACAAACTAACGGGAGGTGAATCCAAAGATGCAAGATTGACTTGTACTGTATATTTTCTGCCTACACTGGATTGCAATGTCAAGTCTCATGTTTGTTTTTCTGTAATCCCTCATCATTTGTACTCTATCTCTCATTACAATTCCTTTGAGGATTTAGCATCATCTTCACATCAGGCAGACACTGCTGATTTCATTTTCCAGAATAATTCGAGGGAGGTCATGATTCATCGCTCTTTCATTGACATCTCACTTTAAGTCCCTCTTCAGGAATTCTATTACTCTTGGTACCCCTTCTGAAGTTGCTGAAAATGATACTCTGTTTCTTTAAATGAAGAAACCCAAGTTTCGGGCTCTTTTGTTTCTTAAACAGTTTTAGGTTTTGTGAATGACTTTAACCTTAACTCTTTCTTCTTGATTTCACCCAGTGGTTTCTTGTATGTGCCAGTCTTGGCTCAACTGTAGCACTCGCAATATAAGCCAAAGGCTATGGGTTCAAGCCTCACTCCATCACCGGGAGGCACAAGTTCAGGTTGAGGGGCAGGAGGTCCAGGGTGAATGTGAGGAAAAGCTTTTTCACCCATAGGGTGGTGACAGTCTCGAATGTGCTGCCAGGGAGGGTAGTAGAGGCGAGTTGCCTCGTGTCCTTCAAAAGGAACCAAGATGAGCTCTTCACACGTCATAACATTCAAGGCTATGGGCCAAGCACTGGTAAATGAGATTAGGTGGGAGATGAGGTGTTTGTTGCGTGTTGGCTCAGACCCTTTGGACCGAAAGACCTCTTCTGTACTGTATAATTCTATGATTCAATAAGTGGACAGTAAGAGCATGCTTGCATTGTCTGATGTGATGTTAAACCAATGCCCTGTTTGTCCTCTCAGACAGATGTAAGAAATAAGAACATAAGAACATCAGAAATAGGAGCAGGAGTAGGCCATCCAGCCCTTCGAGCCTGCCCCGCCATTCAATAAGATCATGGCTGACCTGTCGCTGCTCAGTTCCACTTTCCCGCCCTCTCCCCATAACCCTTAATCCCCTCTCCTATCAAAATCCCATGGTATTATTGAATAGAGCGCAGGGGAGTTCTCCTGATACCTGGGTTACAATTTCTCTCTTAACCAAAATGCCAGACTTTGCTTTGTGCAATTAGCTGCCCTACACTGCAGCAGCTATGGGACTTTGTCAGGCTCTGAAAGATGCTCCATGAATACAAATTGTCTCATTCTCTTATATATCTTGTTCCTTCATCAGCATCATTAATCTGAAGATTACCTTTCGTTACCTTTTTTACTTTGATTCTGATTTGATTTAATTTATTACTGTCACGTTTTAATATACAGTGAAAAGTATTGTTTGTTGTGTGCTATACTGACAAAGCATACTGTTCATAGAGAAGGAAAGGAGACGGTGCAGAATGTAATGTTACAGTCATAGCTAGGGTGTAAGGGAAGATCAATTTAATGCAAAGTGGGTCCATTCAAATATCTGATGGCAGCAGGAAAGAAGCTGTTCTTGAGTTGGTTGGTACATGACCTCAGACTTTTGTATCTTTTTCCAGACAGATGAAGATGGAAGAGAGACTGCCAGAGTGCGTGTTGTCCTTAATTATGCTGGCTGCTTTTCCAAGGCAGTGGGAAGTGTAGACAGTGTTAATGGATGGGAGGCTGGTTTAAGTGATGGATTGGACTTCGTTCATGACTCCTTGTAGTACCTTGTGGTGTCAGACAGAGCAGGAGCCACACCAAGCTGTGATACAACCAGAAAGAATTCTTTCTATGGTGCATCCGTAAAAGTTGGTGAGAGTCGTAGCAGACATGCCAAATTTCCTTAGTCTTCTGAGAAAGTAGGCTTGGTGGGCTTTCTTAACTATAGTGTTGGCATGGAGGGACCGGGACAGGTTGATGGTGATCTGGACACTTAAGAATTTGAAGCTCTCAACCGTTTCTACTTCATCCCCACTGATGCAGACAGGGGCATGTCCTCCACTACACTTCCTGAAGTCGATGACTATCTTCTTTGTTTTGTTGACATTGAGGGAGAGATTATTGTTGTCGCACCAGTTCACCAGGTTCTTCAGTTCTCTCCACTACTCCAACTCGTCATTGTTTGAGATCTGACCCACTACGGTTGTGTCATCAGCAAACATGAAAATCAAGTTGGAGGAGAATTTGGCCATAGGTATATAAGGAGTATAATAAGGGGCTGAGGACACAGCCTTTTGGGACACCGGTGCTGAGGGTGATCGTGGAAGAGGTGTTGTTGCCTACCCCTACAGACTGCAGTCCGTGAGTTAGGAAGTCTAGGATCTAACCAGAGAGGGAGGAGCCAAACCCCAGGCCACAAAATTTGGAGTCTTTCCTGCACTCCATCTCATTATTGGATTTGTTGCCTTGTTTGCAGTTCCTGTGTCAGTAGATGGGTTTGTGAGCTTGGGTGTACTACGTCGTTGTCTGGCTGCATTTAGCTTCAGAGTTCAGAAAATGTCCAGACCGCACTCCAGCATGGATAGGTTGAAGGCTAATAAGTGGATGATGTCATTGGGGTCACAGTCGTGGTTAAGCCGATGGCTGGGTCCAAGTGTTGGGATCCTCAGAGTCACTGCCAGGTCAGGGTTTTCCTTTGGAGGTCAGAGGATCTCTACACTTGCAAGAAAATTTAAAAGAGCAGTATTAATGATCTTTAGGCAGTGGGAGTTGATTTTCAGGAGTGTGGGGCAATTGTAGAAGGAAGGTGTGGGGGAAATGCTTGGGGCTTGCAGGGGGTTGCAGCTCTCCAAGTCAGAGGGGTTGGTGGCTAGTAGAGTGGAAGACTTAGTGGTCTGGCCATCAGGGTTGGTGGGGGGCAAAGGCCCCAGCCTCAGGGTTTCAGGTTCTGGTCATTGGAGACCGGATGAGTGAGGGTCTCGGCTTCGGTGGTGTTTTCCTGGTCTCGGCGACTGGCAGAGTGAAAACCCTGACTTTTAGGACATTTTCCTGGTCTCTGAGGTCGGCAGAGTGAAGGCCCTGGCTTCTAGAGTGTTTTCCTGGTCCTCCACCACTATAGCAATTTCAACATGAGAATTGCTGGTCTGGTGCACAGCGCAAACAGGTAAACATCTATCAAATAGCAGATTAACTTTTCAATTGTGAAACTAAATATCAATTCTTTACAATAAAAAATAGCACTCTAATTGCCAAATCACAAATTTGGTATCCTTATTGAGCAAGGTGATGCGTGTGCTGTTAAGACTGGCTCTGGAAAATTAAGTCTATAAACCACATAACTCAAGGGACTTTTTTTACCATTTCCAAGTACATCAGTAATACTCTTACCAATCTTAAAATTAATTAAATCTATCCAAACCTTCATTAGCACAAAGATATACTTTCAAATAATTTAGTTGCCTGGATGAAGTTCTCTGTACTAATGGATTTGAGCTACTCAGGAATACAGCTCCTATTACATGCTTCAATACCTTTTTACAGTTTTAAGTTAAGGAATTTATCAGCTATTGAATTTTTTATGAACAAAACATTTGCAATTGATGTCACGTAACAAAGGCAGCAACACTCGCATGTTAAAATGTGTAACATGTGAGAATGGTCAAGAATGGCCAACTACTGGTCAAGAAAGTCATTAGAGAATTACCATTGGTCTAACTATTGGGGTAAAAGGGCCCCAAACTGGTTAGAGAGGCTGGGAACATTGTGGTGGTTTTCCAGGGGGTTACATTCTCCTGAACAACCTTTCTTATCCTTGCTACTAAATCTTTCTCAAAAACAGCTGTAATCTCACCTTTAACCTTCTTAGAATCTATGTATCCCCACTCAATACTTATGTGTCCATGAACGTAACTGTAACTCCGCTAAAACCATGGTATCATATCTCTAATACTTCTACATTACAAGACTACCAACAAAGATGATAACCACTACCTTCAACAAAAAAAGGCACGACCATCTCCTTCAACCCTCAAAACCATCATACTACCATTGTCCACCATCAATATCATAGGGTCATCACTTAGCAGCACTATGGTGGATAACCTAGGCTAATGAGTGGACCACATGACTGCCCTCCTTCATCTCAGTGACCGCAAGATTGAAATTGGGTTTGTTGACCAACTGTGACCCATGAATAAAATCGAAACAATTTAATACACTCCAAATAATTCATAACGAGTTATAGAAAATGTTTAATAATTTATATATTAATAGAACTGTGATCAACTTCAAATGGTAAAAACGCAACAAATATTGACACTTGATTGGATGCAGAGGGAATACATGATTCTCACATTCAATGTTCTGTGTGTTGCCCTCAAACTGATGCCATGGACAAAGATGCAAATTCTCGAATCATTGTACAACAAATCTCCTTTATTTTACTGTACCAAGTTACCACAAAATTACACCAGGAATCAAACTTTGTTATTCACAAAGTATTAACCTCTGACTTATTTCCTTGCACACAAAGTAACTAACCTTTGATCCACTCGGTGGCACAGTAGCACAGTGGTTAGCACTGCTGCTTCACAGCTCCAGGGACCTGGGTTCAATTCCCGGCTTGGGTCACTGTCTGTGTGGAGTTTGCAAGTTCTCCTCATGTCTGTGTGGGTTTCCTTGGGGTGCTCTGGTTTCTTCACACAGTCCAAAGATGTGTGTTGGTTAGGTTGATTGGCCATGCTAAAAATTGCCCCTTAGAGTTCTGAGATGTATAGGTTAGAGGGATTAGCGCATAAATATGTAGGGTTAAGGGGGTAGAGCCTGGGTGGGATTGTGGTCGGTGCAGACACGATGGGCTGAATGGCATCTTTCTGCACTGTACGATTCCTATGATTACTCTGTTATGCACACTTCACAAAATATCCAAACTCACAACTTAAGCATCACTACTCATGGTGAGGTGAACTGATTAGATTCCCTACAGATGGCTTTTATTCCAATCTCTCTGAGTCGCAGATTCACTTTCTGCTATGTTGTTAATTCCAGTTACTGTCCATGATGTCTTTTTGTCTCTCCTTTTTAAAGAGATCCTGCTCGGACTGATCATACTTCCAGTCACGTACTCCAAGGACAGGCACTAATTTATCACTATCTTTTTGGTCAGGAATGCTAGTCAGTCGTGCCTCTAACAGAGGGTTGTAATTCTCTCAGAACACAGCATGCTGGGATTTGCGTTCGACCACTGTCTGTTCAGGTACAGCAACAGCCACTGTCCAATCAATTCCTATGTTTGTTCCATAGCTGGATATCCTGTTCTTTTCTGCTCCCACAGTCCTTAGCATGATACAAAGTTAACCCTTCTCACCATCAGGTTTTGCTGGTGTCTTCGCTTTGCTTGTGTCTTTATGAATACCCATCAGAATACATGTGCAATCAGCTTGTGCCTCACTTCACTTGCGCTCGCTTTACGTACGTTTCACTTCAGTAATACCAATAGGAAAAAAGCTCCAAAATGGAAACCAGCAGAATGTGTGGGCAACAGTCAACAAAAGGTTGCACTCACTCAGAACCCAGATGAGCCACATGAGGCTCCTGGGCAGCAGGTTGCCCACCACTTTTCCAGGATCTTAAATGAACAGTGTGGCTCAAAGGGCTTTAGACAACTAGACTTACATCTTGAGAACAATTAAAATCAAATTCACTGATTTACAATTTTCATGCAGAAGTTTCAGATTTGACCCCGAAAGCACTAACAAAATTTCCCAAGCATTGTGGCAGAGACAGTTTCATTTATTCAGCAAATCAATGATTCTAATAACACTGTAAATTGCATATCAGAACACCCCTATTGCTTTAAACAGCATATTCTTTGCCTCACTGTGAATAATGCCATGGGATCTGTTAGCAGTTTAACAATGCTTCAAGCAGGTAAATTTTAACTTTATTGGAAGCTACAATTTACAGAAAATTGGCCCAACATCCTTATGCAACTTGACTGATTTATCTTTCTATTTTGTTAGTCTATTGAAACGATTGTACACTAAGTTAACAAACTCCTGCTGTGCCATGCTCAGTTTATGTTCTACTGTTAAATTCCCTGGCAGCATTATATTCACATCCAGCCAGTTACACTGCCAAAAGTACACACTATGTTACAGCAAATTTTAGACTTACTAGAGGAACTATCATTGCACCAGGGAACAGGTTCAATTCCCAGCTTGGGTCACTGTCTGTGTGGAGTTTGCATGTTCTCCCCATATCTGCATGGGTTTCCTCCAGATTCTCCGGTTTCCTCCCACAGTCCAAAGATGTGCAGGTTAAGTACATTGGCCACGCTAAATTCTCCCTCAGTACATCTGAACAGGCAACGGCGGAGTGTGGCAACTAGGGGATTTTCACAGCAACTTCATTGCAGTGAGAATGTAAGTTTATTTGTGACTAATAAATAATAACTAAACTTAATTTATGTTGTTAGGAATGATTAAGACCAAATTGATAAGATACTTCTGCTAACTTTCTTTGTTTAAGAAGGGTAGAAAGAATAATCCAGGAAATTACAGGCCAGTGAGCCTTATGTCAGTAGTAGGGAAATTATTGGAGAGGATTTTTCTAGACAGGATTTACTCCCCCTTAGAAATAGTGGATGTATTAGTGAGAGGTAACATGGTTTTGTGAAGGGGAGGTGACGTCTCACGAATTCAATCGAATTTTTCGAGGAAGTGAATGTTGTCTACATGGGCTTCAGTAAGGCCTTTGACAAGGTTTCTCATGGCAGAAGGTGAAGTCGCATGGGATCAGAGGGGAGCTGGCAGGGTGGATATAGAACTGGCTCAATCACAGAAGACAGAGGATAACAGTGGAAGGGTGTGTTTCTAAATGGAGGGCTGTGACAAGTTGCGTTCCTCAGGGAACAGTGCTGGGACCTTTGCTGTTTGTAATATATATAAATGATTTGGAGGAAAATGTTACTGGTTTGATTAGCAAGTCTGCGGATGACACAAAGGTTGGTGGACTTACGGATAGCGATGAGGACCATCAGAGGATTCAGCAGGACATAGATCGGTTGGAGGCTTGGGTGGAGAGATGGCAGATGAAGTTTAATCTGGACAAATGTGAGGTAGTGCATTTTGGAAGGTCTAATAAAGATAGGAAATATGCAGTAAATGGCAGAACCCTTAAGGGTATTGATAGGCAGAGTGGCAATGCAGGTGGAGAAGGTAATCAAGAAGGCATACGGCATGCTTGCCTACATCGGCTGGGGCTTTGAGTTTAAAAATTGTCAAGTCAGGTTGCAGCTTTATAGAATTTTAGTTAGGTCGCACTTGGAACATAGTGTTCAGTTCTGGGCACCAGAAGGATGTGGAGACTTTGGAGAGGGTACAGAAAAGATTTACCAGGATGTTGCCTGGCATAGAGGACATTAGCTAGGAGGAGAGGTTGGAGAAACTTGGTTTGTTCTCACTGGAACGACAGGGGTTGAGGGTGACCTGATAGAAATCTACAAGATTATGAGGGGCATGGACAGAGTGGATTGTCAGAAACTTTTTCCCAGGATGGAAGAGTCAATTACTAGGGGGCATAGGTTTAAGGTGCGAGGGGCAAGGTTTAAAGGAGATGTACGAGGCAAGTGTTTTACAAAGAGGGTGGTGGGTGCTTGGAACTCACTGCCGGGGGAAGTAGTGGAAACAGATACGGTAATGAATTTTAAGGGACAAATACATAAATAGAATGGGAATAGAGGGTTGTGGTCCCTGGAAGGGTAGGGGGTTTTAGTTGAGTCGAGCAGCATGGTCGGTGCAGAGGGCTGAAGGGCCTTTTCCTGTGCTGTAATTTTCTTTGTTCCAAATGCTTTTAGTTTCATATTGTTATGCTGAATTAAACAACAATCCCAGCTAGAGGACTCAAGAATCAGTTTATCAGACAATGGGGTTAATTGTTATGTGGTCGCATCCTTTTCTGGAAGCCAGCAGAGTCCATCCGCTGCTGAAAGTTTTTACAAAGCTCAAATCATATTCCTGTTATCTCAGTTTGCATATTAATGCTTATTATCAGGAGGTTGCCTTGATGTTTTTAAACATGCCACAATCCACCGTGCAGGTCTCAATGCTTCAAAGCTATGATTAAGGATGGTTAATTGGTGATCAGGGATATCACTGCAGTCAGGATCCATGAGTCCAGTGTGGTATCTGCAGACAGATGGGCAGCACAAGTATAATGAGGCCCAGGGGGCTACACAAGCATGTGACAGGGCAAAGTGGCATTCTGAAGCCGTGTTATTAGGTGTCTGGTCAAATCTAGTGAAATGCCGCAGTATAGCCCAGCAAGACGTCCTGGGATTTTAGTAGCTGGCTGTATCATGCATAATACTGCAGAACGGAAAGGATTTCTCACTGCTGAAGCTGAAGAAGATGATGGTGAAGAATAGGGAAGGGAACCCATAGCAGGGAAGGGAGAGGCTTTTGATAAGAGAGGGGATTAAGGGTTATGGGGAGAGGGCGGGAATGTGGAACTGAGCCACGACAGATCAGCCGTGATCTTATTGAATGGCGGGGCAGGCTCGAAGGGCTAGATGGCCTACTCCTGCTCCTATTTCTTATGTTCTTATGTTAGGTGGTGAAGCAACAAATCCACCAGCCAGAAGGAAGCCCACAGCTTATGTACTGACGGTTTTCAACCAAAAACACTGTCCAGATAAATAAAATGTTTTGCTTCACAGCTGGTCATTTAACTCTCTCAGTAAGACTTGCATTTTGTCCCTGGGCTGCATTTTACAAGGGTAAGGAGCTGACTGTTCACACCCCTGCTTGCACACTGCTCAATCCCCGGAAGGTAATATTGCCAGTTAGCCAACAAACCATGAAGAAGCCTGCCCTGCTGCTATAACACACTGGGGTGGGCTAAACATGCTGAGAATGAGATTTTCACGCCTCAGTAAGAGAGGAAGACCCATCCTCAAGGGCTACCAGGCAATCTGATTGGCTGGCAGCACTAGTAATTCCAGCTGCGTCAAACCTCAGTAATGGGCACTGATGGGACAGCAGGAAGGAGCACAAAGAGGAGTGATGGCTGCCACAGGTAGGTAAGTCCCAGGCCTTTAGGGTGGAGAGAGATTCAAGAGCACGGAAAGGAGCGAGAGATGGTAGAGAGGCCAGATTCTGGAGGATGGGTAGAGAGGAAAGAAGGGGAATCCCCCCCTCTAATGATGTACTCGCCCAGTCTTCTCACTGTTTTTCATCCAGGACTGCCTACTAATACCAACCATATTATCTCACGACTGGCATGCTATCCCAATCAATAGGTTTACTAAGACGCCTAATTGACCTTCAATTGTTTATTTAAATATGCCCACTTATTGCTTTATAGGGGTCGGGTGGGATGGTTCTGGGCTAGCTACACAGTAGATTTTATTTGTCCCCTGACAAAATATATATGCCATGAAGGGCCATAAAACCTAGCCCCTTTTCTCCATAATCTCATGTTTCATTGACTCAGTGCATTAAGTTATAAATATGTAGAGTATCATGCTTTGAAGATGATGTAGTCAAATAATTTTCAATATAATCTTTCCCAAATTATAATAATAACATAGAGCTGGGTACGGTTTCCATGGAGAGGAAATAGGAGGTGGGGGGGGGGGTGGCGGGGGGAGTGGTTGTTGCCCTATCTTATCATATGTGTGCCATTGTAATGCCCAGTAAAGACACGCTTGTTCATTACTTTAAATTTTCTGGAACTGTTATCTCTTTTAAAAATGAATGTTAAAAGGCTGCCAAGATGATAGCTAAGTGTCAGTTAACATGTGCAATTTCTGAAAGTTCAGACAAAACCTTTAACATCTTTCAGCTTAGTTATCTAATAACATTATGGGCAGATGTTGGGGGGATCGTATTTGGAATTCCCCTATATGCGCTCTAAGCAGTTCAAGGCTCCTCATCATGACCACCCATTCTGAGTAAAATGCAATGTAACAACTTCTTAAGGGCCAAGTCTATGAAACACAGAAAAAAGTTTAAAAAACAAATTATGGGGAGATTGATAAAGCTTTTTTAAATCAAATTGACAAAGGTTGCTCAGTGAAAGTCCAATTTTTTCAAGTCCCTTCTGACATTTATTCTTCTAAATACTGCCAATTTAGTTTCATCTTACCTGAAACAGCGCTGAGCTTAATTCTGCATGTCACAGGTATTGTAATTGTAATTGTAATGTCGTCCCACAATTTAAAAGATTATCTATTGGGCAGGAGCAATTTTGGACTACAGGTTCCCAGACTTTATAGAAGATATTTCTTCTTGAATCTGGCAAGGATGGTAAAAACACATGTCAAAAATTGATTAATGACTTAATAATCTATGAACAATGCACAATCATAAAAAGCAGTTTGATATAAGTGTCATAGTGAATCCAAAATCTGACAAAATGGGTTCCAGCAGACTAGGTATACTGAGAAACTCATTCTCTTTAACTCACACTTATAACGTCTAAACACGTAGAATGGTAGAATACCACAGACACTCCTTCAGCTTCAATCAGTATCAGTGTCATCTTGGCTCAGTTGATAGCTTCTCAGTCAGAAAGTTGTACATTCAAGTCCCATATGCCAGGACTTAAGTATATAATATGACTTGACACTTCAACGCAATACTGAGGGAATGCTAAATTATTGGAAGTGCTGTTTTCTTGGATCAGAAACAAAATGCAGGCCAGCCTTGTAGCAGACAAATTAAAAAATCGTACATGCTTTTCCAAAATGCCACCTCTCTTTTCTCTTTCAATGTGCTAATGCAGAAGCACCTAAGATGGTGTCTGGCCATTCCATTACAACCCAGGAAAAATGATTGCTACATTAGAATGATGCGTTCTTGTGCATTTTGGAATTTTTTAATTCAGTTGCTAGTTTAAATCTGGTTTTGCTTCACAGTACCATACAGTAATTGAGCAATGCCTACCTGATAAATTGGTGGAGTACAGCACAGCAAGCAATGAAAAAATATTTTATGGTAATGCTTGTAGCCACACAGGCGGTTAATATCTAGTCCCATTTGTCATACACAGAGAATATTCTGACAAAATAGCATCAAGTTAAGGCATATGACATTATTAGTGTTTAAAAGAACCCAACAATTTATGGCCTTGTGAGTTGCAAATTCCCATAAATTGCTGGAGCACTTGCTTTGCTCCACAGAAAGCCTTGTGAAACCTGGAGCTGATCCTCATCCTCCCCATGAGTCAGGGAGTTGCTGCATCTGGATTGTGAAAATGAATTAAACTTACTGCAAGAAGCTGGTTAGCTTTTTAAAGGTGTAAGAACCCTGTTCACCCATTAAGCATCTGCTCCCTGGCTTGGATTGGTTTCTGGTTCAGCAATGTCTCCAGTTTAAAGTTATCGTCCCTGTTTCCAATTCCATGCTTAACCTCACGCCTTTCCATCTTTGTCTTTACCTCCTGACCTACAACATTCTAAGAATCTGTGTTGATTTTTATCATGTTACCATTAGCGGCCATGCCTTCAGTTGCCCAGGATCTAGGTTTGGGAATTTCCTCCCTAAATGTCCCTGTATCTCTGTGTCTCTCCTACTTTAAAACATTCCTTAAAACCTCTTTTGTTTTTGGTTTCAATTTATTATAGACTGCTTCAAAATTTGGAAAAAGAATCCTAGGATTCTTCCTCCTGCATGTTTTCTCTTGGCCGCTTCATAGTCCCTGATGCAAGCTGGGATCATTAGAATGAGGCACCCAAACTGATGGGAAGGCAGTAGACCATTTTGCCACCTTTCCAACTTCTTTACTTAAACATCAAATCTGGGGCTAATGACACCGCACTGGTTCCGTCTGCCATGAAACTGACAACCATTTGCCCCACCCCTGTGGCCATCAATAATCTCAAACTCACCAATGTAGCCACGCTTCATCGTTACAATCAGGAATCTCACAGTCACTTTGGAGCATGGAAATGGGAACCTGATGTTCTCTGCATTTCTCTGCATTGCTGAGGCATTGGCAAGAACATTCATGCGCACCATGATACTTAAAGTGAAATAGGAACAAACAACACAACCGCCAAGAGTGGCACTGATATCGGTCAGGTTACCACTGGCTAGGTGCCATCAACATCTTACCCCTTCATCAGTATAGTGAAAAACCATGCTTGGGGTCAGGTTGTTTGATACCACTCCTGAAGTGTTTTGAGGTGTTTTGCCATGTTGACGGCACTATAGATTATTATTGTTGCTGCTGTTGTTTATGGAGTAATTTATGTTTCCAATGGCCTTCTGCTTTCCAGCACCTAGCAATTAAATGGCAATTGTTCTGCACTTGCCAAATAATGTACACAGCCAGGATGCAAGTTAAAACAATTTGTTTAACTGACTGAATTGGTGTGCTAAATGACTTTCTTGTGGATTCTGACTTAGTCAAAATCAATGCTAAATCATTCAGGGTTTGCGATATGCATCTTCACCCACCACCCGCCACCCCCCCCCCCCACCCCACAATTAGCTAAAGTTTGTGGGTCTATTAATTTATGAACATTTACCATGTTGAAACCAGAAGGAACTGAAAATAACTTAATTCTGAAACCTGGGTTGTCACATTCAGCTAATTGTTTGACACGGTCCATAAGCAAAAGAGCTTAGAATTATATGTTTTCCTGCATGCATTTTGCTGATGAATTTCATATCAATAATCAAATGTTCATGATTCTGTTTCAGAGCATTACTAACTGTGAATCCATAAATGTCATTAATTAAGGAGGTGGATTACTGGTCCTGCCATTCATCAATGTCCAAAATGCCCTAGTGACCTCGCTGTCCCCATTGTTAATTCACACTTCCAGCAATTTGTGGCACAAAAAATAATTAGTGCTGGAGGGTTAAAAAAAATTTCAACCTTCATGCTCATTGCGATATGGTCTGTTCCAGTAACTGATTGAAGTTGGAATTCTCCCTGGTGCACATGTTTTATCTCTGGAAAAGAATTGGATGGCAAGGTTTAATGCAAAAGTGAAACGCTACAAATGTTCACATTCTGAAATTATAACAGAAAATGCTGGAGGCACTCAGCAAATCAGGCATTACCTGCAGAGAGATAAAGAGTTAACAATTCAAGTCAGTGATCTTTCTTCAGAATTGGAAGATGTTAGAAACTTAGCAGTTCCCTTGGGTGGTACGGTGGCACAGTGGTTAGCACTGCTGCCTCACAGCTCCAGGGACCTGGGTTCAACTCCCGTTCTGCGTAGGTTTTCTCTGGGTGCTCCGGTTTCCTCCCACAGTCCAAAGATGTGCGGGTTATATTGATTGGCCATGCTAAATTGCCCATAGTGTTCTAGGATGTGTAGGTTAGGGGGAATAGCGGGGTAAATGTATGGGGTTGTGGGGATAGGGTCTGGTGTGGGATTGTTGTTGGTCCAGTCTTGATGGGCCAGATGGCCTCCTTCTGTACTGCAGGATTTCTATGATACTTCTATGAAATAGAGGGAGCTGAGAAAATGTGTTCAGGTGGAAGGTTTAATGCTGGAGTAGTAAGAACAACCTGGAAGCCAGCTTGTAATGTAAATATAGTTTACTAATGCTAGACATATTCTGTGGCCATTAAAAACTAGTCATTCAGTGCTCCATTCCTGATTAGGCCAGGAAATCAATACGATTGTAAATAAACCACTCAAGGATGCTTTGTGAAACAATTAGAATAACTGACACAATTAGTCTGCCCGTGGAAATGTGAACAGCTTCTGAAGCTCCATTTGATATCAGATCGATGGCAATAGAGGATACCAATTAAGAATATTGCAATGATGTTAGCATAGATGGGGGTGAGGATTTAATGATGATCATCATCCTCCGGCTGGATTTCAAAATCAAACTCTAATGGACAAATGAGAGTTTGCTTTTATTTTATGGTAAGAATGTATTACCAGGAACATAGGGCCCGATTTTACTATTTTGATTCTAAGTGCTGAACAGACTTGAAACCAGGAGTGTTTCAGATCTGACTTTTAGACCCGTTCTCAGGCGACCCCATACACACTTTGCTTGAAAAAGATAGCAGCGATTCTGAATCCCGCTGCAGGGGCCTGTGGCGGGGCCTAACATGCTCGAAACACTGCAGCACCAATTGGACACTTCAACTGCGCATGCGCAGTATATAAAAAATAGACAAACGCTCCCTTGCTACATCACTCCCAGGCTGGATAATGCCAACCCCTGGCCCCCACAGATATTACCTCACCCCCACAACATTACTGTCCCCTTTATCCCCCTACCCACCCCCCCAGTTCTCAGATCGATCCCAGCCTCTTCCCCCTCCTTCCCCCACACCAATCATACGCAGTGGACCCTTTCTTCCCCTGCACTGACTGTACGCAGAGTGGCAGCGGACCCCCCTGCCCCGCTGCCCCCTACCAGACAACCATCTGACCAGCCTCCCTCCCCCTCACCAGAGAGCAATCTAACCTGCCTTCTTCCCCCACCCCCACCAGAGAGCCATCTGACCTACCTCTCTTCCCCCTCCACCAGAGAACCATCTGATCCACTTCCCTACCCCCAACCAGAGAGTCATCTGACCTATTCCACCCCCCCCCCCCCACCCCACCCCTACTGACCTGAGTCAGAGAGCTGCCAATAGCTCAGAAATTACCTCCTCAGAAGCTGGACCTTTGCAGCCATGTCTGTTTCATGCTGAATCTGGATGGGCGAACATGGTGGTAAAGGGCGAAATGCTGGTAAGGTTGGGCGTCCAGCCTATTAAGTCAATTTAAATGCATGTAAATGCATCTAAAATGACGTCATGCCCGTTTCAGGTGCAATGCCAATCACGGCCATTTTCAGCCATTGGTAAATGGGGAACAGCCAATGAGGCATTCCTAGATTGCGCTACTCGCCTTATGCCTGACTTTACCAAGTTTTGGCGCCTGAAAACAGGCACAACTTGATGGTAAAATCGGGCCTATAATGTGAGATTCATTTGAAACATTTTTTTCTCACCTAGTGGTGGTGGTAAGTTTATACAAGTAAATCTGGATAAAACTGAACTTACTTATGGTGCTTACAGCTGTCAGCAGCATTTATGTACTTCTGTACTGCTCTTCATGTACAAGACGATGTCTCAAAATGCTTTATATGGAGATGCACAGCAGTGGTTACCACTGCTGCCTCAGAGCACTGGAAACCCGGGTTCAATTCTATCCTTAGGTTACTGTGTGGAGTTGGCACATTCTCCCTGTGTCTGAGTGGGTTTCACCGGATGCTCCAATTTCCTCCCACACCCCAAAGATGTGCAGGTTAAGGTCATGCTAAATTGTCCCTTGATGTCAGAGGATTAGCAGGGTAAATGTATGGGGTTATGGGGAGGGAGCATTGTTGGGATTGTTGCTGATCTGCACCGTTAGCGAATTCAATGATTTAAAGAAAAAGTCCAACAAGAGCATCATGATAATGTAACGGTTCCTTTTATGTAAGTACAATCAAGGGGGCTTTATTTAAAATAATAAATTTCAGCTTTATGCATTTGTATAGAAACCCTTTGTGGATAGGCAGGGGAAGGTTTGACATGACAACTTTACTTTTCAAATCTACTTTTCAAGAAATGAAACCAATTTTTTGTTTGCTGTTTCATGGTCCTTTAGGATGTGTCCCAGAAAGCCTGTGCAGACTGAAGTGGGGATCAATGTGTGGCATTAGCTGGGGAGGGTGAAACTACTATGTGCTTTCTGGCTGGCTAATATAGGAAATAACAGTCATGGAGCACGTGAGGGGAGGAATCGATAGTGAAAGGCAGCTGGAGTTTGAGACTAACCTCTTTGCTGGGAAATTTGAATAGTTGTCAATATAATTGCTGTTACTTTTATTAGCTGCTGCTATTACAGCACTGCAATGAAATAGTTGTATCAATAGATCATCAACATCAGCAAACGATCTTTAAGACTATTGAAACAGTGAAGAATTAACATGTGACTTGTGTGGTTGTGCATATTTTCAATCTGAAAGAGTTTCAGTTTATTCATGTTGCATCACTATTGGCCAAACACATACAAATTCCCTGTTGAAAAACCAAATTACCCTTTATTCTTTGACATTTAACCGCAGCATCATCAGTCTTCATCACAATGTCACTCTAGATGTTGGTAGTGAACTTTTACAAGTATTCAGGCTTAACATTCAAGTAATTCAAAATTCAGATTTTCCAACAATAAAGTTGAAATAATACCAATGTGCCTCCAGTAAGACAGCTCTGCCTAAACCACCAAGCGTGTCAATACTCAAAAGCCCTTGCCATCAGCCCACCAGATTTCAAATCCATACCAACCAAAAGATTAATAGAGTGGGATTTTCCCTGCCATTCCCATAGTTGGTATTGTCTGGTGCTGCTGACAGTGACCCCCGCCGTGGGTTCCCAGGCCACAGAGGGCACGAAAAATGGGCACTGAGAGCCACCTTTGCTTCCTAATTTTTCCATCCCAATAACTCAGAAACCCCACAACTCTCACCCCCCACATGGCACACGACTAACACCCAAGAGGGTCGCCACTCCCTTTAATTGGTTCTAGACTCTTCCGTTAACTCATGTGTGGCACTATGGCTCGGCTAAACAAATATACCAGGAGTCCATCATTGTTCACTTTAGCCAAAGGCAGATTGCTGCAAAGCATCATGGTAAAGGGCATTAGGTCAAAGCCATATTTTAAGGGAATACTGAATCCTTGGAAATACGCAAGGTTTTATCAGCAGTCTTTCAGATTAAGTGCACGCAACACTTCTACGTCTTGTCCTATTGTGCGACTCTGAGGCTCGGCTAACAGACTGGTAGTGAAATTCTGTTAAGGCCCCCGCCCCACCCTTGCTTTAAGCATGGTTTCTTTACTCAGTAACACTGCCTTCACAACTCCTAACATTCATTTGGATGGGTCAATTTATGGATCCGACAACTTGATGCGTTACTCCTTCTAACTAACCCGGGAGATAAGATAAAGGTACTCACCTCTATTAGGAGGTATGTCTTGCCATCAGAGACTCCGGTGACTTTATCCCATCACTCGTCACCAGAAGGTTGTAGGTGCGGTTTTTCAAGTGGCCGGGTACCATCAGAAATTTCAGACAATACGAAACTCACAAAGCCAGTGGCTCAGTTTAAAGACGTAACCTTTATTTTGAACTTAGGGAGAAATCATCAAAGGGTGGGGACAACTCCCGAGGTGGAGCCACTAGACCTAGCCAATGAATTCTAACGTATATAATTCAAAACAAATCAATTATAGATTTTCTTTTCAATTACTCCTGCCTTTCAGTAGCTTTAAATCAATCATTTTCAATATACATAAATCAACAATAATACCTGTCATATACTTTAGCCAATCATATCTTACCCTCTGGCATAACAGCATTTCATTAGTCCTTAGAATCTGGACGTTCCCTCCCCTTTTAGTTGACTCAGCTTCCTCTGTTGCCTCATAACCTCAGACGCTAGCCACAAAGTTCAAAGTGAATGTTCCCAAAAGATCCCCTACAGGTCACTGCCAAACCAGATAAACCCATAGTTCCACGTCTGGGTATGTATCATTTTATCTGGACAGTGAATAAACCCTATTCATGAAGTTTGATTAAGTGTTCTGAATGTTGCCATTAGAAACTCTGCCGATAAAAGCTTGTGTATTTCCAAGGATTCAGTATTCCCTTAGAATATGGCTTTGTCCTAATGCCCTTTACCATGATGCTTTGCAGCAATCCTCCTTTGGCTAAAGTGAACAATGATCCTTAAAAATATATCTATACATTCAAAATATCAGCATATGTGTTTTTAATCACTCGTTTAAATCTCTTACTGCATTTTGTATGTGTATAAAGTGCTTTCTTGTTAGCTTATAAGTCTGAATTAAAGTCATTTAACTCAATGCTGGTAGGTCTGTCAGTGTCTTGGAGTGAATGGGATTAAAGGTTATGGAGAGAAAGCAGGATTAGACTTTTGAGTTATACAATTAGCCATGATCGTGATGAATAGCGGAGCAGGCTCGAAGGGCCAAATGGCCTCCTCATGTTCCTATCTTCTACGTTTCTATGCCTAATGGTTTAAAAATCTTTACTAACCTATTGGGATTTCTTCCCCTTACAACGCCCCCCTTTTTGGCCATTGGCTAGCCCAATCTGCGCCAGTAAATTGAGGTATCTCAGGAAATATTCTTAAATCCTAAAAGCTGATTCGGCTTCTTGATTTCTTACTTCTTTACTTTGATTGTCATTATTAATACCGTATTAGTTGTCCATAACTGCATTTGAATTTATAATCCCCACTAATACTAAAATCATAAGGAAAGGTCATATTATCTCATGTAGGTCATTAAATAGATGTCTGAAAGTACGTGTTCTCATATGCTGGAGGAGCGTTTGGTATTAGGGTCATCTCTTTCTCCACATGAATTGATGCCATTGCTGTTGCATTTCTCATAGATTTCTCTGCTAAAGATCAGCAGCATCTAAACATTTGTATAATTACAATGAACATTAAGATAATGAAGAAGAACGCTGTCCCTTGAATTATGTTTGCTCCCAGATTCACAACTCTTTGGGTGAAGGAGTTCCTCCTCAATTCAGTCCTAAATCTGTGCCCCCACCCCAACTCTAACAAGATAGTGCTATACTGGATGCTAGGCCACAGGACAAGCTGTAATGTCCAGATTTCACCCGGCCTGAGTTGAAAGGTCGGGTGAGACAGAATTCCAGGTAAAAAGCTGGGAGTAGAATTGCAATCTGACACAGTAATTGCCAGTCCGAGGAAGCTCAGATCCAATATTTTAATGGGTCATATCTGTTATAAGCTGCAGGACTCAGTGTCCATCTGGTTTTAAGATTTAAGATTGACAAATTGCAAATTTCTCATAAATATTAATTTGAATGAACAATGTATTTTAGTGGGCTATTGAGCAGGTTAGACTTGGGGACACTTTTATGCATGAACTTATTTGCATTTTATCAGTGAATTTTAAATTATATTAGAATTTTAACTTTTTCAAGAAGTACATCTCCGAAGCAATTTGGAAAAATTTAGACCTACCATTTTTTCCAATGACCAGTTTCTTTTCAATGTTTGACTCATGAGAAATGGTGACATCAAATGCAAGCTTACAGCTCCTATATTCATAAAGTGTTCATCGTCATCACCCGAAGTATTTTAAGTTTATTTATTAGTGTCATAAATCAGCTAACGTTAACTTTGCAATGAAGTTACTGTGAAAATCCATTAGTCTTCACATTTTGGAGCCTGTTCGGGTTCCCTGAAGGAAAATTTAGCATGACCAATGCACCTAACCAGCAGAAATCTTTGTTTCATCTTTGGCCACAGGTGAGGTACCAGAGGATTGGAGGAAAGCCAAAGTTATCCCATTATTTAAGAAGGGTAGCAAAGATAACCCAGGTAATTATAGGCCAGTGAGCTTGATGTCAGTGATAGTGAAATTGGAGAAGATTCTTAGGGAGAGGATCTATACACTTTTGGAACTAAATGGTCATATTCGCGACAGACAGCATGGTCTTGTATGAGGGAGGTCATGTCTCACTAATTTAGTTGAGTTTTTTGAGGAAGTAGCAAGAAGTATTGATGAGGGAAAGGCTGTGGAAGTTGTCTATATGGACTTTAATAAAGCATTTGACAAGATCCCTCATGGTAGGTTGGTACAAAAGTTTAAATCACACAGGATCAACGGTGAACTAGCTAGATAGATTCAGAACTGGCTGGGCCATAAAAGACAGGAGTAGCAATGGAAAAGTTTGTCTGAATGGGGGTCCGTAACTACTGGTGTTCCACAGGGATCAGTGCTGGGACCTGTGCTGTTTGTAGTATATATAAATAACTTGGAAGAAAATGTAACTGGTTTGATTAGTAAGTTTGTAAATGATACTAAGATTGCTGGAATTGTGGATAGCGATGAAGAATGTCAGAGGATACAGCAGGATATGGATAGACTAGAAAATTGGGTGGAGAAATGGCAGATGGAATTTAATCCAGATCAATGCGAGGTGATGCATATCGGTAGGTCCAATTCAGGTGGGAGCTATGGATCTGGGTGTGCAGGCCCACAGATCATTAAAAGTGGCAGCGCAGGTGGAAAAGGTGGTGCAGAAAGAATATGACATGCTTGCCTTTACCGGTCAGGGCATTGAGTAAAAAACGTTGGCAAATGATGTTACAGTTATACAGAATGCTGGTTAGGCACATTTGGAATATTGTGTCCAATTCTGGTCGCCACACTACCAGAAGGACGTGGAGGCTTTACAGGGAGTACAGAAAAGTTTTACCAGGATGTTGCCTGGTATGGAGAACATTAGCTATGAGGAAAGAGTGAATAAACTGGGATTGTTTTCCCTGGAAAGACAGAGGCTGAGGGGCAACCTGATAGAAGTTTATAAAATTGAGGGGCATAGATAAGGTGAATAGTTGGAAGCTTTTCCCCAGGGCAGAAATGACAAATACAATGGGACATAAGTTCAAGGTAAGGGGAGAAAGGTTCAGTAGAGATGTGCAGGGGAAGATTTTTATACAGAGGGTGGTGGTGGTGGTGGCCTGGAATGCACTGCCAAGTGAGGCGGTTGAGGCAGATACTTTAGTGACATTTAAGACTTAACTGGAAAGGCCCATGAGCAGGCAGGGTATAGAGGGATACATATGGTTGGTCTAAATAGCACAATGTGATTTGCACAGGCTTGGTGGTCTGTAGGGCCTGTTCCTGTGCCACACTATTCTTTGTTTTTTGTCTTTCGGACTGTAGGAAGAAATAAGAGCACACGGAGGAAATCCATGCGGACACTGGGAAAACGTGCATACTCCACACAACAGTGACCAATCGAATCAAACGAAGGTCCCTGGCGCCGTAAGGCAGCAGTGCTAACCACTGTGCCACTGTATTTGCTAACAAAGCAGAGACCCAACCATTATCGGACACCATCAATCAGATGTGAGCTGCATCTGCCTAATGTCATTAAAAGCACATTAAAATGAACGGTGAACAAATATTATCAGATCCATTTATTATCTGGAGAATAATGGATTGCTGAGTCTGAGACTTCAAGGTGGTAATGGAATAAAGGTGATTCCCATAAGTGAATCCTAAAGTGGCTTAAAACTGCCATCTGAACTGGTGACAAAACTGTTATGACATATGCTGTATATTACTTTAGCACCAGCTATATCTTCTCAGCAAAAGTCAGAGATTGAAATAGGCCAAAAGAAATTCAGCTGGATATTGACCAGTAGCCTAACAGGGCAAACCTCTTATGAGTACATGAGCCCATTATATAACACTGCTGGAAGATCCTTACGGCCTATAATCACATCATGTGTTACAGAGCAAGTTTATCATTTTTTTAAATGTATTTATTCAGGGGATTTGGTTGTTGCTGGCTGGGCCAGCATTTGTTGATCATCCCCAATTGCCCCTTGAACTGAGTGTCTCGCTCGGCCATTTCGGGACGTGGGGGGAGGGGCGCAGTTAAGAGTCAGTCACATTGCTGATGGAAATCTGCCATCCTTACCTGATCTGGAGTCACAAGTAAGCCAGACTTCCTTCCCTAAAGGACATGAGTGAACAAAATGTGTTTTTACGAAAATTGACAATGGTTGCATGGTCATCATTAGACTTTTAATTCCAGATTCCAATTAAATTCCAGCTTCACCATTGCCATGGGCGGGATTGGATCCAGGGTCACCAACGATTTCTTGGGATGACTAACCCAGCGACAATACATGTACACCATTATCTCTCCCTCATGTAGTGAGTCAGGCACTGGGAATATTAGAAAAGAATCCAATAACCAGCCTCATATACTTAATAATCCAACGAGCCAGTGTTTAAATTATTCTAGTTTGGGCTGTCGATGCTTACAGTTGAACCTAATCTAATGTCGCAGGCAGTGCTTTATTGACACAGAGGGCCCTATTTTACCAGTAAGTGCTGGGCGGACTTGAAACTGGGGTGTTTCAGATCCGATTTTTAGACCCATTCTGAGGCACCCTTATACGCGCTTGGTGCCTCCAACTGTGCATAGAAAAAAATGATAGAATGCTGCTCCCCTGCCACATCCTTCCAGGGCCAGGTAATACCTCCCCCTGGCCCCCACAGACATTGCCCCCACCCACACAATATTACTAACTGCCTTATCCCCCCAACCCGTCCGCCATGCCGACCAATTGCGGGCCCCCCCCCCACTGACCTGAGGCAGAGTGGCAGCGGAATCCCCTTCACCCCCACTAATCTTAGGCAAAGTGATTGACCCTCTCCCTCCCCACCCCCCACCGATCTCAGGTACAGTGGATCCCCCTTCTCCCCAACTGATCTCAGGCAGAGTGGCAGGAGACACACCTTGCACACCCCCCCCCCCCCCCACCCCACCCACCCCTCCACCCAGCCTCCACCAATCTCAAGCAGAGAACCATCGGAAGCTTGGCACTCACCACCTCACTCACCTTCACTAATGGAGCACCCGAATCAGACTTATATGGAGCATGTCAGTTTTGCACCAATTCCGTTTGGGCAAGCGCAGTGGTAAAGGGGAAAGTGCCGGTAAAGTTGGCCATGCAGCCTATTAAATGCGTGCAAATGCATCAAAATGGCCATTGCGCCCGTCTTGGGCGCGGTCCCGATCGCAACCATTTTCAGGCCTTAGTAAAGGGGGAACCAGCACGGAAGCGGGCATGGATCGCACTACTTGCCTCACGCCCGACTTTAACAGGTTTTTGTGCCTGAAAATGGGCATAACGTGATGGTAAAATTGGACCCAGAATGAATGTCACCAGAACCACGTGTCCGATTAGATATTTTGTAAAATAACTGTGACGACAACAAATAAAATTCTTCAATTATTTTGTCTTTACCATTCGACCAAAACATCCATTCTAAATATTGAGCACTCTCTGCATAAAGAACTTCCCGATATCAATCTTAAAGTTACTTCTGGCTAGATTGAACCTGCATCTTCCTGTCCTCCTCTAACGCTTAATTTGAAGTATGATTCTTGATTAATCTCTTCCATATAATTTAAAACTATAAAACCTAACCAAATTCTAATATTCCAGATTCCCAGTAGGACTATTTTAACATTTTCTATTTAAAGAGTAACAGCAGTGCATCAGGCTATACCTTTCGGAGAAAGGAGGAGAGAATTACAAATCTTTTTTGGTTTATTTTTGTACAGCAATGAGTATAACCAGTTGTGAACTGATCATTTCAAATTCAGTGTATTTGACAACGAACCAATAATATAGTTTTTTTTATTATTTTAACTACAATTGATTTCCAATTATATGTGTCCAAATCTTAAATCACTGGACACACTCAAAATCAAATCCCACTGCCAGACCTGAGACCAACTTGATTACTAAGTGAAGCATTGCAGCAGAGGAAACTAAAAAGCCATTGTTCATGTGATTGATTTTCCCTGCAGGCTTCTGAATCCTGCCATCAGTCTTAAATATGGGTCAGAAGACTGCGCTGCGTGTGTGAAACAATCACTCAATGTGATTTACCTACGACACGTCGATTAATGGTCCTAGGGCAGGCTTGCAGCCCAATCAAGCAGGATGGGCAAGTACACAAAGCTGGAGGGCCTATCAGAGATGTTACAGCCTGAAAGCAGCATGGTAGGTCAGTGCGGGAAATACACTTTAAAAGAGATGTGTCCTCTCTCCAAATTTTTCAAGGTTTAAATGAAAAATGGTCCTTACAGCCAGACCACGGTCTCTGCAGGATGGCATCCAGCTACTGTGGCAGCTTGGCAAGCAAAGAAGGCCTTTAAGTCAGACTGGATTCATGCCCCCTCCTCATCTCCAGCTCACCACCACCAAACAATCCCCCCCCCACCCCCCCACCCTCCCTCTCTCTGGCATGCTTCCAGGCAGATACTTAGTCCCCTGCTCTGCCACCAGGAGCCTGGAGGCTGACTGGAAAATCCCAGTTGGCCAAATAGTGGGTGTGGGCATGCAACCGTGCCACCAAATGCCAAACAATTCCTGATTGCTGCAAATTATTTTGAAGGGAGGATGCAGCCAGGGAATTGGCATGAGGGATGGTACTGCAATTCTTAGCATCCACCCGCTTCTACTCCTAGTCCGGTCCCCGCAGGGGCTCAAAATCTAGTTCCTCATCAATTGCGACAGCTATGAAAATATGTACAGTCGACACTGCTCAGAACAAAACCTTCTCCAGGAACAGTAGCCACTGTAGAAAAATACATAACAGCTTCTGTTTTAATGTTAGCTAATGTTAATACAGTCTACTTGTAATTGTTTAATTCAAATCATCTGAATTCAATTATTTCCGCAGTAAATTCCCACTTAACCACATCTTGAGAGGAATTGCTTGATAGAGCAGACGCAGCACTGTTTTGTTAAAGGGAAGTCGTGTCTGACAAATTTACTGGAGTTCTATGAGGATGTGTCTAGGGCGGTGGAAAGAGGAGAGCCGGTGGATGTGGTCTTTCTGGATTTTCAGAAGGCGTTTGACAAGGTACCTCACAGGAGGTTATTGCAGAAGGTCAGGAGACATGGAGTTGGGGATAGGGTGTTAGCGTGGATAGAGGATTGGTTGTCAAATAGGAGGCAGAGAGTGGGGGTCAATGGGTGCTATTCGGATTGGCGGATGGTGACTAGTGGAGTGCCTCAGGGGTCGGTGCTGGGGCCTCAGCTATTTACCATTTATATAGATGATCTGGAGGAGGGAACCGAGTGTATGGTGTCGAAATTTGCTGATGACACCAAGATTGGAGGAAAGGCAAATTGTGCGGAGGGTGTGGAGAGTCTGCAGAAGGATCTAGATAGGCTGGGCGAATGGGCCAGGAAATGGCAAATGGAATTTAATGTTGGCAAGTGCGAGGTGGTCCACTTTGGTAGGAATAATGGTAGGAAGGACTATTACTTACGTGGCGAAAAACTGCAGCAGGCGACGGTGCAGAGGGACCTCGGGGTCCTTGTGCATGAGTCGCAAAAACCCAGCTTGCAGGTGCAGCAGGTGGTCAGGAAGGCGAATGGGATGCTGGCCTTCATAGCGAGGGGGATTGAATATAAAAGTAGGGAGGTCTTGCTGCGGCTGTATAGGGCATTGGTGAGGCCGCAGCTGGAGTACTGTGTGCAGTTTTGGGCGCCGTACTTACGCAAGGATATTTTGGCCTTGGAGGGAGTGCAGAGGAGGTTTACTAGGCTGATGCCGGAGTTGAGGGGGTTGAGCTATGAGGAGAGGCTGAATAAACTAGGCTTGTACTCGTTAGAGTTTAGAAGAATGAGGGGAGAGCTCATTGAGACGTATAAGATGATGAATGGGATGGATAGGATAGAGGTGGAGAGGCTCTTCCCGCTCAGAAAGGATAGTAGGACTAGGGGGCACAGCCTCAAGATAAAGGGGGGGTGGTTTAGAACAGAGTTGAGGAGGAACTTCTTCACTCAAAGGGTGGTGAATCTCTGGAATTCTCTGCCCGTTGAAGTGGTGGAGGCTACCTTGCTAAATATTTTTAAGATGTGGGTTGATGGGTTTTTGATAAGAGAGGGGATTAAGGGTTATGGGGAGAGGGCGGGAATCTGGAACTGAGCCACGACAGATCAGCCATGATCTTATTGAATGGCGGGGCAGGCTCGAAGGGCTAGATGGCCTACTCCTGCTCCTATTTCTTATGTTCTTATGTTCTTATGTTGTTTAGTTTAATTTATCAGGTAACTCAATTTTAATGCAGCAAAACATAAACTTAAATGATCAGAAATAAACCAGTTTCTTTTATATGGAGCTCATAAACACTGGCAGTTCCTCTCATTACAGGGAATACTTTTCTTCATGTGTCTTCAGGCTTTGAAAATTATAGAATTGTATAGAATAATTTTCATCTAAGTTCTCCATAACTAAGCAATCATAGAATCCCTACAGTGCAGAAGGAGGTCATTCGGCCTATCAAGTCTGCACCAACTCTCTGACAGAGCATCTCACCCAGGCCCTCTTCTCGTAACCCCGCTAATCCCCCTAATTTACACATCCTGGAACACTAAGGGGCAGTTTAGCATGGCCAATCCACCCCACTTAACCCACACATCTTTGGAGTGTGGGAGGAATCATAGATTGCAGGAGAGGCCATTTGCCCATCAAGTCTGCAAGGAAACCAGAACATTCAGTTAGACACAAGGAGAACGTGCAAATTCTACACAGACATGATGTGGAGATTGGGCTGGGCTTTGGACTAGCGTGGGCACAGTAAGAAATCTCACAGCACACGCACACAAACACACACACACACACACACACATTATGGTGTGTATACAGAAAAAGGCATAACAACTTCTGTTTTAACGTTAGCCAATGTTAATACAGTCTACTTGTAATTGTTTAATTCAAATCATCTGAATTCAATTATTTCTGCTGTAAGTTCCCACTTAACCACAGTATGCTGTTCATTACACTCAACTGATGAAGGAGCAGCTCTCTGAAAGCTTGTGATTCCAAATAAACCTGTTGCATTTTAAACTGGTGTTGAGATTCGTACTCTATACAGACAGTCACCCAAGGCTGGAATTGAACCCTGGTCCCTGGTGCTGTGAGGCAGCACTGCCACCGTACTGCAATGCTTGATATTTCCTGACTTTTTTCTAATTCATTGAAGGTACATCTCAAATGTTATAAGACTCATTTCTATTATTTTCTTCTGACAGAGTAATACAAAGTATGATCGCAACAAACCTTGCACGTTTTTCACCGGACAGATTCTGCTGTGGATTTGTTGGTTTGATGAGACCCTCCTAGTCCTTGAACTTAATAAACTGTGTTATGTCTGCAAAGCTTCCACTGTGAAGTGGTTAAAATGCTAATTCTAAACACGATCTGCTAGCTTAAAGTTAATGAACAGGCACCAATATATTTATGGTTATTGGATTACAAAGATCTGTTCACAGTAATCATATTTTTTTCCTCCTGGACCCTAAAATCTTATCATTTTGCTGTTGAAGTAAGAGGGGGTCTTTTTCATACATGCTGTTCACCTGAATTTGTTACTGGATTTTTTATTGTTCAGATACTATAAAATTTTGTTGTGTTTTATTTGCGATGAAGAACAGATGACACTTGCAAATTGGTATTTAAGGCGGTAGTACTTACATTGCCAATTTACACTTCAGTTGTGGATATCTGAGATTGGCTTTAAGACTGTAATATGAGCAAGGTTCAAATGGCAGTATAACCTATTAGAGGAAAGCTCAAGTGGTTTGTAACTATCCACCTGAGTACTCGATATTAGATTGCAGCAATATAAGAAATCACTCCAGGAAATCTGTTGTTGCTCACAGTAAATCCTGCCTCACGTTTTGTTTTCAGTTAGTTTTCATGCCCAGACAATAGGCGAGTTGATGATGCCCACTTCCTGCTGGTGTATTAACAATTAACTGGAAATCCTTTGTATCATATTTCCACCCACACTCCAAAGATGGGTGGGTTAGGTGGATTGGTCATGATAGATGGTCCATTAGTATCAGGGAATTAGCGGGGTAAGTATGTGGGTTAACATAGATAGGGGCCGGGTGGGGTTGTTGTCAGATGTTAATTCTATGAAAGTCCCAGAGAACAGAAGGTGACCTTCAGTTCAGTTTGCTTCAGCGCTTGGCTGCCCCCATGGCCACCTAGACTGGACAGGCCTGACTCACACACACACATACCTCTGAACCGCACCTCCATCCTCTCCAAGCCCCCATCATCGCTGGAGCAAAGATCGTGATGATTGGGGCAGCTATCTGATTGGGCACGTCCACAAGTCAGGAAATGATTTGACTCCAGCTACCCGCCTCAATAGTGAAAGATGTTCCTGAAGTTTCTGGAGTTTCGGGATTCTAGGCTGGAAAAGGAAAAGACCAGGAGATAAATCCTCAGGAACTAAGAACTATTTTGGATTGGTTCCAGGTGAATTGAATGCCTGCTGTAAGGTACATCTGCAAAATATATTTTTGGTTGTGCAGAAAGAAAATGGGAATGTTTCTGTTTTGTGCTTTAAAATGTAAGTTGCTTGCAAATACAATGGGTGAGATTTCCCCACCCGAGGCCTAAGAACTGTGACAAGGACCAGATAGTGGATCTTTCCCCACTGTAGAGGCTGGTGGGAAAACATGCCAAATCCTCTGGTCCAACCTAATTAAATATTCAATTGGGTGTTTTGTGCCATATTCTGAGGTGGGGCAGCTTGATATTGCATAGTTTACCATCCTATCTGGGAGTCATATTGAAAAGGTGCCCAACATCACTGACTCACTACTGAAGAAAGAAGGTGGACCTACTGAGAATGAAGATGGATCTCCAGGAACATTCTGAGGCTGGAAGATGGAGCCCTCTCCAGGACACTGAATCTGGATGATCCACCAGCAGATGCTCCCTCACCCACTGCTGTGGTGGTCTGGGGTCCCGGGTTGTCTTTGGCCTCCACTCTAAACTGTAGAGGCAGCCCCCAAGCATTGTTCAGGTGAGTCCAAACATTTGCCTGCCACCTTATTCCAGACCTGTTTCACACCAGGGTGTTTACTCACTGATACCATAGAAAACCGAGCATGGTTACCTATTAGTGGGATGCATAAGAGTTTCACACCAGTTTACAGAGGGTTTCCTGATCTGTCATGGTGAGAATGAACAGAATTTCCCATGAGAAATTAACACCCAAGTTTAACCAATAATTGGGCCTCTCAGCTAATACACCGTGATGTGTATTAAGTGCATTCTATTGACAGTATTATAGTGAGGAACATTCTTTTTACACAGCGAATTATGATGATCTGGGATGCACTACGTGGAGGGGTGAGGAGAGGAGGTTCAATTGGATGAATTCTTTCTTTTTCTTTTTCCACACTTAGTGATACATGAGGCAGACAAAACATGTGCTTATGTCTGTTTCCACAGCTAGCTCTTCCTTGATTTGCTGGCCAGCCTGTCTCCAGAGAGTATAACTTGAGGAGGACCACTCTACATCAGGTATGGCTGTCTAACAGACTTTCCCACCCTTATCACCTGCTATAGGCATGGCAAAAGGACTTGTAGGTTCTTAATCAACCTGCTTGACTGCATTGTGAATATGCCTTCCATGGCCATCAAGTCCTGGAATGGGATTCAAACCTGAAGTTTCTGGCCCAGAGGCAGAAATGCTAGCCACTACTTCACAAGAAAAAGAAGTGGCACAGTAGTAGAGTAGTTAGAACTGCTGTCTCACAGCACCAGAGACCTGAGTTCAATTCCAGCCTCGGGTGACTGTCTGTGTGGAGTTTGCATATTCTCCCCGTACCTGGGTTTCTTCCGGATGCTCCAGTTTCCTCCCACAGTCCAAAGATACGTGGATAGATTGATTGGCCATGCTAAGTAGCTCCTTAGTGTCAAGGGGATTAGCAGGGTAAATATATGGAGTTACGTGGATAGGACCTGGGTGGGATTGTTGTCGGAGCAGGCTCGATGGGCTGAATGGCCTCCTTCTGCACTGTCGGGATTCTATGAAACTTCTATTCCATGAAACCTCCATATTGGCTAAATTTGAAGTGAAGGGCAGAGGGGAAGGTTTAATTGGACAGCTCTGCCAAAGATCCAGCAAAGGTTCAAAAGGCATCCTCTGCACTCTATCATTCTATGATTGCTTCATACACTCGCACAGCATTTCAAGACGTTTTAGCAGATTTACAATCAATTCACAGTATAATCCACCTTTAGTGCAAATGGAAGTAATGGCTGCAGGAAGTCCATGTACAGAACACATCGGAATAGAGTACAATATTCACTGCCAGACACATATTTCTTCCTTTGAATGTACAACTGTATCCGCAGCAGGAGAACAGAAGGCTTTGAGTGCATAGGAATGGTTTAGAATGCAGTTAGTGATTCCTAGTTAGTTCTCACACGCACTTCAGCCAATATTATAACTGACAGACAATATTAGGTTAATGAATACGAGTTTTTTCAAATAAACAATGTGGGGTCGATTTTATTTGTCGTGCTAACAGGACACATACTCTGCAGTATGATCAGGTGGTCACGACATCAGTTTTTGATCTTGCTAAATATTCTCTTCCAGCCAGGAACAGATGGCTGGGTTTCCTATCCAAAGCTCACAGGAGTATTATTTTGCATATGTTAAAGGGGAATAGGATCGGGTGCTGCACCAATTGTTTTACACGTGCATTTGCTCATTGCAGAGTGAATCTACAGAACATAATCTACAATGTTTTAAACTGGTCCACAGACTTTAAAAGTAATTGAGTTACACCTTGTGAAAGTCATTCCTATTATTTTCTTTTCTGCTATCAACTTTGTGAGTATCTGTTCCAATTTATGCTTAACTAGTTCCAAGTTTCATTTATTGACATCATGGGGCTTGACAAAGAATTCTCCTAATCGAGCACAGTGGCACAATGATTAATACTGCTGCCTCACAGTGCCAGTGATCTGAGTTCAATTCCAGCCTCGGGGGACTCTCTGTGCGGAGTTTGCATGTTCTCCCCATGTCTGCGTGAGTTTCTTCCGGATGCGCTGGTTTCCTCCCACAGTCCAAAGATGGGCAAATTAGCCATGCTAGATTGCCCCTTAGATGTGTAGGTTAGGGGGACTAGTAGGGTAAATGTGCAGGGTTACGAAGATAGGATGGGGTGGAGGGGGGAGCCTGGATGCAGTGCTCCTTTGCAGAGTTGGTGCAGACTCAATGGGCTGAATGGCCTCCTTCTGCACTGTGGGGATTCTATGGTTCAATAAGGAAATAGTTGTAGTTACAATGGGATGGAATACCAGCTAGATCAGGCTGCCTGAAAGATGTTTTGTGTCATTCTGCTAGCAGAACATTTTATTGGGAGAGGCAGTATAGAAATCCTACAGTGCAGAAGAAGGCCATTCAACCCATCGAACCTACACCATCAACAATCCCACCCCAGGCCCTATCCCTACAATCCCACACATTTACCCTGCTAATCCCTCAAACCTACACATCCGGGGACACTAAGGAGCAATTTAGCATGGCCAATCAACTAACCCTCACATCTTTGGAGTATGGGAGGAAACCAGAGCACCTGGAAGAAACCCACGCAGACACGAGGACAGAGTTAAAACTCCATACAGACAGTGACCCGAGGCTGGAATTGAACCCAGATCCCTGGAGCTGTAAGGCAGCAGTGCTAACCACTGTGCCACCATGCCTCACTTTAGCAGATGACGTTGGTGGAGGGTCCTCTTTACTAATAAATGTCTGGTGGCAACACCGTGGGAAGTGACTACTTTCACTGGGTGGTTCTGCCTAATCACAAGATGCCATGTTTTACACAGTGCTGTACGAAAGAAGGCATACCAAAATGATCAGGAGTGAATGTTACCCGTTGAGGTACCAAAGAACAGCCTATAAAGTCCTATTATTTGGGATTCAATTGACAGCTGCGACAGTATAAGCTAATTAGAACTAATGTAGACAAAATCAGTCCGAGTACATTTTGCAAAAGTTATTGACTAAAATGGATGAAAAATTATTTAATTAACTGTTTGACAAGATTTTAAAATATTACTATATATGCAATAACAAGATTATTTTTAAAATAGCAATCTGATTGACTGGGGATATTTATTTGTTATAAAGGTGAAAATTGCCAAGAGGTCTTTCATATTCCAAAGTTCATAAATAATGTTCCACAGAGTTCATGAAAAATGTTGATTAAAACAGGCATCACAATCATTCAGATCGTTTTTCATCTGTTGATAAACCCAATCAATAGCCATCCAAAATATATCAGTCCTCCACCATAAAACATCCTCAAATCTTCAAACAAATTAATTCTGAAAGAGCTCAATGAATCATTGTGAGTCCAGAAATATACTTATCCTTTTTACATGTAAGTTGTGATCTCCTGTTAGATACAAGTGAAAAACCTCAGTGCCTACAGCATCATTTGCTGCTGACTGGAATCAGTGCCTCACTGTTAATGTCAATGAAGTACACAGAATGATTAGGAAAAGGGCTGAAATACTCACTCTAATACCTTAATTTTGCTGAAATTACAATAAATCTAAAGCATCTTGTGTCATTAGTGATTCTTTGAAAAAGGTAACTCAAGGGATGTTAATTAAGTCATTAATTTCTATGGTTGCAAAAAAAAATAAATTATTTTATTATTATTTTAGTTATGCTTCAATGTAACCCAGCTTGGACCTAAAAAAGGATTGAACTTTCTAAATCAGTATTGTCCATACTAGGTGCCATATCCATAGAATCCCTACAGTGCACAGGGAGGCCATTCGGCCCATCAAGTCTACACCAGTTCTTTGAAAGAGCATCTCACCAAGGCCCTGGTGTTGAGGCAGCAGTGCTAACCACTGTGCAACTGTGCTGCCCACATATTTGCCGTATGATATGAAATATATGCAATACTAATAAAATAAATGCTTCTAGAAATGGGTTTGATGTTTTAAACTGTCAGCAATTCAGAACAATTGCCAGAGCCAGGAGAAAAACTTAAAAAGATTTTAGCAACTCAACTGGTCACTCTTCGTCAGAGCTTGTCAGAGGTAAATGTGACAAAGGTGAGTGAGTGCGTTTGCGATACAAACACATTCTCATTTAGCGGACTGAAGGAGCAGGATCAATGGGCAGAATGTCCTTCTCCTGTTCCTAATATTCCTATTATGCCTTCGCACTTTATTTAGTTAAGTATTAAAATCTGCTTGTTGAAAATAACATACGTTTAAACACTAGTTTTAAAATGAACATAATAAATTAAAGAAACTGAGTGAATGTGGAAGAATGATAGTTTACATTCCTTGCTCATTTGTTTTACATAATACTTTGTTAAAGGCAACCAACAACAAATATCTCTGACAAAGCATCATCTAGACTCGAAACCTTGGCTCTAATCTCTCCCCAACAGATGCTGTCAGACTGGCTGATACTTTCCAGCATTTTCTGTTTTTGCAACAACAAATATACTCTAGCTATAAGTGTAAGTCAAAGGTTGAGAAGTCTGCAGTGAGTAACTCATCTTCTGACTCCACCATCTGTAAGGCTAAAGTATTATGCAACAAAATACCCTCCACTTGCTGGGTAAGTGCAGTTCCAACAACACTCAATAAGTTCAACACCTCCTGCTTGACTGGCATCTTATCCACTGCCTTGATCATTCATTCCCTCCACCACACCATGTCTGCAGTATGTACCATCTTCTATAAGATGCAAAGCAACAGCAACTCACCAAGGCTCCTTTTTCATGGCATCTCCTGCTAGGACTAGAATGGGGGGAGTGTACAGTTAATTTTAGCCCCACTGTTCCACCGATTGCAGTAATGACTTTAACCAGAGCTGCAATTTTCCGAAATAATGACTAAGTGCCACAACAGTGAGAAAACCAGTGCAATCTGTGTGCAACTGGCTGGTTGGAACTGCCAGGATGTCAGGTGGGCACTGCCCAGCTATGTTCCTGACCACCCAATAGCTACAATGGCCTCAAAGCCCACTTGAATCACACCTGAATGGAGACCGGTAGTGATTCTCACCGGGCATGCACTGCGTCCGAGGGACAGATGATCTGAGCAGCTGGGAGAATCCAGCATCAAATGGGTAGGCTATGCATATTTAAATACTACTTTAAATATGCTAATCAGCCTCACTCCCTTTCTGGGTGCGATCTGGTTTGTACCCATAGAAAGGAGCCAAAATGATTGAAAACCATTTGGTGCAGGGCGCAAAACCCATTTTTAAGCCCACACTCTATACCCTGGGATCATTGCGATCTGTGCCAGGCACAGCAAGGCCAGGAAATCATCCCCAAGCTTCCTTCAACAAACACAGAATAATTTTTATGGAACAAAATTTCTTTAAATCAAATTGCAAAACTGGTTGATATACAATTTATAATCTGCAAGTGCACCAATTTATACATTTTTAAAAATCACCACACACACACACACACACACACACACACATATACACACACACAAAACAAAGGGCAAGGCAAATAAGACTGTTGCAGAAGTTTTTGTAATGGATTACTATAAAAGATAAAGTTTGAAAAGGTCTTGATGCTGTTGATTTGACAGTGAGTCCTGGTCACAATATATCTGGAATTTTTTCTTTAACTCAAATTAAAAAAAAACACTTCTCTCACCGGGTCATCAAGCTCCTCACCTAGCAACACTGTGGGTGTACCTTCACCATATGCACTGCCCAAGAAAGCAGCTCACTATAAACTTCTCAAAAGCAATTACGGAAGATAACAAACAACAATATCCACATCCCATGAAAGAATAAAAAACAAACGCTATAAAACTCATTTCCAAGCACTCCATTACCATTTTCCAGTGTGATCACATTTAATTCCTAAGATATTAAGTTACATTTAGAAAACAGCATTAGTTAGCACCTGATCTCATGAATTTCCATATAGGTTTAAGCAATACAGATGCAAAACTATTTAAAGATATTGGCCTGCAACTTCCCAGTTCCCAAATATTGGGTTTGGGGTGGGCGGGGGGTATCCCAAAGATCCCTCTAGGAGTTCCCAACATATTCCCCAACCCCAAGCGACATCCCCTCTCTGATGCCCGACTCCACCCAATATCCAAACCCCTACCCCGGCTGACTCCCACCCTCCGCACATGTCTGAATTCATCTCATGGCAACACTCTCTCCGCACCACCACCCCCCCGCCTCGCTCCCCCACATCCCATCACTTACTTTAGGCACTTACCTTTTCACTGGCCTGTTATTTTCAATGGGATATTTAAATTCAACAGCTTTACAGCAGCTAGTGTTATTAAAAAAAGGAATGTCCTTCTTTTACACTTTTGACCTTGGGTCCTTAGATCTGCAGCACGGCCTGGATCTCACCTGGTCTGACTGAGTCAGGAAGGTCGGATGTGACAGGTGCATTAGCATTCTAGTGCTGGTAAGTGGGTACAGAGCAGCAATCCAACACTGCCTGCCACTCTGAGGAAGTTATGGCCCAATCAAATTCACAGTTATCTAAATTGAGCTGTGCCCTAATTATTTTTAACCTATAATTACGAATTCTCAATTGTTTGGAGAGATAGTTTTCTTCCTAAATTGAAAAGCCAATGAATAACTAATACTTATTAGTCCACTAAATCTATTTAGTTGAGTAAGTATCATTAATACCTTCTAAATCAACATCGGTGTCTTTGAGCTGCAAAAATATGAAAAATTGATGAGTGTATTTCGATTATCTATTTCTTTTCCATCTGTGAGATGAAACAACCTTGCAAGCAAAGATTAATTTGCGTGTGAAGATATAATGGATAAACTAATACACTGTGCAACATCACAGAGCATCTTTCCCTTATAAATCAACACTACGGGCTCTGAATTGGAACAATTTGACTCAGACATTTCAATCCCGAGCCAACAGTTGAGATACCCAACTGGTAAAATGAATTGTGAGTTTGGGAGCGCAGATGCATAAATTCACAGCCAATGGCTTGATACAATTTTGAACAAATTTGTTAAAATCAAGCTGATACTTGAATTGTGTACCATATATTAGCTAAAATGATAGTTATTATCATCTTATGAGATGGAGATTACTTCTATAAACAGTAACAAAATTGAAAAAAATGACAGCGCAGTAGGATGACGAACGGGAATTATTTAGATTAGTATTTTAATAAGTATTCACTGTAGGACAATAAAAAGGGTCTAATCGTCGAACAACTCATTCCACATTGATTACAACATATGCACAATGTAGATGAGGGCAAGGTATAATAAATTTCAAACAAGTGAAATTAGTCTTCAGACCACTCAAAGCAGATGATAGCAACCCATTTTACATCTCACCTGATTACATTTTTTTTTATTTCAAAGGAAGATAAGATACGTTGAGTTACAAAAGCAATGAAATAAGACATATTGATGATGTGTCAGCTTGATTCCATGGCAACACTCTTGCCTCTGGGTTAATAGGTCACAAATTCAAGCCCACTATAGAGTTAGTGCCAATGATCTAGGCTGACAAGTGTTAGGGAATACATCACTGTCAGATCAGACCTTAAACAGGAGCTCCATTCGTCTGTTTGGATTGATATAAAGGATATTTTTTCCAAAGACTGATCTGAAAAGCTAGCCAACATTTTGTTTTTAAAAGTTTATTTATTAGTCACAAGTAAGGCATACATTAACACTGTCATGACGTTATTGTGAAATTTCCCTAGTCGCCACACCCCGGCGTCTGTTTAGGTACACGGAGGGAGAATTTATTCCAGTGATAATGCATTTGGGTTTAATGAATACACCAAATGAAACCTGATAAAATGTTGCAGCATTCAGCTCAGATTGTACATAGCCAGCAATGTTCCTTTTTAAGTTTCAATGGTTAGATATAGATCCAAGATGTGCCTCTTGGCTATAACGCTGTTTCCCAGGACATAAAAGGCACTTTCCACTTTAAATCAAATGGACTATTTGAAAAGCTCAGAGAAGGTGCCAGTTAATTTGAAACTCTTGAAAGAGGGAAAATCAATGTGAATTCCTTCGAAACAGTTCAGGTTAATTAAACTCCCACAGTCATAAGAAATTCAAGGAAAGGAGCACTATTATTTAAAAATCATCTGCAAAGCATTAGCTTGGTTTTTAGAAATTAGACATTTTTAGTGGTTTTGTCCACTTGAGGAGTTGAAGAGAAGGATGTCTATTGTAGAGGAATAACTGTGATATGATTATATATACGTATAATATCATTTTTTAAAATAAGGTTGCTTTTAACATTTTAAACCTGAAAGCATGTCTGCTGTGGTGTCATACCTCATGCAAAGATTAGATTGAGAAATAATGAAGGCACAGCTCAGTGGCTAAAAGTGATTATTAGCTGTTCCTAATTGTTTGCTTTCCTGGTACATTACTGACAGTCATCTATATACCAAGGTAAATATAAATATTTTTAGGTTAGGGCATTCGAGACTTGACAATGACAGCAACTGAAGATAAAAGACTTGAAATAATCTGCAGTTAGGGTTAAAAAAAAGTGTCACATTTAATCAAACTTTATTTCATTTCTTGTTTTGATGACCATAGTTGTCTTCAGTCTACTTTGTTTCAATTACCTGCCAACATAATTTGCATAACTATAAAGTGTGTGTAATATATATGCTATATATGTGTTACATTATATATACATGGACATATATATAGTATATATGTCTTTGTGGAATCCATTCCTCTAATTATTTTAAAGATCTCATCACATTCTTTAGGATCAATTTTGTAACAGGCTTGGGATGTTGATTTTGCCATGCTTGGGGAGTTAAATCCCCTCAAAGAGACAGTAGATTGGAATGTTTGCATCATCCCACCTTCTTCCAGGATTCTATTGTGTGGGTTTGAAGGTGAGAGGGGAAGTCCCATGCAGCTGTTGGATAAGGTACTTAAATATTCCGAACGGTCACTAATTTGCATTTTAACAAACAATTCTTGCTTTGGTAACCAGCAAACCCTCTCTCCAATCTGTGTGGAACTTGCCCAAGTCACCAAGGTGAGGATCAAGCAAGCAATGACTCTTCAGTGACATTGGCAGGTGGGGGTTTCAGATTGGCCAGGTCAAAAAGCCTGCCTCCATTCCCAAAACATTTTGCCTCAATTCTTCCAATGGAGTAATATTGGGAAGGTCTAATCGTCTATAGAGATTTAAATCTTCTGATCAATTTAAACTTGGAGTTTGGGGGGGGGGGCGCTCTACTCCCTCACTGTTACATTCCCCTCCCACTCACCCCATCATCCTCACTCCCTCATCCATTATCCACTTTATGAACAGAATGCACAATCCCTATTATATCGGTTGCAAGTCTTTGAATAGCCCATAAAGCTCCCCAAGTATACTAACTGACTCTTCAAACCGTAATCAGAGTGAACAGTTTGTACAATGATTAGGCCGTTGATTGCAGCCAAGAGTCCATAAAACTCCACAAGTAAATACACTGACTCTTCAAACCAAGGATGTAAACAGGATCAATCATTTGTAAAATGATTGGGCAGTTTGATTACAACTAAAAGCCCAAATAATTCCCAAGTAAACAAACAGACCCTTCAAACTAGTTGTGTAAACAGCTAAGCATTTGTAAAATGAGCAGGCAGTTGGGTTGCAACCAGGAGCCCATAAAATTCCCCAAGTAACAAGAAAACAAATTGATCTCCAGCAAACATCGAAGGTGAAAACATAAAAGTAATGAGAAAAGATTAAATATCTACACATGTTTAGCTTATTAGGTTTGCCTTCAAATAGTGTGAAATACTATCTACCTTTTTATCTACTGGATGAACTTTTTAAACTCATCAGAAGACTTTTTCACATTTACAGTATTGATCTTATACTTGACAATTTGTCAATTGGCAGATGTAACAACTTGGCAACCAAATTGTTTAAAAAGTAATTATATCTTCCAAATCACAGTGCTGTCACGAGTCACCTTAATGAATGTGAATACAATTCTTCCAAAGCATTTCATGATGACCTTTGGAAGCAAAAGAAAATTCATTTACCTTTTAAACTCTTCCCATCTGCAATCAATAGTTTACGTCTCCATGTTGCAGATGTAAAGCCCAACTGCTGCTAAACTCTGGCCACCTCTCTGAAAACTGAAAAACAAACCTGGGGTAGGTTCCTAATGTACCCAGAATGATTTGTCGTTAATATTTGTGGGATGGGTTTCTACCTCAGACCTTTCCTGTGCTGAACTGTGTGGTGCATGGTGGAAACAGAGGCATGATTTGCTGGGCGCCCTGCCCGGCAGTCATTTTTTGCTGTACTACCCTTGCTCCACCCTATTTTGGGACTGCAAAATCCCGCCACAGATGTGGATGGGAATGAGTCATCAGCAAGCAGTGTCCTCACTTCTAAAATCACTGGATATTCTACCACACACTTATTATTCAGGAATACCTGCAACATGTTTTTTATTCATTCGTGAGACATGGACGTCACTGGCTGGCCAGCATTTATTGCCCATCCCTAGTTGCTCTAGGGCAGTTGAGAGTCATTACTGTGGGTCTGGAGTCACATGTAGGCCAGACTGGGTAAGGACAGCAGGTTTCCTTCCCACAAGGACATTAGATGGATTTTTCTGACAATCAACAATGGTTTCATAGTCATTGGTAGATTCTTAATTCCAGACTTTTTTTTCTAATTCCACCATCTGCTGTGGTGGGATTCGAACCAAGGTCCCCAGAACATTGGCTTAATAGTCTAGCGATTATTCCACTCGGCCATCACCTCCCCCTTGTATTCAGGACAATAGAGGTTTTTAAAAACTGAGAAATTAATAAGCTGAAAGGGAGAAAAAAACCTAGAGCACATTAGCCACCAAGATTGAAAGTATGAATCTGAAGACAAGTTAAATCCAGAAGCATTGGCTTAGATTTTAAACACCTAAAGATTAAGAGGCAGGAAAGATTATGGGATGTGGATAGTCACTTCACTTTGAATTGCTGTTAAAAGAATAGGCAGGACATGGCTCTTACTTTCATACAGCGAAAGTGAAGATACGAGGAATAGAAGCTAGGATGACATAACTGTACTTAAGAGTAACAAAGAGCAGTAAGACAGTTGGAAGGAAAGAGTGATGGAAGAAAGAAGTGAAAATAGGAATCCTATCAAAAATTACTTGGCCAGAATTCTCCCAACCTGCCCGCCACTGGAATTTTAGTGGGCAAGTTGCAGACAATGTGAACTTTCTCTACTTTCTCAGAAGACTAAGGAAATTTGGCATGTCAGCTACAACTCTCACCAACTTTTACAGATGCACCATAGAAAGCTTGGTATGGATCCTGCTCTGCCCAAGACTGCAAGCAACTACAAAATGTCATAAATGTAGCCCAATCCATCACGCAGAGAGTCTCCCATCCATTGACTCCGTCCAGACTTCCCACTGCTTCAGGAAAGAAGCCAGCATAATTAAGGACCCCACGCACCCCAGACATTCTCTCTCCCACCTTCTTCCATCAGGAAAATGACGCAAAAGTCTGGGGTCACGTACCAACCGGCTCAAGAACAGTTCCTTCCCTGCTGATGCCAGACTTTCGAATGACTGATAACACTTACCCTGCATTAAGCTGATCTTTCTCTACACTCTAGTTATGACTGTAACACTACATTCTGCACTCTCTCGTTTTCTTCTCTGTGAACGGTATGTTTTGCCTGTATAGCGTGCAAGAAACAATACTTTTCACTGCACGTCAGTACATGTGACAATAATAAATCACATCAAATCAAATCAAAACCTCATTGACAGTCGGGCAGGAATTTCAGCTTTTAGACCAGCGCGTCTGGAGAATTCCGCCCAAGCATTCTCTTGTATCTAGTTCAGGATATAAGAGAAAGGTGATGAGTACCCACATGGGTATTAGATGTAATGTTTAAGTCTTGAATCAGTTAGGGGAATACAGAGCAGTGAGAGAAGTAGAGAAATAAATTATGGGAATAAACTATGCTAAATCCAACAAACAGCTTTGCAGTTAAGAGGCAATAGTAAAGTATCATAAGGATGTGTGGCAATAGAAAAACTGAACAGGAATCCAAATCCTCATTTTAAACTAAAGTTTGACTCTGCAAATTTGAAGATTGGATTCCAATTTCAATAAAACTTCAATAAGTTCAGCATTTTTCATCATACTATGACATTCTCTCATTTGAGACTGAAGAGAAATATTACCAAGCTCATCAGAATACTCGTAAAAATTGGTTTGGAAGCAAATTTAAATGTATCATTTCTACAACCATTCAGTCACTGTTTATTTTAAATGTCTGGCTTCAGTTGTGGGTTTAAATGTTTTTCTGCTTTGCAGTGTATTTTGATTTTAAAATAATCACTCAAGCCTAGAAGCAGATCTAAATTATCCCCTTATGTGATGTCCTTACGAGTACATGAAATGCACGAACAATTTATGAAATTAAGTTTGATCTGTAGTGCCTTTAGTTTTCTTTTTGATTATTTGAATAATCTGGAGATCTATGGGTAACCTTCACTCCCACTAAATGTACTTCCAGTTAACATAATTTACAGTATTTAACAGTTCACAAAGTAACAGGCCAATTCCAAAAGGCAGAGAATGGTTGAAGTAAGAATACACATGTAAATGCTGCTTATTGTCTGCACCATGGGGAACACATGAACACATGGTGAATAGAATTCCCACTCACCTGACGAAGGGGCAGTGCTCCAAAAGCTAGTGCCTTTTGCTACCAAATAAACCCATTGGACTTTAACTTGGTGTTGTGAGACTTCTTACTGTGAATTCATACTTTGTCAGTCTCACTCATTAAGTCCACAACCACAGCAAAGTGAAGAAGGAGGTCATCCCAAAGAATATTTTTGCATGTTGCAGAAAACATGTTATCCTGCAGTGGCACAGTGGCACAATGATTAACACTTCTGTTTCACAGCACCAGGGACCCGGGTTCAATTCCAACTTCTGGTGACTGTCTGTGTGCAGTTTGCACTTTCTCCCGGTGTCGACATGGGTTTCCTCTGGATGCTTTGGTTTCCCCCCAAAGATTAGGTGAGATGCAGGTTAGGTGGATTGGCCATGCTACATTGCCTCTTAGTGGCAGGGGGACTAGCAGAGTAAATATGTAGGGGTTACAGGGGTAGGGCCTAGATGGGATTGTTGTTGGTACAGGTCGATGGGCCAAGTGGCTTCTTTCTGCACTGTAGGAATTCTATGATTCTATTCTATACCTAAAGTTGCCAACTCTGGTTGGAGGCAGTCCTGGATGTTTGACCATGTAACCGAATATTATTGTCTTTGCTTTATAAGGGGAAATATGGAATTGAGTATCATTGCTTGTGATTTCAATGCTGGTGTGTGAGAAGCTCCAAGAGCCATGAGATCATCTATGAGCAGGTAAAGAATACAAACTGATAGTGTAGAAGAGGGTGTCACTGATTGTGGGGGAACAATGCAGAGGGGAAACCAGAGGAGGAAAGGACTTTGATTGCACATGTAATAATGAATAACTTATTGATGGTAACTTGGGGAACGCCCTCCACATTTCCCTCATAACCAGCATTACATTAACTCATTGATAGTTCACGGATTGAATCTTATGCCCTCTCTCTGTTTGGAGGGCATTTGATCAGGTGGGAGAATTACAAGCAAGCAGCCACTACATTCCTGACTCCTCCTAAATTCATTTCAGAGCAGAAGACCCAGGGTCAAACGTCCTGCCCGGCTGTCAATTGAGGCCCTTATGGGGATAATCAATGACCACCTAAGGGTCACATTTTGCTACTGCTGATATTAACTCACCAGTGGGCAGGGAATGCAATAACCAATTCAGCAACTTCCTGTCATCTTCCTGGGCAGGAAAGTACTCAGCTGTGAATGAGGGTCTTGGCACCAGGAAACTTTACGTGAAGGTTCTGCTGAGAGCCCTTACATCCCAAAGCCCTTACATCCAGTCCCCCTCCACCTCCTCTCCATGATCCCCACCAAGATAATTCCTCCCATCATTACATCTCTGGCCTGGGTCATTCCTCGATCCTGGGTCTCTGATTGCTGTCATTGAGGAAACTTGGTGAAGCTGCTGAGTTACTGGCCAATGATTAGCCAGCAGCTCTTGGTGGGCAGGATTTCTGCCCCCGGGGTCCTTGAACCCAGTGAAGGCCCAACACTTATATTTAAATACCTGAGAGGCATTTAATACTGGTCACCCTTCCCAGAGGAAGCAATGTCTCACTGTGTAATGACTTCAATCAGGCCATTGAGGTTGGCCTATTGGAATATGAACTCCCTGATTAAGGAGTCAATTGAGGGGCCAATCAGGGAGTCTTTTCCTTGTATTTAACCGCGAGTGCCAGTTTCTCTGTCACTCCCAAAGGTAGATTGCTGACTGATAGCACTCTGTGCATTGTTGCTGGAATTGTAAATAAATGGATTTTGATAAAGGGACGTCTGCCTCTGAAGACTATTAACACTGGCTCTTCAGCCAGTAGGTGAGACTTCTGATGGCTTCATAAAATCCCCCTCCCCACCATGTTTCAGGTAATAAGTATAGCATTCCAATATCTTAACTGTAACTACTAATAGAAACCCTGCAGTGCAGAAAGAGGCCCTACCCCCACATATTTACCTAATAACCCCTCTAACCTATGCATTTCAGGACACTAAGGGGCAATTTTAGCATGGCCAATCAATCTAACCCGCACATCTTTGGACTGGTGCTTTGGACTTTGGAACGATAACACTTACCCTGAAACTAGAGGCAGAATCGATCTGCACTGCGCAGGGTGAGGTCTCCCTATTGGATATCTCCCTGGACTGTTTGGGGCCAAATTCTTTTGTGAGGTGACAGCTCTAAACTGGGAGCCTCAGTCTTAGACTTCCATTTCAATATCAAATGGCCCCAACAGATCTGAACCAAATAGGACAGTGAGCTCAGTGATTTGGGGGGCATTTTTCATATCATCCTGAACTCGGTTTAGCCCCAACATTAGTGAAGCATTTCCTAGACTTGTACTTGATGAAGCTGAACTTTTGCCAAGTGACAGAAACAGCAGCGTGGAGGAGGCCACTTGATTCTCAGTGCCTATGTTGGTGCTGTCTTCTATAAGCCCCATTCATCCCAAAGTCATTTTATATCATTCCTTAAGAAATATCTATCTCATTCCCTTTCCAATTATTTTCTAGTCTCCACCTCTAGAGTCACCTGTGGTGAACCATCCCATGATCTAATATGCCACAGTTCAAGATTTCCTTCTTTCATATCAGCTTCTTGGTTTTTCCAGTGAGACTTTTTTAGTCTCATCGCTTTATTTTCTGTTCATTCAACAATTGTTCACCAATAATCCAAGGTAAACTTCCATTTTTCACTTACCCGTCTACATGCTATTCCAAACTTGGTGTCTCTCCCATCCACCTCTTTGCTTCTGCTGATGACTGCTCAGGAAATGTTGGTCCATACTCTCATTCCATTCTCTCTCTTCCCCCTTGACCTGTTCGAGTCCCAACAACACCATGCCCGGATGCCCCCAGTCTCTCACATACCTTTGAACAGTATTCTCTTCCTATATCCCAACTGCAATCCCCTTTCTCCCTAACCGCCAAAGCCCTGGATCTTTGAGCTTCCCGCCCCCTCTGAAGTCTCTCTCAACTCCTGGTTGTTCCCAGCACTTGCCAATGCAATCTATCTTCAGCTGCGGAGGGATGGCATCACTGAGCCACACACTCAATATGAACCCCTCAAGTCAACACCCCTCAGGAATATTTGGTTCCCATTTATCAGCACATTCTTTACATGCAGGCACACAAAAAAAACATTTTTTTATAGGAATCTTCATTTGACAGGGTCTTTTTATTGCATTTATATATACTTTTAGTCCAATGTATAGATTATATTCGTACAGAATTTCCAGCATTTTCACTAGAAAACTGGTCTGGTGCAAATGGCAGAGAGTTGTTGATTCAGTGGATTTTAGACTGCAAATTCTGCCCCAGGAACTTCAAGCTAGCAATTTATAGCAGGGTTGTATAAATGTCAGAATTAAATCCCTTTTGGATATGAGTCGGAAATCAAAAATCAGTGCATACGCTAGGGTAATAGTTTAGTATCTCTGGGCTAATGTACCAACTCTGAACTGTGATTTGTAAAAAACCTGTTCTCTTGCATTCAAATCTAGTCAGACAAACCCAAACAAATGAAAATATAAATCTGCCCCTCCACATTTAAACCTCTAATTTCTTTCTAACCACGCTTATAGGCAACAGTATTAAGATTGTATGTTATAATTAGATTGAGAGAAAAATAATGCCCAAAATTTGAAAACCACCTAAGTACTGGAAATTATAATAGCCACTTATAAAGAATATAGGCACATAGTACACAGATATTGACTGCAGTCAATTGCTTGGCATTAGGCTGACAAAGACACCAAAGGATAAAATTCACTTCACAAAATTACCATAAGCAGAAAATGACAATTCCATTCTACGTTAACTCTACACTTTACTAAAACTACCCATTACCGGAATTTGTATTATCAGTGCTTGAAAGTAAATATTATTTTATATTATAAACTAAAGCATAAAGTTCACAATTAAATAAATGTGTATATTCATATACATTTGCCCAGCATGGTGGCACAGTGGTTAGCACAGCTAGAGTGAAGGTAGAATGGAATTGTGCCTGTGGTAACTCTGTGGGAGGAATTTTATCCTATGGTGTCTTTGGCAGCCTAAATCTCAATCCACATATAACCTTCAATCTTAATACTGTTGCCTATAAGTGCCAAAAACCTGGGTTCAATTCTGATCTCAGGTGACTGTCTATATGGAGTTTGCACTTTCTCCCCATGTCTGTGTGGGTTTCCTCCGGGTACTCCGGTTTCCTCTCACAGTCCAAAGATGGATTGGCCATGCTAAATTGCTCCTTAGTGTCAAGCGGACTAGTAGGGTAAATATGTGGGGTTACGGGGATAGGGATTGTTGTTGGTACAGGCTCGAGGGGCTGAATGGCCTCCTCCTGCACTGTAGGGGTTTTGTAATTTACTTCAGAAATGTGATACATTGAGCAGGATTCTCTCTTCCGTGCACTAAATGAGATGGCAGGCAGGAAAAGCAGCATTTTTCCTGCCAGGTGCAATGGTGTGTTTTTGTGCTTTGTTGTCCGTCTCCTGGCTCATTAATTATGTGTCAGCAGGAAATAGGTCAAATTGGAGGTGGGTGGTCTCTGAGTCATCCGCCCCACTATGACCTCAGTGGATCTCTGCCCCAAATGCCATATTTAATCAGCACTGCCCACAGCCTTCTCATCTTGTACAGACCAGGACTGCTCTATGGAGACATGGCTCTGAAGGGGGAGAAAAATGCTGCTCCGAAACTCAGTGACACCTCACTGGGTCACCTGCTGGATGCCATCAAGTCCCACTGGGATGTCCTCTACCCCTTTCATGAGCTGGCCAAAGAGGACCAGGATTGTGTCTGTGGCGACGGTGTGGTTGGCAGCACACATCCGAGTAAGGATGCTATACCAGCTCATCCCTCAGATGACAGTGCTGTGAATATATTGTTGCTTCTTTCAGTCACCTAACGCGCACTAATTATCTCTTAATTTATTCCACTGGCAACTCTGGAAGGTGCCCCGAAGCCTGGAAAAACCAGGCCTTCATCACAGCAGTGCGGACATCTTGGATGAGGAGCCAGAGGATGGCACCATGGATAGACCCATCACAGTGGTCAGCCACACCCTCCATCAGTGCAGAGACACTTCGGTGGGACTTCATTCGAGAGAGTCACAATCTGGTGAGGACAGCACAGAATCTGGTTCACAGCAGTTGGAGCTGGTGCAAGGGGTTTGCTGGAGGACAGAAAGCTGCTGGGCTGCATTGGTAATGAGCCTCCAAACTTAATCCTAAATCAGTTGCTTGAGCTGCAGTGACAGTCCTGGAAACATCAGGAAGGATTGTCAGCTCCATTCCTCAGGTTGCAATGGATGATGGAGGAGCCCGTGTGCATTCAGTCTGAGGTAATAGCAGGCACGTAACCAAGGTCAGCACTGGTAGGATAGCAGATACCATGGAGACCAAGGTCCAGGATATATATGTCCTGCATTGCCCTTCATTGGTGTAAGCATTGATGGCATCCATCAGTGGCTGCATGATAGAGGGACAAGGCAACTCAGTCTGGCTCCAGTTGCCCCTTCTCCTCAAAGAGAGATCCAGGGGCCCTTGGGCGAGCTCGCTGACAAGGCCACTTCTGAATTTTGAGCCCCTATCAGCATTCACATGGGTAGTGGGTTCAAATTCACCCCTATAGTGTTTTACCACACAGCAAAACACCCTTCAGCCTATCAAATCTGCGTTGCCTATCAAGCACCTATCTATCTCGCTTTCCAGCATTTGGTCTGTAGCCTTGTGCTGTGCATCTCTCCTTATTTGGGAATACATATTTCATTGCCTCTTTAACCACACTTACACCCCTGCCGCCACCCCCCCCTCATCCCCACACACAGCCCCCACCCCTGCCAGTACAGTACACCCTCTGCTCCAAATGGCCTTCAGCTAAGATTTTCCTCAGTTGAATTTTGCATTGCATCATTGCTTCAGGTTGCAAGATAGTAGTGCTGAGGCCTTACTCCCAGAGCAGCTTGGACCCTTCCAGTTTGGCTGAGGAAATCCCTCCCGTTATTGAGGAAGAGCATTCGGTTCAGGTTTCTTTCCCTGGGGTATTCATCAAGCCTCCCTCTCCAACCCTTGATCTCATTGTGATTGTGGTGAGTTTCCCTGTGTTATCCCTGTTGGTTGAGGTGGATGTTCCTATGCTCCATGTGGTTCTTACTCGTCCCCATCTTGAGGCCTATTACACCATGATATACAGAGACTCACTATATGTGAGTCTCCACCCCTCATTAGACCTTTGAATGCCCCTACGCTACCCTTACCACATTGATAGGTTGTAGAGGCTCCCCTGACTGAATGTGCCACCTAACCCACATGCTTGATATTATGACCCATGTCCCACTCACAATATGCTGGGCACGATTAACACTGGACAAAAATACCCTCGCCCTCCATGGACAACATGGCAAGTTAGTACAGTGGTTATCACTGCTGCCTTACAGCACCAGACCCTGGGTTCAATTCCGGTCTCTGTCTGTGTGGAGTTTGCACATTCGCCCTATGCCCGTGTGGGTTTCCCCTGAGCACTCCAAAAATGTGGGTTAAATGAACTAGCGGTGCTAAACTCATGTTAGGGGGATAAGTAGGGTAGATACATGGGGTTACAGGGATAGGGCCTGGGTTGGATTGTTGTGGATGCAGTGTCAAAGGGCTGAATGGCCTTCTTCTGCACTGTAGGAATTTTATTCTAGACTGAGACAAGGATAATCTTTGCAAGGTCAGGAATGCAAACTGAAGATTCTTCACTCTGTCTTTCTCCAATTCTAGCCCCAACTCACTTATTCCTTGTAAGAGACTTTTTCCCCATTCGGATCCAGACAATGATTCAACCCCTGCACCCATAGTCTTGAAGCTGAGTGCCATTCTTTTCTCTCCCCTCTTTCCTTGCATCTGTCCATTCACCCCTCCCCCCCCCCTCTCAGTTATGCACTTGCCCTGCAGGACATTACAAGCCCACCCCCCCTCCCCACAGCCTTACCATTGGTTTGGTAGGTAGAGCCTTGCCTGCGATACCCTCCTGAAAGTGATGTCTTGCTGTCTGAGAAGCTTGGGGTTGATTCTGAGGTGTCAGCGCTGCACAATGCAAGGTTGGCGAATAAGCCTCAAAGTCCCAAGCAAAGTGCAATTTGCCAAGTGCACACTGCTCATTTATTGTGGTGAAACATGTTGTTCAAACTGGATGCTGACGTGGTCTACTGATCTGCTGTGAGGGGATTAATTCCAGCGGCCAGCCATCGTAATGAGTATGCATGATATTCAAATGTATTAAAATAACTTTCCTAATGTGGCACGTGGGAAATGAGCACTGCCGTTGAATTCAGGAGCGATCGGGACCTGTTTTCACACCAATATTAAACTGATTCTTTTGTTATCACAATATTTTCTGCTCCTGCCCAACATGATGCCCACCCGGTGGGGGGAGCTGAAAATCCCAGCCATTTTGTAAACTTATTGTAGTCATGACATTTTTTATAGATGAATGTATTTTTCTGCCATCTGGATTTTTCTTCCAGTTGCTACAGGAATTGTGCACTGAAAAATGCAAGGCGTCCCGCAAACCGTGATTACAGTCCCGATGGGGATTGATTTTTGTCATATTCTGTCTCTGTCCCCTTTCTCTTTACAAAAATCTGCAGATTCCAGCATGTATGCAATGCAAGGTAATCAGTGCCGACTCCAGCTAACACTGGCCGCAGCTCCGCAATTTAAAATGGGAAAGCTGTCGGTGTGCAAGAGCAGGGAACAAACTGGCTGTTTGGAAGCTGCGAAGGAAACTAGGGCCTCATATTTGTGCCCTACAGTGACCAGCAGTAAGAACTGCCCATATTAATGATGAAGGGGAGCTATAGCAGCTACGATAAATAGTGACTTGCACTGCCATGAAGTTAATAGCTCCGTGCTACTTCATAACAAGCCAAAGCCACTTCTACTTCTCATTAAAATTCCTCTCCTGCAATACAATTGTAACTGGGTCAGAATGCTCCAGTTGTACGATATAATTGGAAATCATGCTTTAAATGCAATACTTTTAAAAGATTAGAATCAGGAATATGTGATTAATGTTTAGTCTGCCTAATAGCTCCATCTATATCAAATAGGGAATTCATAAGAAACTTCTTTACCCAGAGAGTGGAGTCAATGTGGAGCTTGTGACCGGAGTAGGTAAGGTAAATAGTGTATAGATCCATTCACAGGGAAGCTAAATAAGCCTATGAGGGAGAAGGGATGGAAGGTTACGCTGATAGGTGAGGAAGGATAGGAGAAGATTCAAGTCAGACATAAATACCAGCATGGGTCAAGGCAGCCAAATGGCCAGTTTCTTTGCTGCATTTTCGATGTTATTCCACATACCTAATGCAAACAGACCGAAAAAGATAATAAAGTTCCTGGAACAGGTGAGGAACATTCCTGTAATAGTGTTGGAACATTCCTATTATAGTGGGGGAATATTCTAGAACAGGCTAGGAACATTCCTGTAATAGTACTGGAACATTCCTGTAACAATGGAAGAGCATTCCTGTAACAGTGGAGGAGTGTCCCTATAACACAATTAGAACATTTCTGTAACAGTGAAGGAACGTTCTTGTAACAGTGGGGGGGGGGGGGGGGGAGTGGAATGTTCCAGGTAGCACATGCAAACACTTCCAGTTGAATTTGGAAGCAATAACATGAGAAATAAAATCTTAAAAATCCAATAATTTTCTTTACTTCCATTGCAGTACATAAGAACATAAGAACATAAGAAATAGGAGCAGGAGTAGGCCATCTGGCCCTTCGAGCCTGCCCCGCCATTCAATAAGATCATGGCTGATCTGTCGTGGCTCAGTTCCACATTCCCGCCCTCTCCCCATAACCCTTAATCCCCTCTCTTATCAAAAACCCATCAACCCGCGTCTTAAAAATATTTAGCGAGGTAGCCTCCACCACCTCAACGGGCAGAGAATTCCAGAGATTCACCACCCTTTGAGTGAAGAAGTTCTTCCTCAACTCCGTTCTAAACCGCCCCCCCTTTATCTTGAGGCTGTGCCCCCTAGTCCTACTGTCCTTTCTGAGCGGGAAGAGTCTCTCCACCTCTATCCTATCCATCCCATTCATCATCTTATACGTCTCAATGAGATCTCCCCTCATTCTTCTAAACTCTAATGAGTACAAGCCTAGTTTATTCAGCCTCTCCTCATAGCTCAACCCCCTCAACTCCGGCATCAGCCTAGTAAACCTCCTCTGCACTCCCTCCAGGGCCAAAATATCCTTGCGTAAGTACGGCGCCCAAAACTGCACACAGTACTCCAGCTGTGGCCTCACCAATGCCCTATACAGCAAAAGAAAAAATAAAACCAGTTGGTTTGGAAGGTTTTGTCTTTGAAATTGAATCTCAAGCAATTTTGTCTTCAAATTCTGACAGACAAGCCAACAATGTCAAGACAAATAAGTCACTAGGTGTTCTCGGACAACAAATTTTATGAAATTGGGCGCACAAAATGGGAGCAAACTAAAGTTATCCTCAGAGCTTTCCACTAAAATCACAAAGTAACAGACACTGATCAGTAGGCAAGAGCATGCTTTTAGAATGCAAATGAGGGCTAGCACATAAGGGAAATTGGACAGGATGGCACCTACAGGAACTAAATTAAAGAACACATCCCCACCCCATCAAAATCAGCACTTCTAAACCAGTCAAACAACCCATGGAGACACCTAAAATTAACACAGTTAAGGAAGCATCCCTGGCCCCTCAAAACTCTTGAGATCAATAACACACCTATGGTTCAAACCCCAGAGATTCCAGACCATTGATAACCACCCAGACAAAAACGATTAACACACACTTAAAACAATTGCTCCAACACTCGAAAACATCAAAACAGGATGGCTGAAGTCAAATACTGTGAATAAAGAATTAGCATTTGAAACGCAAAGTTCAGGTATAACTGTAGCCAGTTGTGGGGGAGTCTTTAGAACACTTTCGGAACAGTCTGATTGTATGTCCTGACTGTGCTTCTCCGTCAACGTAAAGAGAAAATAAAGCTGTGCCGTTATTGAACTTCACCCTGAGTCCGTAGTGGTCGTTTCGCCCACTCGTGCTAACACTAGGTATGAAATGTCAGCAAGCATCTCAAGACAGGCTCTGGACTCAAGAGGTTCAGCAGTAACAACATCACCTTCACAGTGTTCACTGTACTTACTACTATCACTATTTAATTACAGCTCAAAGCTTTGTTGAATGTTAAGCTGATCAAAGAGTCATGGATTGTGATTGCAGGGACCTGTCCTGGTTAATGAAGCTGCCTTCAAATGCTCTATAGCTAAGGTTGATCCCAATTTCTTCAACCTGCACCAGACTCTCCTTTACTGATCACACCTGCAAGCTGAATGTAGTTTGCAGTGTTACCCTGTCAAGGTCCAACCATGGAGTAACAAAATCCATTGTATCCAACAATCTGTTTCAGTCTTTTGTGCGTAATATCTCTTCTTTTCCAGACATACACTACCTGTAGGGATCCATGAAGAGCTTGATAACTCCAACATGCATCAGCTAAAACTTGGAGGTGACATTCTTTGAAAGACTGGCAATCCTTACATTCACGAGGTCAGAACCTTCAGGGCAGTTATTCATAATGACTAACATATTTCTACTTGAGCTTGAAATTTTCTGACCACAGATCGAACACATTCCTCAAAAATCATATAAGTCATCCGAATTCAGTAAGTAAAATGGTAAGTACAGCCTCCGGGTAAATGTCAAACATTTTTAAAGCACATTGGCTGCTTTTAGCAGTGAATAAAAGACAATGCTTTCCACATTCAACCATATCAATGTTTGGAAGTATAATAAATCATCGGAGGGAGAAGTCCCTTCACTAAAATTCCTTTATTTACAATTCCAACAGCAGTACACAGAGTCTACCTTCGGGGCTGCCAGAAGAACTGATGCTCCCAGTTAAATACAAGGAAAAGACTCCATGATTGGCCCATCAATTGACTCCTTAATCAGGAATATCTTTTTGTGTCCAACCAAATAAACAAAATCAACTTAACTCAGGGACAACTCAAAAAGGGGCAGTTCCCTAAAAGAAGGGGAGCCGCCTGAAATAAAAAACAAAGCGGAAAGGAAATATAAAACATCAAATTAAAATGTGATTAAAGGGATCAATATTACACCCCACTCCCTGCGGTGCCCAGCGAGTACGGAAGGCATCAGTCGTGCCTTCAGACACCTCATGCTCCCTTTCTAGGGACACCTGCCCACAGTATAGCTGCGGTAGAGGGGCAGACAGTCAGGTTGGCCGACCTCTCAATTGCCCCCTTACTTGGACCTGTAGATGGAATGCCTTGCTCGGCCCAGGGACAGGTTCACAAAGAGGTCCTTCTCCTTCCTTGCCCCCCCCCCCACCCTCTGCATCTGGTGTCCGTAGATCAGGAATGTGGGGCTAAAGTGTAAACAAAACATCAACAGAAGGTTTTTTAGAAAACTGGAAAGGTTGTGCAGTCTATCACATAGATCACAGACATGATCCATGCTCTCCACAAGGTTGCAAAAAGGGCACCCTTGGGAACTCCTTAATCACAGAGTTCATATTCCAATAGGCCAACCTCAATGGCCTGATTGAAGTTATTACAGGAAGTGCCATGTGCAACTGGCTTCTTTTCTCACCAACTTTTCACTGTAAAAGTTAATGGGACGAGTCCCATTGGGAGAAGCTTCCAGAACAGTTAGCCTTCATTAAGGTTGAATACATCACAAGGCTAGCACTTTCAGTGTAATGTTGAAAGAACAATTGAAAACCAGTCCTTTGTATTTTAAGAGGCATTTTAGCCATGGCATGTATTCACTTTTCTTCAATCCCTTGATCCAACCCAAGTTGATGTTATGGAGACTATTAAACCTGGAATTGATTTTAACTCTTCCCAACAGGTGGAAAAGAATCAGCTGCTCATATTATCCAAATTTCCTTTTCAGTGGCTGGAACAGTTCTTATATCCTGAAATTTATGATTGGTACGTCGGCCCCATGCTATGTTAAGATCCCGAAATGCATTGGAGGCAGCTTCACAGCTGATGGGAGATGGAAGCATGATCATATGATTTTGCACACCCATGTATAAAGGAGTGGAGAGGTTGTATGCAGTGAATCCACAGTTCAATACATATATCTGCAGCCCCTGACACTCTAATTCTTGGGGATGGAGTTTCATGGTCCTGATTAGGACCAAATAAACAAGATTTTTGAGTTGATTTATTATTGTCATATGTATTAGTATGCAGTGAGAATATTGTTTCTTGTGCATTATACAGACAAAGCATACCATTCATAGAGAAGGAAAGGAGAGAGCACGGAATGTAGTGCAACAGTCATAGCTAGGGTGTAAAGAAAGAAGAACTTAATGCGAGGTAAGTCCATTCAAAAGTCTGATGGCAGCAGGGAAGAAGCTGTTCTTGTGTCAGGTGGTACATGACCTCAGACTTTTGTAACCAAAAGAGAAAATACTGGAAAATCTCAGTAGGTCTGGCAGCATCTGTAAAGAGAGAAAAGAGCTGACATTTCGCTGACCCTTTGTCAAAGCTCAGACTTTTGTACCTTATTATCAACCAAGCCCAGAGGTCCCACCTCTGTTTTGGCCCTCAAGGATTCAATAAAGGTGGGTTGGGGGTGCTGGGGAGGGGGGGTGGGGTGGTGGTGGTGTGGTGGAGGGAGGGAGGGAGTGGATCCCTGAACCCAGCCACTCCAGATAAGGAAGGAACTCACAGGGTTGTGGGCTCACTGAGAAACTGGCCCAGGTATGATTTTTTAAAATTTTCATGGAGGTGGCTTCAGCAGCTGTTGGTCAGGTTTGAGACCAGCCACATGGGATTGGATGTGCAAAGAGCTTAAAAGGTAAAGAAAATAGTTTTGTCTCCTTTACAATTCATCATGAAATGCTATAGAAGTTGTACCCACGTTCCTTCAGTTAAATCATGGCAGTGCTGCGATTGGATGTTGTTACACTGCATACACAATATATTTGCCAGATTATTACCCCAGCCAATTGGTAAGCTATCAAGTAAGAGATCAACATTGTAAATGTGGGGAAATCTTCAGCTGAGTTAAAAAAGTTGTTGAACCTTCTCTCCTTCCTACCATTGGTTGCTTAGCCATTAGTCAACTCAGAACTAACTTTCTAAAAGTCCGTCCTTGACCTCTCTCTCTCGTATCATGCCACTCCACCTTCAAAAGCCCCCTTCTAAAACTTAAACCAACTTTTTGAGTCTACTGTGTTAAAAAGGTGCAACGTGGATGTTGGGTGTCAGCTAAAAAGCAGTGGTGATGGCACTCAAAGTAATAAATTCAGAGAGTGTAACTGAACCTCCAAATTAGTACCTAATTCTATATTTCCAGCTATAAAAGAGAAGCATAACATCTTTCTTTTGATACATATACCGACCAACTGTCAAACAATAAGCAATGAGGAAACCAGGTGGGGGCAGAGCCAACCAAAAGTTCAATGTGTTCTGCTACATCACTGTACCACCACCACAGCTACAATTTGCAATAATCCAGATTGCATCACTTATTTGGGCCTTAGAGACTCCCTTGGTGGCTGTTGGAGTCCAATCAACATCCTGGGGGCTACTATTGACCAGAAACTGAACCAGACAGCTATAGAAATACTGAGGCTACAAGAGCAAGTCAGAGGCTTGGAATTCTGTAGCAACTAACTTATTTCCTGACACCCCAAAGCCTAACATCTACAAGACACTAATCAGAAGTATGATGGAATATCATCCAATTCCCTGGATGAGTTCAGTTCCAACACTCAAAAAGTTTGACACCATCCAGGGCAGAGCCTATTTGATAGCACGCCATCTACCAACATTAAAAGTTACTACTCTATTACTGATGCACAAAGGCAGCAGCGTGTACCATCCTCAAGATGCAGTGTAGCAACACATCAAGACACCTTCTAAACACATGGCCTCTACCATTTAGAAGGACATGGGCAGCAGACACATGGGAACATGACTATGTGCAGGTTTCCCTTCAAGTCATGCACCATTGTGATTTGGAACTGCTGCTCCTTCAACGTGGCTGAGTCAAAATCCTCCAACCTCCTTCCTGGCAGCAGCTGTGCCTATACCAGCTGAACTGCAGAGGTTCAAGAAGGCAGCTCACTACCATCTTCTCATTGGTAACAGATGCTTATCTTGCCACTGATACTCACATCCCATGGAAGAGTTATTTTTTTAAAAAAGCCGTAATGACACTGAATGGTTGCAATTGCTTTCACTGAAGTACAACATCTCATTAAAGTTGATCCAGATTTTAACTTTCAGAATTCCTGGCCAAAACTCTTGCCATCAGATTGCCTTTGTCCCATTTTTATGCCTTAACCAAGTAGTGCTATTCTATTTTCTCTTACCATAATATGGAAATGCTGTGCACATTCAATTATGTACTGATATGCTGATCAAAATGCTTAACTGCTTTATCTAATGCTAATCTGATCTCAGGATTATGTTTATTACAACAAAATCTTGGCAGTTGACTACTCCCTGATGCATTCTCCATGGCAGCACATCTTCCAATCAGAATATGCTTGTCTACTATTCAGCAGTCAATAAGGGAATTAAGGGTTACGGGAAGCAGGCGGGTAAGTGGAACTGAACCACTATCAGATCAGCCATGATCTTATTGAATGGCGGGGCAGGCTCAAGGGGCTAGATGGCCTTCTCCTGCTCCTATTTCTTATGTTCTTATGTTCTTAACAGTTTCCTCTCATGCATTATAAATTGTTATCCTATTTACATAGAATCATAGAATCCCTACAGTGTAGAAGGACATAAATCAGCCCATCAAGCCTGCATTAACTCTCTGTCAGAGCATTCCACCCTGGCCCTATCCCCATAACACCATATATTTACTCCTCTAATTCCTTTAACCCATACATTCTGAGACAGTAAGGGGCAATTTAGCATGGCAAGTCAATCTAATCTGCACATCTTTGAACTGTGAAAGGAAATCAGAGCACCCGGAAGAAACCCATACAGACACAAAGAACATGCAAACTCCACCCAGTCAACCAAGGTCTGAATTGAAGCCAGGTCCCTGGCTCCACTGTGCTGTCTGTTAAAGTTTACAGTTGGTATTCTCGAGTGTTCTGATAAGTGCAAGATGAAAAGCTTCAACAGCATGTCTCTTTTCTCAACAATTCTCAATTATGTTTGTGCTGTCATTAGTATTCAATTTGGTAAAAGGCAAGTTGAAATTCTGTGATATTTGATTAATTCAATAACTTCTCATTATGGCTGTGGGATTGCCCTTTTACCACAGAGAGCAAGTTCACTGTTTGATACGTAGGGCTGGAATGTTTGTTCAAGACAGTTCACATATTGTCAAGTTACTTAAATTAGACTGGCAGTCACCATTACAGACTGAAATATCAGTGTGTTCATTCAATGTTATTCATTTGGTTTAAAGTTGAAAACCATGATGCAAACAATATTTTCTCACACAAGACAGTAAATGAACTAATTACATTTGATGGGCGAAATTTAATGTAATTGGTGCCGGATGGCAAACTGGGAAAACCCGTGTTGGTTCCGAGGAGGAAGATCTAACTGAATTAAATGTCTGTCAAGCATTTAACTGGGCCTAGTTTGGCAGATTGGCCATGTTAAATTGCCATTTGTGTAGGAGTTGGGGGACTTGTTGGTTAAATGTATGGGGTTGAAGAGATATCTTAGCATCCAACTGCACAAATGCTTGAGCAAAACACGTCAAGTTGCCTAAAACGTGACTTGAGATCATGCATTAGGTTTATTGCATATTGAAGCACCACGCCTCAGACACTTAATGCACATAACCTTAATCGATGCCCTGCCAGAGTGCTGTTCATCTGTAAACAATGTGAACTCAATGGATTAGAAAATGGTTTACGCTGACTGATATTGGACCTTGGACCACTTTTACATTATACCAGCTGCCTGTTAATGGACAGCTCTTGTGGAAGGAGGGATGGAATTGAGAGGAAGAAGTGTAATCGGGAGATGGGAAGTGATATGGAAAGCGAGGGGACAAGTCATCCGGATAAAGGCAAATATGAGTGGGGGCAAGTAATCAGGAGAAATACAATGAGGTGCATGGGAAATAATTGGAAGAAGAGAGAACACGATAAGGAGGGGAAGGGAAGTGATAGGAAGTGAAAAGATAGTTTGGAGGGGACTGAGAAGGGGACACCAACTGCCTTCTGCAGCATTCCTCTCCTCCCACTCCTTTCCAGGTTCAGCTCAGTTCTTTTCAAACACATTTACCCTTTTGGTGGAAGCCACTAATGGTTCCTTGAAAATAAAAGACTTGTATTTATAGTGCGTTTTCATGCCAACTGAAAGTACTGTGAAAAGTAAAGAAGATGATGATTGACTTCATGGGGACATAGCTAGACTGGTGGAATGCGTGGACACAGCAGAAAAAATTTAATGCAAAGAAGTACAAAGTGATACATTGTGGTTGTAAGCATGAGGAGTAATTTTATAAACTGAAAGGAATGCAGGAACAGAGAAACCTTGAGGCCTATGTGCACAAATCACTGGAGTGACAGGGTAGGTTGAAATAAATGGTTGAACAGGCATACGGAGTCCTGGGCTGGAACTCTACCACCTCACCCACCATGGGCAAGTGTCAGACAACAGAAATCTCCGTTGACCTTGGGTGGGAATTTCCGGTCTCGCCGAAGTGAGGCTGGAAAATCCCACCTCTAGGCTTTAAAAACAAAGCAGGCGATCTTGAACCCATGTACACCGTCCATGAGACTGTCAACGGGGATTCAAAATCTGGAAGCCACAGTTCTCACCAGCGAAAATTCGACTTCAGGTCTTCCCCGCCTCTCACCGACAACGTCATCAGGTTCGTGTTTTCCATGCATTTGCATGTATTTTAATATGCATGGTATAATTAAATACCACTCCAACCCCTGCCATATCATGACTCTTTGCTGTATCTTCAAACTACAATGACATCGCATCATATTAGCATAGGTTACAAAAGGTTTACACAGATGTGAACCTGTTGTGAGGGTCTTCCTGAGGGCGTGAGGGTAAGTATAGCCCCTGGGAGATGAGGGACGTGGCCAGATAGTGCCCTGGCAATGTCCCCAGCACTGTCCCTTAGCACAGGTTGGCATTTCCAGGTGGGCACCATGTCACCCTGGCAGTGCCAACTTATGTCAAGGGGTGGGCCCCAATGGCAGCTTCATGAGGGGGTGGGGGTGGATTCATGCAGATGTGGCTGTGAGCCAGGAGCAGACAGATAAGCGAGGAACGCCAATGATGGTCATTGAGGGGGGTGGAAAGGGGCAATGAACATCGGGGGGGGGCCGGGGGAGATGGGGCCAATGATCATAGCAGTGGGGAGAAGTGGCCAATAATTGTTTGTTGGGAGTTTTGGAGTGAATGCTGGCTCTGATCATGGGTAGAGTGGGGAGCCCCTGAGACCTCCGTGGTAGGATGGGGGGGCGGGGGGGCAGTTATTGTTGCTCTGACAGTGGCACCCTTTAAAGATGGCATTCTGGTCTCTGAGCAGTGGGCTTTTGCCAGAATGTTTTGAGCCCCATTCCCTTGTATGACGGTGTGAGATGCACCCCTTTAATTTTTTTTGGCAGAAAAGGCTGGAGAGAAAACCGGCCAGTTTCTCTGGAAAGAAGGCAGTTTTCTTACCGAAAACAACACTCTGCCATTTTTGGTTAAGTTGTAGCCCAGAGATTTAGAGTATAGAGGCTTTTAGTGGGTGACAATCACGTAAGCACCAATGCAAAGTGCTTGTAACTTGTATTATTTCTTGTGCCAGGGACAGTGACGGAAAGTGGACTGTTTTTTGAGCTGTGAAGTTTTCAGGTTGCAGCTTCAGTCTGCTGCTCTCTTGTGACAGAGAGAGAGAGTGGTCTGTTTCCCAGTCTGCACAATGGTAGACATGGGAATAGAGACTATTGGGCAAACTGTGTCTTTTGGTGATCAGGTTGGTGTCAATGGCTAGATCTTGGTTGCTTCCATGATACATGGTGGTGATGTTTTCCTTCAAAGAAGCTGTTGATGATACAAAGGTTGGTCAGGGCACAAAATGTTCATTGTCATCGGTCTTGCCTACTCCATGATGAACGAGGCATGTTGGCCATGAATCTCTGCCTGATCCATTATGTCCGTTGAAATCACCCAGTATGATTAACGGTTCACTATTTGAAATGTACGAACATACAAACATCCAAACTAGGAGCAGGAATAAGCTATTCAGCCTTCTCGAGCCTGCTTTGCCATTAAATAAGATCATGGCTGACCTGGTTCCGGCCTCAACTCAACATTCTGCCTACCCAGATAAAAGTTGCATCACATATTATTCAAAAATCAATCCCAATCAGCCTTAAAAATGTTCAATGACCCTGCCTCTACTGTTCTCTGTCAAGAGAATTCCACAGACTAACAACCCTCTGAGGGAAAAAATATTCTCCTTATGTCTATTTCTAATGGGAGATGTCGGGCAAGGTTTTGTGGCCTTGCTGATCCCAAAACCAGAAAACCCCGTTCAAGGTCAACGGATCTTTCCAACATCTGCCCCTCGTTTGCTACGATTCCCATGGTGGGCAGGATGGTAACATGCGACCTCCACTATTTCTAATCTGTGTTCCCTTGTTTTAGACTCTCTCATAAGGGGAAACACCCTTTCAGTATCCTAACTGCTAAGTTCCTTCAAGATCTGATATGTTTCAATAAGATCACCTCTTATTCTTCTAGATCTCAATGGATACAAGTCTAACATTTCCTTATAAGATAACCCCTTCACCCCAGGAATCAGTTGAGTGAATGTTCTCTGCAAGCAAATATGTATTTTGTTATATACATTCTTATATGCTATAATTAAATACTGTTTATGTGGAGTTTGCACGTTCTCCCTGTGCTTGCGTGGGCTTCTTCTGGGAACTCAGTTTTCCTCCCAGAGTCTGAAAGATGTACTGGTTAGGTGCATTGGCCATGCTAAATTCTCCCTCAGTGTACCTGAACAGGCGCTGGAGTGTGGTGATTAAGGGATATTCACAGTAACTTCATTGCAGTGTTAATGTAAGCCTACTTGTGACACTAATAAATATCCTTTCGAAAAAGAGTGCAATTTTCCCATCCCAGCCACCACGTGAATCATAGCAGGCGGGTCACAGACCATGCAAAGTTCATTGACCTCGGGCAGAATTTTCCAGCATTGGGCAAGCCTGGCAGGAAAATCTCACCCAAAATATCTGTTAAATGCATCGGCCATTTCCTGACTTCATATTAATTCCCCAGACTCACTTTCCAGAGAACCAGCACTCACTCTGGTTACAGCTTTCCTTTTAAATACTTGTCAGAAGTCTTACTATGAGTTTTTATTTTTCTAGCCAGCTTTCTCTCATACTCTAATTTCCCCTTTTTTAACCATCACTTGCTGGTTTTTATGTTCTAGCCAATCTCTTACCTGTCACTAATATTCTTAGAATTGCACATTTTTTTCTTTCAATCTGATGCTATTTTTAATTTCCTTATTAAACCTTGAATGATGCATCCTTCTTCTGGAGTTTTTCTCACTGGAATGGATGTTTCCTTGAGTGTCATGAAACATCTCCCCCTACATCTCTACTGACCTAATTTCCTAGTTCACATTAGTAGTTGTATTCATACTCTTATAATTGTCTTTACTTAAGTTTAAAATTTAAATTTACACCCACTCTTCTCCCTCTTAAAGTGAATGTGAAAAGCAACTATGTTAAGATCACTGCTACCAAGGGGCTCCATCCCTATGAGGTTATTAATTAATCCTGTCTCATTGTACATTACTCGGTCTAGAATAGCCTGCTTCCTGGTTGGCTCTAAAACATGCTGCTCTAAGAAACTGTCCCAAAAACACTCTATGAACCTATCTTCCAGGCTATTTTTGCAAATCTGATTCATACTAACGGTAAGCAGATTAAAATAATCTGTCATTGTTGCAGTACTTTTCTCATAAGCCCCATTATTTATTTCTGGGTATCCCATCTGACAGTTTGTTTGGGGACCTAAAAATTACTTCCACAAGTAACTTTTTAACTTTGTTATTTCTTATGTCTGTCCAAACTGATTCTACATCTCAATCTTTAGGACTAAAATCACCTCTCATGATTATACTAAGATCATCCTTAACTAACAGAGCCACCCCATCAACATTCTGAGCTTCCTGTACCTTTTGAAATGTTATTTACCATTGAATATTCAGGTAATTGGCTTTGTCATCCTACAGCCATGTCTCTGTAACGGCTTTGCGATCATACATATTTATTTCTATTTAGATTGACAATTCATCCATTGTTATGAGTGCGACATGCATTCAGATACAGAACCCATTTCTGACTTCTTGCAACTTCTGGCTTTACCTATTCGTGCTCTCTAATGCTTGTACACTCTGTCTGCTCCTGTCACACTCTGATTGTCATCACACTTATTGTTACTTTGCTCTCTTGCTTTGCCCTTTTCCCTTAATTTATCACATTTTCTCTCATTTGACCTTTTGCCCCCATTATTTAGTTTAAAGTCCATTGTTCCACCCTGGTTATACGGCTCATGAGGACACAGGTCCCGATACAGTTCAGGTGAAGAATGTCCCATTGGTACAGTTCACTCTTTACCCAGTCCTGATGCCAGAGCCCTGTGAATCAAAGCCCATTTCTCCCACATCAATTTTTGAGCCATTCATTTAACTCTGTGAGTTTATTTATCCTCAGAAAAGCAGCCATCATATTCAAGGACCTCATGTATCCCGGACATACTCTCTTCCACTTTCTTCCATCGGGAAAAAGGTACAAAGTCTGAGGACACGTACCTACTGACTCAAGAACAGTTTCTTCCCTGCTGCCATCAGACTTTTGAATGGACCTACTTTGTATGAAGTTGATCTTTCTCTACACCTTAGCTATGACTATAACACTACATTCTGCACTGTCTCATTTCCTTTTCTATGTATGGTATGCTTTGTCTGTATAATGCAATTCTATGAATTTGTTTCACTTTGGAATAAGATATGCAACTATTTCCTCAACTCTGATATTAAAAAATACGGCACAATGCACAGTGGTTAGCACTGCTGCCTCACAGTGCCAGGGACTCAGGTTCAATTCTGGCCTTGGGCGACTGTCTGTGTGGAGTTTGCATGTCCTTCCCGTGTTCCTCCCACAATCCAAAGATGTTGACTGATTGACCTGGTAAATTGCCCACTAGTGTCAGGGGACTAACAGGGTAAATATGTGGGGTACAGAGATAAGGCCTGGTGGGATTGTTGTGTAGACTTGATGGGCCAAATGGTCTCTCTGTGCACTGTAGGGATTCTGTAATTCTATGCTTTGTCTATATATTCCACAGGAAACAATACTTTTCACTGTATACTAATAAATGTGTCAATAATACATCAAATCAAATCAAATCTATGCCATTTTGCTCATGGTTCAGGTAGTAATTCAGAGATAATCACATTCATGGTTCCGTTTTTCAATTTAACTCAAAATACTTCAGCAGAACCTGCTTTCAGGTCTGACCCCTGTCATTGGTACCTATGTAAATGGATCTCCCTGCCCCTCTCCCACCCTTTCCTTCCCGCCCCCGCCCAACACTACAAGTTCCTCTCCAGCCCTGAGATATCATGAACCTTGGCATCTGACAGGTAATACAGCCTTTTGGAGAAGGATTTGTAGAAAGGATCTGGTTCTGTTGAAGGATCATATAGATCTGAAATGTTGTGAGGAAGGATGTCATAGTTTGCAGGAAGACTTGGACAGGTTGCAGAGCTGGGCTGAGAGGTGGCGGATGGAGTTTAATGCGGAGAAGTGTGAGGTAATTCACTTTGGTAGGAATAACAGATGTGTTGAGTATAGGGCTAACGGGAGGACTTTGAATAGTGTGGATGAACAGAGGGATCTAGGTGTATGTGTACATAGATCCCTGAAAGTTGGGAATCAAGTAGATAGGGTTGTTAAGAAGGCATACAGTGTCTTGGCGTTTATTGGTAGGGGGATTGAATTTAGGAGTCGCAGCGTCATGTTGCAACTGTACACAACTCTGGTGCGGCCGCACTTGGAGTACTCTGTGCAGTTCTGGTCCCCACATTACAGGAAGGATGTGGAGGCTTTGGAGAGGGTGCAGAGGAGGTTTACCAGGATGTTGCCTGGTATGGAGGGGAGATCCTATGAGGAGAGACTGAGGGATTTGGGGTTGTTTTTGCTGGAAAGAAGGCGGCTAAGAGGGGATCTTATTGAAACATATAAGATGATTAGAGGTTTAGATAGGGTGGACAGTGATAGCCTTTTTCCTCGGATGGAGAAAGCTAGCACGAGGGGGCATGGCTTTAAATTAAGGGGGGGTAGTTATAGGACGGATGTCAGGGGTAGGTTCTTTACCCAGAGGGTGGTTAGGGATTGGAATGCCCTGCCTGCTGCGGTTGTAAATGCGCCTAGTTTGGGGGCGTTTAAGAGATCCGTGGATAGGTTTATGGACGAAAAGGGATTGGTTTAGGTTAGTGGGTCATTGTTTTTTAACTGGTCGGCGCAACATCGTGGGCCGAAGGGCCTGTTCTGCGCTGTAATGTTCTATGTTCTATGTTCTATGTTTCTTTCCACAGATACTGCCAGACCTGCTGAGCTGATCCAACATGTTCTGTTTTTATTTCAGTCTCTGGGCTCACTCTCAGCTACAGAGAGCTGCATCTATCCACCAACTTGAATGGCTTCTCCTATCATGGTGCCGTTTCGGTTTGCTCATCTACCCTGCAGCCCGCACTTCATCCATACAAGTTACAAGATCCTCAAACCTGTTGGACAATTGAAAAGGCAAATGCACTTCCACTTCTACCTTTGTGATCCTCATACCAATTCCTGACCACAGACCAAATCAGCCAGCCCTAGCCTAAGGAAGGATGGTGGTGACCACCTCCTGGAACAAAGTATCTAGGTAACTTTCCCCCTCCCTCATGTATCACCCGAAGCTCAGACTCCAGTTCATCAACTCAGAGCCGAAGTTCCTCAAGTTGCAGACACTTCATGCAGACATGCTTGCCTTGGATCACACATTGGCATCCATGAACCTCATAGCTGCAATATGTGGGATATCTCTGCTGATACAACAATAACCATTCACATGGAAAGATTCATGGGTTGTCGATCCTAAGCCTGTAATGTGTTCTCCTAAAAGCATCAAGAAAATCCTTTCTGGGGAAGGGAGTCACATCTCATTCTAATTAACAGAAGTGGTTAATAAATTCTGCCAACTTGGGTACACAGTGACAGACAATCCATCATTTGATACTGAACTGATTACATGCAAAGAGAATATAGCTACCACCTTTGGCTAACTCACAAAAGAAATAACATCAAGCTTACTCTTCATGTTCTGAGGTTGGATGTTATTTTTAGAAATAGTTTGGAGGAATATTCTGTAAAGAAGGTTGTGAGTTTGTGTATGTCTGTGAATTACTTAATTAAGCTGGGGAGAGGTTGATATAGACAACTTGTCCGGGAGAGCTGAGAAATAAAAGGGTAAGGTGCTAAATACATGCATTTATACTAAAAGGCCGTGGTCAAGTGGATTTATGAGTAAATAGGTTGGGTTTAGACATTCGCATTAGGAGATAGATAGGGACTTGGGCTTTTCAGCTGTTAAATTTCAAAGTAGAATAAGGGATTTTTACAACTTACAAAGTTTTCATCAGTAAATATGAAAGGTTATTGCATTGTATTTGACCCAAAAGTGGAGGCAAAAGGAAAACATGAAAGATTTTGTAGTTTGGGAAAAGCTGAGCTCAAGGAGGTACTAAGGACAATGGAATCAGAATTGAAAGGGGAAAAAATAATATTTAAGGAAAGATGTTGAGCTGAGTTGTGTTGGTTGTGTGGGGGAGTATCCTGGGGTCAGCTTTAAGCTAACACAAGGTGCAAAATCTGATTGAGCCATCCAGAAACCACAAAAATCTTTGATTTGGGGAAAGCAGCCTTGTTTCTGAATTTTCTTAGATTTCTGCAACAGACTAGAAGAAAGTGAGAAATTGTGTGGCATACTTTTACTTAACTGACAGCAGTTTTGCCATGGGTAACATTACTGGATTTTTAGCATAAAAAATTATTAGGGAGCATTGCCAAGAAGGTGTTTACTTGTGTGTTTTGACCAAGTGGGTTCCTTTGAGAAGTTCTGTAAGATTGTTTTAACTGTGAAACTTTAAACTTGTGTAATTAAGATTTTTTTTCTTGTTAATGAATCATTTTTTAATCCCCAAAGTGATACTAGATATTTTTGCTTCTGGGATCAGTAGTTTTTCCACATTTTCAGAGTACTAAAGAAAAGGTTATGATCAATAAGACAAGTTTCCCTCTGGGATTTGGCTAGTTCAGTAAATAACATCTGCTGTGGTTGTAACAGGACAAAGATGTTGGTTTATGAATACTGTGCTCTCTGCACCATCTTTATAGCTATGAATCATGTACAATTTACAGCTATGAAGAAAGAAAGCTCAACACCTTTCACCTTCACTGTTTGTAGCACATTCTGGGCATCACATAAAAGGGCAATATCACAAATGCAGCAGGCTTCTCAAAGGCAAAACTCCCAAACAATTGGCACTCATCAAGAAGAGGGAACTTTGCTGGCTCAGGCATGTTCACGGGATGTAGGATGTTCACATACCAATGGACTTTGTATGGTGAGAAAGTTGGAGCCAGAAAGTGAACAGGGACAGCACGGTGGCACAGTGGTTAGCACTACTGCCTCACAGCACTATGGACCTGGATTCGATTCCTGGCTTGGCTCACTGTCTGTGCAGAGTCTGCACATTCTCCCCTTGCCTGCATGGATTTCCTCCGGATGCTCTGGTTTCCTCCCACAGCCCAAAGATGTGTGAACTAGGTTGATTGGCCATGCTAAATTGCTCCTTAGTGTCCCAGGATGCGTAGGTTAGAGGGATTAGCAGGTTATGGGAATACGGCCTGAGTGGGATTGTTGTCGATGCAGGCCAAATGGCCTCCTTCTGCACTGTAGGGTTTCTATGATTTCCATTAGGAAACCCAAAGCCTTGTCTCAAGGATGCTTGCAAGCAGTGTATGAAAGCCCTAAATATTGATTTTCACATCAGGGAGACACCAACATGATAGAACAAAATATTGACATCACCTCTTGGCAGGCGTGATGATCAGTGAGTTCAACAATTTCAAGGCATAATGTCGGCCCCCTTTTTTCTTTGCATGCTTTGGTTTTTCTTTTAATTTTGCTTTCCAGCAGCAGCACACCTGTTCTGTGCATATTTTGTTTCTTTGCTTCTTTTCTTCCCCCATCTTGTGCAGGTTAGGTGGATTGACATTGTGAAATTGACCATTAGTGTCCCAAGATTATAGGTTAGATGGATTAAACACGATAAATGTGTGGAGTTATAGGGATGGGGTGGGTGAGAGGGCCTGGGAAAGATATCTGTCAGAATTCTATTACCCTGCACAACATGGAATCGGAGCAGGCGAGGGGCAGACAACTAGACGTCCATTGACCTCAGGCAGGAATTTCCAGTCTGACTGCCTAATCTGTCAGGGAGTCAGTGCAGACTCGATGGGCAGAATGGCCTTCTCCTGCACTATAAGGCCATTACAATTCTATGATTCTATCATCATTTCCTTTGACCTTGCAAGACTAACTCTTCTGTCACTTAATCTCGCTTGTCCAACCTATTAATTATTTCTAGCCTTTTCCATTTTTATTTTAGATTCCCTGCATTCTTAGTCTTCTGCTTTTAGAAAAAGTTAGGGCACGTCCATTCTAGTGTAAGTAAATAGTTAACTACACAGCATGTCTTAATTACTGATAAATACTTCTCTGGTACAGAGAATTGATGTTCACATGTGTGGAATCTCATTCCTTCAGATTTTAATCATTGTTGGAGATTACAAGCATTCTTGTTTTTTTAAATATCTCTCCTACTCACACCCTTTTTCCCTTCTCTTAATTTCATTTTCTGCACATGGGCAGGCATTCAATTAAATACTCCTAGCTGACAGTTCTTTGTTCAACTCTTCGTTGTTCAGTCATGATTAAAAAGATGCCCAGTTGCTTGTCTTATGGGTTCTAGATCTCCTGCAGAGGGTGCTGTGCTGAAATAACTTCTAATTTTTCAAGCAGAAGAAAGATCTTCAGAGTGTAATTATATCCAGACGTATTCTTAAATTTCTCCACTGGGTAAGAATGATATATTTCTTCATGAAGGAATTTCAAAATGTTAGAAATTATGATACATTTTTGAGCGCATTTGTTAAATAATTTTGCATTAAGTTCTATTTTTAATTTAACCAGTAGCTATAAATGCATATGCTAATGAACATTCAAAATCTGAAGAGACAAATAAGTATCCCACTATGTATTATAAAATGTTTTAATCCCATCATTAATGTATTCTTCAGCACAAATGCATGTGGTATTGATTGATATTCAATTTTATTTGTTTTAATCATTAATTTTCCATCTGCCATTCTAATGATTTAAACAAAGCATAGTAAAATTCAGGCACAAAAGTGATCTTTCTATCTATTTGGCCTGGGATTGCAAAATCCTAACTGTCCTGGCTTTAGCCTATGACTAAGCCTCTCTCTATTCACATTGTCTGTGCCTATAAAGACTTGATTACCTGTTCAGATTTGCAATCCAACCATTATCTTGCAATTGAGTCTTTGTCTATGTATGCCCTGTTTGTGAATTCAGCTCTCCACTCATCTGAGAAAGTAGCAGCACTCGTAGAGCTTCTGCTAGCAAATAAACCTGTAGGTCGTCTATGTGCGGATCCACAAGAGATGGGTGAGATCCTAAATGAATATTTCTCATCAGTATTTACTGTTGAGAAAAGCATGGATGTTAGAGAACTTGGGGAAATAAATAATGATGTCTTGAGGAGTGTATATATTACAGAGAAGGAGATGCTGGAAGTCTTAAAGAGCAAAGTAGATAAATCCCCGGGACCTGATAAAGTGTATCCTAGAACATTGTGGGAGGCTAGGGAGGAAATTGCGGTCCCCAAGCCGAGATATTTGAATCGATAGTCGCAGGTGAGGTGCTGGAAGATTGAAGAGTGGCAAAATTGCCCCATTGTTTAAAAAGGGCTGCAGGGAAAAGCCTGGGAACTACAGGCCAGTGAGCCTCACATCTGTGGTAGGTAAACTGTTGGAAGGTATTTTGAGAGACAGGAGCTACAGGCATTTAGAGACGCAAGGACTGATAAGGGACAGTCAGCAAGGCTTTATGAGTGGAAAGTCATGCCTCACAAATTTGATTGAGTTTTTTGAAGGGGTGACCAAGAAGGTAAATGAGGCAGTGCAGTTGATGTTGTCTACACGGACTTTAGCAAGGCCTTTGACAAGGTACCACAAGATAGGTTGTTGCATAAGGTTAAATCCTACGGGATCCAGGGTGAGGTGTCTAAATGGATACAAAATTGGCTTATTGACAGAAGCCAGAGGGCAGTTGTAGAGAGTTGTTTTTGAAACTTGAGGCCTGTGACCAGCAGTGTGCCTCAGAGATCAATGCTGGGTCCACTGTTATTTGTCATTTATATTAATGATTGGGATGAGAATATAGGAGGCATGGTTAGTAAGTTTGCAGATGACACTAAGATTGGTGGCATAGTGGACAGTGAAGAAGATTATCTCCAATTGCAAAGGGATCTTGATCAATTGGGCCAGTGGGCTAACGAATGGCAAATGGAGTTTAATTTAGACAAATGCGAGGTGATGCATTTTGGTAGATTAAACTAGGGAAGGTCTTATTCAATTAATGGTAAGGCGTTGGGGAGAGTTACAGAACAAAGAGATCTAAGGGTACATGTTGATAGCTCCTTGAAAGTGGAGTCACAGGTGGACAGAATGGTGATGAAGGCATTTTGCATGGTTTCATCGATCAGAACATTGAATACAGGAGTTGGAATGTCTTGTTGAAGTTGTACAAGACATTGGTAAGGCCACACTTGGAATACTGTGTGCAATTCTGGTCACCCTATTATAGAAAGGATATTATTAAACTAGAAAGAGTGCAGAAAAGATTTACTAGGATGCTACCAGGGCTTGATGGATTGAGTTATAAGGAGAGGCTGAATAGACTGGGACTTTTTCCTCTGGAGCGTAGGAGGCTGAGGGGTGATCTTACTGAGGTCTATAAAATAATGAGGGGCATAGACAAGGTAGATAGTCAATATCTTTTCCCAAAGGTAGGGGAGTCTAAAACTAGAGGGCATAGGTTTAAGGTGAGAGGGGAGAGATACAAAAGCGTCCAGAGGGACAATACTTTCACACAAAAGGTGGTGAGTGTCTGAACCAAGCTGCCCGAGGCAGTAGTAGAGGTGGGCATAATTTTGTCTTTTAAAAAGCATTTAGATAGTTACATGGGTAAGATGGGCCAAATGCAGGCAATTGGGATTAGCTTACTGGTTTTTAAAAAAGGGCGGCATGGGTTGAAGGGCCTGTTTCCGTGCTGTAAACCTCTACGACTCTATGGTTCTATGACTTTAACCTGGTGTTGTGAGACTTCTTAACTGTGCCCACCCCAGTCCAATCCAGCATCTCCACATCATTTCTTTCTATTGTCCTTTTACAATTTATCATGCAAATGTTTAGAATACAGACTTCAGTATAAACATTTTTCAAGGGAGCTCTTATAAACACTTTCATGAATATGAGTCTTGGGCATTTGTTACACTAACTACAGCAGCGTGAGCTTTCATTCAGTAAATCACAATTGCTGATTCTATGTCCCCGAAGCCACTCATTGCTTGACTTCCCAAAACTAACAAATACAGATTTCTTTCCATTATAGAATACTACTTCAATATCTAGCAGATGGTGAAGGATAGAAATGAAGCCTAACCTTTGCACATTTTTAAGCTTTTATTTACAGAGACACACATTACAAACATGCACCTTCAAATCCAACACCCAGAGTTTCAGACTGTATCTACAGAAGCACAATTGAATCCTGAGTTAATGCTACCAGATGAACATAATTAAACACTCATTTAATATATAATTAATATACAGGACTACATTATAAATTCTATGATAAATCACTCACTTTAGTCTCTAATTTTTTAGTATTCTGTTTTATTATTTGTGAACGTTTTTGCTTTTGTTATCTGACCATAAAGATCCCACACTGTAATAATAGTAAACACTTTTGCAATATTGTTCTGTAATCTGAATTTTGCTTTATCCTCTATAACATGAATTATGAGGGAGCATGTTGACACAGTTGATGTTGTAGGTAAAATAATACCTCTGAGACTGTTAGTGAGTCAAAATACAGTGATTTTTATTTCAAAACTCTGGCGTTCATTCCAGAATTTTGGGAGAAATAGGACTACCAGACTTCTCCCAGAACACAAACACAAGTGGGGATTTATACATCATGAGTCTTAGTGTCAATCACAACACAAGTTTCCCATTCCGGCCAGAACTCTGGGTCTTCCTTCCTTGGTCGTGATACAGCCCCAGATTTAATCAGGAATTACAGTCCTGCAGGCAGCTGCAGTCATGACACAGGCTTAATCCGGTCACGATTCAAAACCCTTCTGCAGCGGTACTGGCATCCCTGTCTTTGAAGCTCCTTGTGCGATCGTGGTTGTCCCAGCAGGGCTCTTCCTGTTAAAAGCCGGTATCGCAATCTGCCGTCAGCAGCTGTCAAAAGCCAGTATCGTAAACTACCATCTGTGTAACAATGTCCAACTAACGCAAATAGGTAAGAGTTGCAAAGTCTACAAAACAACAGCCACATTAAACTATCTGTCTTTATAAAAATGAAAGTTAAAGCATGGAAGACGTGAACAAATAATTTATTTTAATGCCAGGAACAGTATAACTAAAGGAGATTAGCCATAAGGAAAGGTTATGTTTGTGACATATTCTAAGTACAAAATCCATTAACCCTTTCCCTTCAGGTACAAAATGCATTCACCTTTTCCCTATTCAGTTGGTAACATTGCTGCCTCACAGCACAAGGGACTTGGATTGGATTCCCAGCTTAGGTCAATGTCTGTGCGGAATCTGCATGTTTTCCCTGTGTCTGCATGAGTTTCCTCCCAGTGCTCCAGCTTCCCCCTCCAGAGTCCGAAAGACATGCTAATTAGATGCATTGGCCACACTAAGTTCTCCCTCATGTATCCGAACAGGTGCCAGAGTGTGACAACTAGGGAATTTTCACAGTAATTTCATTGCAGTGTTGAAGGAAGCCTATTTGTGACAATAATAAATACATGGTAAAATTATGTCTCATCATTTGTCTTGTGAAGGGCAATTAGGGACGAACAACAAATGCTGGCCCTACCTGCAATGCTTACAACTCACGAAATAATTAAACAAATCCACATCAAGATTTATATCCTAATCAATGAGACACACAGTGAGCATAAAATAACTCCAGAATTGAACCTCGAAAGGCACCATTTTCTATTTCTCACTCTGTAAAACTCTTACTTACTCAACTGCTTTATATCACTTGACCATTTTTTAAACCTATTTGCTATCCTCTCCAATTTCACACCGCTTCTTTTTTAATAATCACTCTTGTAATACATAATCAAAGACTTTCTTAAACTCAGGGTTCACCACAAGCACTGAAGTTCCCTCATCTCCCATGCCTTTACCATTTAACCAATCATGTGAAGTTTGTCAAGCAGTTGTTCCTTTTGAAACCCATGCTAGCTCCTTCTGTTTATCTGTAATCAAAACTGGCTGATCACGATCCTGATTAACCCTGTAATTACTTTTAAAGTGGGTACTATATTGGCTACACTCTAGTCCTTTAGCATATTACCACACTCAACATTGTCCTGAAATATCGGGAGAGAATTTGCAGGAAATCGGCAAAAACCAAGGTAGAAAAAGCAGTGTTGAACCATTGATGACTGTGGTGGTTTTTTCCTGCTGTATAAAGCAGCACTTGTGCCACAAAGTTTCATCCTAGGATTCCATGATGTAGTACTGGCAGAGCAGCCTCTGATTTGCCCATCATCTCAGCGCTGCAATCATCAAACACTTCCAGAAACTCCTGGGTGCGGTGGAGGTCCAATGATGTCCTCGACCTGCAGTCAGGAAAAAGACACAGCCAACAAGGTCATCAACACAGCACTGGAGGCAGGGGCAGTGGTGGTCAGTGCTAACGTCCTGCAGAAGAGAATAGCCACCCAGTGCAGGAAAAGGATAAATGATGTCCTTCATTCTGCCAGGGTATGTTACTCTTCTCATCACTCTCAACTCACAAACCTATCACACATTTACAAGAATCTCATTCAGTGCCAGCTCAAGGGAAACCACCACTCGGTCTCCCATGCACATCTTCGTTTCTCCTGCAGATCGTGTCCTCATCACTGCTCCCACTCTTCATCCATACATGCCAGGCATTCTTATCATCTGCCCTGGCATGCATCCTGCTTACACTCTTTCCCATCTGTTTTTAGAGTAGCCTCAGGGTCACAGTCTGGGAAGGACAACACAATGCAGAGTCATAGCCGGCAGAGGCAGGGATGTCCCAGGGTGCCGGCATTCAGAGGATTGCTGGAAGCCAGGAATCTGCTGAGTCCCAGTTCAATAACAAGACTCCAGAGTTGGTCATGCTTCAGTTGCTGGAACTCTAAAGATAAACTCTGGGAAATCAGGAAGGGATGTCTAGGATACTCCTCGGATTGAAAAGCTGCATGGAGTAGTCTGCCCACCTAATGTCTGAGGTGATTGTGCCAACACTGCAACACAATGAGGTCAACACAGCTAGGGTAGCAACACCTCAGCATGCATCTTATGATTAGAAGTGATTTCCTTGGGCAGTGTGCCATTTGCAACTGTGTAAGTAAATGAATTTGCTTTCCCAGTCAGCCAATGGCACAGACTGTCAGCAATTTTGGAAGTCAGTGCACTAAGAGTCAAATGCTGAGCAGCAATCAGTGGCACTCACACACATAGTGGGGCTTCAGTGGACATATTTGTGCAGTTATACTCCAGGCATGTCAATTCAGCTACAGCTGAACGGTGTCAGCTGCAACAGTCACTATCAATGTCTTTCCATCGGCCTTGTGAACATTCTGTGTCCAGAAGCCCTCATCCCTGCAGATTTGAGTAGAACCATCAGTTTATGCAGATTTGAGTTGATTGGCCACACTAAAATTGCCCCTTAGTGTTCTGAGATGTGTAAATTAGAGGGATTAGCAGGTAAATATGGAGGGATATGGGGGTAGGGAATGGGTGGGATTGTGGTTGGTGCAGACTCGATGAGCCAAATGGCCTCTTTCTGCACTGCAGCGTTTCTATAATTTATGATGACGGCCTACCCAACGACCACCCCACTCCTTCCAAGAAGCCCATAGCCCAGTAGCAGAACACATTCTCAGAAATGGTGCTATTTAACACTTGACAATCTTTCCCCCAGCGTCGCCTGAGTCAACCACCTAATCTCTCAAGACAACTCCCAACCTCCCTAAGTCAACCTCTTAATCTCCCTGTGTCAATCCCCTTCACCCCCCATTTCCAAGTGAATACCCTGATTTCCCCTCTGTCTTCTCCCAAGTACCTGCTGATTAGGCCCCAGTGCCCACCGGCTAGGCCCCCAGAACCTTTACAGTGTTACCCCAGTCTCTCTCCGGTGTTCCTTCAGTATCCTGCAGGTCAATCCTAGTTGGCCCTGAGTCAGACTGGTCATCTCTAGTCAGAGCCAGTACTTTTTGCCAAGTCAAAGGCTGATCCCTGCCAGTCAGAGCCTGGTTCCCCCCCAGTCAGACCCTTGTCACCCCTAATCAGACCCCCAAGTCAATCCCCCTAATACATGGAGCAGCTCCATGAGTGCTGCACTCGTCTCCGCGTTCCCCTCGGACGGATTCTCACCAGGTGCACGCTGTTTACAGCCAGTCGTGATTCACGCTGTTCTGAAATCACACTGCCATGGATTTATTTTTTAATTGGGGGGTATGATTCCAATGTATGGGCCCAATAACAAGATGCAATATTAATACGTGTGTTCCCGATGTTGAATGGCAGGAAACGCCAACCACCACTGACCGGGGAGAGGGGATGATCGCAGCAAGCTTTCACACTGATGTAAAACATGACTTTGGCCTACTCCTGTCGCCAAACCTGCCTGACACTAACCAGTGCAGAAAGTCCCAGCAATTATTTTCGAATTCATCCCTCACCCCCTTCAGGATCCTTGATGTATACTTAAATGTTCAAATGTTTTGTCTTCCCTTAGCTTAACTAACTTGTCTAAAACTTTCTTTCATCACAATATGACTTATTCAGTCTATCGCTTGTTGACTTACCTCTGTTCCCATGTATTGCCTTAGTTAATACGGATAGAGCTACTTATTAAAAACTTCCATCATCGTAATATCCTCTACAAGTGATATTTTAACCCCTTGTCCTTGCGAAATCCAGGTTCATACAAAATGCAATATCTTTATCTTTATCTATAGAAGTCCGTCCAACTTTCATTATCCTGGACATAAAGTAGAAAAATTATTGTTATTTGACAATGATCCTATTGCTACAACATTGCTCTGTTACACAACGTTCTTTGATAATTGGAAGGGATGCTACTGGGTGTGAGGGGAGAGCAGTGGTAAAGATGAGAAGAAATGTTTTTGTTCATTCATAGGGTTGTGGGCGTCACTGACAATGCCAACATTTTTTGGACATCTGTCTTCATTACTTTCATCTCCAGCTGCTCCAATGTCATCAAAAAAAAAATGAAAACATTGCTGATAATGATCAAGGGATGAACCATCAGTATCTGGTTTGAAATGGCTATTGAGTACAATAGCTTGCAGGAGATTGATTAATCAGAGCACAATCAAAACCATACAATCAATGGATTAATAGCTGTAATCCGTCTGATGATGATCAGCTTCCTCACACTACTTCTAAACCAGTTTCCTGGATAATAAACCAAATGTGAATGGATAGAAAATAGAGGGGTTGTAAATTTAAATTTCAAAACTCCATGACATTCTTTGAAACTGAGCACATTATATTGCAATTGTTTAGGGTGTTGGTGAGACCACATCTGGAGTATTGTATCCAGTTTTGGTCTCCTTATTTGAAGAGGGATGTGATGGCATTGGAGGCAGCTCAGAGGAAGTTCACCACACTGATTCTGAGGATAAAAGGGTTAATGTATGAGGAGATATTAAATAGTTTGTGTTTGTACTTTCTGGAGTTTAGAAGGATGAGAGGGGATCTGATCGAGGTATGGAAAATACTAAAAGGAGTTGATAAAGTTTGTTTATTAGTCACAAGTAGGTTTACATTCACACTGCAATGAAGTTACTGTGAAAATCCCCTAGATGCCACATTCCAGCGGCTGTTCAGATGCACTGAGGGAAAATTTAGCATGATCGATTGACCAAACCTACACATCTTTTGGATTGTGGGAGGAAACTGGAGTACCAGAGAAAACCCACACAGACACAGGGAGAATGTGCAAACCTTACACAGACAGTGACCCAAGCCGGGAATCGAACTTGAGTCCCTGGCGCTGTGAGGCAGCAGTGCTAACCACTGTGCCACCATACCATCCTAAAGATAAAATAAATATAGGCCAAATTTTTCCCCTTATGGGGCAAGCTAGAATAAGAAGTCACAGGTATAGATTGTGAGGCGGTAGACTTAAAACTGAGATGAGGAGGGATTATTTCTCATGGAGGGTGGTGAATTTATGGAACTCATTGCCCCATAGCACGGTGGAGTCTGAATCATTGAACGGTTTCAAGAGGGAAATAGGCATATTTCCAATTAGAAAAGGGAAAGACGGATATAGGGAACAGGTGGGGAGATGGATTTGAGACCAGGGGGAGATCAGCCATGATCTGATTGAATGGCAGAGCAGACTCAAAGGGCTGAACGTCCCTACTTCTGCTCCTAATTCCTATGTTCCACTGATTCCATGTTCATCGTTCCTTCCTGTGCATTCATACAATTGACATGGGAGATTATCTTTTGCCTCTTCGTAACACAATTAATTAAAAACATAAAACAGTGTAACAAGTGTGTACTAAATCTGCTGCCTTAGGGAAAATTAAACACAATATTCATGAAAGCGAAACAAGTGATCCATAACTTTGTTTTTCTATTAGAAATTATCCAGAATCTTTACATAATTTTTTTAAATTGCACAATAATTACATTTAAATTATTTGCTATTCCAATATTTAACATTGCCAAGAGTCTGTATAATTTGACAAAGTTCTTGAGATTTTACAAAATTAATGGCAGCGTTTTGTCCTTTCGCTTTTTGTTTAATATTCTTCGGCTGTGTAGAGGTCCCTTCAGGCAACAGACATATTGCCATATTGTTCTACACTTTCAATCTAAATCAGTGCCTTTTATACAAAGCTGACATTTAAACATGGAGCGTTATAATGGTTATTCAAGTAAATACACTATTACTAGATGACATGGAATTATCATGTCAAGTAAATAAACTTTACTTCAAAGAATCAAAACAATATCAACGGCAATGCTACACAGTGGCAAACACAATGTTAGTTTGAACCACCTGCACTAACAGCATTGCCAGTTGCCTTTTTTTATCAAAGGCAGCATTAACAGCATTGCGAGTTGCCTTTTTTATCAAAGGCAGCATTAACAGCATTGTGAGTTGCCTTTCTCATCAAAGGCACTTCTTACGAGGACAGTGCAAAGAATGATCATGAAGAACAGCATAGTTACCAATAGTTACAATGGAAACATGATTACTTGTTACAATCGTGAAGACATACAAATTTTCTTGTGCCAACTGGAGTGTACTTAAATAGGCAAGAGATGCATTCATTTTACAGACAGTAGAATGAATGCTATGGAGGCTGCCAAGGGAGTGATTGAAGAAGAATATATAGTGCTTTTAACAACCACAGATGGAGCTCTTTGGATGATGTTTGTATTTGAGGGTGGAGATGTAAAAAAGTAGGAAGGTTTTTTTATGGATGTTCATAAATGCTGGCATTTCCCGTGGCTAAGTTACAGGAGGTATGTTCAGTTGTGTTGGCTGCCTGACAATGTGGAAAATTCCCCCATGTATGTCTTGACTACAAACAACAAACCAGCCAGTTGCTGCCCTATCATCATCCTCTCACTCATCAGCAAAGTGATGGAAGGTGTCATTGACAGTGCTGCCAAACACAGCAATAACTTGCTTACTGATGCCCAGTTTGGGTTCTATTAGTGCCACTCAGTACAGCCTTGATCCAAAAAGGGACAAAAGAGCTGGATTAAAGAGGGGAGTTGAGTGACAGGGTAACACAGTGGTTAGCATTGCTGCCTAACAGCAACAGGGATCCAGGTTCAATTCCAACCTCGGCTGACTGTGTGGAGTTTGAATGTTCTCCCCAAGTCTGCATGGGTTTCCTCCAGGTGCTCCAGTTTCCTCCCACAGTCCAAAGATGTGCAGGTTGGGTGGATTGGCCACGTTAAATTGTCCCTTAGTGTCAGGGGAACTAGCAGTGTAAATGCGTGCAGTTGCGGGGAGGAGGTGACCAGGGCTGGTCAGCAAGATTAAGGAGGGGAGTTTGGAGAGATTGGGGCTGGCAGGGACGGGGGGACATATTGGCTGGCCTGGGGAGGTCCGGGAGGCCAGCAATCGAGGGATGTGGATATCTGCAACGCCAGCAATGCGGTGGGAGGGGTGGGAGGGGGAAGCGGGTTGTGGGGCTGGCTAGCAAACTGGAGACTGGCAATGGGGGTCACTGCGCATGCGCCGATCTCCACTCTGACAGATCAGCACATGCGTAGTGGCCCACTCAGCACTATGCTGCTGGCCTTTCCAGTGGGATTAAATCCCACCCTCAGATTTCCAGAGTGAATCCTGCTTGGGCACTCTGTGATGTATAGAGGGTGGAGATTTTTTCTAAGCGTAGAGCAGGTGTGAAACTGAGAGAGTTCCAAATCCATTCTTTGGGCATGTTTTCAGGCCCAATCTTAAGATACCTAATTATAAAATTTTTGCACTAGTCAGTTTCTGGCCAGCTTGTTGAGGGAGGAGTTGCGCATGTGCCAACCTCTGATACAGCCTCACTGCCCTCCCCCACCGATCGTGGCTCTGCCACTCTTCCCCACCAGTTGCAGTCCCATCGCCCTCTCCCACCGATCGCAGCCTTGCTGCCCTCCCCCCCCCACTGATCCCAGTCCCACGGCCTTCCCCCATCTACTGTAGCCCTGCTGCCCTCCCCCACCGATTGAGGGTCTGTCACCCTCCCCCACCAGTTGTAGCCCCCGCCACCCTCGCCCACTCATCGCATGCAGAGTGGCAACTGGGCCCTTCCCCCACAGGCCCTGCCCACATTGGCCCTACTCACCCACAGGCCCAGCCTCCTGGCACTGCCTGCCGCAGGTCCCATCCACAGGTCCCCACCCACTCACAGGCCACACCCATCCACAGGCCCCACTCCCAGCACTGCTCCCCCAAAGGCCCCATCCCTCAATGTTCCCACCCCCGGCACTGCCCAGTGGGCATTGCCCAAGTGCCAGGCTGGTATTGCCAAGGGCCAGAGTGGCACTGTCCAGGGGTACTCCCACTTTGCCCTCAGCCGCCCCGGGGGTTTCAGTGGTCTCCAGTTTGACCAGCGAGGCCAACACGACTGTTCCCAGTTCCTGAGGAGCAGATGTTTTCCTCACCAGAGAGAATCTCTCCCAGTGAGACCATAAAGCCAAACGAGCCCAGACGAGCCCCTGGCTCGTTGAAGACACAGAAATCAACATTTCCATAAATTTCAATAAATTAACCAGCCTCTTGCCCATTTCCGATGAGAGGCTGACCGCGCTGGAAATCAGCGTGTCATAAAATCGCGTCGATCGTGAAAACCAGCGCCGTTGCGCTAACCACTTTACACCCGATTTTATGACATTTTCCCATTGCAAAATGGACGTAAAGTGGCGGTAAAATTCCACCCAAATTGTAAGAGATTCATTCTGGAAATCACGTAAAACAACCAGCGGGATTTACTCCCATTTTCCCCCCCATGTTAAGATCTTATAAATTTTTTTAAAGAATCCACTTTTTTTTGGCATAACTTCCCTGAGATCAGTGTAACCAACCCAAAAGATGCTAGAAATTTAAGTAATTCGCAAATGACTGTGAATATGTTAAGAAAGTAATTTCAATTATTTGAAAATTGGGTAACTCACAGGCCGTGGATTGACATTGTGATTAAAAATGCTTACGTTCTTGAGATAAACCTATCTTCAGCCAAAGCCTGTGTCTTGTTTAATGGAATTACACTTTAAAGGCACTGCTCGATTGCGCTGGTTCACGGCGGATTTTGCAGTTTGTAATATGTGAAGCAACAAATAGAAACTTGAGGGAGAAAACTCACTTCTCAAAATGGGCGCAAATTCGTTTCACTCAAAGTGAAATTCTATCCCACTATTGGTGGGTCAGGTACCTCAGAAGTGAAGAGAACAGGACATACCTCTTTACCTTCCTTTCATAGATCTCACTAAAGCAATCAGCACCATCAATGGGGCAGGATTCTGCAAGACTGGGTAAAATTGTTGCCCACCAACGTTCTTCAATCTCATCTGCTGCTTCCATGACAACAGGCGCTCTATTGCATCGTTGATGGCACCATTTCTGACAGTTTAAGGGTGAAAAATGGACGGAGACAGCATTGTGCCTTGACCCCCCCCAGGCTGTTTGGTATTGTCTGTCCCATGCTCTTGCCCTTTGCCTTCCCTGCAGAGATGGAAGTTTACCTACACGCTAGATCAGACAGCCTACCCTGACTAAAAACAGACATAAAAGTATAGCAGGGTTTGATCAGAGAACTCTATCCTGATGACACTGTCCTAGTCACTCACAAAGCGGTTTAGTATAACTCAGTTACAAAGAATCATGGACTGTCTCCCCTCCATGTCTGTAACTTGCTGGCCCCGACTATGGTCACAGGAGAGCTTGTCACATAGATTTTTAGAAAGGTTACAGCACAAAAAGAGGCCATTCAGCCCATCTCATACATGCCAGCCCGAGGACACCCAGGTGCACTTTCTAATCCCACCTTCCTGAACCCCGTCCACAGTCTTGTAGCTTACAGCACTTAATGCAAATTCAGGTAGTTTCTGAAAGAGTTTAGTGTCTCTGCCTCTACCACCAACTCAGGCAGCGAATTACAAACACCCACTACCCTTTGTGTAAAAAAATTCTTCCTGATGTTCCCCCTAGTCTTGCTGTTACTTATTTTGAATCCACGGCTCCTGGGTCTAGAATTTGATACCGGGGAAACAATCCTGTCTACGACTCCACTCCTCTGGAAATGATTTACAAATTATTCTTTTTCGTTCACAATGACAGGATTCTCCAGCCGTTCATGCCCCACTGCCACTGCGAGAGAGAGGATGGGGGTGTGTGGTAGGCGCCCCCATCCTTCAGTTTTTTATAAACTCCAAAACTTCACTGTGATACTCTCCAGATGGCAGCTGTAGGTCTGATGATTCCTTTTTGGTTCACTGAAGAAATGGAGGTTGAAAGATTCCGGCAATTAATCCACAGGTGGCTTACTATTTGCAGCAGCAGTTTTTTGGCTTTACTCCAGCCACGTTCAAGTCTAGATCCTGTCGCAAACATCAGGCTTACTTTTTCAGTTTGGTAGATAAAGCAGTAGCCCTGTTCTCTGCCTGTTAGTCTTGCAGGTGCAGCAGGTGGTCAGGAAGGCGAATGGGATGCTGGCCTTCATAGCGAGGGGGATTGAATATAAAAGTAGGGAGGTCTTGCTGCGGCTGTATAGGGCATTGGTGAGGCCGCAGCTGGAGTACTGTGTGCAGTTTTGGGCGCCGTACTTACGCAAGGATATTTTGGCCTTGGAGGGAGTGCAGAGGAGGTTTACTAGGCTGATGCCGGAGTTGAGGGGGTTGAGCTATGAGGAGAGGCTGAATAAACTAGGCTTGTACTCGTTAGAGTTTAGAAGAATGAGGGGAGATCTCATTGAGACGTATAAGATGATGAATGGGATGGATAGGATAGAGGTGGAGAGACTCTTCCCGCTCAGAAAGGACAGTAGGACTAGGGGGCACAGCCTCAAGATAAAGGGGGGGCGGTTTAGAACGGAGTTGAGGAAGAACTTCTTCACTCAAAGGGTGGTGAATCTCTGGAATTCTCTGCCCGTTGAGGTGGTGGAGGCTGCCTCGCTAAATATTTTTAAGACGCGGGTTGATGGGTTTTTGATAAGAGAGGGGATTAAAGGTTATGGGGAGAGGGCGGGAATGTGGAACTGAGCCACGACAGATCAGCCATGATCTTATTGAATGGCGGGGCAGGCTCGAAGGGCTAGATGGCCTACTCCTGCTCCTATTTCTTATGTTCTTATGTTCTTAGTCGTTTCGAGGCAAAGTGCTCTCTTTTGCTGACTGGATCCTCTGAATCTCCTTGTCACCTAAACTGACTTACTCTGCTCTCAAAATGGACGTGAGTAATCTTTATTATCAAAAGCTGGTTTCTGTCGAGTGCAACAGGTTTATTTGATAGCAAATGCAACTAGCTTTCGGGGCTTTGCCCCTTCGTATAGCCCCGAAAGCTAGTGGATTTTGCTACCAAATAAACCTGTTGGACTTTAACCTGGTGTTGTGAGACTTCTTACTGCGTTTGCCCCAGTCCAACGCGGGCATCTCCACATTCTGTCAAGTGACCATTGTATCTGTCTTTCCATTGTCCACGCAAGTGGTCCCTGATGACTTCAGCATTGACAAATAGTGGGTTTGCGTTTCAACCACTTGTATCCTTTTTTGATAGAGTGGGTTTCCCTTCACCATCATTCCGTGGCATTTCATTCTGCAGCAAAAGGTCTGGATGGTGCATTAGTTTCAGAAGTTATTTGGAAAATAACAGTCATTAAATCCACAGGAAAGATCTGTTGCATTGTGATGTCTTGTCAATGTAATTTCCCCAAAGGTTATTTGCATTTTAATATCCTGTCCGGAATATCAGGCTAACCCTCAGCCTTGTGCAGTTCTTGGTGCATTAGCAGACAAGAAAGGGAGGGGGAGCGGTCACTTGCCCTCTCAACTCCAATTTGTTCCAATGAGGATTGTCAATTTTCTATTTTGTTTTTGAAAGTAAGGTGTCCATTTTCCATAAATCCAACTTCATATGTGCCAGGATGACACTTGGTTGAATGGGGGTGGGGAGAGGAGGGGGCACTGCAGGGCAAAACAGGGGCTAAAATGTCTGGAACAACTGCTCTTCATTGTGCCAGTGAGATAACACCCGAGAGGTGGTCATCAATTTTTAATGTTTGAATTGTCGTACTCATGACTAACTTTCTAATCAGGAGGCAAAATGGATATCATTTCTCTGTGCTCCCAACGCAAAGAGAAATGTCCAAGAGGCTGTTTGTACCTGTAACATTTTCTTAATCAATGATAAGGTCTCAATGGGACAATATTTTTCATAAAATAGATATGCTATAGAATGAGCCTTGGCACTCTTGCAGAGGAGTTTTGCTTTAAAAGGTGAAGGAAAGCATTTGCAGGAAAAGCTGCGGAATACAAAGCCTGGAACAAAAGGAAAAGAAAATGAAGATCAAACATAATGAACAAGAAATGATTAAATGACTGTTGCTGAAATTGCTATCTTATTACAATATTCCAAAAGGAAACTCATCATAATTAGAAAAAACATTGAGATTACAATTGAACTCTGCTGTTTATTCTCACACTGAGGGAAATAAATAACATTACCAAACCAAGATTATTAATCTTAGTGTAATATATGGCCTGCTTTCTTGTAAATAATACACATACAGAGGGGATTTTGTGCCCACTCTCTCCATCCAGTGCGTGCTCAAAAGCTAGAAAGTGTGATTTGCACTGGCGAGTTTCCAAGTTTTGATCTTCCCCACCCCTCACTAACGGAGTGGTGTGAAGCTTGCTGCAGAGCTGCAGAAAGCTTGTTTTAATATATTAGCACGTCATTGGCGAGCACTCTCTCCGGGATTCACGCCACCATGCCCCTGCCATTGGACATTCAACAGGGGCCGACACGCCCCTGCTGAATAGATGGCCGACTCCTGCTCCTATTTCGTATGTTCTATGCCGTCACCATTTACAACAGCACCACGTTAGTGTGAGCCTGGCGTCTTCACCGCCCAGGGGGATTTTAGAGCTGAGCACTCAGACAGGCAGCACCCTCTGTGCTGTGCACTGCTCAGGAGGCACCAGAGAGGACTCGGGGAAGAGAGATAGGTTCAACATAAGAAATAGGAGCAGGAGTAGGCCAACTAGCCCTTCGAGCCTGCCCCGCCATTCAATAAGATCATGGCCGATCTGTCGTGGCTCCGTTCCACATTCCTGCCCTCTCCCCATAACCCTTCAACATGGGACTGGGGGACGGGGGCGGGGTGGGGGGCAGGGGTGGTGAGGAGAGAATTGGAGGGGGCGGAATGGGGGGATGGGGGGCCGGGGGGGGCGGGCAGGGGTGGTGAGGAGAGAATGGGGGGGGGGCGGAATGGGGGGATGGGGGGACGGGGGCGGGAGGGGGCAGGGGTGGTGAGGAGAGAATGGGGGGGGGTGGCGGAATGGGGGGATGGGGGGACGGGGGCGGGAGGGGGCAGGGGTGGTGAGGAGAGAATGGGGGGGGGTGGTGGCGGAATGGGGGGATGGGGGGACGGGGGCGGGGGGGGCAGGGGTGGTGAGGAGAGAATGGGGGGGGGTGGCGGAATGGGGGGATGGGGGTGGGGAATGGGGGTCCCAGAATCATCATTTCAAGCAGAGGAGTCGAGAGGGATCACTCATTGGCCTTACCTTCCCTTCTTGTCAAGGCTCCCCCACTTTAAAGGTGTTGTGAAAGTTCATATGTGGACAGCCTTCCTGGGTCTTTCCTGAGTTTCTGCCCATATCGCAGCAGAGGGAGTGTCCTTCCTCCAGTGGGGGCTGGCAAGAGGATGGGAGGGGCATATCATTGCCATTCTCACACCCCACAGGGATGGGGCACTGGGTGAGCACAGTGGTTCCCCCAAGCTTGGTGACACGAACAGACAGGGTGGAGGCTCTTGGTGAACAAAGTGAAATTTATTGCCAAACATGCAAAACAAAATGATAACCTATCTACACTAATGCCTGTATTCACCCCTGCCCACTAAATACCTATGGTTTTTTTCATCTTCCTGAACTCCCACTGTGTTTAGGTGCGTTCCCAGGATCCACATCTGAAGTTGAGCCAGCCTGTTGACTTCCACACCCTTTGCCTGAGATGAGCTTGGTGTGCATCCCCTGGGGAGGCCGGGACCAGGCCTGCTTTCCAGCAGCATTGATGTTTGACTGCTTCCCTCCTCGGTGTTGGGGCTGGAAGAGTGTTGCTCACAGGGAGCGGGATGTCTGGTGTCTGGAGATTCCCAGAGTCCCCTGGTTGGAGGGTTCTGGGCTATATTCCTGCTGATCCTTTTCCATTGGGCTCCAGAGACCTTTCTGCTCCTCCCTGGGATGTAGGCACAACTGGAGTGCGATTCGAAAGCCCAGTCCCTGCAGTCACATCCCTGCACCATGGTACAGTGTGCCTTGTTGGAGAGCGTGTCCTGCATCAAGATCTCCACTGCAGATACCAACCTTGCAGAGTGCTGCAGTGACAGCACCATCTGCTCAGGCAGAAGTGATGGAACTCCTCCAATTAGCCTTGCATTCCAAGGAGGGCTTCTGTCATCCCTTCCTTATACTCTCGACTTTGCCTTTGTAGGTCCAGAAGCTGCGAGATGACAGGGCACATCATCAGCAAGAGGCTCAGCAGAGTCCTGGGCTCTGGCATCCTTCCCTGGGATATCCCTGCTTCGGTCTGTTGTGGATCTTCAGCTGTGAGGCACTCATCAATGAGTGACCTAGAAACCTGCCTACTTCTTGAACTCACTGAGGTTTGAGTATGGGAGCTGGTTACACTGAGCTGCTGGAGTCCGATGGGTCCAGGGGCCATGAGGGTGGTCCAACCTGTTCCACTGGTCAGCCTGCAAGAACTGGTACATCTTTGCACTCCAGGTATGACTCCAGCTGGCTGTGCCTGCTCACACCTACTGTGGTTGTGTTTGTCTTACAATGACACAGAAAGGAAGAGTGTAGGTGGGAGTGTTGACATTTAAGATGGTGATGAGATGTGGTGGGTATGGGTGGGAGCTGGAGTGTGAGGAGCAGAGCAGCAATTGGGGAACACGGTAACTGTGGGAGGGAGGGAGGAATCTGGTGCCTGGTATTGGGAAAGGCCAAGGTGACAGAGTGAGAGAAAGGATTAAGGGTGTGAGGGGTGTGCAAGGGGGTCCAGTGGGAGACTGGGGGTGGTTCACTTATCCTGGCTAAGCAAAGAAGATCATTCATTTCCTTCCAACACTGCTGCTTACCAGAAAAGCCCCCCTTAAAAGAGGATGAGGGCAGGAATGTGGAACCGAGCCACGATAGATTAGCCATGATCTTATTGAATGGCAGGGCAGGCTCGAAGGGCTAGATGGCCTACTCCTGCTCCTACTTCCTATTTCTTATGTTCTTATGTTATGTTCTTATGTTCTTATGACCCAAAGCCAAAACCTGGTTTTCTTCCCAGAGGTGAACCTTCAAGACATGGAAGGGGAGGAATGTTTAAAGGAGGTGGTCAAGGTGCTGGAGGCCATGGTGGTTCAAGATCTGCAGCATTGAGGAAGCTAGGGTCTTCTAATTCAATATGGCCTCCAAGATAAGACACTCCCAGAAGAGATGATGGGGAACTGAAAAAGATGGACTATTTTGAAACGCTTCCTTTTGATAGGAGGCATGTTAAATCAGCTCTTCTGCAGTGCACTTGCACTGACCAATGCTGCCACTGCATCCAGGCAGGATGGTGGCCCTGCTGGAAGGCTGTCTCCTGGAGTGGGGGCAGAGTGAGTCCACCTCTGCTCCACCCCACCCAGCATTCTGGTGAGGGCTCCCCTCTGAAAAGGATAGTGCTACCTTCCTTGCCTGCTATCTCCAGCAGTCACTGTGGAACAAGTGCTGGGGAGCAATTTATATGGAGCTCACCAGTGCTTGCAGAAGTGAAGCTGTTGCAAGGCAGCGAATCACAGGGAATGCACCACTCAAGCAGTGTGAAACCCGTGGGCATAAAAATTATCATTAATGAGGCATAAGATTCGCCCCAAAATTGTATTGGCACTGTCAGTGGGAAACATTCCACATTTCACACCAGAACCAATGCTCTGCCATTCTTTAGTAAGATTTCGCCCGTAATGTTGCTGTTTGCTAAAATTATGTCTCTCCAAACACCATCTGACCGCCCCCCCCACCCCCCCCCCCACTCACCACCCACCGCAGCTATTTCTTTGAAGAGAGGTTAATATGAATTGTTTCACTTCGTACTCCATGAAATTGAAGACAAATTCTGTTTCATCTCATATGTTGATCTTCGATATGCAAAAAAGACAAAGCAGCAAGTTAACAATACTCATAGCAATGAAAATGCATCACAATATCCGAACAGAGAGCATGAATCTCATCTGGGATTGGCAGCTCTGCTGACCTGTGGCAGTAGCTATGGGAACAAAACCTTTCAGCAGGACAGCAATTGTGAATGAATATTGGAGCTCTACATAGAGGGGTTTTTTTTTAGCATGCTTGGAATGGCTCATCAATGTAACACTTTAGCAGCTCTGAGCTTTACACCTATTTTCCCACTCAGATGATATTGGAAGTGGAGATGCAACTGTCAGTTTTGATATTATCAAACTACACTTAGCTGCATGAATGGCATATCTATTGTTACCTTCCATAGTTTCCTATCTGTGTCTACTGTGTGGCCAACAGATTTAGGATAATTCCATCACAACATTGCTGCATTCACTTGCTCAGAATTAAATAGCTTTGCCCAATTTTCTGTAATAACCTTGGAGAAACAGCACCTTAAACCAGCACAAACTGGCCGAGATTTTAGATTTTATTTCAGTGGGATTTAGTGTGCTTGCTTAACTTGACCATTTTAATTTAAAGACTTTTAACAAAGATAGGGGGTGATTTTCAGCTTGTGATCACCGTCACAGAGAACGGCCACGTGGACTGAAAATCCGGAGAGAATCGGAAAACAAGATTCTCTCCAGAGCGATTCCGTTCTGCAATTGTTCACAGATGATGTCGTGAGGTTCACACCCACAGAAGGAGAGAACCTCATTTTAATACATTTGAATAAATTTTAATATAATTATCATCCCCCCGCCGCCGCCCTGCCATATTTTCCATCCCCCCCGTATTTTTAGAACTCACTGGCGTCACGTCAACAAGGTTTACAACAGCTTCACACAGATGTAAAGGATCCTCCTAGGGAATGTAAAGGTGGGTAGAGCCAGGCACTGCCCCTTGGCACTGTCCCCAGCACTGCCAACCTGGCCAGCAGGGCAGCTCAAAGGTGGACCCTAGTAGGGGACTCATGGGGAAAGGGGCCATGTAGGTGCATTGCAGGAGGAGGAAATGTCGGGCATGATCAGTGGGGGAGAGAGGGATTTGACGGCAATGATTTGTGGGGGTGGTGGTGGGGATGGTAACAGAGAGACGCTGACAATGATGGAGGAGATGACGGCGGGGGCGGTGAGGGTATTAAGAACATAAGAACATAAGAAATAGGAGCAGGAGTAGGCCATCTAGCCCTTCGAGCCTGCCCCGCCATTCAATAAGATCATGGCTGATCTGAAGTAGATCGGTTCCACTTTCCCGCTTTCTTCCCATAACCCTTAATTCCCTTGTCTATCAGAAACCTATCTACCCGTGACTTAAATATATTCAGCGAGGTAGCCTCCACCACTTCAATGGGCAGAGAATTCCAGAGACTCACCATCCTTTGAGTGAAGAAGTTCCTCCTCAACTCCGATCTAAACTGCCCCTCCCCCCTTATTTTGAGGCTGTGCCCTCTAGTTCTGCTATCCTTTCTAAACGGGAAGAATCTCTCTACCTCTACCCTATCTAGCCCCTTCATTATCTTATTTGTCTCTATAAGATGCCCCCTCAGCCTTCTAAACTCCAACGAGTACAGACCCAGTCTATTCAATCTCTCCTCATAAGCTAACCCCCTCATCTCCGGTATCAGCCTGGTGAACTTTCTCTGCACTCCCCCCAAGGCCAATATATCCTTTCGCAAATGCGGCCACCAAAACTGCACACGGTACTCCAACTGCAGCCTCACCAGTGCCCTGTACAGTTGCAGCAAGACCTCCCTACTTTTATATTCTATCCCCCTCGCTATAAAGGCCAACATTCCATTTGCCTTCTTGACCACCTGCTGCACCTGCAGACTGGGTTTTTGCGACTCGTGCACAAGGACCTCCAGGTCCCTCTGCACCATAGCATGCGGCAGCTTTTCGCCTTTTAAATAATAATCCCTCCTGTTATTATTTTTACCAAAGTGGATAACCTCACATTTGCAGTGGATAACCTCACATTTGCAGTCAATCATTGTCAACCATGACTGTTTGGGGGTTGAGGGGAGCAGCTTGAGGGATGGAGGAAAGGTTTTTTTTTCTCTGACCAGAGCATTCTTTAAAGGGGAGTCAGGCTTTACTGGAATGTTTAGGCCCCACCCCTCACAATGATGGCATGAATCACTGCACCACCCCCCACCCCAGCCCCCCCACTTTGGCTTTCACTGACAATGTGTCAGAAGATCTGAGGGAAAACAGGACTGTTTCTCTGCATCCTGACACTTTGACATTTTTTGTAAAAATTCTGCCCGTATAATTAGGCCAAGTTGCCATTTTGTACAAACACATTATCAGAAAAGAAGTCATGTTGCTATTGCTAACCGTTTACAAAACATAATACAGAGAAGTAGTCACTGGCTAGCAGGAGATTTTTTACTGTGTTTACGCCAGTCCAACGCCGGCATACCCACATCATAGCAAGAGATTGTCAGATTAAAGGAAAGTATCTCAATGACCCTGTAATTGAAGGATATATAATCAATAAGTGTAGGATTATATTTATTTATGCACCTCTTACTAATATTCCTGTATCAGGAGTAAAACCGCTGTGACAGCAGTTATGAGAACCTACATTATCCATTCGTGACTCTGGTCAGATCACACTGTCCGTGATTAGTCCAGTGCCAGGTTTAATTAAGGATACTAAGGGAAAGAATACATCTTGAAACAATCCATGCTTTTATGTATAAGGCAATGTGTGTAAATAAATTCAATTAAACTAACTTTTGCAACATGATTGACCAATTGGTATTAACAATAACTATGGGCTAAGGTAGGGTGAGTCAATCAGCATGATAATGGATGGGGGTGTGGGGCTGTGGGGGGGACGGTGTGTTGGTGGCTCAGAGAGAGGCTCAATCATAAAACAGTTTTACCTCAACATCATTGGAATAATCTCACTGGAGCAAGTCTTCCATCACCAGAATTCTTTATTTACAACGTGATATGGGACCACTTCTGCGGCTACAGTGTACAGGTCAAGCCCTGGAGTCCTTCGATTGCCGATCTGGGTGGAGCCAGCTGGTTTTAAACCTCCACTGCTCCTTCTCCATTGGGTCTCCACTCACTTATTTGGGGAGATCATACTCTGCAAGCCCTCAGGCTGATCTATTGATAGTCCTCCATGGTCATCATAATAGTCAGCGTATCAAGAGGGCGGCACAGTGGCAGAGTGGTTAGCACTGCTGCCTCACAGTGCCAGGGATCTGAGTTCGATTCCCAGCTTGAGTCACTGCCTGTGTGCAGTTTGCACATTCTCCCCATGTCTGCATGGGTTTCTTCCAGGTGCTCGAGCTCCCTCCCACATTCTGAAAGACATGTTGGCTATTAGGTGCTAAATTCTCCCTCAGTGTACTTCAACAGGCACCAGAGTGTGGTGACTAGAGAATTTTGGCAGTAACTTCATTGCAGTGTTAATGTAAGCCTACTTGTGACACTAATAAATAAACTTTAAAGAGATCTCTAAAATCAAACAAAAGGGAAAAAATGCCAGAAGCACATTGCAGTTAGTCAGCATCTGGGGCAGAAAAACAGATTCATATTCCAGATGGAAGCTGTATAACAATTTGTTGAAATTGGGTTGAATAGGAGGAATCAGTCTGGAAAAGTTGTTCTCAACTTCAACCCATCACAAGTTACTCTGAGCTGTGCCCCACATTCAATGGCATATGTCATAAAATGTTTCACATGTTTTTTTAAAGCGGATTTGTCACTGCCTAACCTGTCATTTTGTGAATATTTTGTAATGTTTATAAAATGAATAAATCCATAGAAGTTGGTAGATTTGGAAAAGTAGGTTACTTACTAAAAAGTGGATTTATCTGATGTCAGTTTTCAAAAATAATATATCGAACAAAGATCGATTTCAAAAAGTTCAACCACATCAGCTGCAGGCAAACTGAGAAGTGCGTATGAGCAAACTAATTATTGTTCACTCAGTGTAATTTGCAATGGAGCCCTGGATGAAGAGGAGTGCTGAATAGTCACTGATTAGAAGTGCCACCATTTAACATGCACTTAGCACACAGGAAGACAACATCAAACAATCTTCTGCAGACACGTTAATGCTATGAAGAGCTCAATAGATGCAAATTCGCAACCATTTTTACAAAAGACATGTGACAAACGTCGGAACTGTGTCCTTATAAAATGGGGGCTCTTCTGCGAGTTGAATGCCATGTTAAACCTTGAGGTGTGCAATAAGTCCTCAAAGGCAGAAGTCCCTTCACCAAAGGGCAGCATGGTAGCACAGTGGTTAGCACTGCTGCTTCACAGCTCCAGGGTCCTGGGTTCGATTCTCGCCTTGGGTCACTGTCTGTGTGGAGTTTGCACATTCTCCTCGTGTCTGCGTGGGTTTCCTCTAGGTACTCTGGTTTCCTCCCACAGTCCAAAGATGTGCTGGTTAGGTTGATTGGCCATGCTAAGAAATTGCCCGTTAGTGTCCAGGGATGTGTAGGTTAGAGGGATTAGTGGGTATAATATGTAGGGATATGGGGGTAGGGCCTAGGTAGGATTGTGTTTGGTGCAGACTCGATGGACCGAAGGGCCTCTTTCTGCACTGTAGGTTCTATGGTTCAAAATCCCTTTATACACAAGTCTGACAACAGCATACAGAACGCTTTCATGTAAAAGTCTACACTAGGAGTCCCAGAGGAACTGACTCTCCTGGTCAAATACAAGCAAGAGGCTTTTGATTGGCCCTTAATCAGGGAGTGTATATCCTTACTGACCCACTTCAATTGCCTGATTAAAGTCAGTACAAGGTGAAAATATTCATGGACAGAGAGCATTGATTCATTGTTCAATTGAGTTATTATTATAGTGCATTCAATGTTTTAGCATTTCCCTCCTTTGTCTTCTAATTGCCATTGCTTCATGTCGGAATGTAAGAACAAAGGAAGCATTCTGTGTATAAAATCAAAGGATTATGCATTCAATTACCACCCCAGGGGCTTGAGCCTGAACAACAAGGCTGATAATCCAATGAAGTACTGAGGGAGTGCTGCACTGTGTCTGGTACTGTCTTTTAAAGGAAGCACTAACATGAGGTCATGTCTGCTTTTTCAGGTAGATGTGGAAGTTTCCCTGGCACTGTTTCAAAGGACAGGAAGGGGGTTATCCCCAATGCCTTGGCTAATACTTAATCTTCAACCAACATTACTAAAAGATAGATTACTTGTTGATTATCATGTTGCTACAAAAGCAAAAAATTGCAGATGTTGGAAATCTGAAATAGAAACAGAAAATGCTGGAAGTCCTCAGCAGGTTTGGCAACATCGGTGGAGCGAGTATTAGAATTATTGGGGGAAATTTTTCAGCTGTTCATGCCCCACCGCCACTGAAAGCGGGGATGGAAAATTTGGCGCTCAGCCAAGTCTTCGTTAACTGGGACCGATGAATCCCACTGGTGTGAATGGTTGTAACATTCCAGCCATTATTTCAGGTCAATGATCTTTCATCCAAGTTCTGGCAGCTGGTTTGTTGCACAGTTGATTCCAGATCTGATGAATATTTCCAGCAGATTTTATTACCGCATTGCCATTTGTGAAAATTTGCTGTGAAAATTGGCCATCGTGTTTCCTGCCACAATGATTACAATTAAAAAGTACTTCATTGGCTGTAAAGCATCTTGGGATAGCCTGAATTACTTGAACAAAGAACAAAGGAAATTACAGCACAGGAACAGGCCCTTTGGCCCTCCAAGCCTGCACCGACCATGTTGCCTGACTGAACTAAAAATTCCTGCCCTTCCGGGGACCATATCCCTCTATTCCCATCCTATTCATATATTTGTCCAGATGCCCTTTAAAAGTCACTATCGTGTCCGCTTCCACCACCACTCCCGTCAGTGAGTTCTAGGCACCCACCACCCTCTATGTAAAAACCTTGCTTCATACATCTCCTTTAAACATTGTCCTTTGCACATTAAACCTATGCCCTCTAGTAATTGATTCTTCCACCCTGAGAAAAAGCTTCTGACTATCATTTGATTTGTTTTGACTTATTATTGCCACATGTATTGGGATACAGTGAGAAAGAAGTATTGTTTCTTGCACACCATATAAACAAAACATACCATTCATAGAGTACTAAGAGGAGAAGGAAACAAGAGGGTGCAGAATGTAGTGTTTTAGTCATAGCTAGGGTAGAAAGAAAGGTGCTATATAAATGAAAACTTTATTCTTTGCAGTGATTTTCCACTTCACTGCCTCAGAGAAATTGGTGACTTTATGAAATAGTGTAAAAGGAGTTATAGAAAACCAGCAGTCCGCTTTGTATCTCTGCTGATACCTAAATCAAATAAAGTCAAACATAGCTCCTCCCGCATCCCACCTGGGTGAGAAACAAGCAGAATTTAAAAGAAAAACAGAGAATCTCTGTTGCCGGACAATCAGTCACACCAGTTTACCGTTAAACAATAATTCTCCTATGTGAGTGTCAAGACTCCAAGTTAACATCTGTGAGACCTGCCTTCTTGAGAAAGGCAGCTGAATGAATTAACAGGGGTTACGCCTCTGGGAAGGAAAAGCTGACAGCAACCCTCATGTCCAAATGGTGGAATTTGAAAACTCAGTAAAACATCTGGAATTAAACATCTAATGATGACCATCAGTGATGTGGAGATGCTGACGTTGGACTGCAATGGGCATAGTAAGAAGTCTCACAACACCAGGTTAAAGTCCAGCAGGTTTATTTGGAATCATAAGCTTTTGGAGTCTCACTCCTCTATCAGGTAAATAACTTGGTGCTGTGAGAATTCTTACGATGGCCATCAAACCATTGTCAATTGTTGTAAACAAATATCCAACTGGTTCATCAATGTCCTCTAGGGAAGGAAATCTAGCATCCTTACCTGGCCTACATGTGACTCCAGAACCACTACAACATGGGCGGCATGGTGACACAGTGGTTAGTATTGCTGCCTCACAGCACTAGGGACTCAGGTTTGATCCCATGCTTGGATGACTGTCTGTGCGGAGTCTGCACATTCTCACCATGTCTACATGGGTTTCCTCCAGGTGCTCCAGTTTCCTCCTACAATATGAAAGACATTCTGACATTCTCCTTGAAGCATAGCTGCAATGATATGAATGACAGGAGCTTTCAAACCATCGATCAAAATGGCAATACTTTGTCCAACAAGCTGCATTAGGCTTTGAGTTCAAACACATCAGTGATGAGGGAAAGTGGCAGCAGAGAAGGAAAGAAAAGGAAGCAAATCCTGCACTCCAAAACCACCAAGCTGGTGGGACATCCTACCCCATGTGCCCAAAGACCTGCCAGTCAAGAGAGGGCCCGTTCAGTCACATGGAGACCCATGGCAGACACCCATGACCCCAAGTAGACAACATCCTTGAATCGTGGGACTGCCGCTGAGAAGTGGGTCATCTATAAGCTTACGGACAATTACCCAACATCTTCATCTCGATCATTTATTGTCGACAGTGTGTAAAGCAACCATCCTAACGCCGATTCCTCTGGGACTCCACCACAAAACCAACAATATTAATAACAATAACTCCCTGCCTATCACTTTTTTATTTACACAGTGCTGATCTTGCAAACCCAGATGACTCACTTTTTTAAAGGATCCCATTGTGTGATACCTTGTCAAAACCTTCTCACTAGTCCAATAACAGAAATGTCAAATGAGCCGCATTCATCCACCAACCTACTGAGTTCCCTCAAAAAAAATTAAAGTTGCCCTTTTCCAGAGCCATTTGAGAATCTCTAAGGACTTCATCATTGTCTACGTGGCCATGCAAACATTTCCATTGCATTATAGAAAGGTAGAAGAGAGAAAAGGTACAGGCACATCAAATCAAACAAATGCATCCATTTCTCATGTTGTGACTCACCCAGGAAACCTTTGAGTTATCATGAACGGTAGACTGAAAATGCTTAATCAAATCCTTAAGTGCATGCTTAAAGGTTACTGTAAATACTTCTGTCATCTTTCAGATGGCAAACAAGTGAAGGAACAAATAAACCCCCACAGGAAAGATATTGTATGATAATGGCTACATCCAGAGCTGAAAGGTAAATACAAAATAACTGGTTGCATTGGCTCAGATCTTCCAAGCACTGGCTTTGACAGTCAGATTGCTGCTGCACACAATTTCTGCCGACTTAACACTGCTGCCCATTTCTTCCTTCCAGTCTCGGCTTTCACAGAAATGTGCAGCACAGCATCCTTTGGGAACTCTGTAACAGTAGACTAGGGGCAGGGGAATACAGGATATGTTCTCTTTTTATGGCACTGGCTGTCAGCTAGTAAACATGAAGGTCCAATCTGAATTTTAGTCCACGGTTGAGTTGATGTCTGTGTGGATGGAAGGGTGAGTGAATGAACAGGTAAGTGGATACGGTGGCTGAGATGGTCAGTTTGAGTGAGGTGCTAGGGTGTAAGGTGAGTGAGATGAGTTGGGTTGGGCAGTGGATATTGGGAGAGGTAGTCTGGTCAGGCATGGCTTGTTCAGGAGTTTGCCGGATTGAATCAGGCCATAGTTGGGGTGGGTTGGGGGTAATCGGGTGCTCGGCAGCTGGGGGAAGCTCATGTCACGTCAGGAAGGTCGACTGGTTGTCGGGTGGGCGTCAGCTGGTTGGGGTGGAGGGGACGGGGAGTAGTTGGGTGGTCTTGGTGGTAGTCAGGTCAGGGTGTAATTGTGGGGGGTGCAGTTGCAGGGCAATTGGGGGACTTGGGGTAATTGGAGAGTTTGTTATGTTGTTAGATGTTAGACTCGGACCGGGATTTTCCACCCGTACTTTCATTGAGCAGGTTTAGCAACGGGAACGGAAAATCCCACAAGAAACCCACTTCATGTTTCACAGTGATGTAAATGGATGGTGTGATTGTCCTCTCCCCTGTCAGTGATGGGGTACTTTCTTCAGAAAGTATCATCTCTTTACAAGAATTCTATGTCTGAATCATTACTCTCTACCTCCCCCCACCTCTCTCATCTCCCCACTAAAAGAATGTCCATTCATGTCAGTGTGAGGGCAGAAAGGTGTGAATAATGACTGGTCTCCCATTGGGTGCACCTGGCAAGCAAACGTTCCAAAGGAGCTTGGGTGAGTGCAGCTCTCAGATGGGGGAAGGTCTTTCTTGGGCACTGCCTGGATAGTGTCACGGCAGTGTCTGGGGGCAATGACCAGGCAGCACCAGGGAACTGTGACCAGGTAGCGCTCAGAATAGTGAATGGGGCAATGTCAGGGGCAGAACCAGGAGCAGTGTCTGAGCAGTGCCAGGGCAGTGAATAGGCAGTGTCAAGGGCACTTCTGGGGACAGTGAATGGGGAAGTGCCGGGGGCCGTTCTGGGGGTAGTCCTGAGGCAGTACCAAGGGTAATGAATGGACAGTGCCTGGGCAGTGTTGGGGGCAATGAATGGGGTAGTGCCAGGGGGCAATGCCACGTGAGGTGCATGGGTTTGAAGTGAAGTGATTAGCATTGCTGCTTCACAGCACCAGGGACCTGCATTCAATTCTCGGCTTGGGTTACTGTCTGTGCAGAGTTTGCACATTCTCTCTGTGTCTGCATGGGTTTCCTCTGGGTGCTCAGGTTTCCTCTGACAGTCCAAAGATGTGCAGATTAGGTTGATTGGCCATGCTAAATTGACCCTAGCATCAGGGGGATTGGCAGGGTAAATATGTGGGGTTATGGGAATAGGGCCGGGTGTGATTGTGGTTGGTGTAGACTCGATAGATCAAATGGCGTCCTTCTGCACTGTGGAATTCTATGATTCTATTCTATGAACTATTGTGCACTTGGGCAATCTTTGAAAAATGGTGCTCTGGTCTTCGAGGGATTAAAATGCGGGATGGATTTAATTCCAACCTGCCCCACCAGTGATATATCATAGGACCCACTCCATTATGCTTTTCAGACTACGTCCGGGACGATACGGTGGAGAAAAATTTTCCCACTATGGGCATTTGCCAATATCCAGGAAAACTCCATTCCAGATTTTAATCTGTCTAAAATTTCCTGGTAACTACTCAGGTAAGTGACACGGAACTGCACCAAGTCTCTGACTCTAGCTCAGTGTCAGACATATTCAGGCGGACTCCAAGGAAACGGCAGAATCAGGACTTCCATGGGGTCCAGATGTACACCTTCAGTTACACATCTGGTCTGTGAAGATCTAGAAACCGGAAGATTTGACCCAATACATTTTCGAAGCTGTGCTTTTTAGATGATAGATTTTTATTCACAGTTCACATAGTCTGCATGAGCTGACTAATATTATATTTTTATCACCATTAGATATTGATGATATCAGTAAGAGGAGGAAATATACACCATAAAATGCTTTATTGGATTTATAGAAATAAATTAATTTAATAACACTACCAATAATTTCATAATATAAAAGCAAGCTTTGTGAGTGGAAAATCATGTCTCACAAATTTAATTGAGTTTTTTGAAGGCGTAACCAAGAAGGTAGATGAGGGCAGTGCAGTTGATGTTGTCTATATGGACTTCAGCAAGGTCTTTGACAAGGTAGGTTGTTACATAAAGTTAAATCTCACAGGATCCAAGGAGAGTTATCTAAATGGATACAAAATTGGCTTCTTGACAGAAGCCAGGGGGGTGGTTGTAGAGAGTTGTTTTTCAGATTGGAGGCCTCAGGAAACAGTGCTGGGCCCACTGTTATTTGTCATTTATATTAATGATTTGGATGAGAATATAGGGGGCATAGGTAGTAAGTTTGCAGATGACACTAAGATTGGTGGCATAGTGGACAGTGAAGAAAGCTATCTCCAATTGCAACAGGATAGTGATCAGTTGGGCTAGTGGGCTGACGAATAGCAGATGAAGTTTAACTTAGACAAACGCAAGATGATGTATTTTGGTAGATTGAACCAGGGCAGGACTTACTCAGTTAATGGTAGGGCGTTGGGGAGAGTTACAGAGATCTAGGGGTACATGTTCAAAGCTCCTTGAAAGTGGAGTCACAGGTGGACAGAGTGGTGAAGAAGGCATTCAGCATGCTTGGTTTTGTCAGTCAGAACATTGAATACCAGAGTTGGGATGTCTTGTTGAAGTTGTACAAGACATTGGTAAGGCCACACTTGGAATAAAGTGTGCAATTCTCACCACTCTATTACAGAAAGGATGTTATTAAACTAGAAAGAGTGCAGAAAAGATTTAGTAGGATGCTACCAGGATTTGATGGATTGAGTTAAAAGGAGTGACTGAATAGACTGGAACTTTCTTCTCTGGAGTGTAGGAGGCTGAGGGGTGACGTTACAGAGGTCTATAAAATAATGAGAGACAAGGTCGACAGTCAATATCTTTTTCCAAAGGTAGGGGAGTCTAAAACTAGAGGGCATAGGTTTAAGATGAGAGGGGAGAGATACAAAAGAGTCCAGAGGGGAAATTTTTTCACACAAAGGGTGGTGAGTATCTGAAACATGCTGCCAGAGGTAGTGGTAGAGGTGGAGGTGGGTCCAATTTTATCTTTTAAAAAGCATTTAGATAGTTACATGGGTATGATGGGTTTGCGGGATATGGGCCAATGCGGGCAACTGGGATTAGCTTAGGGGTTTTTAAAAAAAGGGCGGCATGGACAAGTTGGGCCGAAGAGCCTGTTTCCATGCTGTAAACCTCTATGACTTTATGACTCTATGACACTACAGATGCTGGAATCTGAAACCAAAAGAGAAAATGCTGGAAAAGCATCTGTAAGGAGAGAAAAGAGCTGACGTTTCGAGTCCAGACAACACTTTGTTAAAGCTAAAAGGCATAGAAAGTGGGAGATATTTATACTCCAGGGTGAGGGAATGAAAGATGAGTCATAGCCACAGAAATCAGGGGAGAAGACTGCTAATGGTCTTCAGAGTCCACAGAGAGAATAAAGGGTGTGAATGGCCAATAAGCTTCACTGAACATTGCAGCAAGCAAAGGACAGACATGTGGGCGTGGGCGCAGGATCGTTTGTTAAACTAGCAAGCAACTGGAAGGTCAGGGTCCTGACTGCGCATAGACTGAGCACCCAGTTTACGCTTGGTCTCTCCGATTTAGGAGAGAGCACATTGGGAGCAGTGAATGCAATAGGCCAAATTGAAAGAGGTGCAAATGAAATGCTGCTTAACCTGGAATGAATGTTTTGGACCTTGGATGGTGAACATACTTTCCCAATACTTACCAATACTTTCCTAATCACTAGGCTGTTAGCAGCTGTATAAAATCCAATAAGTAAAGCTATCAATGATGTTATTTAATTCCTATGCGTCAATGTATCCCAAGTGATGGGGGTCACATAATAAAAATATATTGATGAACAGCAAATAGAAGTCCCAGGAAATGGAACTGAAGACAGTGAGTAAAATTGTGACTGAGTTTATAGAATACAGGGAGGACTTTGCAAAGGAATGGATTTGCATGAAAATTTCAAATTGTTTTTTCATCTGCTAATTTCCCCAGTGGGTGATAAAGGTCTAAACATGTATGTTCAAAACAGACAAGCATTAGGAAAATAGCTTTTTTTTGCATTTTCAAGGGAGACAAAGGGCTTTAATCAGTCGGACCTGACAGCCATTTGTATTTTCTTTATACTTTCACTGTTATACTACTCCTGTTTCGAAATGATACTGACCCAAGGGGCAGAAATCCATTTTATACCTGGAGTCGGAACAATAAGTCCCCATGAAGAATGTGACCCAAAAGATCCCCCCATCCCCTGTCCCCATGAAGAATGTTTTGGAAATATTGATGGTGCAAGTCTGCAGTAAGTATCGGTAGGTGAATTAGTGGCAAATTCATACCCTGTCATTATAAAATAATCACAGCCTGTTGGCATTGATTTTTCTTTAATGGGAATAATCACATATTCATGATGTGTAAAGCAAGAAAATGTAATGCATTACTCACATGATAAGGTCAACAATTACACACCTTCATAATCAAGAATTCACTCATGGAGAAAGCATTTATAAAAAGTGATAAATAATTAATTCTGTTAACTTTCCTATTTTTCAGTATTCGTAATTAAACTAATAGATGATCCTTTAATCCAGGATAGTTTACCGTAGACTTTATCTATTTTCTTCAACTTTATTAACATTTTCAAATCAGTTACTCATTATGCCGTTTACCTCAATTCTTTATTCATACACACTTAAAAATACTAATAAACAGCAAAGGTAACCTTAAAATTGTTTGATTTTTAAAAGGCCTCCTAAAGGAATGTTAAAGGTTCACTTGAGCCATTTAAGCAATGACATTTCATGCACTTCAAAATATGCAGTGGAAGTTTTGCCACTGGGAGGAGAAGGGCTCAGCCTGGTAAGATCAGAACGACTTCAATAGTGTTCAAGTTAGTAATAATGAGGTTTGACTATAATTCGCTCTGCTTGGATAATGAGAAAGCACTTGATAAGATTTAATAGCCCCATCTGTGACAAGCTGAGTAGAAGAGTGAAAGGTATTGTTAAATATTTATGAACGTCACAGTTAGAGTACTAAGTGTAGTTTTGAGAATCGCATCTAGGAAGAGGTGATTGCCACCAGAACAAAAAGGCAAGAGGAGACAAACAGAGGTTTTCAAACTACAATGGTGTTTTGTTTGGTTGCAAGGAGAAAGTCTATTCTGCAGAGGAAACAGTGATTCGGGGTCATTGATTTAAAATCACTGTTAATCGCGCAAGGAGAGGGATCAGGAGTCTTTTCACACTTTGTATTCTCTGGAACATAACATACTTTTGCAACGAGGAATAATTTAGATAGAAACCTTTGCAACTTTTGAGGAAGAGAGAAAGCCAATGAAGAGTTTCAGATTGATCTCGCAAAGAACTGGTACAGGCTTTTTGGGCTGAATAGCCTTTTTCGTGCCATAAATCTCTATATTTCAATGTTTGCTTGGATCATTATTTATTAAAACTCTTTTTGTATGCTCTCAGTTGTTAACTTGAACAAATTATCTTCTGCTGATTGGTCATCTAACGTCTATCATGTACAATTTGGCATTCTGTGCGTAGTATTACACTGCCATTCTTTAATCATAATGAATGGGAACATTTAAACATAATCACCCTCATCATGCAATGATAATGTCTATCTTCATCACAAATAAAACAAAACAAACTAACAAAATGAATGAGGGCATTCCCTGGAAGCTATGCAGCTGATCTAGTGATGGCTGCCCCATCTTCATACTCCTCCTTTTACTCTTCAAAATTCCCCTCATCCAAGGACACTTGATGGGGGCAATTTTACCATTGCATTGCGCCCGTTTTTGGGTGCGAACACATGGTAAGGCTGGGCGTGAGGTGAATAGCATGATCTGTGCCCGCATCCACACCGAATCCCTCTTTACCAAGGCCCGAAAATGGCCAGGATTGACATCGCTCCCGATCTGGGTGCAACGGCGAATTAAATACATTTGCATGCATTTAAATTGAATTAATGGGCTGCCCACCCAACTTTACCACTGCGTTCACCAATCCCAAATTGGCATGAAACAGACATGCTCCATAAAAGTCCAATTTGGGCATTTCACCAGTGAAAAGATAAGTGCCAAGCATCTGACGGCTCTCTGCTACTCACGGGTGTCTTGTTGTTGTGGCCATTTTCTGTCTCGGGCCGATGGTGGCCCTGCGAGTGTGGGGGATGGTGTGGGGCAGCTGTTGCTCAGCAGAGTCTCCGATGTCCGACTTGCAGCACGGACCCGGGTCTCAGCACTGACCTCGGGTTTTGCATTACTGCTGGGTCCTAGTGCACTCAGCTCACTTCCAGCTGAAGGATGTGCACAAAGCCCTCGCAAATAGCACTGCTGCAGCCTCTCAACTTTGCAAGGAGCTGTGACTGTGGAGAGCATGTGGCTGGGGGAATGGGGGGGAAGGGGCTGTGATTGTGGATGTGCTAGGAGCAAGCAGTGTTGCCTAACCTCCACATTTGTTCCCCCACCTCCTGCTCCTCCCCTCACCCTCTTAGTGACGAGATGGCTTTAGCAGTGCAACCAATTGATCTTGCTGCTGGAGCGGAGGAGGAGGACTTGCTAGAGGAAGAATTGTGGGCACAGAAGACCAGGGCCTTACCACTTGCAGGAGTAGAGGGAGATGACCACCAGAGGAAGGAGGTGGCCACCATTCACCCAGATGGGGGGGGTGCAGGAGAAGGAGGGAGCAGAAACCCTGGCAGTTCCATGCACAAGTGTCTTTTGAACAGATGTTGGACACTGTGTGCCGCCAATGTCTCCAAGAGGACAGACTCAGTGGCTGTCAAATTGACACCACTCTGAATTTCTACAAGACTAGTTCTTTCCAGAGCTCGAGCGGAGATGCCTGTGGCATCTCCCAATCTTCCATGCACACCTATGTGAGGCAGGTCACTGAAGTCCTGTATGTCCAGGCTGGGCAGTTCATCAAATTTAACCTGGACCATGCCCATCAGGAAGCCCAAGCTGCAGGGTTTGCTGCCATTGTGGGGATGCCAAACATGCCAGGAGCAATCGGTTGCACACACGTCACCCTCAAGGGCCCCCTACAGAATCCTCAAAGATTTGTTAATGGGAATGGGTTCTATTCCCTGAATGTTCAATTAGTTTGTGACCATAACATGACGGGCAAGCACGTCTGCACCAGACATCTAGACTGTGTGCATGACAGCTTCATCATCAGGAGCTCGGACATCCCGGAGACATTCGAGGAGGAGATCGGTCTGTGTGGGTGGTGGTTCCTGGATGATACGGGTTACCCATTTCAGACATGACTGATGACACCTGTCCAGAGGCCTGTGACTAAGGCGGAGACATGCCATCTGCACAATAGTGGAGAGGTGCATTCGGCTCCTCAAGATGCAAGGTGCTTTTGTGCGGGGGGGGGGAACGGTTAGGAGCTGGAAGCATGAAGGATGCTGGGGATGGGAGGATCTGGGGGAGGTATGGAGGAACATGTAAAATGGGATTCAGCACCTCCTTGGTGCGGTCATTGAGTTTTTTCTGGCAGTGCTTCACGGTTTGAGGGCCACTGCCCTGGCACTGACCGAGGTGGTGGCTTCTTCCCAGGCCGCATTTCCATCTGCGTCCTCCTGGAAGGAAGAGGGTGTCCTGCCTCACCTCTGCTGCATCCAGCAGCCTCCTCATGTCGTCCTCAGAGAATTGACAGGGGCTGGTCGCACACACACATTTTGTGCAGAAGCCTACCTGCCTGTCCATACTTGAGTTTTTAATGGAGCTGCCCCTCATTAGGGCAGACCAGCTGCAGGCAGTTTGGCAGAACATTCCAGCAAGTTCCATGCAGTTTGCAAATGAGCAATTGCAAGTGTGCTGCTGGGGAGGCGGGTGGGGAGGGTGTGGTGGATGAGTGCCTCAATGACTGGGGACAGGGGAGAGAGGGGGAGGTGTCATACAGCCATCAGATTCCAAGGAGGGTCCTGGTGGGGTGAGAGATTCCCCTGCCTGATATCTGTAGGGTGCAGGGGGGCAGGGTAGATCACGCTGCCTGAGATCGGTGGAGAGGAATGAGGAAAGGGGGATCTGCTGCCATTCTGCCAGAGATGAGTGAGGGGGAAAGGGGGGGTCTGCTGCCACTCTGCCTGAGATGAGTGAGGGGGAAAGGGTGTCCGCTGCCTCTCTGTGACCCCAACCTTTTAAAATGGCCATCTGCAGTTGAGGGAGATAAGGTGGATTTGGAGTTGAGGCAGGTGAACCCACAAGTGTTAAGGAGTCAGAGGTGGGCCTGGTGCAGGTCAGGCAACTCGGGTGCATATAAAAAACATCCCTTCTGAGCTGCCAATCTGAGTAGTAATTCCTGATGGCAGCACATCCCAAGCCTTGGAGGAAATGCTCATGAGTCATCAGGTGAGTGTCAAAGCTGGAAATGTTCACTAAATGTTAGACTATCCTGGAACAGATCGCTCATCATGGGCTTTCCCTGTGGGCGAATAGTCATTGCTGCTTCCTAATCAAATGTGTGGAATTAAACCACTGAATGGATTCTCAAGACACAGCCATGTCCACGGCATTGCAATTGCCACCACTACATGATATAGATAATATGCTATGATTTTGTACGCTGGCTAGACTAGAGTATTCCATATACTCGAGTCGTCATTGCTAAAGCAGAGTGTTGTTCACTGTTAGTGGGGGTTTTCCAATGAGGTGGTAATTTTACTCAGGAAGCCAATGTCACAGTATGATGATAAAACTTTCTTAAAGATCAGTGATCAATGGGAGAAATTATACCGATGGTCTCAGATTACAGAATACCCCGATAGCACGAATAAGTATCTTAAAAAAAACAATCCCTGTACATTAATGTCTATCGTCAGTGGTTTGACATCCATCATTGTGAAGTGCTTCGAAAAACTAGTCGTAGCACGAATCAATTCCAGCCTCCCGAACTACCTGGATCCATACACTTTGCCTACCGCCGCAACAGGTCCACAGCAGACGTCATCTCCCTGGCCCTGCACTCAACCCTGAACACCTAGATTACAAGGATACCTATGTCAGACTCCTATTTATTGACTACAACTCAGCCTTCAACACTATTATTCCCATGAAACTCATCTCCAAACTCCATGGCCTGGGCCTTGGCACCTCCCTCGGCGACTGGATCCTGAACTTCCTAACTCACAGACTACAATAAGGATAGGCAACAACACCTCCTCATCACCTGTGCTCCAGAAGGCTGTGTTCTCAGCCCCCTACTATAGTCCTTCTATGACTGTATGACCAAATTCCCCTCCAATTTGATTTTCAAGTTTGTTGACGACACCACCGTAGTGGGTCAAATTTCAAACAATGACGAGACAGAGTACAGGAATGAGATAGAGAATCTGGTGAACTGGTGCAGCAACAATAATATTTCCCTTAATGTCAACAAAATGAAGGAGATTGTCACTGACTTCAGGAAGCGTAAAGGAGGTCGTGTCCCTGTCTACATCAATGGGAATGAAGTAGAAAGGGTCAAGAGCTTCAAGTTTTTAGGTATCCAGATCACCAATAACCTGTCCTGGTCCCCCCATGCCGACACTATAGTTAAGAAAGCTCACCAACGCTTCTACTTTCTCAGAAGACTAAGGAAATTTGGCATGGCTCTCACCAACTTTTACAAATGCACCATAGAAAGCATTCTTTCTGGTTGTATCACAGCTTGGTATGGTTCCTGCTCTGCCCAATACCGCAAGGAACTACAAAATGTCATGAATGTAGCCCAATCCATCACGCGAACCAGCTCCCATCCATTGACTCTGTCTACACTTCCCCCTGCCTCAGCAAAGCAACCAGCATAATTAAGGACCCCAAGGACCCCGGACATCCTCTCTTCCACCTTCTTCCTTTGGGAAAAAGATACAAAAGTCTGAGGTCACGTACCATCCGACTGAAGAACAGCTTCTTCCCTGCTGCTGTCAGACTTTTGAATGGACTTACCTTGCATTAAGTTGATCTTTCTCTACACCCTAACTATGATTGTAACACTACATTCTGCAGTCTCTTGTTTTCTTCTCTATGAACGGTTTGTTTTGTCTGTATAGCGTGTAAGAAACAATACTTTTCACTGTACATGTGAAAATAATAAATCAAATCAAAAAATTCTAATGTTATCAGTAAAAAATAGGACAGTTATACATTTTCATAATCCAACTCTCTGCCTTACATTAGTTTAAAAGTAATTTCATTTAATGTCCATATATCAGTATAAATCTTTGTCAGATAGTTCAGCCAATTGCTTTGTACTTTCCAGCATAATGGTTTCTCACTTATCCATTACAAATCAGACACTACTCCCATCATGGCTAAAGAAATTCCTTTGTTGCCTGGATATGGTAGACGCTACTGTAAAGGTCAAACTGGAGGTTCCTGTCGGCTCACTGCCGAGCTGAATAGACATGTCTTCCTGCATCCAGGTTCATGCCTAATCTATGTCTGGCTGTGAATCAACTTATTCATAAAATTGCAAAATATGTCCCTTCATAATGGTCTCCCAGATATGCATATGTTAACGAAGGGTTTCCAGGTCTTTGGCTCTAAACTATTCAACTTTCCCATTATGCCTTTTGGTGCCTTGCGTTGACTAAAAGTATAATCACAGTAAAATACTTTGAAATGCATTTAAAATATCAACTTCTATGTCTTAAAATCATAGTTACTTGTTTTAATTCTCTTTCTGCATTCACATGTGGGTATTGTATCATTCCTCTTCCTACTGTTAGCTCTGTCAGTGTTTGTATTCTGTCTAAGAGAAATCTAAAATAATCGCTTTCATTCACAAACAACAAAGATTCACAAAGAGTTAGTTTGGAGAGAAAGCTCAAAAAATTATTTAAGTGTGCCGCTGTGAGTTTCTAAGTTTTAAAAAAAAATCGAAACTGTGCTGGCAAAAAACTGTCAAGGTCAGGTTGTTCCCAAAATATAAAAATAAATCTGACATTTAGCAGCAATTCAATGTGAACTTCTAAAAATGTTTGAGTTTAAAATGTCCTGTTAAAATTCAGATTAATGACATATTTCACACATTTCTTTCAACGTTCGCTTAGTAACAAACATCAGAAATTGAAAAACTGTTTAAAGGGCTAAAGGATAAATAAAAGAGACAAGAAGGATTCAGTTTCATTTCTGGGGGCTGTAGCGTGTCTTTTTTTGTGTATTTTATTTTCTAAAAGATATTGTCTCTTACAATACACGAAGAAGGTTTTGAAATAATTGTCATTTAATCCAAAATTTGGGTGAAGTTTGAAGATTTAACAAATTTAAAATGGAATTTTGTTCCAGACCAGGAAGGCTTTTTTCAAAAATGAGGTAAAAAGGCACAATTGCGTACCAATTTTCTTACATCCACTGACACACACCCCCCCACACCCCACCACCAAAACAAGCCACAGAGCTCATTGTACTGACAGATGTTTTTTTATTCATCACACAATGAGATTATTCATCGCACAACCTTCAGATTACTGATGTATGTTGTCCATTTTGAAGTTTCTACATTTACAGATATGATTGGAGGTATTAACTCATTGGGTTAAAAGGCTGAAGATGAGAAGACTAATTTATCACCTTACCGATTGAACACTGATTCTATGAGACATCTGCCCTTGTTTTTACCTCCCATAAAACATCGATTTATGCCCACGTACTTGATGTTGTGCTGTTGCACATCCCAGATGAGATGAATTAGGTGACAGCTTTCTCTTGGAGATATTTGTGTCTTTGGCAATGAACTTTTTAAGAGAACGGAATTGATAATCTGGTCACTGCCTGAGACATTGGGCCAGTACATGAGGAGATGAGCTAAGATCTTGAGACAGAGAACCCTTTGTTCTTTTGAGGAGATTATCAGAAAGAGAGGAAGAATTATCAAAGGGTGCATCCTTCTAAAGACTGTGGAATCCTGGGTGATGAAATTGATTGATTTAAAAGACACTGAACAATCTCTACAGAGTTGAGATTATCACCGAGCATGCTGAAAGAACACTACCTGAATAGAAAAATTGTTAAAAACACACTAGAGATCATATCCAACTGATAAGGATATGTGTGAAGATGACTTAAGAATGTGAGATTCCAGCAAAGGATTAAAGAAGGAATTGGAACACTGATGTCAGGGGGCAAAAGCGATTTGTAACTTGTGAACTAACATGCAAGAATACGTGATGCAGCTGCAATGAAAAACAGGTTCCAGACTTGCTCAGTTACTCGAAAAAGAGGGTGAGATGAAATGATTAATATGGCCTGACGAGTAAGGAAGCAGTTTTAATTGATTGGGGCATTGACACATGAGGTGAAAATGTAAGCCTGCATTCGCCATCCAGGCTCAGTCATAGTCCTCGCCAGTGAGAACGCAACTTCAGATCTTCCCCATTTCTCACCAGATATAGAACATAGAACATAGAACACTACAGCACAAACAGGCCCTTCGGCTCACTAGTTGCGCCGATCACTTCTATACCTACTAAGCCATATCCCATTAGATCCCATATACTCATCCAGAAGTCTTTTAAAAGACCCCAGCAAGTTCGCCTCCAACACCACCGACGGCAGCCGATTCCATTCACTCACCACCCTCTGAGTGAAAAACTTACCCCTAACATCTCCAGATTCTTACCCCTAATATCATCAGATTCACACCCATAGTGGGCATGCTTTGCAGGCATTAGCATGCATTTTAATCTTATTAACCCACTGCACCCCACCCCCCCCACTGTATCTCGACTCCATGCCACATATTGATGTGACGTCACGTCAGCATGGTTCACAACAGATTCGCACAGATGTAAAATCATAAGAACATAAGAAACAGGAGTAGGCCGTTCAGCCTCTCAAGCCTGATCCACCATTCAATAGGATCATGGGTGATCTGACATTCCTTACATCCACCCATTTCCCCACATTCAATGATTTACTGATTAAAAATCCATCTATCTCAGCCTTAAATATACACAAGACTCTGCCCCCACAGCTCTCTATGGAAAGGAGTTCTTAAGAATCACAACCTTCTGAGAGAAGAAATTCCTCCTCATCGCAGTTTTAAATTCTTTTCTCTGAATCTGTGCCCTCTGGTCCTAGATTCTCCCATGAGGAGAAACATTCTGTCAGCATTTACCCTGTCAAGCTCCTTAAGAATCCTATATGTTTCAATGAGATCATCTTCCCATCCTGTGAGGATGTACCCAGTAGAGTTGACTGGGGAGAACCAGTGGATGTGACTTATTAAGACTTTCAGAAGGCTTACAACAAGGTCTCACACACAGATTATTATGTAAAGTTAAAGCACGTGAGATTGGAAGTGATGTCTCGAGACAGATAGAAAGCTGATTTGCAGATAGGAAGCAAAGAGTGGGCATAAATGAGTCTTTTTCTGATTGGCAGTCAGTGACTAGTTGGGTTCTGCAGGGATTTGTGCTAGGACCCCAACTGTTCACATTATATATTAACGATTTGGAAGAGGGAACTGAATGTATTATCTCCAAATTTGCAGATGATATAAAGTTGGGTGGGAGGGTAAGATGTGAGGAGGATGCAGAGATGTTTCAGTATGATTTGGACAGACAGTGTGTGGCAGGTGCAGTATAATGTGGGTAAATGTGAAGTTATCCACTTTGGTAACAATATTAGGAAGGCATATTATTACTTGAACGAGTGTAAATTGAGAGACGGGGATCCTTAATGAGACCTTGGAGTCGTTGTATATCGGTAGCTGAAAGTAAGTATGCAGGTACAGCTGGCAGTAGGGAAGGCAAATGGTATGTTGACCTTCATAGCAAGAGAATTTGAGTATAGAGATAGAGATGTTTTGTTGCAGTTGTATAGGGTGTTAGTGGGGCTACACCTGGAATATTGTGTGCAGTTTTGGTGTCCTTATCTGAGGAAGGATATCCTTGCTATAGAGGGAATACAACATAGGTTTACCAGGCTGATTCCTGGGATGGCAGGGGAGACTAAATTGGTTAGGATTATATTCACTGGAGTTTAGAAGATCTCATAGAAACCTATAAAATTCTAACAGAATTAGATAGGGTAGATTCGGAAGGAAAGCTCCCAATGGCGATGGTGTCCAGAGCTAGGGTTCATAGTTTGAGGATAAGGGGTAAACCTTTTAGAACTTCACTCAGAAGGTGGTGAATGTGTGGAATTCAGTACCACCGAATGTAGTTGAGACCAAAACAATATGTGATTTCAAGAAAAAATTAGATATTGCTCCATGGGCTAAAGGTCCTGGCTCCCCCCCCCCACCCCCCCCCCTCCCCGCCCTCTGCCGCCGCCCCCCCCCACCCCATGCTGCCACTATAGTTAAGGAAGCCCACCAAGGCTTCTATTTTCTCAGAAAACTAAGGAAATTTGACATGTCAGCCACAACTCTCACCAACTTTTACAGATGCATTGTAGAAAGCATTCTTTCTGATTGTATTATAGCTTGGTATGGCTCCTGCTCTGCTCAAGACCACAAGGAACTACAAAAGGTCATGAATGTAGCCCAATCCATTATGCAAACCAGCCTCCATCCATTGACTCTTGTCTACACTTCCCGCTGCCTCAGCAAAGCAGCCAGCATAATTAAGGACCCCGCACACCCCAGCCATACTCTCTTCCAGCTTTTTCCGTCAGGAAAAAAATACAAGTCTTAGATCATGTACCAAACAACTCAAGAACAGCTTCTTCCCTTTTGAATGGACATACCTCGCATTAAGTTGATATTGCTCTACATCGTAGCTATGACTGTAACACTACATTCTGCACCGTCTCATTTCCTACTCTATGAACGGTATGCTTTGCCCCTTTGTATTGCAGTTTCTCTCCATTTCAATAATGTTCTGTTCTTTGATTCTCCCTACCATAGAACCATAAAAAAGTTACAGCACAGAAGGAGGTTGTTCAGCACATCGAGTTCATATCAGCCTGAGGCCATCCAGGTGCCTTTTTAATCCCACCTTCCTGCATCCTGCCCATTGATTGCCCTGTAGCTTACAGCACTTAAAGTGCAAAATGAATAACTTCACATTTTCCCATATTATACTCCATTTACCAAACTGTTGTCCACTTACTTAACCTATCAATATCTCTTTGTGAACTGTTTATATCCCTCCAACACCATGGTTCTTATCTTATACTTGACCTTTTGTGCAGTACCTTGTCTTAATATCCTCTGCATCATTTGTCCTCTGGCGTCATCAAACAGCTCCCACCCAGTAATGGATTGTATACTTGTTCTATCTAATTAGTTAATGTATTATACCTATACCTTTATTTATTGTTAAACTATTTTACAATTCCTCATGATTAATTGAGTGCCCATTTAGGTACCTGTGGTCCCTGAACCCCAAAATCTTACAACTTAAGAGTCCAAAGGTCAAAAGACCACACACTGTCTGTCCAAATCATACTGAAACATCTCTGCATCCTCCTCACATCTTACCCTCCCACCCAACTTTATATCATCTGCAAATTTGGAGATAATACATTCAGTTCCCTCTTCCAAATCGTTGATATATAATGTGAACAGTTGGGGTCTGAGCACAGATCCCTGCAGAACCCCACTAGTCACTGACTGCCAATCAGTAAAAGACTCATTTATGCCAAACCTCGTATCTTTCATTTTCCATCTCAGCGTGCCTTTAAGGGAAGTTCAATGATCCGACTCCACGACCAGATGCTGGTTAGCAAGTGCACTGTAGTGTTGCACTTTGGCCTAGGTGTGGATACTGCGGCTTGATAACTATTATCCAGTTCATAAGAGACATCTGCTGTTGTCACTACATTGGCTGTTTTGTCATTTCCCAGGGTCACAGGATGTGGCTTGTGAGATTTTCAGAGGTACTTGTAAGCCAGGTCTGATGTATATGATAGCATCTACGGAGAGAAAATAGAACTACCATTTCGAGTCTGGGTGACTCTACATCAGGCTGCCCTTTCCAGAATTTTGTTTCTTTTTTGTTTCAGATTCCAGCATCACACTAACTGTCTCTACATCCTGGGAGGAAATTAATGATTCTCTTGGAAGAAGATCAGGAAGTTGTGGGGAGGGTGAGGGCAGTGCATATAATCACCCTGTTGATTCCCCTCAATTAAATGTGGCATGGGAAGGAACCAGGATGGTCTGCGCTCCCAAAGATCAATTGAGGCCAGTGCTGGGATTCAACTAGAGACAATCAGAGCCTATACCATCTAGGTCAGCTCCGGCCTGGTGGGGGTGTCCTCCCTGTTCCCAATAGAGGTACCTACCAGTAGCAAGGACTGTGCCCAGGAGAATACAATCCTCTGCCCTCCTTGATTGACCCCGGCAATCTGGCTCCAGTATGTTTTCTGGAGTCCAGCAATGATCCCCACCCTGAAGCTTCCTGCAACATTGGTAGTGACCACCACTCTTGGTGGTGCTGCTGGTACTGAGTAGCAGTCCAGCAGCTATCGGAGGCAAGAAATTCCCTTTGCAGGAGTCAGGAGCTCCATAGGCTGTCAGCAGACAGTCTGATTGGTATTAATTCCCAGCAAAATTCCAACACAAAGGAGGTGATAATTTTGCCTGGCAGCTTAGTTGGCAAGCATCAGGGAGCTGAGGGAGTTGTTGATGTCAATTTTTATCTCTGCAAGTCTGTCAATGGCAATCTACATTTAGAACAGCCAACAAGGTTTCATTCGTCTCCAATCAATGAGACAGGGTCTGAGATTTTAGGCTGACACATTGGAACAGGATCCAATGTGTCAGCACTTGGCCACTCAAACCTGTTCCACTGTTTTGTAAATCATGGCTGATCTGAACACAGGGAAGGTTAGTGTCTGTTAGTTCAGGAACATTATGAGCATCTTTAGCCCGTACTATGTGCATTGGTATTATCTGTTATGATACAATGACCAGTGTGAAATTGTTTGAAAATTGCCATAAAATTTATATCCTGTTCTTTCATAATTTAAATTGAACAAATTTGTTAGTCTTCGGCTGACCTCATTTCACGAAAGTCCACCTTCTAAAACAACAGGAAACCATTGAAGTGATGACAAGCAGCAAGAAAGTCTCCATTAACAATCCTCAACATTTAATTAGATATTGGGCCGTAAGCACACTTGTAAGGGATCAGTTCTGTTGCTGTATTCTCATCATTTTTGTGCAGAGTAATGTATGCAAATATGTAAAACATTTATTATAAATGCGAGGCACACCATTTCTGTTTGGGTAATTAACAGTTTTGCTTGATAATAATCCATCATTCTCATGAGATAACATAACACCTACTGCGGGGGAAATGGTGGTATAGTGATTAACGTCACTAAAACTACTAATCTAGACACCCAGGCTAATACCTTGGGGACAGAGGTCAAATCCCACCATGACAGCTGGTGGAATTTAAATTTGATTAAATGCTAAATTTAGTTAATTAAAATAAGATCTGGAATTGAAAGCTTGTCCCAGTAATTGCAACCATGAAACTATCATCAGTTGTGATAAAAACCTACCTAGTTCACTAACAGTCTCTATGGAAAGAAATCTGCCATCCTTACCAGGTCTGGCCTACTTGTGACTCCGGACTCACTTCAATGTGGCCAGTTCTTCGTTGCTCTCAAGGACAATTAGGGATTGGTAACAAATGCGGGCCTTGCCAGCAATACTCACATCCTGTCAACAAATGTCTGAAATACCAATTCCATGCTCAATTTAACAAAATATTTTAGTAATCCATTTTAACTGTTCTTGCCACAGAGCTGTCAACATCAGAAAATGTTTAGAGTGACACAATTAAGAATGACAGATTGCAAATCTATCTGCAGACATAAAGGAGTGATGTGTTCTGGACTTTGTTTCAAGGAATGAAGCTAGGTAGGTGTAAGAGGTATCGGTAGGAGAGCATTTCAATGATGGTAATCATAATTCAGTTCGCTTTTGCATCATTATAAAAAAAGATAAAGTTAGACCAAGAATAAAAATTCTCATTTGGAGTAAGGTTGCTTTTATTGAGCTTTGATTCAGGAAGGTCAACTGGGAACAGATACTTAAGGTAAAGCAAAGTCTAAGTCAAGAAGCTAGTAAGAGTTCCAAACAAGTATATTTCCACAAAGACAAAGAATGGGACTCTGAAATCTAGAGCCCCCTAGATGTCTTGGGGCTTTGAGAGATGGATATGGCAAAGGAGATGGATATGGCAAAGGAGAAATGTCAAATACCAAGAGCTTAATTCTGCAGAAAGCCTAGAGGAATATAGAACATAGAACCCTACAGTGCAGAAAGAGGCCCTTCGGCCACTGAACACAATCCCACCCAGGTCCTACCCCCATATCCCTACATATTATACCCACTCATCCCTCTAACCTACACATCCCTGGACACTAAGGGGCAATTTCTTAGTATGGCCAATCAACCTAACCTGCACATCTTTGGAATATAGAAAGTACAAGGGGAAAATCAATGGGAAATTAGGAAACTGAAGAGAGGGTGTTAGCAAATAAAATCAAGGGCAACTAAAAATTCTTTATAAAAGTGTAAAAGACCAAAAGGATAACCTAGGAAGAGGCCAAAAGGATAACCTCTGTGTGGAAATGGAAAATGTTTCTTCATGAATACTTTGAGAGGGACAATGCAGATATAGTAGGTAAGGAGGAAGTGTAAAATATTCAATGGGACAAGCACAAGAGAGCATCTTTAAATTAGATAAGTCACCTGGCCCAGATGAAGTGTATTATGAGCTGTTAAGGGAAGCAAGGGAAGAAAGAGCAGTGACTCTGATCATCATTTTCCAATCATCTCTGGCTATAGCATGGTGCTAGATGACCTGATCATCATTTTCCAATCATCTCTGGCTATAGCATGGTGCTAGATGACTGGGACTGCTAACATTGTTCCTTTGTTTAAAAAAGGAGAAAAGATAGATGGAATAATTACTGGTCAACCTGCCTAACAGTGGGCAAAGTATTGGAAATAATTCTCAGGGATAATATAAATTATCATTCAGGGTGGTACAGATCAATCCAGGACAGTTTGCATGGATTTGTTCAAAGGACAGTTTGCATGGATTTGTTCAAAGAATGCCATATCTGACCTGACTGAATTTTTGAGCAGATAACGAGGAAGTCAATGAGGCAGCACGCTTAATGAAGTTTATATGTATAACTCAAGGTGACTCAATGTGTCAAATAACTAACTAAAGGATTTATTGATAAGAGGAATTATATACGACAAATATGGGATCTGGAGTGGGCGAGGGATGGACCACGAAATGGTCCATTAAACTTGGGCAGGATTTTCCAGTTTTGGGTCAAGCAAGGCCATAAAATCTCACCCAAAATGTTTAAATGCAGTGATTATTAAATTTAAATGCAGTGATTATTATGTTGCAGGTAATAAAAACATTGGCTGATTGTGAGGAAGAAAATTGCAGACTCCAGGAAGAGCTATTGATTACCTCTTTCAGGGGTGTGCCGAAAAGTGAAAAATGAAATTCAATCCAGGTAATTATGAGATGATACATTTGGAGAGAAGAAACAAGGAGAGCAAATACACAAGAATTGGTAGGATATCAAGAAGTGCAGAGGAACAGAGACATAGAAGAACCTGTCCACAGATCTCTGAAAGGTAGCACAACAGGTTGAGAAGGTTATTAAGAAGACATAAAGGATACTTCCCTGGATTAGCTGAGACAGCATAGAAGATCAGAAAGGTTGTACTATAACTGTGTAAAACATGAGTAAGGCCACAGGTAGAGTGCTGCATGCATTTGTGGTTATCACATTTCAGGAAGGAATGATGGCACAAGAAAGATGACACAGGAGATTTCAGAAATTATAGCCAGGTCTGAAGACATTTATTTATGGGGGTAGATTGGATAGGGTGGAATTGCTTTTTTAGAACAGATGGGCTGAGGGGAGATTTAGTTGAGGTGTCTAAAATTACGAGAAGTTAGATTTGAATGGATAGGAAGAGCCTATTTCTCTTTGAAGAGGCCAATAAACAGGAGGCATAGATTTTATGATTAGCTAAAAGGATTACAGGGAGGTTGTGGAGTAATTATTTCACCCAGAGAGAAAGGAAAGTCTGGAATTCACTGTCTGAAAAGGTGATAGGAGCAGAAATGCTCATCACATTTAAAAAGTACTTGAATATGCACTTACTGAGCCAGGTCTGAAAATGGGATTTGTTTGGAGGGCACTTTTTTGGCCAACACTTAAAAGCATAGACTAATTGACTTGCTTCCGAAGATGTCTCTGCTAATCTCTGCTCCATCAGCCTGTTCAAAGTCACCAGCAAAGTGAAAGACGGAGCAATCAATAATGCTGTTAATTGACAGCTAATCATAAATGACCTGCCCATTTCACTTTCCAACTGAAGCACTCAACTCCAAACTTTACAATAATCTTGCTTCAAACTTGGGCAGACACTGAATGCCAGAAGACAGCTGAGAGTAGCTGTCTTCAACATCAAATTTGCTCAAGCATGATTGTAAAAAGCTGAGATGAAAGTAGGTCAAAGGAAAAGGCCAGCAATGGCTGGAGACCTGCCCAAAGTAAGATGGTTATTCATGGATGGTTGCTGATAGCTACATAGCACAGCATCATTCATCACAAAACTCTCCACCTAACTTTTCCCTCATCTTCCTACAGTAAGTGTTTTTTATTCAAAACTCACATGCAGCACACTGATATTAGCTATTCTATCATGACAGCAAACTCCTGCAAATATCTTAGAAGACTCTCATTAAGAACAGTCCCATCTCTTTTTGCAGCTGTTTGTACATAACTCCAGATGGCAAACTAGTACCCGAGGAGAGAGAACTCTCAAAGAGAACTTGCTCGCCATCATGGACATAGAAAGAGTCACCGGCAAAGTTGGAGGAGACATTATACGGGATTTCTTCTTAACTAATCTTCTTTGTCCTTTCTAACTCTCTCACCCAAGAACCCTACATCAAAAGCTGGGCACTTTAGGTTTTTAGGAGCTTGAACCCTCCTGTTCTGTACAGATGGCCACTTAAGCCCATTACCATGCTGACATAAGCTCAGATAGAGGCTGTTTTGAATTGACTCACTAAGGAGTCTCCTTATTCATTACATTCTACACAGGTCCTCCTTTTTGGACAAACAGTGACTTTAGCAATGGCTGCTGCCCGAGTCCCAACTCCTTCACTGCCGCTAATTGAGCAGCAAGAACGTAGATCAGGGCTAATTAAGTCTACAAAACAAAACTGCAATTGGTGCATGTTGCCACAGTGATGGGATCCATATTCCTTTATGGGATGTGGGCGTCACTGGCAAGGCCAGTTGCTCCTTGAACTGAATGGCCAGCTAGGCCATTTCAGAGGGCAGTTAAGAATCAACCGCATTGCTTTGGAACAAAAACAGAAAATGCTGGAAAATCTCAACAGGTCTGACAGCATCTGTAAGGAGAGAATAGAGCCAACGTTTCGAATCTAGATTACCTTTCGTCAGAGCTAAAAGCAAAGAGAATCAGCAGAGATTTATACCATGAGGGGGGTGGTGTTGTGGAATGTGACAAAGGGAATATAAATGAGGATACAGAAGGCTGAGAAGGTGCCAGAAGTGTCCATTAAGTGATCAGAATGTGTGGATGGCAGAACAGATGGTTAAGGGCCTGCCTGGAGACGATGACAGTTGCCCCAGAGTGGGGAAGGGGGCAAGAAGGAGAGCTGGATTGGAGAAGTGAAAAAATGGAAGTGAGAAAGAAAGATAACGAGATGGATGAATGAGATGAAGCGAAAAGAAATAAAATAAATGGAAATAGGGTGAAGGTGGAGGAGACAGTTCATGCTCTGAAGTTATTGAATTCAATGTTCAGGCTGTAAAGTGCTCGATTGGAAGATGAGGTGCTGTTTCTCCAGTTTGTGTTGGTGTTCACCAGAACATTGCAAAAGGCCAAGGACGGACATGTGGACAGGAGAGAAGTGGAGAGTTGCTTTGGGTCTGGATTCATGTATACATTTTTATATGACAACCAACAATTGTGGTATGGTTATCAGCTTTCAATTCCAGATTGATAGAATGAACTTAAATTCCACCAGCTGCCATGGGATTTGAATCCAGGAAGCCTGGGCTTCTTGGTTACTGGTCCAGTGAAATTATAACAACACTACCATCACTGACCCCCAGAATTGGAACACCCCGTGCTATTTAAATCCTACTTTAGAATATGCCTCTCCAGAGGCTTGAGAGCATAACCTAGGCATTTCAGTGTAAAACTGGGGAAAGTTCTGTCTTTCTAAGTGATGTTGAACTTCATCTGCTATCTCAGGTATATTAAAAATTCTACAACAATTTCTGAAGAAGAGTTGAAAGTTCACCCAGTGTCTTTGCCAACATTTACCCGTCAACCAACATGACTGAAAATAGATGACCTAGTTATATTGAGGGACCTTGCGATATGAAAGTTGTAGGTCTGATGTTTCTCTGCATTACAACAATAAGTAATGAGTCTGACCTCAGTGGTTGGTAAGCTGATGGAAAGGCTTCTGAGGGACAAGATTTACGACCATTTGGAGAGGTTTGACATGATCAGGAATAGTCAGCATGGATTTGTCAAGGGCAGGTCGTGCCTTACGAGTCTAGTTGAGTTCTTCGATAATGTGACTGAACACATTGACGAAGGAAGTGCCGTGGACGTGGTGTACATGGACTTCAGCAAGGCGTTTGATAAGGTCCCCCATGCAAGACTTCTTGAGAAGGTGAGAGGGCATGGGATCCAAGGGCCTTTGGCCTTGTGGATCAAGAACTGGCTTGCCTGCAGAAGGCAGAGAGTGGTTGTGGATGGGTCTTTTTCTGAATGGAGGTCAGTCACCAGTGGAGTGCCCCAGGGATCTGTTCTAGGACCCTTGCTGTTTGTCATTTTCATAAATGACCTGGATGAGGAAGTGGAAGGATGGGTAAGTAAGTTCGCTGATGACACGAAGGTCGGTGGTGTTGTGGATGGCCTGGAAGGATGGCAAAAGTTGCAGCAGGACATAAATAGGGTGCAGGACTGGGCGGAGAAGTGGTAGATGGACTTCAACGCGGATAAATGCGTAGTCGTCCATTTTGGCAGATCCAACGGGATGAACGAGTACACTATCAAGGGCAGGAGTCTTGGTAGTGTTGAGGAGCAGAAGGATCTTGGGGTCCGGGTCCACAGGACTCTTAAATCGGCCTTGCAGGTGGAAGAGGTGGTCAAGAAGGCGTATGGTGTACTGGCCTTCATAAATCGAGGGATTGAGTTTAGCAGTCGGGAGGTAATGCTGCAACTTTATAAGACCCTTGTCAGGCCTCATTTGGAGTACTGTGCGCAGTTCTGGTCGCCTCACTATAGGAAAGACGTAGAAGCTATTGAAAGGGTACAGAGGAGATTTACAAGGATGTTGCCTGGACTGGGAGGCATGCCTTATGAAGTTAGGTTGAGGGAACTGGGTCTCTTTTCCCTGGAGAGACGTAGGTTGAGAGGCGACCTGATAGAGGTTTATAAAATGTTGAGAGGAATAGATAGGGTGGATTCTCAGAGGCTATTTCCCCGGGTTGAAATGGTCGCTACGAGAGGACACAGGTTTAAGGTGCGGGGAGGAAAGTACAGAAGTGATGTTAGGGGTAAGTTTTTCACTCAGAGGGTGGTGAGTGAATGGAATCGGCTGCCATCAGTGGTGGTGGAGGCGAACTCGCTGGGGTCTTTTAAAAGACTTCTGGATGAGTATATGGGGTTTTATGGGATTGGGGGTTATAGATAGGTGTTGATGTGATCGGCGCAACTCGTGGGCCGAAGGGCCTGTTTGTGCTGTAGTGTTCTATGTTCTATGTTCTAAGTACATGTAAAAGGTACTGTGAAAATCATACAAATGCAAATTCTTTTTTTTTAAGTCTTATATTACTCTGTAGCCAGATCACAGAGCTTTGTATGGTCCAGCTACATGACAGTTGGCAGAGATTCTTGCTGATGTTGTATGAGGACTTTGTTAAGACCTCAATAATTGCTGACATTCAACAGTCTCATAGTTTGGGGGAACACACTGAGGCTTCCTCCTAATATTGGCAAAAAGCAGAAACAGTAGCTATAGGACTTATGGAGAGAGGGATAAGGATGAGAATATCATCTGCACCAAAATCTTAATGATCCTACAGTTCAAGGAGAGGCGATGGCCTGGTGGTATTAAATTAGGTGCTTAATCCAGAAACTCAGCTAATGTTCTGGGAACCAGGTTCGAATGCTGCCACAGTAGGTGGTGAAATTTGATTTCAATAAAAATACTTGGATTTAAGAATCTACTGATGATCATGAAACCGTTGATTGTTGATTGTCAGAAAAACCCATCTGGTTCACTAATGTCATTTAGGAAATCTGCTGTCCATAATTGGTCTGGCCTACATGTGATTCCTAAGCCACAGCAATGTGGTTGATTCTCAGCTGCCCTCTGAAATGGCTGAGCAAACCACTTAGCTGTATCAATCGCTATAAAGCACTGCAGCGTTTCAAGAAGGCAGCTCACCACCACCAAGCACAACTAGAGATGGGCATTAAATGCTGGCCTGCCAGTGATGCCCATGTCCCATGAATGAAAAGAAAGTCCCATTTTCCAGTAAAATATCAAGTTTGGCACAATGTTTGGGCTTTCTGCAACTATTTACTCCTAACGAATAAAAATAAACTTTCAGTATGGAAATGCTAGCTCCCCACAGACAACTGTCTAACAATCCATCAAAAACCTGTATGCTCAATTTGCAGAGAAGCTGAAAGTAAGGTCAGAGGGGACATGAAATAACAAAAGACAAACATTATCTCTGACATAACTTCTGTTCTTGTTGTCAGTGCTTTTTTTTAGTTTATAAAAATGCAATACATCAATTCCTTTTACTGTTTCTGATAAACCCACACTCCCAAATGCATTGCTGCTTTTTTTGGACTGTCAAAAGAGTCAATGCTACAGATTATTATCAAGCTCATCCTGCAGCATCACCAACAGAATTTGTTCCTGGATATTATTTCAACGCATGTGAAATATTAACTCCACATCATTGTGGACTGTGTCATTTTCAGTACGGGAAAGTTTCATTGTAACACCTAGGATAATCCGAAAACCTTCTGAGTGCGTCCCTAGTTAAGCAAGCCTTAATATATTAATGATACTAGGAAGCAAATTTCAGAACAGCCACTGTAATGAATCAGCTTGAAAAATAATATGCCGCATATTTTTAGTAATATAATTAACGTTATTCTCTATGAAGTTGCCATGCAATTTGAAATATACAAAAACATACAATTCACAATGATAGAAAAGGTGCACTCACCCCAGAACTGGAAAATACTACCCAAGGTCAATAGACCTTTGCATGGTCCACATCCTGCTCACTATGATTCCCGTGGAAAGCTCTGCCCAGCATGTCTAATACCAGTGATATAGTTTTATTCTTTCAAGCGATGTGGGCATCAACGCCCAGGCCACCATTTATTTCCCATCCCTAATTGTCCTTAACAAGGGGTGGTTAACTGCCTTCTTGAACTACAGTCTATGTGGTGTAGGTGCATCCACAGTATGGTTGGGGGGAGTTCCAGGATTTGACACAGCGACAGTGAAGGAACAACAATATATTTCAAAGTCAGTATGAGGCAAGGCTTGGACGAGAACTTCTAGGTGGTGATATTCCCATGTGACTGTTGTCCTTGTCTTTCTAGAAGGTAGCAATCATGTGTTTAGAAGGTGCTGCCTAAGGAGCCTTGGTGAGTTACTTCAGTGCACTTTGTAGGTGGCACACGCTGCTGCCACAGTGTGTCAGTGGTGGAGGGGGTGAATGTTTGTAGAAGGAGTGCCAAACAAACAGGCTGCTTTGTCCTGGATGGCATCGAGCCTCATGACTGTGGATGGAGCTGCACTCATCCAGGCAAGTGGAGAGTATCTCATCACACTCCTGGCCTGCACCTTGTGGATGATGGACAGACTCTGGGGAGTCTGGAGGTGAGTTACTCACTGCAGAATTCCCTGCCTCTGAACTGCTCTTGTAGCTACAGTATTTATATGGCTAGTCTCGTTCAACCCTAGGGGGTTGATAGTAAGGGATTCAGCGATGGTAATGCCATTGAATGTCAAAGGGGTTGTTGACAGGTAAGGTAGTGGAATAGAAGATACAAACAGCAGTTTCGCTTCTGGTATTTAATTCCAACCTGAATCTCACATCTGTCAGAAAAAAAAACAGCAATATGATAGTTCAGCCGCTTGGGACTATGCTCCCTGAAAACTGGCCATCTGCTTTGCTATTCCCATCAATCATGCTTGGGGGAGATAGTGTGGGTGAGGATTGAATCCCTCAGCCGCTGCTGCACAGTGTGCTGCTGTTGTAGCTTGAAAACATTAATATTTTCATTACAATATTCACCTGCTTTCTTAGAATTGGGGCCTGTTGTTGAAATGTTTGCAATAAATAGAAGAATAATATGCTACAGCACAGATATAGGCCATTGGCTTATTTCACTTGTGTCAGCTCTCAAAAGAATTCAGTGCCATTCCCCTGTCCTTCTTCCAGCTACCTAATCATTTTCATTCTGAGATATTTATCCACTTCTCTTTTCAAATAATTTTACATTCTTCATCCACTATAACATCTGGCAGGCTATCGCATGTCAAAATAACCTGCTGCACAAAAACACCTGTGGTGAAACTGCTTTGATTTACAATATCTCACTTATATGCAACTCATTTCCAAATCTTTTCTGTAGAAATTTTTCAGAAACTCTCTAAATATAGATTCATCTTCTGACACAGTAACATTTGCCCATACTAATTGGCAGAACTCATATTAAAGCACAGTGCGGTGACTGCTGGCATCTGGTGTGTGGTCAAGGTCTGTATGCATTTATTCCAGTGAATATTAATGGATGGAGAAGTAAATAAACTGTGTGCAGTTCTACACAATTACTTTCATCATTATATAATAAACAATAGGCTAACTGAATAATGGAAAGATTGCTAAAGTTAAGGATAATAATCTTTTGAAATCAATTTAATATAAAAGAAAAAACCTGGTCCATATAAATGATAGTCGATGTAGAAAGAGTGAGCAAATGTAAATGTAAACAAATCATTTTTGGAAGGAAGTAGTGGGTAGAAACTTGATTCTCTCCGAGAGGATTCCCTAACCTTTTGAAGCCAGCTTCAGCAAGGATCACACAAGGCCTCCACCTTTTCTCTTTCCTACCAGGGACTCAGTGAATAAGGAACCAGCCAACTCCATCGTCCACCATGTAACTTTATAAAGATTTTTCTCTTTTGCGAAATTATAGAATGGACTGTTAAACATTTATACTGGTTGTCAGTAAATGGTGAAGTTAATTAGTTATGTAAGGTTTATCTTTCCCTGGAGTGTAATGATGATGTGAATTAAACTACTAAAATCAGAACGTACATTGATATTTTTCTTAAAAGCAATATTACCACCATTCATACTATGGATAACAGCAATTGTGAGTAAAATAAAGTGCACCGTATGATTACATTCATCGCTGATCAGTAAAATTGGGGAGTAATTAGTAAAACAGAAAAATGATGGCATTCAGAATACCTGACTGAATTAAATAGTACATAAACATACTAATTCATCCTTTGATCATCAAAAGGAAGGAAGTGGGAAGCTATTGCTACAAGCTGAAAGGATAAAGTAATGAATACAGCTGGAGTCCATTAATATTTTCTTTTTTGTAGGTATGTCCTGCAAAGCCAATGGAAAATTTATCAGCATTAATAGTCATTGCCACTTAAGTTCCAGCTCTTTTAAAGATGATGGGTGAATCTTCTGCTCTCGCTGGTGGCGAGCTTGGTGGCAGGAAAGGCATTAAATAAGCAGAATGGAATGTCAAGGGGCAATAGTTAGACCCTGTCTTATTGGAGATGGTAATTACCTGGCATTTGTGTGGCATGGAATGCTACTTGCCACTTGTCATCCCAAGCCTGGATATTGTCCAGGTCTTGCTGCATTTAGACATGTACTGCTTCAGTATCCAGGGAGTTGCAAATAGTGCTGAACATTGTGCAATCATCAGCAAACATCACAGCCTCTGACCTTATGATGGAAAGAAGGTCATAGATGAAGCAGCTGAAGGCGTTTGGGCCTAGGAACTTCCCTGAGGGCATCCTGCAGTGATGTCCTGGAGATAAGATGATTGACCTCCAACCTTTTGAGGAGTGAGAGGGAATTCCTTGATCAAAGACACTCAAGATTAGACATCAGGAAGTGGGGGGGACCACCCCCTGACCTTCCTGCTGACCCTGCTGCACCCATCTTACCACGAAACCCTCAAAACCATTCCTTCTCACCCCCAACCCCAGCCCCCAACACTTACCTGTGGCCTGGATCGCTCCGTAGCATGGAGCCATGTTTTCCTTAGTGACGCTGCTAAGCAAAAGAGCTGGCAGCCTCTGATTGGCCAGCAGCTCTCTGTAGGTGACCCCTGTGGTCTTGTTTCCAGGGTAAAGCCCGTCACTGATTTCCACATTGACTGATTGCCTTGTAATTCATTGGGCCTTCCCGAAAATAGACATATAAATAAAATATAAATAACATAAATAAATAATATAAATATAAATAAAATATACATATAAAAAAAAATAGTGCAGATCTCTTGCTACCTCCCCAGTGGCTAACGGTATCCACCAATGCCTCAGGAAAGTTCCTCCTGATATTAGCCTTCTCCTTGGTGTATTTGTCAAAAAAAATCACTTTTAAAACTTATTAGTCTTATAAATAATTAGTAAAATATGGAGATCCCAAAAGAGGAGAATTTTCAGAGACAAATTCAACAATACAATCAGCAGTGTCCAACCAAACTGAAAGGTCAGTATGCAGCTGTGAGTGTTTGACCTCTAAGAATAGTGCAATGGAACTAAAATAAAAATACTCCACACCCTTTAGCATGGATTCTTTTAAGGCAAGTCTGGTTATAGCCCTCTGCATTTCAGTTACAATGTCGATTTTTTAATTCATTTGTTGGACATGGGGATGGCTGGCTGGCCAGCATTTATTGCCCATCCCTAGTTGCCCTTGAGAAGGTGGTGGTGAGCTGCCTTCTTTAATTGCTGCACTCCATATGCTATGGGTTGACCCACAATGCCATTAGGGAGGGAATTCCAGGATTTTGACCCAGTGACAGTGACGGAACATCGATATATTTCCAAGTAGGGATGGCTTGGAGGGGAACTTGCAGGTGGTGGTGTTCCCGTGGATCTGCTGCCTTTGTCCTTCTAGTTGGAAGTGGTCATGGATTTGAAAGGTGCTGTCTAAGGGATCTTTGGTGAATTGCTGCAGTGCCTCTTGTAGATAGTACACACTGCTGCTACTGAACATTGGTGGTAGACGGAGTGGATTTTTGCAGGTGAGGTGCCAATCAAGTGGGCTGCTTTGTCTTTCATGGTGTCAAACTTCTTGAGTGTGTTTGGAGCTGTACCCATCTAGGCAAGTGGGAAGTATTCCATCATATTCCTGGCTTGTGCCTTATAGATTATGGACAGGCTTTGGGAAGACAGGAAGTGAGTTACTTACTGCATTTCCTAGCCTCTGACCTGTTCTTGTAGCCATTGTGTTTATGTGGTGAGTCCAGTTGAGTCTCTGGTCAATGGTAATCCCAAAGATATTGACAGTGGGAAATTCAATGACAGTAACACAGTTGAAAATGAAGGTGCGGTGATTAGAGTGTCTCTAATTGGTGATGGTCATTACCTAGCATTTGTGTGGCACAAATGTTACTTGCCATTTGTCAGCCCAAGCCTGGTGATCATCCCAATCTTGTTGCATTTGAACATGGACTGCTTCAGTATCGAAGGAGTCGTGAATGGTGTTGAACATTGTGCAATCATCAGCGAACATTCCCACTTCTGACCTTATGATGGAGGGAAGGTCATTGATGAAGCTGCTGAAGATGGTTGAGCCTAGGACACCCAGTTGTGTACCTGTAAAACTACTAGAATCTTGATAAAATTCATAACATTAATTAATACTGCAGAGACTATCGAGAAAATACTAAAAATATTCTAATCTATTGTTGTAACTGTTACACTACTGCGATGTAGTTGATTCCCCTTTCCAAACCCTGCACCATTTCAATAGCTGAGGATAAAATATGAATGCCAAATATAATGCAATATCCATTACAAAGTATTCTCTTGGTTCTGTATTTCTTTTCATTCTGTCCTTCATTTGCACCAACATTTTCCACTTGTAATCTTTGCCAATGGCAGATGCTGAATGTTTATAGCTACATGTTCACAGCTCTGTAAATCTCACTCATTTATTAACATTTCCAGGATGATACTAGGGTGACACAGTGTTGTAGTGGTTAACACTACTGTGTCACAGTACCAGTGGCCCAAGTTCAATTCTGGCCTTGTCTGTGTGAGGTTTGCATGTTCTCCCTGTGTCAGTGTGGGTTTCCTCCAGGTGCTCCAGTTCTGTCCCACAGTCCAAAGACGTGCAGGTTAGGTTGATTGGCCATGCTAAATTGCCCCTCAGGTTAGTACAGTTACGGGGTAAGCCTGGGTATTGTTCAGTGCAGACTCAATGAGCCAAATGGCCACCTGTAGGGATAGGCAAGGCCTATTCTAGCTACAACAAAAGTCTTTCCCATTATTTGTTAATTATTCTCTTTCCTCTTACACTTTGATATTTCTCCTATTTTTAATCAATTATGGACACAAATCCTTTTTATATGGAAATCATGCACCAGACATTGCAGCAATGAAGCGATTTGAATGAATGACACTCATTGACTTCTGTACACTCTGCTGTGATTTTTCATTGGCTCTGTATCAGATTTCACTTGCTAACTCTCCTGTGAAACACCTTGGGAGTTCTATTATGTTAGATACATTATATTAGGGCAAGTTCATAGCATAGCATCATAGAATCATAGCATCCCTAGAGTGCAGAAGAAGGTCATTCGGCCCTTGGGAGCCTACACTGACAACAATATTACCCAGGCCCTATCCCTGTAACCCCATATATTTTATCCAGCTAATCCCCCTGACACTATGAGGCAATTCAGCATGACCAATCAACCTAACCCACACATCTTTGGAGTGTGGGAGGAAACCAGAGCACCCAGAGGAAACCTACACATACACGTGGGGAAACTCTACACAGGTAGTGATCCAAGGCCGGAGTTGAACCAAAGAGATCTGATTGTGCACTATGTTCACACTCATCCGATTGTAAACTTTCCAGGGTTGTATGATGTACCTTGCGGATATCCAGCAGCTGTGCACCTTTAATGGCTGCCTGCCTCTTCCCTTCTTAGCAACGTTATTGAGTCGTTCTAACTATACCTTCTCTAGAAAGTGTTCAGGAGTTCAATCAGCTGAGCCTTTATCTCGTTGAGAAACTTCAGTCCAGCAGTAGACCCCACCCACACTGCCTCAGTCTCCTCCCACACTGCCTCAGATCCCACCCACACTGCCTCAGTCTCCACCCACACTGCCTCAGATCCCACCCACACTGCCTCTGTCTCCTCCCACACTGCCTCAGATCCCACCCACACTGCCTCAGATCCCACCCACACTGCCTCAGATCCCACCCACACTGCCTCAGTCTCCTCCCACACTGCCTCAGATCCCACCCACACTGCCTCAGATCCCACCCACACTGCCTCAGTCTCCACCCACACTGCCTCAGTCTCCACCCACACTGCCTCAGTCTCCTCCCACACTGCCTCAGATCCCACCCACACTGCCTCAGTCTCCTCCCACACTGCCTCAGATCCCACCCACACTGCCTCAGTCTCCTCCCACACTGCCTCAGATCCCACCCACACTGCCTCAGTCTCCACCCACACTGCCTCAGATCCCACCCACACTGCCTCTTATCCCACCCACACTGCCTCAGATCCCACCCACACTGCCTCAGATCCCACCCACACTGCCTCAGTCTCCTCCCACACTGCCTCAGATCCCACCCACACTGCCTCAGATCCCACCCACACTGCCTCAGATCCCACTCACACTGCCTCAGTCTCCCCCCACACTGCCTCAGATCCCGCCCAGTGCCTTAGCGCCCCCCCCCCAGTGACTTAAACCCTCCCATACGTCAGACACCACTCACACTGCCTCAGACTCCTCTCACACTGTCTCAGATGCCTCCCAGTGCCTCTGAACCCTCCCACACCACCTCAGACCCTTCCCACACTGCCTCAGACCCCACCCACGCTGCCTCAGATCCCTCCTACACTGCTTCAGACCCTTCCCAATTCCTCATACCCCTTCTACACTGCCTCAGACCCCTCGCAATTCCTCAGACCCCTCCCAGTTCCTTCGGTTCCTCCTGTGGAGATTTTGTTCCAGTTTCATTTTTAAACTGTACCCTGGATCCAGAGTCTCTGGATGGTGGTGCTATCCTTCCAGAGCTTCACCCCCTCCCGTCACCATTCACATTCTGGTCATCCTTGAGCCCCATAATGTAGGTATGGGCAGACCTCCCTCCAGTCATTCTCCAACCTTCCCCCTAACCCTGGAGCCCATAGTCACTGTGGAGGACCTGTCTGCCTTCCCCCTGAACCCAACACTATGCTGGTCCCCATGCCCCGCTGTGGACCTACCACTTCATCTTGTATGCATGGTCACATCCAGAGACAACCTCCCACCCACAAGAGCTTCAATTCTCCCCCCTTTGTTATATTTTCCCCATTTACACGCTGCAGGTTCCTCCTCTGACCATGACCATCCTATCTGCTGCCCAATACCAAGCCAGCCACCTCCAGGACCACCATGTATGGGGCACTGACCATGCCCTGTACACTAAGCTGTGCGTGATCTTCATTGGGCACACTGAGCTTGCCCCTCATTGCGTTGGGACCATTCCCTGTGGGCTATGCACAGCCCTGTAGCAGGGTGCACAAAGCCCCAGGACTGCTTTTAATCTCATCCTGACCTTTTGGCCTCAGTGCTGGGACGATGACAATCAGAATCTGGGCCCCCTTTTTCCTTCAGGATTGAAGTTATCACCACGTCCTCCCCAATCCCTTCATGAATCTGTGTGTGGTGCTTCCTTCCTGTGCGAGCCTCACCGCACCTATCCCCACCCAACACCCCCCTCCCCCCGAGCTCCAAACCCTCCCCTGTTTCCTTCAGCCTCATTTCTCTGTCCATAATCCCCCATCACTCCCAACCGACCGACCATGGTAGACTGAGACTCGCAGAACCCTCTGAGAGCGTCTTGTCTGAGACCCACAGGCCCCACTGTGAGCACCCTGTCTGAGACCCACAGCACCCACTGTGAGCACCCTGTCTGAGACCCACAGCACCCACTGTCAGCACCCTGTCTGAGACCCACAGCACCCACTGTCAGCACCCTGTCTGAGACCCACAGCACCCACTGTCAGCACCCTGTCTGAGACCCACAGCACCCACTGTGAGCACCCTGTCTGAGACCCACAGGCCCCACTGTGAGCACCCTGTCTGAGACCCACAGCACCCACTGTCAGCACCCTGTCTGAGACCCACAGCACCCACTGTGAGCACCCTGCCTGAGACCCACAGCACCCACTGTCAGCACCCTGTCTGAGACCCACAGCACCCACTGTCAGCACCCTGTCTGAGACCCACAGCACCCACTGTCAGCACCCTGTCTGAGACCCACAGCACCCACTGTGAACACCCTGTCTGAGACCCACAGCACCCACTGTGAGCACCCTGTCTGAGACCCACAGCACCCACTGTGAACACCCTGTCTGAGACCCACAGCACCCACTGTCAGCACCCTGTCTGAGACCCACAGCCCCCACTATGAACACCCTGCCTGAGACCCACAGCACCCACTGTGAGCACCCTGTCTGAGACCCACAGCACCCACTGTGAATAACCCTGCCTGAGACCCACAGCACCCACTGTGAGCACCCTGTCTGAGACCCACAGCACCCACTGTGAATAACCCTGCCTGAGACCCACAGCACCCACTGTGAGCACCCTGTCTGAGACCCACAGCACCCACTGTGAGCACCCTGTCTGAGACCCACAGCACCCACTGTGAATAACCCTGCCTGAGACCCACAGCACCCACTGTGAGCACCCTGTCTGAGACCCACAGCACCCACTGTGAGCACCCTGTCTGAGACCCACAGCACCCACTGTGAATAACCCTGTCTGAGACCCACAGCACCCACTGTCAGCACCCTGTCTGAGACCCACAGCACCCACTGTCAGCACCCTGTCTGAGACCCACAGCACCCACTGTGAATAACCCTGTCTGAGACCCACAGCACCCACTGTCAGCACCCTGTCTGAGACCCACAGCACCCACTGTGAGCACCCTGTCTGAGACCCACAGCACCCACTGTCAGCACCCTGTCTGAGACCCACAGCACCCACTGTCAGCACCCTGTCTGAGACCCACAGCACCCACTGTCAGCACCCTGTCTGAGACCCACAGCACCCACTGTCAGCACCCTGTCTGAGACCCACAGCACCCACTGGTACATAGTTTTCTTCTCATGTCTGGAACTGTTGCCCACATCACATGAAGTAAAACCGCTGCCCACAGACAATTCTGAATTGAGGAATGATAGGTCCAGATACTCAGAAAGAGAAGTATCAACAACAGTCACTGAAAAGGTTACCTCAAAAAATATAAAGCATGAGGCTGAGAAAAGCTGACACGAAGAGTGAGTATGGAGGAGGCAACCAAGGCAGAAGAAATAAAAAAGGGAAAGTCATAAACTGCGTTTGTTTAAAAGTTATTTACTAGTGGAACAAGTTGGCTTACATTAACACTGCAATGAAGTTACTTTGAAAATCCCCTAGTTGTCACACTCCAGCACCTGTTCCAGTACACTGAGGAAGAATTTAACATGACCAATGTACCTAACCAACACATCTTTCGGATTGTGGGAGGAAACCGGTGCACCCAGAGGAAATCCACACAGATACGGAGAGAACGTGAAGACGCCACACAGACAGTGACCTAAACCAGGAATCAAGCCCAGATCCCTGGCGCTGTGCTGACCACTGCGCTACTGTGCAGTTGGATTCAAAAGAGTCACTCAGCAGTCAATGGAAAGTTTATGGTAAGCAAAATGTTGAACTATGCACAATTCCTTTAATCGGGGGATGATGTATCACTATCTCATTTATACGTTTTTAAAAATGTAACTAACTTCAGAATTGAATTTACTATGATCCATTAAACAGCTTGCAATAAATTTTGATTTTGTGAGAGATTGTATACTGGATAAGAGCGAACAGCAGAGTATTTTGGATCTCCTAATTCTTACTTAATTTAAGCCAATGTTAGGCAACTGAAAAGAAGTTTGTTGTATGAATTTTCTGGGATTTATATTTGATTAATGTATGTTTATTCCATTTAAAAGAAGAATCCTTTAGTGTCGGTTATTAGAAAAAATGATTCAAATGCAAATATAAATGAAACATTCACACAATTACAATAAAAAATTAGCATGTCTTTTATTTCCGAATCAAAACATTTAAATTAGCAAGCGGCTTTACATATAAACCTTATCCACATGCAAATGTACATTTCTAAAGAGTTTTTAATGAGTCCAGTTGTGGAAATCCTTCCCATTTGGCAGTATTTCTAGCAGCTATTGCAAACTCCCTTAATGTTTATTGCTATGTTAAAGCTAGGCTGCAGAGGTTACAAAATAATAATGATGGGGAGATTTGGAGCTGTTTAAAACTTGCAATGTTAGAATTAGTAAGTACTATCTTACAGATGCAATTGAGTTTCTCAGCATAGTTAAGAAAGCCCACCAACGCCTCTACTTTCTCAGGAGGCTAAGGAAATTCAGCACATTCATTAAGATTCTCACTAATTTTTACAGATGCAACATACAAAGCATCCTTTCCAGCTGTATCACAGCTTGGTATGGCTACTGCTCTGACCAAGACCGTAAGAAACTACAAAGGGTTGTGAATGAAGCCCAGTCCATCACGCAAAACACCTATTGACATCTATTGACTCTATCTACACTTCCCATTGCCTTGGAAAAACAGCCAGCATAATCAATGATCCCAGAGATACTCTCTTTCACCTTCTTCCATTGGGAAAAAGATGCAAAAGTCTGAGAACATGTGCCAACTGACTCAAGAACAACTTCTTCCCTGCTGCCATCAGACTTTTGAATGGGCCTATCATATATTAAGCTGATCTTTCTCTGCACCGTCTGGGACTATGGCATTATATTCTGCACTCTCTCCTTTCCTTCTCCCCTGTGCACTCTATGAACACTGTGTTTTGTCTGTATAGTGCACAAGAAACAATACTTTTCACTGTATCCCAACACACATGACAATAACAAATCAAATCAATCATTGTGCTATTTCTTTGTTTGCAGTACGACGAATGCTAAAAACTGGACAATTATTGTGCTTCCAAAATGTCGTCATAAAGATTTTTGTGGACAGAAGGGGTCCCACCATTGGGGCTGAAAAAGAGGGCAACCCAGTTTTTGTGGGCACGTGACGCAGGTAACTTCCTGTCGGCAGCAGCCAATTAAGTGACTCCTGCTGGAGCTGCCATCTCTGTTAATGAGGGCAGTCCAGTTGCAGCTATAGGTCCAATCAGAGGGAAGGCAGCTCAGCAGTGCTACCGCTAATGGTGGCTATAGCTGAGGCTGCACTGGAGGAACAATGTGCACCAATGGCTATGAGCTATCAAAGTCAGCTAAGTGGAGCCTGTGGGAGCTGGGGCCTGTAGGAGCTGGGGCCTGTGGGAGCTGGGGCCTGTAGGAGCTGGGGCCTGTGGGAGCTGGGGCCTGTAGGAGCTGGGGCCTGTGGGAGCTGGGGCCTGTAGGAGCTGGGGCCTGTGGGAGCTGGGGCCTGTGGGAGCTGGGGCCTGTGGGAGCTGGGGCCTGCCAGCCAGGCCCCAGTGAGAGGAGTGGAGTCCCTGAGGGCAGATAGTCCCAAGTTGCTAATTCTTCCAGAATGGACAGGAATCTACCAGAGTCAACACCAATCTCCCATTGGCCAAAGAAAATATTCCAGGTGATTTTAAAACAGCATTTTAAACAAAAGAGTCCCATAATTTGTCATCAACTCCTGTCGTGAGACATTCCCATGTGATAATATCATATTAAGCACAGTGCTGCCCAATGAAATTCAAACTTTAAACCCAAAAAAATGCCAAGAGAACTCTGACTCTGATTTCTGGAGATACCACACCACCTGAAAAAGACAAACAAGAAGTGGACTCTGAAATGGCAATGAAACTGAGATATTGTTGATTTTTCTGTTGAAGTGAGAGAAGAAATCTACGCTGAAGACATTGCCTTGTGGCTAAAACCCGTTCCACTGAATATGGCCGAAAATTTTGTACTAAATAAACCAGAGAACATTAACAATATGGATAAATTGAGAAAAGAATTTGACGTTGGAGGCCAAAAGCAGGTTTGAAGTCTTTATGAAACCCAATTTGCTGATGGTGAAGAGAAATGGAATGACAGAAACTAGAAATTGGATGATTTTTTTTAGAAACACTTAAGGCCGTCTGCTGTTGTGTTTGCAAATTATTCCCTGACTCTAGTAAAAGGAAACAAGCATTTATTGATGGGTAGTCTAGCTAGAGAAATGTTACAAGAGATCTTGCAGATCATTAAACTTCCAAAATTCATATTAAAGCTATTTGTGCTTTTGTTCAAGGATTTAAATTATCTGAAAGAATTAATTCTCTGTTACTGGCTCAGTTTGAAAGTGAGTGTTCTTATTGGAGGAAAGTGCATTGTTAACACAGTCAAACAGCTGTCTTATTTGGGACTACCTCTAAGTGGATATGATGGGTCCGATTTTACCAACAATCTGCGTGCAAAATCATTGTAAAGTCGGGTGTGAGGCCTTTATCGCGATCTGCACCCGAGTCCACGCAGATTGCCACTTTACCGAGATCCACATTTGCACGCATTTAAATTGAATTAGTGAACTGCCCACCTAACTCCATCAGCATTTCCCCCTTTACCGCCATGTTTACCAATCCGGAACCGCACTTCTAGGGACCTGCCAAATAAAAGTCTGAGTCAGGTGCTCCAGCCTCTGAAGAGCTCATTCAAGTGTTTTCAACGGCTCTCTGACTCAGATCAGAGGTGGGGGTGGGGATGGAGACAGGTCAGATCATTCTCTGGTTGGAGGGGGAGGAGGGGCATGAGGTCAGATGACTGTCTGGTTGTGGGGGAGGAGGATGAGGCGGGTCAGATGTATCTCCGGTAGGGGGGAAGGACTGATCATTGTCTGATGGTGGGGGGGAGAGAAGGCGGGTCAGATGTTCTTCTGGAGGGGAGGGGTAGTGAGTTCTTTTGGGTGGGGGTGGGGGAGTGAGGCCAGGTCGTTGCCTTGGGGTGGGAGGAGGGAGGTGGATCAGATGGATCTCTGATGGGTGGGGGGGGGGGGGGGCGGCGGTGGTGGCGGTGGCCAGATGGATCTCTGGTGGGGAGGGCAGGGAGGTCCGCTGCCACCCTGCAAGCGATCAGTGGGGGGGGTAGGGGGGGAGAGGGGGCAGGGGTGGTGATCGGTCTGAGGTAGTGGGGTGGTGGATAAGGGGGGCAGTGATGTGTGCGCGTCCCCTTTATCCAACCGCCATTACCACACACATCACTGCCCCCCTTATCCACTCCCCCACTTCCCAGACCAATCGCCACCCCTGCCCCTCTACCACCCCCCCACCAATTGCCCGCAGAATGGCAGCAGACTCCCCTGCTGCCCCCCACCAGAGATCCATCTGCCACTCCCCGAGATACATCTTACCCACCCCCCTCCTGCCCCCTCCCTGCTCCCTCACCGAGATACACCCTCGCTCCCGCTTTTCACTCCCGGGCTGCTTTCTCTGCTTTCTGTGGCTCAGGAACGATCTGACACGGGCACGCTTTTTCCATTTCTTTTCTAACTGCGCATGCGCAGCTCAGAGCTCCGATCGTTCTGGCTAAGCCCCACCCACAGCGCGAGTCAGGGTGGAGATGGCTAAGAGCGTATGGGGGCGCCTGAAAGCGGATTTCTAAGTCGGATCTGCATTACGCCCAGAATCGGCACTTAGACTGAAAATGGTAAAATCAGGCCCGATGAGTCATCATTGTCAACCTGAAGAGTAATTTTTAGCCACCTTATATACCTCAGTGACTTCTCAAAAAGCATTTGCAAAGTCATCAATATTGAGACAGAGCAAACCTACGATGACTTCATCACTATAATGGCAGAATGGCTCAGAAACCGATGCACTAATGAAGCAAAAGATGCCATATACTATTCCTTAATAATGGATTCAACACTAGATGTGAGTCCTGTGGACAAATCAACATTAATTTTAACATATGTGACCAGTGGTGGTGAAGAGCAATTTCTTTGTTTTGTCCAGCTACAATCCCACATTTCTGAGCGTCTGGAGATGACTGTTTGGAAATCATTGCAAATTCAGGTTTGGCCATCAAAAATTGTCATGGATAGAGCTTCAATAATGTTCTGCTCTACAATCAAGACTGAACAATGCAAGCCCCTGCGCATTATTCGTCCCGTGTGCCAGTCATTTGAATTTAATCTACAATCCTGTGAGGGAGCTACACATTTTTTTGACTTCCTTCATTCAAAACCTACATGCCTTTCAGTCAGTTTCCACGCTTCAGTGGAATATGTTGCAATCAAGCTTGGAGCAAGCACAGGGAAAATATTTGACAGTGAAAAGAATTTGTGACACTCGGTGGTCCACTCATCAGATTCTGTATTGGCTTAGAAAATGAACTTTGTTTATGTAAAAAAAATCTTATCAGACATAGCTGCATGAAATTCAGAAAAATCATGTCTGAAAGCCAAAGCAAAATCCATCGCAGAGAAGTTTGAAAAGTACAATGGTGCTGTATTTACTGTTCCGTGGGACCATTTACCTCAAAGAATTAGTGTTGTCAGCAAATTGCTGCAAAATATTGATACAACTTTATTGAATGCTGCACGATTGTTAGTCTCAGTTAGAAGTTTTGCCATGAAATTTTGAAATGATGATAGCTTGGTGGAAGCAGAATCACTAACATTAAGAAAAAATATAGGCCCCTGATGATGAGAAACATTCGAAATGCGGGTAATTTTTCTTTGATGAAACAAGAGACAAATGAGATCACTTTAAAAGGGAAAGAGAAGATTATTGTTGAGTCTGACATTGTTATTTTTGACACAATAGTGGTGCAGTTGCAGAGTAGGCGTGAATCTCTTAAGAAAACTGTTGATTTATCTTGCATGCTTTTTGACCGAGGTTTGGACGGAAATGTTAAGAACCACTGCAGTAAGAAATTAAGTGAGTTCTACAGGAAGATATAAACACAAATGTTTTTGAATATGACGTGAAGCAATTCATCCATCTCATCAATAATGATCAGTTCTGCTCTTCAAGATCACCAGTTGAATTTTGAAGATTTGTATGTGATGTTTTGCAGGCAACCTTTCCAAAAGTAGAAACCATTCTGAAAATAGTTTTAGCCATACCTGTCACAAATGCTTCTGGTGAATGTTCCTTTTCTGTATTGAAAAGAGTTAAAAATTATTTGCAAAGTACGATGAGTCAGGAACATTTGACAAGTTCAGCAATATTTATGATTGAAAGTGCGTTGTTACAAGATTTATCTTATGGTGATGTAATTGATGATTTTGTAAAGAGAATGTGTAAAAAAAACTATCCAATTTGCTATGCCAACAAGCGATGAAGTTAAAAAATCTTAAAAAGGTGTCCTTCTTTCATATACTCCTGTTTAAATTCTGATTTTCAAAATGACCATTGTTGGTTTGATATAATGGCTGCAACTGGTCACATACTGACAGTTCAAACCACCATCGCTCTCAAGACTGACCTTACATAAGTCTCTAGGACAAAGAATGGAGTCCTGCAGACAGAGCCACTCATTTTGGACTTAGGCTCACTGGACATTCCACTCATATGAATTTACAGCAATAACTTTTTTGGTTTTGTGAGAGGAAGTAAGGAAGTTAACTTTTATTTTTGATGGGTGACGCGGTGGCACAGTGGTTAGCACTGCTGCCTCACAGTGCCAGGGACCCAAGTTCAATTCCAGCCTCGAGTAACTGTCTGTGTGGAGTTTGCACGTTCTCCATATGTCTGCATGGGTTTCCTCCAGGTGGTCTGGTTTCCTCCCACAGTCCAAAGATGTGTGGGTTAGGTTAATTGGCCATGTAATATTGACCCTAGTGTCAAGGGAATTAACAGGGTAAATGTGTAGGCCTGGATGGCATATGATCGGCACAATCCCAATGGGCCAAATGGCCTTCTTCTGTACTGTAGGGATTCTGTGATTCTATGAAACTGAATGAGACATTGTGTATCTTGTTGATTGGAGTATTTGCTCCTTCACTGGACTGGCTCACTCTGTCCAGCCCTGGCCTGTGTTATAGTAATGTTATCAGCTGATTTCTTCATCTCATTGCTCATCAGCAAGTTTCACATTTGCTCACCTTAAGACTCACATCGCAGTATTAACCATATTTAGCATTGTTCTGACAAGAGATAAGCTTTCATCATAATTCAGCAATTATTCATAGAGGCATTTGTTTTCAAATTAAAAAGCAGTGATCAATTTGTGTATTTTAGTGGCTTCCATCTTTGCGTCCTGTGGGGCTTGGGTGGGCGAGGTTGGGAGGGGCATGAGGTTGCCAGGATGGTGTCCAGAAATGAAAGTGAGCACGAGGCCACATGAACTGCAAATCTGCCTCTGTCCCAGGCTTGGAGAATATTCAGCCAGTATTCCCACAACTGCTAGTAATCGTGCAGATGTGTGGACATCTGGTGGAGTCAGTATCTGCTTTAAGTGTGATACTTCCACTCCCTGTCACTAGAGTGGAATTTCAATCAGCTCCTGCCCAGTGCGAGCAGGATATTTGAAGAGTTAAAATCAGACTAGTATACTTACACAGACCAATTTACACGGGCTCGCTGCCCACCTGCCATTTTAACTGTGGGCATTATAGTTACCGTTGGTCAAGGCTCCTGTTGCAGGCTCAATAGTATCATATAAATGGGGTTCTTTGGCGCATTGCGGATCCAAAAGCATCTCCATTGAAAACCATGGGCATCATGCCCATCAATCAGCCTGCAAGATGACACCTACTCAGATTAGTACCAGCGATAGATAGGTTATTGATTGGTAAGGGGATCAAAGGTTATGGAGAAAGGACGGGAGAATGAGAAACATCAGCCCTGATCAAATGGCGGAGTGAACTCAATGGGCCGAATGGTCTAATTCTGCTCCTCTATCTTATGGTCTTATAGGTAGCATTGGAGACAGAATCAAATTATTCACCCCCCCATTTGAAAGTATGGCACATATCTTGCATTGAGCCCTTTGTGAGTGAGTAAAGCTCCCCCTAACCCCTCCACCAAATTAATCATTGTTCACATTTGCTGCAAATTTGTCCTGTTTGCCTTTTTAAAGATTGTTTTCCTCTCTCTCGCTCTGCTCACTCAGATCCTGCTCACACAATGCTGCCAGCATTCTATAACGGCATCTCCGCCGACATTATCGGGAGCATGTCCAGCCAGGGTGGGTGACCCTACGAGGTTGGCACCTCTCTGTGTGTCAATGAGTGTTCAAAAAAGGGGGGTATCCACACCCCAGAGCCCACTGAGAGGGTCCCAGGGTCTACCATGTCCATTCCAACGTGATGAGCTCAGGGTGGGAAGTGAGGGCTGGAGGGAGAATGGTTCAAGTAGGGGTCATTTGGTCACAGATAGCCAATTTCTTGTAGGGGTAGGAGGGGCAGGGCACATTGTTAGTGGGTTTCTAATCTGAGTGCTGGAAGGCCTTCCATGGTCCCCCAAAATCAGAAGTCCACTCCCATCCTTCATTGGATACCAAGCCTGTACTCTGGCCTTTAATTAGCTCAAGCATTGATAATTATGATGGGTGTGTCTAAAGCATGCCATGAGACCATAAGACATAGGAGCAGAATTAGGCTACTGGGCCAATTGAGTCTGCTCCGCCATTCAATCGTGGCTGATATTTTTCTCATCGCCATTCTCCTGCCTTTACTCCATAACCCATGATCCCCTTGTTAATCAAGAACCTGAATCAGAATCATGGACATTTGATTATTGATGTGAACTTTATCACCAAAATGCATGCAGGAAAACATATAATTCTAAGCTCTTTTGCTTATGGACTATGACAAATAATTAGTTGAACATGGCAACTCAGGATTCAGAATTAAGTTATTTTCAGTTTCATCATGGTAAATATTCATAAATTAACGGACCCACAAACTTTAGGTAGTTGGGGTTGTGGTGGGGGCAGGGGAGTGGGGCTTGGGGGGGTGGTTGCGTAATGCAAACCCTGAATGATTTAACATTGATTTTAGGCTAACTCAGAATCCACAAGAAAGTAATCTAGCACACCAATTCAGTCAGTTAAACAAATTGTTTTAATTTGCAACCTGGCTGTGTACATTATGTGGCAAGTGCAGAACAATTGCCATTTAATTGCTAGGTGCTGGAAAGCAGAAGGCCATTGGAAACATAAATTACTCCATAAACAACAGCAGCAACAATAATAATCTATAGTGCCGTCAACATGGCAAAACAACTCAAAACACTTCAGGAGTGGTATCAAACAATCTGACCCTAATCTAAATGAACAGATACTACAGCAGTTGACTAAAAGCATGGTTTTTCACCATACTGATGAAGGGGTAAGATGTTGATGGTGCCTAGCTGGCACTAATCCAACAGGTATCAGTGCCACCTTAAGCAGTGGTGTTGTTTGTTCCCGTTTCATCTAGAGCATCATGGTGCACATGAAAGTTCTTGCCAGTGCCTCAGCAATGCAGAGAAATGCAGAGAACATTAGGTTCCCATTCCAAAGCTCCAAAGTGACTGTGAGATTCCTGATTGTAACGATGAAGAATGGTTACATTGGTGAGTTTGAGATTATTGATGGCTACGGGGGTGGGAAAATGGCTGTCAGTCTCATGGGTGGACTAAACAAGTGCAATGTCTTTAGCTCCAAATTTGATGTTCAAGTAAAGGAGCTGGAAAGGAGGCAAAATGGTCTACTGCCTTCCCGTCAGTTTCGATGCCTCGTTCAAATGATCCCAGCTTGCATCATGGACCATGAAGCAGCCAAGAGAAAACATACAGGAGGAAGAATCCTAGGATTCTTTTTCCAAGATGTGAAAACATAAGACCATAAGATATAGAAACAGAATTAGGCCACTCGGTCTGTCAAGCCTGTTCCGCCATTTAATCGTGGCTGATATTTTTCTCATCCCCATTCTCCTGTCTTTTCCCCATAATTCCTGATCCCTTTATTAATCAATAACTTTCTATCTCTGCCTTAAAGACACTCAATGACCTGGCCTCCACAGCCTTCTACAGCAAAGAATTCCATAGATTCACCACTCTTTGGTTGAAGAAATTCCTCCTCATCTCTTTTTTAAAGGATCATCCCTTTAGTCTGAGGTTGTGCCCTCTGTTTTTCCTCTCCACTTTCACTATCCAGGCCTCTCAGTATCCTGTAAGTTTTAATAAGATACCCCTCATCCTTCTAAACTCCAATGAGTACAGATCCAGAGTCCTTAACTGTTCCTTATATGACCAGCTCTTCATTCCAGGGATCATTCTTGTGAACCTCCTCTGGACCCTTTCTGAGGCCAGCACATCCTTCCTTAGGTACAGGGCCCAAAACTGCTCACAATATTCCAAATGGGGTCTGACCAGAGCCTTATACAGCCTCAGAAGTACATTCCTGCTCTTATATTCTTGCCCTCTTGATATGAATGCTAATATTGTATTTGCCTTCCTAACTGCCAACTGAATCTGCACAATAACCTTAAGAAAATCTTGAACAAGGACTTGTAAGTCCCTTTGTGCTTCTGATTTCCTATGCATTTACCCATTTAGAAAATAGTCTATGCCTCCATTCCTCCTTCCAAAGTGCATAACTTCACACTTGTTCACATTGTATTCCATCTGCCACTTCTTTGCCCACTCTCCTAACTTGTCCAAGTTCTTCTGCAGCCCCCCCCCCGCTTCCTCAGTACTACCCGTCCCTCTACATATCTTTGTATCATCTGCAAACTTAGTTCCTTCTTCCAAATCATTAATGTAGATTGTGAAAAGTTGTGGTCCCAACATCGACTCTTGAGGCACACCACTAGCCACTGGCTGCCATTCTGAAAAAATAGGATGTTTAGTGATTATCATTTTAGCTAATGATTATAGTAGTTAATATCATGCTTTCCACCAACTGTTAAATTAAAATTTGTTCTTGGTTATCTTTCTTTTCCCAGCCAACTATCTCCAGTTTCCACTATAAGGCATTTGGAAGATGCAGTCTTATTGCTTTATAATGGGTTGGTATTCTGAAAAACTTGAGATGAAAATTGTCCAGAAGAGATTCTTCCCCAGTTCTGATGTCAAACACAATCAGCCGAAATTTCAGAAAGAATGTTCAATATTATATTCACTGGAAAAGCATTGATTACTTAGAAAGTTTTAATACACAATGTCTAATAGTTAGCATGACAACTGCCCTGATAGGCTCCAAACATTGCCAATTTAGTTAATCAGTGCTTAAAATGATAGGAGGAACGGCTAAGGGTTGTGAAATAATCTCACGTTTCTTCATTCTAATAAGAACATAAGAAATAGGAGCAGGAATAGGCCATCTAGCCCTTCGAGCCTGCCCCGCCATTTAACAAGATCATGGCTGATCTGAAGTGGATCAGTTCCACTTTCCTGCTTTCTCCCCATAACCCTTAATTCCTTTGTCTATCAGAAACCTATCTACCCGTGACTTAAATATATTCAGCGAGGTATCCTCCACCACTTCAATGGGCAGAGAATTCCAGAGACTCACCACTCTGAGTGAAGAAGTTCCTCCTCAACTCTGATCTAAACTGTCCCCCCCTTATCTTGAGGCTATACCCTCTAGTCCTGCTATCCTTTCTATGCAGGAAGAATCTCTCTACCTCTACCCTATCTAGTCCCTTCATTACCTTATATGTCTCTATAAGACCCCTTTATCACCACTCTGCCTTCTGCCAGTCAGTTAATCTTCTATCCATGCCAGGATCTTACCCTTAACACTATGGGTTCTTAACTTATTTTACGGTCTCCTATGCAGCACCTTATCAAAGGGCCTCTGGCAAGCTAATAAATCACATCCACAGGTTCTCCTTTATCTAACTTTCTTGTTACCTCCTCAAAGAAGTATGCAGTCTCGGGACACCGAACTGGTCATGTCAAGTTCAGTGCCACAAGGAACATAACAAGTTCATACAGCCAGTCAACATCTGTGAATACATCTTCACGTGATATCTCCTATCTATCAGACATCTCTCAAAATACCATCTCAACCCCTCATCACTCATCCATTCACATTTCCTGGGCCTAACATCCAGATAGTCAACTTCACACACATTGCACTGATAGCAGCCCCACACCCAACTTTTGATGCTTCCAAGTACCTCTCGCTATGATAAATAATTGACTCAATCACTGTGAAACACAATCATTTGCATTCTGCCCCCTCCTCTTCAGGGAAAATTGGCATACAACAGAAGTGAGCCAGGCAGTGGTGAACAAAGAAGCCCACAGTGGCTGAGCCCTGTGGGGAAAATGGTTGTCTGCATCATGGGGCCATCAGTAATGGACAAAAACATTATGTTTCTGCTGAACGTCCTCCCTCTGCTTCCAGCTCACTCTTAGCTGCTGTCTGGCACGATGAACAAGCTGCAGACGGTGTCAACACGGGCCTCTTGCTTTCCACCCCAACCACCATTCCCTCATCCCTAACTTTCCCATCCAGACTTCCTGCTTACAGATACTCAAGAACTGCTTCCTGCCTGGCCATAGTACATTGACGGGGAGGGAAGACAGCACTGATAAAAAGGCACCATCACTTGATCTGATCCTCACAGCTTTAGTTCAGATCCTAGCACTGCCCGTCCCTTAGAGGCTTATATGGAGTTTGTATTTACAACAGCCACAACTGTGTCCCAACTCAGCCAGGGCTAAATCATTGTTCATAATTTATCTGTTTTCAAATATAACTTTTAGTTTCAGGTAAAAAAAAAACTTTTAGATTGGAAGTTAAGATGATAAATGAAATGCAATTCTAACAAACTTGGGTTCATTACATTTAAAAAGTAGCCTATGTTTATCTTAAAGAGTCAGACTTATTCATTTAAGAAAGCGAAATGGACCCATTTCTGGATGTCTTGGCAGTGCCAGGTATACAGTGATCCCCAGAAAGTAAACTAAAAACTGGCAATTCTGGGAAAGATTCCATTAGAAATGAACATTTTTTGAATGGTTACAGAATAAAAGAGTAGTCTTGACAATAAAATATGTTTGAATTTCTGTTTGAACTATTCCAAAGCATGCCATGTAGCCAAGGGGATAGTAGCTCAGAGCAGAGTCTTGTTTAGAAGATTATTTTCCTTAACTTATCTGTGTGTTTGCTGTCAGAAACAAATAGTTCTGTTTGGGGAATGGACAGGCAGTTGCAGCTTTGCTTTGATGGAAGTTGTGTCCCACTGGGCTGAGAGAGCCAAAAGGAGATGGTAGAGAGTTAGAACATAAGAACATAAGAACATAAGAAATAGGAGCAGGAGTAGGCCATCCAGCCCTTCGAGCCTGCCCTGCCATTCAATAAGATCATGGCTGATCTGTCGTGTCTCAGTTCCACATTCCCGCCCTCTCCCCATAACCCTTAATCCCCTCGCTTATCAAAAACCCATCAACCCACGTCTTAAAAATATTTAGCGAGGCAGCCTCCACCACTTCAACGGGCAGAGAATTCCAGAGATTCACCACCCTTTGAGTGAAGAAGTTCCTCCTCAACTCCGTTCTAAACCGCCCCCCCTTTATCTTGAGGCTGTGCTCTCTAGTCCTACTGTCCTTTCTGAGCGGGAAGAGCCTCTCCACCTCTATCCTATCCATCCCATTCACCATTTTATACGTCTCAATGAGATCTCCCCTCATTCTTCTAAACTCTAACGAGTACAAGCCTAGTTTATTCAGCCTCTCCTCATAGCTCAACCCCCTCAACTCCGATATCAGCCTAGTAAACCTCCTCTGCACTCCCTCCAAGGCCAAAATATCCTTGCGTAAGTACGGCGACCAAAACTGCACACAGTACTCCAGCTGCAGCCTCACCAATGCCCTATACAGCCGCAGCAAGACCTCCCTACTTTTATATTCAATCCCCCTCACTATGAAGGCCAGCATCCCATTCGCCTTCCTGACCACCTGCTGCACCTGCAGGCTGGGTTTTTGCGACTCATGCACAAGGACCCCGAGGTCCCTCTGCACCGTCGCCTGCTGCAGTTTTTCGCCCCGTAAGTAATAGTCCTTCCTACCATTATTCCTACCAAAGTGGACCACCTCGCACTTGCCAACATTAAATTCCATTTGCCATTTCCTGGCCCATTCGCCCAGCCTATCTAGATCCTTCTGCAGACTCTCCTCACCCTCCGCGCAATTTGCCGTTCCACCAATCTTGGTGTCATCAGCAAATTTCGACACCATACACTCGGTTCCCTCCTCCAGATCATCTATATAAATGGTAAATAGCTGAGGCCCCAGCACCGACCCCTGAGGCACTCCACTAGTCACCAACCGCCAATCCGAATAGCACCCATTAACCCCCACTCTCTGTCTCCTATTTGACAACCAATCCTCTATCCACGCTAACACCCTACCCCCAACTCCATGTCCCTCGACGTTCTGCAATAACCTCTTGTGAGGTACCTTGTCAAACGCCTTCTGAAAATCAAGAAAGACCACATCCACCGGCTCTCCTCTATCCACCGCCCTAGACACATCCTCATAGAACTCCAGTAAATTTGTCAGACACGACTTCCCCTTAATGAAACCGTGCTGCGTCTGCTCTACCAAGCAATTAGGCCTGCCCTCCAAGTACAAAAAATATTAACTTCATCGTTCACTGGCTGGAATGTGGGTGGGATTCAATCTCAGTTTGGATTTCATGAGGGAAAAAGCAGCTCAAAAATCTGCTCTAGCTTGTAGATAGTGGAAGAAACCTACAGTGGTCTTCATAGACATAACATTGCAAGCTATGTATTATGTTGGTCTTTTAGTAAGGAACTATGTAAGATTTAAAAACAATTAAATATCTGTTTTAATATTATACGACATCCATGTTTTACTATTCAATAATCTGGTGTGCATTAAAATATGCATTAATACAGTGTTATTGTGCCAGCTTCAGAAAAGGAAAAGCTCACCAAGAGATAGAACTAAGAGCTCAGATAACACAATAAAGGATTTCCTGGCGAAAGAAGCAATGGCGACTTGTGGAAAGATTTCTCCGTATTGCGAGTGGTTAAGATCTGGAACGTATTGCTTGACCATGTGGTGAAGAGAGGTTCAGCTCAGGCATTCAAAAGGAAATTGGATTGCTATCTGGAAAAGAAGAATGTTCAGGTCTATCAATAGAAGGCTAGGAGTAGTACCACGTATATTGCTCCGACAGAGAACTGGCACAGACAGGAGGGGCCAAATGGTCCCCTTCTGCACTGTAACTATTGCCTGGTTCTGTTCATTTTAAAGGCAACCCACAGAAAACTAGATACTGAAACAAGTACATACACTGTGCAGGACATAACAAGCCGAGTCTCATCTTCTACAGCAATCCAAATAATGAAATTAGAAGTGCCTGAGAACTGGATTTTATCAGCTGTCTGGGAAAGGGTTGGGTGACCTGAGGGGTGGGGGGGGCGGAGATGTTGGTGGTGGCTGGGGGGGTGGGGAGTTAATTAGTGAGAAAAATCAGGACTAGCGAGCCTTTGTCTTCCTGTCACTGTGTCATCATGCCAAGGGCTGGAATGGAGGGTAGAGGGAAGTGGAGGATGCCCCTTCTTCTCAGAAGACTAGGCCACTTACGCCCTGACACCCTCTTTGCTGGTTTGGCAAGGGATCTCTCCTATCCAGGGACTCTGAGTCACAGAGAGAACACAGTAAGAAATCTCACAACACCAAGTTAAAGTCCAACAGGTTTGTTTGGTAGCAAAAGCATTAGCTTTCAGAGCGCTGCTCCTTCGTCAGGTAAGTGGGAGTTCTGTTCACAAACAGGGCATATAAAGATACAAAGTCAATTTACAAAATAATGGTTGGAATGCAAGTCTTTACAGGTAATCAAATCTTAAAGGTACAAACAATGTGAGTGGAGAGAGGGTTAAGCACAGGTTACAGAGATGTGTATTTCTCCAGCCAGGACAGTTAATGAAATTTTGCTCCCTTCAAACAACTGCACAACCTCAAACAGACCATTGTCTGCAGCAAACTACCCAGCCTTCAGAACAGTGACCACGACACCACACAACCCTGCCACAGCAACCCCTGCAAGACATGGATCATCGACATGGATGCCATCATCTCACGTGAGAACACCATCCACCAGATACACGATACGTACTCTTGCACCTCAGCCAACATTGTCTACCTGATACACTGCAGGAAAGGGTGTCCCAAGGCATGGTACATTGGGGAGACTATGCAGACGCTACAACAACGAATGAATGAACACCACTCGGCAATCACTAGGCCAGACTGTTCCCTTCCTGTTGGGGAACATTTCAGCGGTCGCGGCATTTGGTTTCTGATCTTCAGATAATCATCCTCTAAGGCAGCCTTCACAACACACGACAAAGCAGAGTCACTGAGCAGAGACTGATAGCCAAATTCCACACACGAGGACAGCTTCAACTGGGATCTTGGGTTCATGTCACACTATCTGTAATCCCCACGACTTGCCTGGGCTTGCAACATTTCGTTGCTGCCGATCTCCAGAAGCAATTCTACAACTCATTCGTTTCATCCTGGACCACAATGTCTTCACTTTCAATAACCACTTCTTCATCCAGACACATGAAACAGCCATGGGGGCCAAATTTGCACCTCAATATGCCAACATCTTTATGCACAGGTTCAAATAAGAATTCTTCACCGCAAAGGACCTTGAACCAATGCTATACAGCGATGATTTTTTTCTTCCTTTGGACTCATGACGAACAATCGCTGAAACAATTACATGTTGACATCAACAAGTTTCCATCCCACCATCAGACTCACCATGGACTAATCTCCATAATCAGTTGCATTCTTGGATACACGCATCTCCATCAAGAACAGTCATCTCAGCACTTCACTGTATCGCAAGCCCATGGAAAACCTCACGATGATCCACTTCTCCAACTTCCACCCTAAACACTTGAAAGAAGCCATCCCCTATGGACAAGCCTTCAGTATACACAGGATCTGCTCAGATGAGGAGGATCGCAACAGATACCTACAAACGCTGAAAGATGCCCTTGTAAAAACAGGATATGGTGCTCAACTCATCAATCAACAGTTCCAACATGCCACAGTGAAAAACCGCACAGACCTCCACAGAAGACAAACTCAGGACACAGTGGGCAGACCCTTTGTTGTCCAGTATTTCCCTGAAGCGGAGAACCTATGGCATCTGCTCCAGAGCCTTCAACATGTCATTGGTGAAGACGAACATCTCGCCAAGGCCATCCCCACACCTCCACTACTTCCCTTCAAACAATCATGCAACCTCAAACAGACCATTGTACACAGCAAATTACACAGCCTTCAGGAGAATAGTGACCACGATACCACACAACCCTGCCATAGCAACCTCTGCAAGATGGGCCGAATCATCGATATGGATGCCATAATTTCACGTGAGAACACCATCCACCAGGTACATGCTACATACACTTGCAATTCGGCCGACGTTGTCTACCTGATACACTACAAGAAAGGATGTCCCGACGCATGGTACATTGGGGAGACTATGCCGACGCGACGACAACAGATGAATGGACACTGCTCGACAATCACCAGGCAGGACTTTTCCCTTCCTGTCGAGGAACACTTCAGCAGTCACGGGCATTCAGCCTCTGATCTCCAGGTAAGCGTTCTCCAAGATGGCCTTCATGATAAACGACAATGCAGAATCGCTGAACGGAAACTGATAGCCAAGTTCTGCACACATGAGGAAGGCCTCAACCAGGATCTTGGGTTCATGTCACACTATCTATTACCCCCATGACTTGCCTGGATTTGCAAAATCTCACTAACTGTCCTGGCTGGAGACAATTCATATCTCTTTAATTTGTGCTTAACCCTCTCTCCACTCACATTGTCTGCATCTGTAAAGACTTGATTACCTGTTAAGACTTTGTTCCAACCATTATCTTGTAATTGAGTTTGTGTCCATATATGCCATGTTTGTGAACTGAACTCCTCACTCACCTGATGAAGGGGCAATGTTCCGAAAGCTCGTGTTACCAAATATTATATCAATAGTATTACATCCAACTGTTGGACTTCAATCTGGTGTAGTAAGATTACTTACTTGAATTACAGAGACAGTCTAAAACAAAATCATTTTGTAAAACCTTAGATTTGTAACATTGGTTGTTGGTGTAAGAGGAAAATGGTAAACTTTGACCCTATTTTACACATGCACCAACATTTAGTTGGTGGCACAGTGGTTAGCACTCACAGTGCCAGAGACCTGAATTCAATTCCGACCTCGGATGACTGTCTGTGTGGAGTTTACACATTCTCCCCATGTTTACATGCATTTCCCAGATGCTCCAGTTTCCTCCCCCAGTCCAAAGATGTACAGGTTATGTGGATTGGCCATGCTAAATTGCACATTACTGCCAGGAATATTAGCAGTGTAAACAGTGATGGGGATAAGACCTGGGTGGGATTGTTGTCAGTGCAGCCTCGATGGGCCAGATGGCCCCTTCTGCAGTGTAGGGATTCTATGATTTTCATTCATTCTTGCAACATTGGGAAATGTATCCATTTAAGTTTTTATTGGACATTGAAACATTCACTGCATTAAGAATACAATTTCAAATAGAAACCCAGTAGTCAAAGGATACAGTCATACCAGTTTGTGCCAGGACATTATTGCCCTAGCGTTCTGCAGCATCATGCTGCATTGAATTTGTAGCAACTACTATGGTTTTTATTATTTGTATTATATCAAACTTACATTTATAAGTTCATTGTTACTTTTTACTTTTGAAAAAACATGCAAGATGAGAAACAAAGACATTTTCTATGCACTGTATTTCTTAAATTACAAACACGTCAGATAAAAAAAGGAATAATACTACATGTAGATTTTTTTTGGAGAAATCTTATTTGTCAGAAGCTCTTTGTTGTTCTAATTAAATTTTACACAATGTTTGAAGACCAATAAAATGGATGTAATCTGAATTACTATCGATTGTCTTAATTTCAAATTGGAAATATCAGACCCAGGCCTCAATAAAGTGAATGGTTCAGAAGACTGATTGCGTAGGCTATGATTTCCTTCATGGATATTTTCCTCCATAATGGCCAATAAGGCTTTGCAATGATAATGACTTTCAGATTTCCTCTCACAGATATGACATGACATCTTAAAACTGCATCGTGCGGTGTTAATTTTAAGCATAAAGAACTCTAAATAAATTCTGCTTCTTTAATATTAATGCAAATTAGGTTATTAAAGTTTTTTTTACAGAATGAATTAATTTGTTAGGATGTCATTCAAGAGCTTAGTGACCTAAGGAGAGATAAAAAGAGAAGTGAATGGAATGAAACATCTGCAAAAATGTGTGTACATTTTCAAACTCACCATTTAGTATGTCTGATGTTTTTAATTTTTGTATATTTTATTGAATGTATCTGAATATAAATGTTTGCACATCAATTAAGTAAAATGTAGTTTTTCAAGATCTTAATCCTTGTTTATCCATCTGTGGAATAACTGATGTGGTACAGATCTCATTCAGCAAAAAGGAAAGGACGTTTTGAATTAACACTTCTTTCCTGAGACAGCCCACACTAATTGTGTACGTGCTTTGGATAAATCTCATATCAAACCAATAAAGTATTATGGCAAGGGCTCCTGTAAATTGTTGGTGGCATGGTGGCACAGTGGCTGGCAGTACTGCCTCACAGCGCCAGGTACTGGCTTCAGTTCCCGGCTTTGGGTCACTGTCTGCGTGTGCTCCTCGTGTCTGCATGGGTTTCCTCTGGGTGCTTCGCTTTCCCCTTGCAGTCCAAAGATGTGCAGGTTAGGTTGATTAGCCATGCTAACTTACCCCTTAGTGTCAGGGGGATTAGCAGGGTAAATCCACAGGGGTTACGGGGATAGGGCTTGGGAGAGATTGTTGTCGGTTCAGACTCGATGGGGCGAATGGTCTCCTTCTGCAGTGTAGAGATTCTATGAAGTCTATATTCCCAGTTATATGTAAATTTATATTTGTATATACCAGGGAATCACCGACAATGGCTTCTCATCCACCCTGATACATTTGAGACGACACCAAGGATCTTTCTCTGACTCCTCCTATTTTTCATTCATACGCTGCCCCAGCATCTTTCAAAAATATGCTCCTGGGCTTTTATCCATGTGGCGGGTAGCAGGAGTTGGGAAAACTCCCGCTCGCCCCACCTGACTCAGGGGAAAATGCCCACAAGGATGGGATTTTCATGGTGGGAGTCGGGTGCCAGCTGCAGTTGGGTCAATTGACCTGGGAAAAGACTTTGGAGGCAGCCACAGAGGCTGCTGTGTGTAGGGGTCAGCAGTTAAATGTCCCACTTGGGTGCAGTAACAGTTTGTCCCAGTTAAAGTAAAAAACACCTCATCCTGTCTTCATTACCCGTGCCCCATCCATGTCAACTCATTTTTCTACACACCACTTCTGATCCTCATGACCCAATGCCAGGATCTGTACCCTCCAAGTAATCTTCTATACCTCATGGCCCCAATGCTGATTCCATGCCCATTCACCCACAATATATTACATAGAAGCAAGGAACCCTAAATTGATGGTAGGATATGCAAAAAACTTTAAAGAAATGGTTATACATTCATAAAAATATAGCCAATAAAAGCATCAATCATCAAGACCCTTTACAATTTTAATAGCAGAAACCACAAGCACATGGGAGCACTGTAAATATTGTAAATAATCTTGTGGTTTAAAACTTTAATGGATATTGGGGCTCTTATCCAAGGATGCAAAATGACACTTGGCTAACAGCCCATTAAAAAAAACTTAAGCCCCAGAGAATGCATTATTTGAAAGACAACTCTGGCTCTCTGATCTCTACTGTCACTTGCACAATGTTTACTTACATGAGATAAAGAGGCTTCAAGTACTTGCAGTTTCTGCTATTGGAACTTTAAAGGATCTTGTTGACTGACACTTTTATTGGGCAGTAGTGATGAATGAATTACTTTCTTCACAGCTTTCTTTGCCTCTTAATGTCATTATAGAGTTCATTACTTCTATGCAGAGTATATTGGATGAATAGGCACAGAAATGCCATAGTTTGACACCAGGTGCCATTGGAGTATTTGAGGGGACATACCTTGGGATAGGAAGCATGGGGGGAACATTTTGAAATTACCTTTCTAAATGTTCCCTCATACCAGATTATGGTTCACGACACATCTGAGGTATGTTAACCAAGATTCTTTGAAATGCTGGCATGAATCCCTGAAAAATGCAGAGGAATAGGACATGCCTATCCCTGTTACTAACAGGCCAGGCCTAAAGTGCAACATGAAAGCTTTTGACAGGAATCATCTTGAATCCTAAAAAAGTACTCCTAAAAATCAAAAACCCTAGGAATGGAATTAGAAATCCTGAAATTGGGAGATGCCTGCCATTTTTAAAAGGCTAGTGTGTCATCACAACTCGGTGAAAATCCAGGCCATAATGTTAGGTTTCTCGTGTATTCTGGGCAACACCCAACTCTAACTCCCCATTATCTCTCCTGACCCCTCCATTCTCTGATTTGTCACAACTGTCCAGCATCTATTCTTCGATGAGCAGAAATTTCTTCAAAATAAAGGTTGGGAAGGCAGGAATCTTCCTTGGCCGCTGCCCCAAACTCCAATCCCCAGATATGGACTCCTTGGGGTAGGTTTTACAGGGTGTCACTTTTTCCATTCCCCAGCTGAAATGTTGGTTGGGTGCTCCCCCTACCTACAAGCCAACTGCCCCTCAGACATTTTATGCTGGAAGCAGTGTTAATTGTTTAAAGTCGAGATCTCCATCCCCATGTCAGGAGAAAGTCCCAGCTTATACAGCTGTTGCCAATCTGGTTAGCTGGCAGTGCTATAAGCCCAGCAGCACCAGGTTCCAGAGATGACCCCTGCTGAAGCTAAAAGCAGTCCCAATGAAGAAGAGGTTGTGGAGCCCAAGGTATCAGTAGGCCTGGCTAACAGACTTGAGATAGGACCTGAGAAGCACTGGGGAGGATTAAAGTGTGTGTGTGTGTGTGTGTGTGTGTGTGGGTGTGTGTGTGTGTGGGTGTGTGTGTGTGTGTGTGTGTGTGTGTGTTTGGGGGGTGGGGGGGAGGAGATGGGGGGTTGGTATGGTATGACTTTGGCTGGGATTGCCTCTGGTGGGCACAAAGCCATTCCACCAAAAAGATTTTCTCCCACCTTTCTTGCCCTACACCAGTCCATACAGTGAAAGCTGCTGAGCTACTCAATTGGCCTGAGCCTTCCCCTGCCAGGGGATAAAATCACAGAGGAGGCAGAATGAGGCTCAAGGGCAGGCCAGCTACCTGACACCTCCCCCACCCACTGTAGAACTGGAGACAGGTTCAGCGTGAGTGGGAAAGCCATGCAATGTACATTATGAGCAACCTTTCCCACCCAACCCTCTCCCCCGCCTTCAAATGCATCAGTGGGTTGCTGTAAAATCTAGCTACATCACTCACCCTCATCAGCCAGACCTTTTGCAACCTTGTCCTCCTTCTTGACTCTGAGATGAGCTCCCAATCACATTTCTATGCCATCAGCAAGACCATCTACTTCCATCTCCATAACATCACCCATTCATGGCCCTGCCTCAGTTCACCATCCATTGAAACTCAAATCTATCCTTTTGAAGCCTCTAGACTTGATGACATCAGCCTTGAAGGGCTCTCATCTTCTACCCTCAATCAGAAGGAAATAATTGAAAACTCTGTTGCCTATATCCTAACTCACACTGGGCCTTATTCATCCATTACCCTTGTACTGATATGGATTACCTCCTGGTCCAGTAATACTCCTGTACCCTTGCTTTCAAAATTACTTCGTGACCTCACCCCATCTGATTTCTTTAAGTTTCTCCAACCTTCCAGGATCTTTGTGCTCCTCTAACTCTGGTCTATGCACATCTGCTCTTTAGTTCCTCCACCTTTGGTGTCAAGCTTTAACTACCAATGTTTGAGGTGCTGAAACTCCCTCCTGAACCTCTGTACCTCTCCACCTATTCCATCTCCTTCTAAGAGACTCCTTAAGATCCACCACTTTGACCAAACATTTGGCCACTTGTTCCAGTGTATTCCTTAAATCACTCTGTCAAATTCTACTTGATTACTCTCCTGTAAAGCACCTTGGAACATTTTATTATAGTATAGGTGCTTTATAAGCAAAACATTGGTTAGTATATTTGCTTAGCTAACTAATTCTAGTCCAGAAAATGTCGACACTGAGTTATGACAGCAAGGAGTTATCAATGTCTGAATATTATGGTTCAAATGTCAAAAAAACTGCTCTATCTCAGCGGAATGTTAAACCCCTTCTTCGCCCAATGGAAATGGTGAGAACCAGAAGTTGAGATGGCAGGAGGGAGGAAGGATGTTCACCTTGCTTTTTTCATACCAACATTTTAATTAGTCTGAATTCAAGGGAGGCAAGGGGTGCCCATCCCTGATGAATGGAAATCTAAACTAAGTGAGCAGCCAGAGCAAAAGTATGGCTCTGCAAAATTACTTGGAGCTTTTCTTGTCACAGGCACCCACAGCCCTGCCCCCACTTACACCCTTCATCGATCTTCCCCCTTCCCTTATATACATGGGCAAGAACCATTCTAAATAGGGGCCTGAGTTTTGCGTCAGAGAATCAGAAGCATTAAATCAGTGAATTTAACACACAGCTGAATGATAATTTAAAGTGCATACAAATGAGATTACTGTTCAAAATACATTGTTTCCCTTCCAGCTCCTTTTGTCAAACTCTGCAGATGACGAGGTTTCGAAGAGTAAGCTCCAGCTATTTATGGAATTCTAAGCATCGTGAATGTGGAACTGTTGCCACATCTGAAAACTGGCAGGCAATCTGAGATTGTTACACATGTGAAAGTTGTGTTGTAGAATGTTAATATTAACATGTTAGTAAATGAAGTGATATTAGCTTGAAACCCTTTTGCACCCCTTCTCCAGTCTTGACATTTTTAATACATGACGGAAATTACATTTTAGACTGTCAAAGTAGAATATAGTCACACACATTTCTGCCCATAATCATCAATAGATCTCCGCATGGACCTCACAGAATGTGAGCTCCCCTATTAGGTGAGTGGAGGCTTGTCTAATAGGGCAGGAGCAGTCAGACGTTAGGGGGGTGGGGGGGTATGTTTAAAGCGAGCTGGCTCCACTCAGGGGCTGCAGTCAAAAGTCTCGGGACTAACCTCCACTCTGTGACCACTGAACAGCAATCCAAATGTAAATAAAGGGCCCAATTTTACCATCAAGTTGTGCCCGTTTTTGGGCGTGAAAACTTGATAAAGTCGGGCATGAGACGAGTAGCACAATCCGTGCCCACCTCCGTGCCCGTTCTCCCTTTACCAATTGCTGAAAATGACCGCCATTTGGACTGCACCCGAAACAGGCGCGATGTCAATTTAACTGCATTCGCATGCATTTAAATTGACTTAGTGGACTGCACACCCAAACTTACCGGCACTTCCCCCCTTTATCGCCGCGTTCACCCGTCGGGATTCGATGGAAAACAGACATGGTCCACCAAGGTCTGATTTGGGCTCTCCAGCTTCTGAGGAGATACATTCAGAGCTTCCAGTGACTCTCTGCCTCAGATCAGTGGTCGGGGAGAGGGGAGGGAGGCTCACTAGTCGGGGGGGTGGGGAGGGGGGCATGGAGGTACGCTGCCACTCTGCATGTGATCAGTGAGGGGGGGGGAGCCACTGCCACTCTGCATGTGATTGGTGGGCAGGGGACTGCAATTGGCCTGGGTAGTGGGGGGGAGGGGTAGGGCGGGGGGGAGGTGGAGGGATAAGGGCGGCAATAATGTTGTGGGAGTGGGGCATTGTCTGTGGGGGCCGGGGGGGGGAGGCATCATCCGGCCTGGGAGCGATGTGGCAGGGGAGTGTTTTTCTATTTTTTTACTGCACATGCGCAGTTGAAGGCTCCGATCAGAAGTGTTTCGGGAGCAATACGCCCCACCCACAGTCTTGTGCAGCACGATTAGCATCGCTGACATTTTCTCAGGCACAGTGCGTACAGGGGCACTGAAAAATGGGTCTAAAAGTCGGATATGAAACATTCCCAGATTCGAGTCCGCCTAGCACTTTGAATCACAATGGTAAAATCGGACCCAAACGGCAATGAGTGACGGAAGATAGACCACAGTAAAATTATTATAATGGCAACGAGGACTAAAGTGGGTGTTTTCTTCCCTCCGGACAGATTTTACTATTGAGACAAGTAATTCTTCAGACAGAAAAATGCCTCCTTCTGGTAAACCTGAAGCCTATGCTACAAGCAAAGAAGACTGGGTTCAACATGCAGAGCGCATGTGTTACTTTTTCCAAACCAATGCTATTGAGGGAGATGGAAAGTAGAAAGTGATCCTGTTGATGGCAGTCCCAACCTTCAGTTAAATAAAAAGCTGACCTCCTTAGGTGCCCCTGACTCCAAAACCTTTAATGAAATGGAGGAACTGGTTAAAGCCTATTATGATCCAAAACCTTCCATAATAATCCAGGGATACCAGTTTAACATGGCAGGGCACGCACCTGGGGAATCTGTCACTGAATTTTTGATCAGGTTGGGAAAGCTGGCAGAGCACAATGAATTCAGATCACCCATGAATGACATGTTGCAAGGCAGACTGGTGTGTGGAATTAACAATGTGCCAGTCCAAAAACAATTATTGGCAGAACCCAATATGGATCTAAAGAAGGTCGCTGTGATAACTTTATCGTTGGAGAATGCAGAGAAAGGAGCTCAGGAACTACAGGAGACATCTGATAGCAATGTCCTGCAATCGGGAGGAGGGGCTTCATGCAAGCTCCATCCCTCAACTGAGAGCAATGGTATCAGTAAAACATTTGAGAGTTCCTTACTGCGGTGGAGCCCAAGTTGCATCATCAGGCAATCACAGAATGGCAGGGGCAGCCTTCAGACTTCTAGGGAGCATATTCCAGAACGTTGTAGATGCCAGATGGCAGCCTACTAAAATTGCTGCAGAAGACCACAGCCAAAGGAAAGATATAGGGACAGTCAAAACACGTTATTTCTAAAAAAGGCCAAGGCCAGTCCCAGACCATACCTTGTAGGAAAGTCCACAATGGAACAGGGACAATATAATTAAATTGCATCTCCACAACAAAGGCTGACCCATAATGGTGGAGTTGTTTGTGAATGGCCACACTTTAAAATAGAAGAGGATACGGAAGCTGCGATCTCTGTTATTGAGGAGCAATTTACGATCGTCTTTAGGGTGCTATTCAGCTCCTGAACTGAGAAATCACAAAGACCAGGCTGGTCACTTACATGGGGGAACCATTGCAGATCCAGGGCACCACGGCGATCCTAGTGACTTACAAGCAGCAGTCAGCTCAACTTCCAATCATCATTGTACAGGGATAAGGACCTTTCCTTATGGGGAGAGATTGGCTCCAACACATCAGATTGAACTGACTGGAGATTTTCAGGCTGAGCATGAGGGCACTGTACAAAGTCATTCATAAGTACCCTTAAGTTTTCCAGGTAGGGCTAGAGAAATAAGGGGAGGCAAAGCTAAGATCTATGTCAACCCCATATATTTTAGAGTGAGACCAGTTCCATACTCCCTATTGGAAAAAGTAGAATCAGAACTGGAACGCCTGGAAAAGCTGAGACACGCACAGTTTGCAGAGAGGGCCACACCTATTGTTCCTATCCTTAAATTGAATAAACCGGATGGTGTGGTGGCACAATGATTAGCATTGCTGCCTCACAGCGCTAAAAACCCAGGTTCAATTCCAGCCTTGGTCTCTGTCTATGTGGAGTCTGCATGTTCTCCCCGTATCTGCATGGGTTTCCTCCGAGTGCTCTGGTTTCCTCTCACAGTCCATATATGTGGAGGTTAGATGTATTGGCCATGCTATATTGATCCTAGTGTCATTGGCAGGATAAATGTGTTTGGTTACAGGATTAGGGCCTGGGTAGGTATGTGGTCAGTACTGACTTGATGGGCCACATGGCCTTCTTCTGTATGTTGGGATTCTATGATTCTATAAGTCGGTCTGACTTTGTGATGATGACAAGCTTACTATCAATAAGGTTTCTGAACTTGAGAGATACCCCATGTCCCAGATTGAAGACATGTCCTTCAATCCAGGTTAACGGGGGCCGGGGGTGGGGGGGTCACACAAACCATTTCTAGGTTGGACATGAACCATGCGTGTCTCCAATTTGAATTGGACAATCCTTCCTGAAAGTACTTGATTATGGGGAATTTATTCCTAACTTAACTTCTTTGCTGACCATCTTGCATGCCCTATTACGGAAACATTGAAGATGGTCTTGGAGGTTGCTGCAGCTGGAGGCTTCCAACAGCATTAAACAGCAACAGGCACTCGGGCCAGCAGCCAAAAGATTCAGGGCTGACCCACAGACTGCAGTCAGTGAATGACTCTAAAAATGCATCGTAAATAAAGTGTGATTGGCGATAGAAGAATGACCTCTGTAAGATTATTACAGTTAGCAAACCTCTTAGAAATGAATTGTTGGATATGAGGACACAGAATTTCAAACTGTTATCTTTCAGAGATTTAAACCATTGTACTAATTCAGAACAAATGTTTAGACAGCTTTCAAATATGAAAAGCTTCTCTACGCATGATACTCAATATCAAGTCAAGGAATCGAATCGTGAACACAGAAAAGACCAGAGCTGGACATCAAACCCCACCCCCCCCCAATCAATCAAACAGTGGCCCTTTACAAAGCACGTATGTGACAGATTTTTTTCTAAGGAGTAACATCCCCTCAACATTAATATTTTGTTTCCTCTCACTGTTATCTCAAGAGCATCCCCAGATCTCAAAGATCCACTTCATCTGGTCCCAAACTTCAGTGGTGGCATCATGTGCAGCCACATCTTGGCACTTTGGAAGCCAAGCAGTGCTCAAGGGCCAGCTGGTTTTTAAAGGCTGCTATTGTTCACATTATCTGGAATGGGGCTGGCAAAATGCCAGGAGAATGGAGGGTGATCTCGTTAATTAAGGAGAAAATTACAATCAGGGAAAATGATGTTTTTGGCAACAGTTATACTCCAATGGAGAGTTTGGATTGAGTTAAGAGTTGGAGTAAGCAATTTATCATTATACTGGATGTATGTTATAGATCCTCAAATCATGTGTCAGAAATCAAGCAATAGGGCAATTTGATCAATATTACACTTTGAACCACTCTTCAGAACAAATTGCAGCACTGCCACTGTCAGCCTGAGCACACCTACTGCCTAAGGGCAAATCAGGATTGTTCAATTGTTGTTCAGTCATTGTGATTTCCACCTTGGCTGTACAAATAATTTATACCAGTTAAACGGTTCATTAGCTACATTAAGGAATTATTACAGACACATAGTGATTTCTCTCATCACGATGAATGAAATTCTATTACCAGCAATTACATATTCTGAAAGCATATGTTCTTCCAATTTCATTAGGTTCAAAAAAAAGTGTCACATCATAAAGGCAGTTATGTTAATATTAACTAACCACAAATCTTAGAAAATGATGAAGATGCTCATGCTTTTATCTGACTTATGCTATTTTTCATAGATCACATCGAATATCACTTGGTTTATCATAGAATTATCAAATCCCTACAGTGCAGAAGCCAGCCATTCGGCCCATCAACTTTGCACTGACAACAATCCCACCCAATCCCATCGCTGCAACCCCATGCATTTACCCTGCTAATCCTCCTGACACCAAGGGGCAATTTAGCATGGCCAATCCACCATACCTATTCATCTTGGGACAAGTAAGTGGCAACTTAACATGGTCAATCCACCTAACCTGCACATCTTTGGACTCTGGGAGGAAACCAAAGCACCCAGAAGAAACCCATACAGACATAGGAGATCGTCCAAACTCCAAACAGACAGTCACCCGTGGCCGGAATTGAACATGGGTCCTTGGATGTGTGAGGCAGCAGTGCCACTGTGTCGCCTGTTATCAAACACTTCAATCAAGTTGGTCAAAAGTATTGTATGTTGGACAGCTGTATCAAGATTTCCCTTTATATCATTTGCAGAGTGATATCTTTCAATGAAGTTCTTGGGTTAGCTACACTTAAAAGCATTTCTCACCCAACAAATCCACTTCAGGTTTGGCATCTCCCCCGAGTTCCAAAATGCAGATTGATGAGAATTTTGCAATACTTCCACGACTCCTTTGCAATACACAGACACAGTGAGCTGGTGAGAAATTAAGCTCCTTTGATCAGTTTTATAGCAGCCAGTCTTACAATCACATTTTTTTTCTGTCAAAAAGCAAGAAAGTGAAACTGAAACATCTGCTACTAGGCAGATGACGATGGCCAAAGGAGCAAATTAAAGTTAGTCTTCCAGACACAGTCAGGCTGTAGAAGATTCTGGAATATGATCCCTAAGCCACAGACAGACTTGTTAAAACAGACTTGCCAACTCGCTGCATCTAGTTTGATGTAACATTCGAGTATACATCTCCATACGTCTCTGCATATATGATAAATTCTTGGCCAATGGATCCCCTTCTGTTTAATGAAGGGAAGTTAGAGGATCACAGAGGCAAACAGCACAGAAGGAAATTATTTGACCTGTCATTCCCGTGCCAGTTCTGGAAAAGCGATCAAATTATTATCACTTCTCTGTTCTTTCCACATAAAATTACATGCTTTACTTTTCAAGTCTATATCCAATTCTCTTTTGAAAGTTACGATCACATTTTCTTTCACCACTCTTTATGTATTTCACACCATAACAGCTTGCCTCTTGAAAAATTCTCCCCATCTCACCCTGGTTCTTTATTATTTCAAGTCAGTGTCATGTCAATGAAACAGCTTCTCTCTATCAAAACCCCAGATAATTCTGAGCATTTCTATTAAATCTCCCTTAACTCCAAGGGTAATAATTCCAGCTTCTCTAGTCTCTCCACAAAACTGGTGTTGCTCATCGCTGATAGCATTGAAGTAAATCTTCTCATCACCCTCTACAAGGTTTTGACATCTTTCCCCAAAGGTGTTATGCCCAGAATTATTTTTGTCATTCTTTTGTGAGATGTGAGGCCAGCATTTGTTGATGATTCCTTATTGCCCTCATTGCATAAGAGCTCATATAGGATGCCAGTGAGACAGAACAAAGAGTGCCACTCCCCCCGTCTCAATCTGACCTTTTGGGGTATCAGGGAGCACTGGGAAGTGGGCAAGATGTGCTGCAGCCCTTTGTGGGGCAGGGTTAATGTCAGGCCTGCTGTGAGAAGAATTTAGAGCAGGGCTACAGCAATCTCTGTCTGTGAAAAATGAGGTTATTGGAGCATTGCAAACACTTGTGACCACTGTGGTCCATTAATGGCCTTTTGGGCCTCAGCTGGAATGAGGCTTAGAGACAATTTGGCAGCAGAAGCTGGAAAAAATTGCTGGGAAGTTGTGCAGGTTGCCTGTGATATATAATGGAAGCATCAATAGCTATCCTGTAGCTAATGCCCACACCCTTAGCACCTGTGGCAAACATTGTGGTATGCTAGGTACATGGAACCCTAGAGTGGCATTCTACCCAGGGTCATGCCTCCTTGTCCCGGACTGAACCAGTCACCTCACAAGCCCTGCAAGTTCAAGCTTCTCAGGAGCAGCCTCCATTGAGGTGGCTGGTCAGCAGCAGGCTGTCCAAGGAGGCAACAGTTGTAGCAAACGTCAGACCTGTATTTGACTTTCAGACAACATCACAAATATAGATTATCTAGTCGCATAAATTGGTTGCTACACTTTCTGCAAAACAAAAAGTACTTTACTGCTGTAAAGTTTTCTTGTGATCATGAAAGGCACTATTTAAATACAAGCTTCTTTCTTTCTAAACAAAATCTATATCATCGAATTCCTACAGTGCACAAAGAGGCCAATCCGCCCACTGAACCTGCACCATCAACAATCTCACCCAGGCTCTATCCCTGTAAACCCACGTATTTATCCTACTGCTCTCCCTGACACTAAGGATCAAATTAGCATGGCCAATCAACCTTTGGACTGTGGGAGGAAACCACAGCACGTGGAAGAAACCCACACAGAGATGGTGAGAACATGCAAACTCCACACAGTCACCCAAGGCCAGAATTGAAAACAGGTCCCTGATGCTGTGAGGCAGCAATGCTAACCACTGTGCCACCATAGTTTAATGGGAGTACAATGGTCAGTTTACTAATAAATTCAATATATTTTTTGAATATTTTTAAAAATTGTGCCCAAGAGTTCTTGGTACATACAAGAAAATCAGCACAATTTGAAGAATTTCCTTCAACCAACGCAACTGGCAGGATCTTGCAATTTCAGCCTGTGAATATAGCTGACGAGACCCCACTCAAGTGATCTGAATCCTGAAGCAGCATAAAGGATGCAAAAGTAGGTCAGTATAATCACACTTAGAACATGGGAGCAAAATGGCTAAGTTGAATGAAGCCCCAAAATAAATTTTAAAAAACACAGACAGTGTCTCTGGAGGTACTAATGTGATTGTCTGTGAATGTGGCTACAGAAAGCTCGACTGGGGAACAAAATTAATCTGTTGACAGCATTGGCTCCTGAGATCTGGCTGCTACTTTAACACGGTTATCATATTATCCATTAATAAGAGAAGCTATTTTTTTAAAATAGTGTTAAACTGGATAAAGGCAAGCACAATAAGATGTAGCTCCCAAATAAATAAATCTGAAATTAGAATAATTATCACCTGCTCATTATTTAACTTAATTTACAGAACCTTCATTTCATAATTTTAAAAACAGGTAGCAATCAGATGGAATTGTGGTATCTGCCTCCATATCATTTCATTTGTTGTTGATTTATTTGTCAACCCATATGGGTCCCCACTCATGGTTCACTTTGGGTATTAATCAGCCTGGAAATTCACCGCTTCGAGCAATCATTTCTCTCTGCTAACACTGCCCAAACCCAGAGAACAAAGTCATTGCTTTCCAATAAGTATTAGTGCTAAATCTTTGCCAGTAACGTTTCAATTCCCCTTCTGTTGCATATTTAACTTCCTTACTAACACAAACATTAGGAACATAAGATTGCATTAAAAGAAAATCAATCAACATTCTGTGAAGAAAGTCAAATTGATGTACCATTTAAACAAAAATATATTCTACCCTCTTGCAATCCTGCACAGCCTGGTCAAACACAGCTGAGTGTGTGACAATAACATGGGGGCAATTCTCCCAGCAACAGCAGTGCACCAGACCAGGAGATTCAAGCGGAGGCTGTTTCACGGGATTCCCACTGAGCCCTGCAACCTTCACGAGACTGCGGGGGCTGGATTTCTGGCCAGAAATCAGCATGGAGCTGTATAATTTATTTAAATGAGGATTATGATATAATTTGCGCTAAATTAGCAGGCCCAGGACTGAAGTCTCGCTCGCCCCATAAGGAGTGTTTCATTCCAGCAGGGTTTACAATAGCTTCCCACTAGTGAAGAACTGGTGGCCTGACCCTTCTGGAATGAAGAGGGGCCATCGAAGCCTCCCAGAGGGTCAGGGGTAAGGTGGGTGCGTTCTGGGCATTGCCAGCCTGGCAGTGCCAGCCTGGGCCCCCGACACTGCCCAAGGGGCAAAGTGGTAATGCCCAAGGGGCATTCTGACACTGCACAGTGGACATCAGGCAGTGCCAAGAGGGTGATGCCTAATGAGGGTGGGGTTTATTGGCATGGAGCCTCTCGGGGCGTTCAGTGGGATGGGGGGGGGGGTTCCCATGCCACTCTGCAGAGGGATCACTGACAGAGGGAGGGAGGCCAACAATTGGGGCTGGACATTAGGGCGGAGGAAAGGGGGAATCAGCCTGCTGGGAGTGGGTCAGGACTGAGGAGGCAGGTTGTTGGGAGGTAATCAGGAAATTGGGACTGCTGGTTGAGGAGGGGAGATCGAGGCAGGAAGGGGGAGATCAGAAGATTGGAACTGTTGGTTGGGGGGGTGAGATCAAGGCAGTGGGAGGAAGGGGGGCGGAGACACTGGCCCAGGCATGTTCGGGGAGGCCAGCGATCAGACCGTTGGGTGGTCATACATCCAGCGCTGGGGGATTTGCTGTGCTGGTCAGTGGTTAAGAGGTCAGCAGTGTTGGGTTACTGTGCATATGCTGATCTCGGCGCTGACAAATTGGTGCATGCGCAGTGGTCTGTTCAGCACTCTGCTCCCAGCCTCTCCACTGGGAATAGGCCCCACACCCAGATTTTTCACGAGATTCATTCTAATGCATTCAGCAGTGCACAGAGTGTGGGAGATTCCTTTCAAAACTCCTGCTGAAAAAAAACAGTGGGATTTACTCTAGCTTTTATGCAAATTTGACGCTTAGAATTTTGGGGGGAGAATCCGCTCCTCCCACAACCCCCCAATCTCCCCCTGTTATCTCTTTCAAAGTTGAAAGTCACAAAGACAGATCCCAACAGTTGTGTTTTTTTTAAACAAGAACCAAATATAATAGAAAGCAAGTACATATTTGGCATTAAGAGGATTAACATTCGTATTTTAGCTGCATTACTACTGGCATGTGGTCAGCATGGTGCTGAGTGGGCCACTGCGCATGCGCTAGTCAGTCAGCACCGGGATCGGCACATGTGCAGTAGCCCCTCAGTGCCGGCTTCCCAATTGCTGGTCAGCTCAATCACTGGCCAGCACGACAATCCTCCCCATTGCTGGTCATACAGCACATCCCACAGCCTGATCGCTGCCCCCCCCACCCGAGTGTCTGGGCCAGCCTCACTCCCCCCTCCACTCCGCCTCAATCTACCCCCCCCCACCACCTGCATCCCAATCCCCCTGCAGCCCCGACCCACCCTCCTGGCGGGCTAACCCACCCCCCCACTACCGCGATGCCCAGCCCCAATCACTAGCCCCCCCCTCTCTCTGTTACTGATTCCTCTGCAGCATGGCGGTGGGACCCCCCCCACTTTGATCCTCACTTTGGCAGTAGTTATACCACTGGCTTATTCGCCACTGCTTCCCATTCTCGGTGTGTACACTGCACACAGACATCACTTCTGATTATCAATCTAATTTACAGTTAAATGAAGTTTTCCTGAGGAGCAATAGAGCAGCATGTATAACATCTATGCAATTTACTACAACTAATCACACTATTAATTCTGGATAATTTCTCGACCAAGGCAAAATTGGTTGAACTATCGACAGAAAATTAGTTTAAATTACAGAGCATTTTCAAGGTGCTGAAACCAAGGTGCTCACGTCATCATTAAAGATCAGTAGGAATGAGGGGGTCTATGTTTTTTGGCCAATATGCATTCCTCAAACACTGAGTAATATGCTTGATATGAAAAGTGCTATATAAAAACAAGCTCTGTTTATATGCACATGGGCAGGTTATCTCTCCAATCTCTTCCCCATACAAATGATTTATCAGTGGACCCATCATTAAAATTGGATGCCTCACATTCAGTATAAGAATGGACTTCTGGCAGAAATCCAATGCTGGAAACAAAATTTAAAAAAGTCCTCCCAATGCTAAGAGGTGTAGATGTCTATTAGAAACCTGAGATATCCAATTAACTGGAGAGCTTAGAGAGTCTGGGATCGATCTCCTTAGAGAAAAGAAGGTCAAGGAAAGACTTGGTAGAGACTTACAAAATCAAGAACAGTTCTGACAGAGTAAATAAGAAGAAATGTATAAGCAGAAGCATCAGTAACCAAGCACACAGATTTATCGTTGCAGAAGTGAGATGATAAGAACATGTTTTATTCGGTGGGCTAGGGAAAAAGATACAAAAGTTTGAGGACATGTACCAACCGATTCAAAAACAGCTTCTTCCCTGCTGCCATCAGACATTTGAATGGACCTATCTCACATTAAGTTGATCTTTCTATCATCTAGCTATGACTGGAACACTACATTCTGCACTTCCTCCTTTCCTTCTCTATATACGGTGTGCTTTGCCTGTATAGCACGCAAGAAGCAATACTTTTCACCGTATGCTAATACATGTGATATTAATAAATCAAATCAAGTCAAATTATAATCTGGAATACGTAGCATGGAAAGATATGGAAGCAGATTCAATTGTCACATTCAAAAGAGAATTAGATAAATACATTAAGGGGAGAAAATTACTATGGGGAAGCATCAAGGGAATGAGACTAATTGTGTTGCTCTTTCAAAGAATCGGCACATGCTCGATGGGCCGGATGGCTGCGTGGTACTGTAAGATTCTGTGATGGTAATAATTATCCCTGTCATTATGTAAATAAATCTTCCACATTTGGCATAATAAATGCATCAATTCCTTTTTGCCTCAGCAGCTGAAGCAGTATTTCGCTGTGAGTGGAATTCTAAAACTATGTTATCCCATTTAAATTATAACAAACCAGCTGAATGTAAAATCATGGCAATTACTACTTTTAATTTTACCTTTGGCTTGAAATGTTCAGAAGAGGACAGGCACTTCCCAACACCAGATATAGTGGCCAGAATTCTCCAACCTCGCTCGTGCCTCAGGTTCTCCAGTCCCGCTGCTGTCAATGGAGATCTGGCTAAGCACCCAAACCAAATCCCCCTTTCTCTCTGGCAGTGGTGGCAGACCGGGCAAGACCAGAGAATCCCAGCCATGAAATTAGACACCCATTTTTCTCAGGCTGCCCTCATATCTCCTAGTTGCTGGTTACAGAATCTTAGTGCTAATTGGTCCAGGAAATAGATCCCCTGCCTCTTGGCTACAAATGGCATAAAGCATGGCAGCTCTTAAAAATAATGGTAAGGGGTAGAACAATTTTTTTAAAATTGCATGTAGTTGACAAATTTAACTCATCCCAATGTGTTTCAGAGATGAAATAACCAGACACTGGAGTGGGGGGGGGATGGTTGGAGAGGACTTGGAATTTCGGCGAAAAGCGTGATCAGAGAAGTAGGTTTTGAGTAGGCTTTTGGAAGGAGGAAGGAGACATAAATAAGGGAAGGCTTAGCGAGAGCTTTGAGTATGAATGGCTAAAGTATTTAAAGCCAAAAGTGGAGCACAAAAAATGGAAGTTGTGAAGAAATCCAGAATTGGAAAAACAAAATAGAAACCCTATAGCACAGAAAGAGGTCATTTGGCCCATCAAGTCTGCACTGACAACAATCCCACCCAGGCCCTATCCCCAATTTACCCACTAAACTACACACCCGGGGACACTAAGGGACAATTTAGCATGGCCAATCCCACCCAGGCCCTACCCCCATACCCACCCACTAATTCCTCTAACCTACACATCTCAGGACACAAAGAGCAATTTTTTTTTAGCATGGCCAATCAACCTAACCCACACATCTTTGGGCTGTGGGAGGAAACCCACACAGACACAGAAGAATGTGCAAACTCCACACAGACAGTAACCCAAGCTGGGAATTGAACCCAAGTCTCTGGAACTATGAAGTAACAGTGCTAACCACTATGCTACCGTGCCTCCCACTGTAGGAATGTAAAACTGAATGTGGTTAGAGGACAAGATTCTAGGGGAGATTTAGATTCCTCTTGGTCGTGGAAGGATCGAGAGTTTAAAATTGAGGCGTGGGAGCCTAAGATAGCCAAATAAAACTGTACGGGAATAACGAAGGAAGGGGATTAAGCAGATAGGATGCAGGAGAGAGCATATGATGTACCAGCATAATGAACTGGGGTGAATAATAAAGAATAACATTATTCTAAACAGCTTCTCAAAACCTCCTTATATACATTTCAATCACTGTGACTGGATGAGACTAAGGACTGAACCTATTCACATCAGTCTAGCCGGCCAATCTCATATTGTCCTCCCAACTCTTTTTGCAAGCTTTCCAAGTGAGCAGTAGCATTTGCTTCATGGTCCACCATAAACAACACCCCACTTTCATTGTCTTCAGATCTCCAGTTCATTTGGTTGCTCTAATCCAAGGCTGAGCAGCTTGTATTTTCAGCTATTCAGCAGTGGAGCAGTGTGAAGCATCTTGACTCCTATCTGTGCAACAGTTTATCTATGAATCAAAATCACAGGATACTACAGTGCAGAAGAGGCCCTTCAGCCAATCAAGTCTGCACCGACGTATGAAAGGCCCTAACCTACCTACCTAATCCCACTTGCCTGCACTTACCTGTGCTCCTGAAGGTCATGAACTAACCAGTGCATGCACCAAACTGTTCAGAATTTTATACTTCCAGTCGAACAATCAGATTTTTAAATCATCTGGAACTATTCCCAGAAATCAATCCCCCAGCATTAAAGTACAATGACCTTCAAATGTTTGCTACACCTTTGCCTATCAGCCACATTCTTCAAGCTTGACAATTATTTTCACCACAAGTACTGTCAAGATCCTTCCTTTGTTGATTACATTCTTGGCTGTGTGCTTCAGGTGTTAAAGCACTCATGGCAAAAAACTGCGCATTTCATAACATTGACGAGGAAATGTAACAAACTTGTTTCCACTTGCTAAAGTCGTAAGTCTCCTGGCCCATTAATTTTGACGCATTTAGAGGACTGAAATTCTTTGGTGACATTGTTGTTGCCCTTATTTAAAATTTGGAATCCATGCAGATTTAACAAAATAGTTATTATTTGAATGGGTGTAAATTGAGAGAGTGAGACCTTGGTGTCCTCATGCATCATTCGCTGAAAGTAAGCGCGCAGATACAGCAGGCAGTAAAGAAGGCAAATGGTATGTTGGCCCTCATGGGGAGAAAATTTGAATATAGGAATAGAGATGTTTAACTGCAATTGTGTAGGGCGTTGGTGAGGCCACATCTGGGATATTGTGTGTAGTCTTGGTGTTCTAGCTGAGGAAGCCTTATTATTGAGGGAGTGCAGCGAAGGTTTACCAGGTTGATTCCTGGGATGACAAGTCTGTCAAATGAGGAGAGACTAAGTCAATTAGGATTATAGTCACTGGAGTTTAGAAGAGTAAGAGGGGATCTCATAGAAACTTACAAAATTCTAACAGGACTAGACAGGGTAGATTCAGAAAGAATGTTCCCAGTAGTGGGGGAGTCCAGAACTAGGGATCATAGTTTGAGGATAAGGGTTAAACCTTTTAAGGCTGAGGTGAGAAAAAATTTCTTCACCCAGGAGGTGGTGAATGTGTGGAATTCGCTACCACCGAAAGTTGAGGCTAAAACGTTGTGTGATTTCAAGAAGAAATTAGGTATAACTCTTGGGGCTAAAGATATCAAGGGATATGGGGAGAAGGCAGGATCAGGACATTGAATTTGATAATCAGCCCTGATCAAAATGAATGATGGAGCACGCTCAAAGGGGCCTTCTCCTGCTTCTAGTTTCCATGTGAATCTTGTATTCGATTACCTCCTTTTTCTGTTTGGTGCTGATGAGTATTTCATTGCCAGTTCAAGAATACAGCGGTGTTCTCTCTCCTTCTCCTCATCAAAACCCTGGGGTGCATAATATGGTCATTTGGCCTATCAAGTCTGCACCAACTCTCCAATAGGGCATCTCACCCAGCACCACCCCCCACTCTATCCCTTGACCCCACACATTTTACCCATTAATCCCCCTAACCTACACATTTTGGGACACTAAAGGGAAATTTAGCATGGCTAATCCATCTAATGTGCGCATCTTTGGACTTCGGGAGGAAACCAGAGCACCCGATGAAACGCATAACGCATGCAGACACAAAGAAAGTGCAAACTCAACATAGATAGTCACCCGAGGCTGGAATTGAATCCAAGTCCCTTGCGCTATGAGGTAGCAGTGCTAACCCCTGTGCTACCATGCTGCCTTTATCTTGATGCTGACCCTTCCTGCTGGCTTCCCGTTCATGTTGTTCTTTCTCTTCTTCCAGTCTACATTGCTCTCACTGTTTTACTAGCTGAAATTGTTGCTCACAATGGAAACTCTCACTCCTTCAGCTGCAAATCATTCTCTCATTCCATTTTTACCACATCAGTGATGACTTGCTCAGATTTGATGTGATATTAGAACCAGGTAGAAAACAGTTTAAAGAACAGCAAAGAGAGGGGATAAGAAATGGGGATTCTTCAGGCTGGAAAGATCTCACAGGCAGAAAGTCCATTGGTCTTGGGAACATATGTTGCTTTTAATGCATATGATTTTGTGACCAAGGGGATAAAATTTACCCTGTCCATAATTTTAGCAAAAATAAAGTGTATTTACCTTTTCAGTAAAACTGATGTAAGACAGTGCATTCCAAGTTTGTATATCATATCTAAACAGGAGATTAGCTGCACATTATGGAGATGTGATGGCCTAGTAGTATTATCACTAGACTATTAATCCAGAAACTCAGCAAGTGACATATGGTGAAATTTGCTTCTTGGCCTTTTGGCTAAGATCAAGTGTAGTATTGACAAGATGTGCTTGGTTGAAGTCATCAGGTTACATTTCAACTTCATTTGAAGCAATTTTTAAAAGCGGCATCTTGGCCTTTTGGCTAAGATGGAAATGAGATCAAGCCTTGCAGGTGGTGAAATGCCTACTCCAATCAGCTTGGATCATGTAGATGAAGCCCAAGACAGGAGGTGAGAGCCCTCCGGAATGGGATCGGGAATGTCTCAACCTGTTGAGACTCTGAATTGGACTTGATTTGATTGAATTGGAATTTTAAAAAAGTATTCAATTAAAAATATCTGGAATTAAGAATCTACCGATGACCATGATCCATTATTGATTGCTGAATAAACCCATCTGATTCATTACTGTCCTTTAGGGAAAGAAATCTGCCATCTTTACCTAGTCTGGCCTACATGTGATTCCAGAGCCACAGCAACATGGTTGACTCTCAGCTGCCCTCGGGTAACTCGTAATGGGCACTAGATATTGGCCAGCAGGTGACACTCATGTCCTACGAATGAATGAAAAAAGAAACGCAACCATAGTCAACAGGATTCAACTCTGAACTGGTAACTATGCTTAAATGTACAACAAGGTGCCAGAAGTATAGTATCGCACAAATTGCAATTATACCAATGGCACTGTGTATTGATCAGAAAAGAAATCTAAAGATTACACTGGATAAATCTAAGCTTCTCAACACAGTGCCTGACTGCAGTAAAAGAAAAACAAAATAATTTCCTCGACTGAATTCACAGAGGCATAAAATTTCAGGCAAGAGAAAGTGCCGGATTGTGTTTCAGTCGGGCTGCATCTGTGTTAATGTGCACAGTCTTACAAAATCAAATTCCAGGTAGGTGAGACTCCATTTGAGAACACAGTTTTGGAAAGTGATTCTCTGGTCAGCTACTCATTGGAAATATGATATTGGGAAGGTAAAAAGGTGAGCAGAATTGTCTCCTGCTATCAGAGATTACGTTATAAGGAAAATTGAAGGTAGTTGAGCTGATTTCCTTTGAGAAGAGTTGAAAAACAACCTAATTAAATTATGCAAGACTATGAAATAAACTGACAAAGTTGACCCAGCCAATTGCTCATTACACTGTACATTTCAAATCCAAAATATGTGATATTAAAATTATACAATAAAAGTTTATTTATTACTGTCACAAGTAGGCTTACATTAAAACTGCAATGAAGTTGCTGTGAAAATCCCCTAGTCACCACACTCCAGTGCCTGTTCAGGCACACTGAGAATTTAACATGGCCAATGCACCTAACCAGCGCATCTTACAGACTGTGGGAGAAAACCAGAGCACCCGGAGGACCTGTGGGGAGAATGTGCAGATTCCACATAGACAGTAAGCCACAGTGGGAATTGAATCGGGTCCCTAGCACTGTGAGGCAGCAGTGCTAACCACTGTTCCACCGTGCTGCCGATGAAGTACGAAGAAGAGTTGGTAAAATGTACTCATGATTTTGCCATATTCAGGATCAGATTCTGTAATGCTCTCATTACTAACTTGCCAAGCACCATCCTACATAAACTCCTATTTATCATGAGCTGCACATTCTATCCTTCTTCACATTGTGTTCACCTATCACCTTTGTCTCTTCTTCACCCTAATTGGTTCTCATTCCTTGGTGCCTTCATGTTAAAAGTCCTTGAAATCATCTAAAATCTCTCCATGGACTTATCCTACCCATCTTTACAACCTGCATTAACTCTTTATTCCAGCTCACATTTATTCCAGCTTTATTCCAACTCAGGCCTCACATGCCTTTATCCCTCCACTTGTTCCACCATAATCAGTTGAACCTTCACTCACCTTGCCCAGTTTTCTGAAGCTCCCTCCCTGAAGCACCCTTTTTTTTCCCATTTCTTCTCACTTTATAATCTGCCAACTATCAAAAAGGCTGGTGCTCATGAGCAATGGCCCAGAGTACCAACTAAATTCAAAGTGATCCTAACAAAAACGATCATGGAACATTTTCCAAAGTTTCTATCACTTTGTCATTTGGCAGTACAGAACCTGACAATTGAAATAAAAAGAGACATGTTGTCAAAACTTTTCATCTTGCACTCATCAGGACACTTTGCAAGATTACCAACAGTAAAGAGAACAATAATTTATACTGCATGAGAAGAGAACGCTGATCAGCTCACAAGCGGACTCTGATTGGCAGAAGCATTGCCAAGGAGAATGCAGCAGGGAACAGTTAACTGCTAAGATTTTGTTTAAATTCAAGCTAGGCTGCTTGATTCTGATAGGTCATGGAATTCCTAAGGGAATGGACCAGGGAATGTTGTCCTCCAAACTTTTGTTCACAATCTTAATTATGCTAAGAATTGCTTTGAAAGACAATATAAGATTATCAGTCGGCCTTGCAGCATGGCTCATTTATGAATGCTAGAAGCCACATACATTCACACAAAGGGCCCTGTCTTTTGCAGACAGAAGGGGCACATCCATGCATTGCACCTTTTTCAACTGAACAAAAGCTTGGGGGCTAGAATTCTTTGATTTGTTGATCACGGCAATGCCTTGATACATCCCACTACCACTTCCAAATTCATGACCACTTCCATCTGGAAGGACAAGGACAGCAGATACATGAGAACACCATTAGATGCAAGTTCCCTTCCAAACCACTCACCAGCCTGACCTGGAAATGTATCACCTCTGCTTTACAGTCGCTGGGTCAACAACCTGAAATTCTCTACTTAGTGGTTTTGGGGATCAACCCACAGGATATGGACTGCAGCATTTCAAGAGGGCAGCTCACCATCACCTTCTTAAGGGCAACCAGGGGTTGGCAATAAATGCTGGCCAGCCAGCAATGTCCATGTCCCACAAATGAATAAAAAAATCAGAGTCTACTTGTCTGGTTTAAATTTGAACAAGCCGTAGCGGTTAACTGTTCCCTGCCGTATTCTCCAAAGCAACACCCTTACCAAACAGAATCAACTTGCCAACCAATTAGAGCATTTTTCTCGTGCAATATAAATTGTTGTTCCTTTGATTGTTTGTAATCTCATGAACTGTCCTGATGAGTGCAAGATGAAAAGTTTAGTCAACCTGTCTCTTTTTTCAACAATACTAAATTTCTAACACTGTTCAGTGAGGAAGCATTATTGGAATCATTACATTGGATGTGAATACAATTTGATATGCAACCCAATAAAACATAGATTTCAGTATGTTGGCAAACCATCATTTGTAGTACCAACCTTAAGAAAAGTTATGTTCCAATTTAAAGTACAATTCAACAGTTGCAGTGTTGCCTTTAAACATTCTTGACTAAATTGAAAATGCTTTTTTTTCTGGATTCATCAGTGAAACAGATTCATAATTAGCATTTTTTAAAATGTCAATGCTGAGAGGAATACATTTCTTGAATGGTTCAGGATTTGAACATACTAGGTGGAACTGAGAGAAAGATGAGAAATTTAGCAGTCTAAATGAACAGTGTTAATTGGTGTTGCTGCTGCAGAACTGCCAGACACAACTTAACTAGCACTCCAAAACCTACTATTCAGCGGATGACAAATTTGGAATGCCATCAGCAGAGGTCAAACACCGTCTGATCATTTTGACTATTTAACCCTGTCTGAAACAACAAACTCTTGCTGTCAAAAGCAGAACATTATTCATTTGTGATTTGATTTGAATGAATTATTCCACCAATACCAATATTAGTTCATTAATAATTAAATATTAAGATCTGCCTTGATGTTGTCTAATGCGGTTACATCAGATCATGTTGACAGACTTTTATTTTTACACTTATACGTAGGCAGTCAATTTTAAACAGGATAAGTTGATTTTGCTGGTTATTTACGTTTGCAAACTGCTCAATGCCACATTCCCAATGAAATGGCCGATCCATCAAATACTGTAGAAGGCAGAATATTCTTGTTCCTGGTATAATGACCATTTATTTAGAACAACTAACTGGAACTTGCGTCAATTGGAATCGAGTATAAAATATCATTAATAAAATTTGGGAAGATTGAATTCAGAAGTTCATCTGCAGCTGTACACAGCCTCACTTTGTGGCCTCGGGTGTTTGAACATGCTAGACTTTATAGTTGAGCCTTTTATTACGCTCCTGCTACAGCTTGCTAGATAGCAAATATGATAGCTAATCAGATGTGTTAAGCAATAAAGGCAACAGCGGAACTACACATGGATAACTCTTGCCAAAGTGTTGTTAAAAATCTAATATTTAAATATCCAAATTCAGATTTGTAGCCGTCAACAGTAAAATATTACAAAGTGCTATATTTTGAAAATAAATGCAGCGGGGTAATAGAATGTTCTGTAGCTTGTTGTTTTAAAGTTTAGGGAAATCTTTCAAAATGCAGAGCTTGAGATGAATAACGAATAAACACAAGCACAATAACATTATAAGAAATAAACTTTCTGCTCATCCTTCAAGCAATGTTGTTCAACAGATCTATAATTTGAAATAAAGGCAAAGTACTGGGATGCGGGAAATCTAAAATAAAAACAGAAAATGCTGGAAAAGCTCAGCAGGCCAGGCAGAATCTGTGGAGAGAGAAACAATTGAATGACTTCTTCAGTACTGAGTGTTATGGGTTTCACCCCCAACTCTTCATTTCCACCTTCCAATGGCACCTTCCCATCTAATCACAAGAGGTGTGACTTCTGCCCTTTTATTGCAGCAACCTTAACAAGTTACCTGTAACAGCATCTTTCACAACTTCCACCATCTAGAAGGACAAGTAAGAAGTCTCACAACACCATGTTAAAGTCCAACAAGTTTATTTGGTATCACCAGCTTTCAGAGGGCTGCTCCTTCATCAGGTGAGTCACACAGAAGGACAAGGGCAGCAAATGCATTGGAGCACCATCACCTCCACTCCAAGCCACCCACCATCCAGACTTGGAAGCATAACACCATTTCTTCACTGTCGCTGAGTCAAAATCCTGAAACTCCTCCTTAACAGTAGTCTAGGTGTACCTACACCACACAAATCTCAGCTGATCTTGAAGATGGCTCGGCACCACCTTCTCAAGGGCAATAAGAGATGGGCAATAAATTTTGGTCCAGCCTGTCACGCCCACATCTTGTAAAGAATTTTAAAAATGATGGGGATGGGAAACTAGGTTTTAGGGACTGACCAAATGGATTGCAGTTTTTTTTCAATCTTGTACTAATGTTCCTGTAATTGACATCAATCATTTGTCTATTCTTCTGATGTCCATCCAACTGCAAATCCTACATTTGTGCAGATCACAAATTATATTTGCAACATGCACCAATGAATTACTAATTTACTGAAGACTTCTTGGGCACTCTTCAAAGTGCTGATAATAAGACTAACAGTTTGATCATATTATATCTAATCTCTGTGTCAGGGATGCAACTTGTAATAATCACCTGTAAATGTTCAAAGCTGTCTGTCCTGCTTTTGTTTGCTGGTGCTTCCCATGATTTCAAAATCAAAGACAAGTTTCTATTCAGTAAGAATTTTCACAACACCAGGTTAAAGTCCAACAGGTTTATTTGGAATCATGAGCTTTCGGAGCGCTGCTCCTTCATCAGGTGAGTGGAGAGGTAGATTTCAGAAACACAGCATATATAGACAAAGAATCAATTGCAAGATAATGGTTGGAATGTGAGTCTTTTCAGGTAATCAAACCTTTACAGGTACAGACAGTGCGAGCAGAGAGAGGGGTAATAACAGGTTAAAGAGGTGTGAATTGTCTTAAACCAGGTCAGCTTGTAGGATTTTGCAAGCCCAGGCCAAATAGTGTAGATTACTTGTAGTGTGACTTGAACCCAAGATCCCAGTTGAGGCTATCTTCATGCGTGCGGAACAGTTTCTGTTCTGCAATTCTGCCTTGTCATTTGTCTTGAAGGCAACCTTGGAGAATGCATACCCGAAGATCAGAGGCTGAATACGTCGTGATTCCAAATAAACCTGTTGGACTTTAACCTGGTGTTCTGAGATTTTTTTACTGTACCCACCTCAGTCCAACACTGGCATCTCCACATCAAGTTTCTATTCAGGGGAGATGGGCAGTTCTTCAACCATCAAAGCTGGAGAAAAGTGTTGGAAATCTTTGTTCCTGAACTCTTATTTGTTGATGACTGTGACCACATGGATGACTTCAGGGATGACATGGAAAAAATTGTAAATCACTTTGCAGGCATACCATTTCACAAGGCTAACAGCCTTAAAACAATAACTTTTCCAGCTTGCAACAAGTTCTACATGCTGGTCATGATCACACTCTTCAAGGTACAGTCAGATTTGCCTATCTGGGAAGGCAGATATCTGTCTAATTAAGTTGCTACAAAAGCATGCTGAGAATCGCCAGAGCCAGCTTGACTTTTGACCAACTCTGTTAGCTCTTCTGGGACAAGAGGACCAAAACATTGCAGGGCTGCTAGAGTGACAACCCCATTTTATCTGTGTGAAGCATGGACAACACATGCATTCCTTATTAAGTAACTGAACCATTTTCACTGGGGCTTCCAAACAGGACTCTGATGCAGATCAGATGACAAGAAAAGATCCTTACTGTTTTGATCATAAAGGCACACTACACCGGTGAGGTTACCTGAAGTGAATATCTGATGACTGAATCACATTGATCTTTTATGCAGCATTTACTGGAAAGTAATCTCATAGTAGGGAGCGAACGAGATGTAAAGGGTGCATAAAAAGAATTGTGAAACCATGCTAGGCAGATGAGGCTAGGTGGGAATAACTTGCTCAAGATAAAATAGAATGGTGAAAAGATCCATGAAGACACCTCTTACTGTCATCATTTTGACTCTTCTTCAATGTCAAAAAGTCAAATGAGTAGAATAAAATACATGATACACATAGAAACCATAGTCAGTTGTAAGTAATTATAACTTTACCGTGTCTGATTCACACTTCATTAGATGAGTTCTATCCATCCACAATAATGGACAGCATTGACACTGAACAAATTGCCTGTACAGCTTCTGTTGTCACCTCACTCACTGGAATGGTCACAATGGAAGCCATCTCCACATGTTAACCAAAAAGTGGGACAAAACTTGGCAGCATTATGGTAAATACCAGTTAATATCCCCATGCTGCTTTTATGCCTCATTAATCATAGAATCCCTACAGTACAAGAAGAGGCCATTCAGCCCATTGAGACTGTACTGAAAACAATCCCACCCAGGCCCTACCCCCATATCCCTATATATTTACCCACTAATTCATCCAACCTACACATCTCAGGACACTAAGGGCAATTTTTTTTTAACGTGGCCAATCAACATAACCAGCACATCTTTGGACTGTGGGACGAAACCGGAGCACCTGGAGGAAACCCAGGCAGACATGAGGAGAATGTGCAAACACCGCATAGACAGTGACCCAAGCCAGGAAACAAACTCAGGTCCCTGGAGCTGTGAAGCAGCAGTGCTAACCACTGTGCCACCATGCCGCCAAATGTACTTTACTGTTTAACATTAATATTGCAATGAATCGAGTGCAGGATGACAATGTTAATAATGCAACGTACCTTTAAACCAAGTTTCATAACTTTAGCACCGTTAAAGAAATGCTTTCAATTAATATAAACTGAAACATTTGTAAAGTTCATTTAAATAAACCCAATTCTTTTAAAGACATGGCTTTGTTTAACGGTTACATCCTAACCAAAGTATTCAGAGGTTAAACAATTAAGCATTTATAAAGTAACTGGGCTTCATTAGTGCAATTTTATCCAAAAGAAACTCCATCTTATGTGTTATACATGCAGGCAAGTTCACATCTACAGAAGTCTAACATCAACCCATGATATTATTATTGAAGACCAGGAACCATTGGCCCACCTCTTTCCCCTCTCATGGAGATGACTCAACATTGCATATTTCTATGGTTGAGAGTGGCTTGCTGTATTTATCCTCTGCTGCTCATCACAGAGAGTATTAATAGGCTGTCCATTTCCTGACGGGATTGCATCACATCTGAGCCTAACCTTGTCCTCACCTGATACTCACATATGAGCAGCTCCAATATGGTTACGTGATAGCAATCAGAAGAAGGAACCCTGGTTGCTTTACTTCCCTTCGTGGTCCAGGCATTTTAATGCAAATTGCAATTCCCTGTTGTTGCTTTGCAGCAAAAACAAATTAATTCGACTTAGACTGAAGGAAAGAAAAACATTGTTGATCTATTAATATCATACAAAGTGATGTCTTCATTGGCTACGTCATCAAGAAAGTACTTGAACCCAAAGTTTCATACAGATGAACTAGCGGCCCAGAATCAGAATTAAAGTGGTGCAATAATTAGGATGGTGACAATAGAAAATAACAAATGTGCGGACTGCTTATAAAGTAGTAACCCCATAACAGTTCTCAGACATCGTTATAAACTGAGAGTATATGCCATGTGAACCCTGAAATGAGGCAAAAGCATTGAAAACTCTTCCATGTCCCTGATTTTTGTACACTATAGAATTTAAATATAATAACATCTACACTGAACATTAAATTCTAGTGTAATAATTATCAGTCAATAAACATGCAATCACTTAATTACAGTAAGCACATACTATTATAAATGTGGGTGATGGTATAAATACACTTTCTGCTGGTAATATGACAGGGCTAAATTTACCAAGTTATATTGCCATTGACGCACATATGGATAGAATTTTCCGGCCTCATTGTAGTAGGGGCAGGTCCAGAAAATACAGCATTCAAAACTCCATTAACTTTTCCAGGGCAGGAAAATCCTGCTGCAGGGAAGGGCTGGAAAATTTGACCATAGGAGCATAAGAATCAGAAGGAGTAGACCATTCAGTCTCCCGAGCCTGCTCCATCATTCAATAAGATCATGGCTGATCTGATTGTGGCCACAACCACTACCCCAACTCATAACCCATAACTCACTTATGAATCAGTAATCTGTCCAACTCTGATTTGAATATATTCTATGACCCAGCCTCCACAGGTCACTGGGGAAGAGAATTCCAAACACTAATAACCCTCTGAGAGAAGAAATTTCTCGGTCTCACCCATCCCAAAACCAGTGTAGTCACTCTACATTTAGATAACATTCTGCTTTTCTATTCTTTCTGTCAAGATGGACAACCTTACATTTTCACACATTATATTTCCTCCCCCAAACCTTTGGCCACTCATTTAACCAAGATATATCCATGGATAAAAGCAAATTACTACGGATGCTGGAATCTGAAAGCAAAAGAGAAAACATTGGAAAATCTCAGCAGGTCTGGCAGCATCTGTAAGGAGAGAAAAGAACTGACGTTTCAAGTCCAGATGACCATTGGTCAAAAGATATATCCATGTCCCTTTGCAGATTTTTTGTACCTCCTCTCAATTATCTTTGTATCATCAGCACATTTGACAATGACACAGTCAGTCCCTTCATCCACATCATTAATATTAATCATAAATAGTTGAGTCCCAGCACTGGTCCTTTTTCCACGCCATTTGTAACAGTTTGCAATCCTGAATATGACCCATTTATCTTGGCATACTGTTTCCTGTTAATTAGCCAGTCTTCTATCCATGCTAATATATCCCACCCATTCAACATAAATTTTCATTTTGGGTAGAAACCATTCTTGTGACATCATGTTGCATATTTTTTGGAAATTAAATACACTACATTTAGTTGTCCTTTACTCTGCATGTTGCATCCTCAAGGAACTCTAATTTTTTTATTCCTTCATGGGACATGGGCATCGCTGGCTGTCCAGCATTTATTGCCTATCCCTAGTTGCCCGAGAGCAGTTGAGAGTCAAACAAGTTGCTGTAGCGAGTCAACCAGATTACTATGGCTCTGGAATCACATTTAGACTAGACCAGGTAAGGATGGCAGATTTCCTTCCCTAAAGGATTTTAGTGAATAAAAAAGGATTTAGGATTTGTTCCGACAATCAACAATGGTTTCTGGTCATCAGTAGATTCTTAATTCCAGATTTTTTTATTGAATTCAAATTCCACCATTTGCCATTGTGGGATTCAAACCCGAGAACCCAGAACATCAACTGATTTTCTGGATGAATAGCCTGGCAATAATATCACAAAGCCATTACCTCCCCATGCATTTGTTAAAAACAATTTCCCTTACACAAAATAATGTAGACTCCGTCTAGTTGTATTATAATGTTTTAAATGTCCTGCTACAATCTCTGTAATAATGGATTATTGTATTTTCCCAATTACAGACATTAGGTTAACTGGCCCTTTAGTCTCTTGTTTTCAGTCTCCTTCCTTTCTTGGGCAAAGGTATTCCCGTTTTCTGGTCCACTGGAACCATTCCAGAATCTGGGGAATTTTGGAAGATTACAACAATACATTCACTATCACTGTAGCCACTTCCTTAAGACCTGAAGAAGCAGACCAGCAGGTCAATGTGACTTGTTGGCCTTAAGTTTCATTAGTTTTTCCATTATTTTTCTCCAGTGATAGTGATTGTTTTAAGTACCTCCCACCTTTTGATTTTCTATTATTCTACTATGCAGCCAGGTATAAAATTCTTGTTCAACAGCTCTGCCATCTCCTCATTTCCCAGTATTAAATCTGCGATCTCATCCTCTGAGGGACCAATGCTCACCTTGGCTACCCTCTTCCTTTTTATATACCTGCAGAAACTTCCACTGTCTGTTTTTATATCCCTCATTAGTTATTTCTCAGGCTGCATTTTCTCTTTTTTTTAGTCACCAATTGCTGGTTTTTAAAACATTTCTAATCTTCTGAACCACCACTAATTTTCAGAGCATTTTTCTTCAATTTGGTACTACTCTAAACTTCCTTAGTTAGCCACGGATAGTGCATTCTTCTGATACAGTCTTTCTTCCTCAATGGAGTATACCTTTGTTGAGAGTTATGAAATATCTCCTAAATGTCTGGCACAGCTTCTCTACCATCTTCTTTTTTAACCTATTTACCAAATTCACTGTAGCCACTGGTGTCCTCATACCCTTGTAATTGCCTTTTTGGATCCACATCCTAGACTCACTTTCAAACTGAGTAGGAAATTCTATCAAATTTTGACTACCTTACCTCAAGGATCCTTTATGAAGATTTTTTTTATTAATCTTGACTTATTACATGCTATCAGATACAAAATAGCCTGTTCTCTGTTAGGTTCCCTCGTAGCATTTGACAAGGCCCCGCGTGGCAGGCTGGTGCAAAAGATTAAGTCACATGGGATCAGGGGTGAACTAGCTGGATGGATTCAGAACTGGCTGGGCCATAGAAAACAGAGGGTAGCAGTGGGAGGATGTTTTTCTGAATGGAAGTCTTAACCAGTTGTGTTCCACAGGGATCAGTATAGGGACCTCTGCTGTTTGTAATACATATGAATGACTTGGAAAAAAATATAGCTGGTCTGATTAGCAAGCTTGCGGATGATACTAAGATTAATGGAGTTGCGGATAGTGATTGTCAGAGAATACAGCAGGATACAGATAAGCTGGAAAATTGGGCAGAGAAATGGCAGATGGAATTTAATCCAGGCAAGTGCAAGGTGGTGCATTTGGGTAGATCCAATTCACGTGGGAGTTCGAAAATAAATTGCAGCACCATCAGGAGCACAGCTGCACAGAGAGGTCTGGGCGTGCATATCCACACATCCTTAAAAGTGGCAGCACAGATGGAAAAGGTGGTGAAGAAAGCATATGGCATGCTTGCCTTCATCAGATGGGGCATCAAGAATAAAAGTTGTCATGTTGTGTTATAGTTATATAAAACGTTGGTAAGGCCACATTTGGAAAACTGTGTCCAATTCTGGTCACCATGCTACCAGAGGACATGGAGGCTTTGGAGAGAGTACAGAGAAGGTTTACTAGGATGTTGCCTAGTATGAAGGGTATTAGCTGTGAGGAGAGATTGAATAAGCTGGGATTATTCTCTCTGGAAAGACGGAGACAGAGGGGCATCCTAAGAGTTTATAAAATTATGAGGGGTATAGATAGGGTCAATAGTTGGAAGCTTTTTCTCAGGGCAGAAATGACAATTACAAGGGGGTACAAGTTCAAGGTAAGGAGGGAAAGGTTCAATGGAGATGTGCGGAGGATGTTTGGTACATAGAGGGTGGTGGGGCTGGAATGCATTGCCAATGGAGGTATTTGAGGCAGATATGTTAGCGATGTTTAAGACTTATCTGGATAGACTCATGAATGATGGGAAATAGAGGGATACAAGCGGTTTGTCTAAATAGGACAACATGATCGGCACAGGCTTGGAGGGCCAAAGGACCTGTTCCTGTGCAGTACTATTCTTTGTTCCAGAATGTATTGTTCAAAGGAGTTCTCCCAAATACATTCCATGAACTCATTCTCTAGGTCCCCTTTGCCAATTGATGTGAAGATTAAAATCCTCACAATTATGACTACACCTTTCTTGCAAGCCCACATTATTTTTTGATGTATACTCTACCCTGACTTTCTCTTTTTCTTTTTATACACCTGTAGAAGCTTTTACTGTCTGTTTCTATATCCCTCATTAGTTATCTCATATACTCCAATTTCTCCCTCTTAATTTTGTTTGCCATCCATTTCCGGTTTCCAAAGCTTTCCAATCTTCTGAGCTACCACTAATCTTCAGAGAATTTTGCACCTATAAACTATTCCCACCAATAACTTTGATACTTGGCTGTTCTTTATCTCCGCCAAACTGATTCTACATTCTGATCTTTTGAGCCAAGATCGTTTCTCACTATTGTATTAATCTCATCCTTTATTAACAGAGCTACTCCACATCCTTTGCCTTTCCTCCTGTCCTTTCAACATATGAAATATCTTTGAACACTCAGGTCCCAGTGTTGGTCACCTTGTAACCACATCTCTGAAATAGCCATTATATCACACTCATTTATCTTATTTGTGCTATCGACCCATCCATTTTATTACAAATGCTGTGAGCATTCAGATAAAAAAAAAATTATTGGTGCATTCTTATGTTAGAACACTCTGGCCAGAATTCTCCAATCCTGCCTGTCACTGGAATTTTAGCAGGTGGGTTGCAGATAATGTGAAACTCCATGACAGCTGGGCAGAAATTTCTGGCTTTTAGACAAGCACAGTCGGAGAATTCCACCTCCTGTCTCTTTCTGTCACACCCTGTTTACTATTATCCATATCATTAACCTATGGTATTGTCCTTTCTCTTTAACTTTTCAAATCTCCCCATTGAACCCTCCTTCCCCCCAACACTTTCAGTTGAAGGCCCTCTCTACAGCCCTAGTTATACAATCTGTCTGTATTCTGGCCCCAGAGTGGTTCAGGTGAAGACCATCCTAATGGTGCACCTCCCACTTTCCCAGTACTGGTGTCAGTGCCCCAGGATTCAAAATGCTTTTCTCCCATACCAGTCTTGAAAACCTTGAAATTGTACCATGAGGGAATGTTAGGTTTGGATGCATTCTTCATTTAAATTGTCTGTTCCACGAGAATGTGTCAGTGTTTTCAGGTTGCTTCCCTTAGAGTGAGTCAGACCTTAGATTTACTTTTCTAGAGAATGTGTCAATAGTTAAAGATTCTTCCCAGGGAATGTGTCAGTATTTACATATCGTTCAAAGCAGAGTGTGTCACTGTTTGGAATTTATCCCTGGAGAGTGTACTCATAGAAGAGATTGCCCCACAATGGTTTGTCAGCATTCAGAGATTTTTCCCCAGGAGAATGTGTCAGCATTCAAAGATTGTTCCCAGAAGAATGTTCAGCATTTTCAAAGTGCTATTCAGAGTATTTTGCTGTATATAAAGGATTTTGTCAGGGGAAGTCTCAAGAACTTTGATTTTCTTACCAAGAGAATGCGCCAATGCTCAGAGATTGTTGCCCAGAAATGTGTCAGTGAATAGAAAAATCTCCCTGCAGAATTAATCACTATTTACAGGTTGTTTCCAGAAAAATGCAACAGTATTTATAGATTTCTACCCAGAGTTTTCTTTCTGCCTTTATGTTTACAGGGTAGAGTATCAGTATTTAGAGATTGTTCCTTGGACAATGTGTCAGTCTTAACAGATTTTTGCTCATCCTCCCTGCAGTCCATACATGCTACAAGAACCTCAAACCTGCTGGATAGTTGTAAAGGCTGCTGGTCCTTCTGCATCCCCACACCTGCCTCACCTTATGTCACACCCTCCTGTCCCTGGCCACAGACCAAATTCGAAGTATCTAGCCTTAAGTAACTGCTTCCTAGAATCAGGTGTACAGGTAACTAGGCTCCCTCCTGACATACCACAATGTCCAAAGCTCAGACTCTAGCTTATTAACTATGAGTCGAGCTGCAGACTCTTACCACAGATGTAATTGCTTAAGATTATTCAAGTGTCCACCAGGATACAGCTGCTACACCTCACCTGCTCTGCCATCTGCTCTGAATCTTATTTTAAGAAAGTAGGTTTAGAAATATCACTGAACGATTATCAGTAGTTATATGGAGCGGTTTAATTAGTTAAGCTTTGTTAAATTTAATGCAATGCTTCTGTCTCCCCAGCACCAGTTTAAACTGCCCTGTTTATTAAAAAAAATGTGGGTCTCACCTACTTGCTCACCTAACTAATGCTTCCATGTGTCAGATCCCACAGCTGGTCTCCGGCTCCCTCTCTCAACCTCTCCTTCTTTGTAAGAGGTCAGAACAGCATCCGCTCCCTCACAAGGTGGCAAGATGGCACAGTGGTTAGCACTGTTCTGTCACAGAACCAGGTACCCAGGTTCAATTCCAGCCTAGGTGACTGTGTGGAGTTTGCACATTCTCCCCAAGTACGCATGGGTTTACTCTGGATGCTCAAGTTTCCTCCCACACTCCAAAGATTTGTAAGTTAGGGGGATTACCAGGGTGAATACGTGGGGCTACATGGATAGGGCCTGGGTATGGTATTCTGTTGGAGAGTCATTGCAGACTAGGTGGGCCAAATATCCTCCTGCACTATAGGCATACTACTATAGTTAACAAATTGCCAATATTACACTCTGTCTCAAAAGCTATATTGATCCTTGCCACTTGGATGTAGCTGAAATTCTACAGAGCTGAGTCAGGTACTACTAGTTGGAGAAACCAGTTTCAATTAGCTACCTGCTTTCTTCCTGTTTGCTTAGTCAAGTTTGGATTATATCTATGTGCAAATGATACTATGATGCAGGAGCCAGGTGGTACAGACCAGCAAGGACAAAACAGATTGTCATATTAGTTCCATTTCACATTGGAATCATTATAATTTCACATGGGTGTAAAGAGTATGTGATTCCTCAGAGACTTGTGAATTGACATTTTAGTGTAATGAGAAGACTCTGCTCACATTCTTTTTTTTATTCAATCGTGGGACATGGGCATCGTTGGCTGGCCATCATTAATTGCCCATCCCTAGTTGCCCGAGTGCAGCTGAGAGTCAACCACATTGCTGTGGCTTTGGAGTCACATGTAGGCCAGACCAGATAAAGATGGTTTTTCCGACAATCGACAATGGTTTTTATCATCAGGAGATTCTTAATTCCAGATTTTCTTTTTACTGAATTCAAATTCCACCATCTGCTGTGGCAGGATTCAACCCCAGGTTCCCAGAACATTAGGTGAGTTTCTGGATTAATAGTCTAGTGATAATACCACTGGGCCATCGCCTCCCCACATTGAAAAGTAGCTGCTTAAAGAACAACAGTCTCTACTCCCTGGACTACCAGACTTCACCTGACGAAGGGGCTAACCCCGAAAGCTTGTGAGTATATTATCAAATAAATAGGTTGGACTAAAACCTGGTGTTGTCAGACTTTTTACTGTGTTTACGCCAGTCCAACGCCGGCATACCCACATCATGACTACCAGACTTCATACATACATAGAATCCCTACAGTGCAGTAGGAGGCCATTCAGCCCATTGAGCTTGTACTGGCTTTTACCCAGGTTTACCTATAACCCTTTGCATAATAGCGCTCCTTTGCTGCTCAACTGTCAGTTCAAATAGTTTCAAATAACACCACTTAATCAAATCAACAGGCTTAACTTTCACTTGTAGCTCAGAAACTTATCTGAATTATGAATGTAATAAAAATAACATTTTGACATGATAAGCATCGGATAAGAAGGCTGTTTCACCCACTTAACCCATCAACAAATCAAGATAACCCCCATCCTGCCAATTACACTGATGTGAGGAACATAGGGAGCTTGCTTCATCTTCAAAGCTGGTGATTTTTACAATTCAAGAAGGAGCTGAAGTGGGAAAAGACAGGGAATTATAGGGTTCTACAGTAAATGTTGGTGTTGGAATGTACCTTACACAGGGACAGAAGTAGCTAGATCCCAGCTAGCCCTGACATTCAATTCGATCATGGAGCTATAGCTCAACAACATCTTGTAATCACAGAATGATTCGGCCCATCGAGTCTGCACCGACCCCAATCCCACCCAGGCCCTATCCCCATGCATTTACCCTAGCTAGCCCCCCTAACACTAAGGGGCAATTTAGTATGGCCAATCCGCCTAACCCGCACATCTTTGGAGTGTGGGAGGAAACCGGAGCATCCGGAGCAAACCCACGCAGACACGGCGAGAACGTGCAAGCTCCACACAGACAGTGACCTAAGGCCAGGAATCGAACTCAGGTCCCCGGCGTTGTGAGGCAGCAGTGCAAACCACTGTTTGCCGCAGAACGGAGAACAATTATGAACATTTAAACTAACTTTGTGACAAACTTGTTAACATATTAAGACAATCTAGGAAGTTTTTTATATTTGTTTGGCTGTCCAGCAAGTGACTCCTTTCCAGTTATCAGCGCGCACGCAAGATTGTTGTGATTTAGACATCATCAAACATTGGCAACTCACCTTTACTATTATACATCTACAGATATTTACTCTTAGCCCTCGGGCTGAGAGATGAAATCATGGGTTAATGATGAGTGTGAATACAAGCCAAATAAAACCGTAGCAAAGAAATTGTTTCAATACCTCTCAGCAGAATTTCAAAGGGCATTCAATGCATTTCAAGTGTGGGAAATGCACTGGTCAGGTGTTATAGCGGGTAGAATTGGTTTTTCCACTTAATACCTGGGATCAATTCCATGTCCGACTGTTTTGTGTGTTCATTACCGTCAATACTGATGAACATCAAATAATCCCTGCTAATGGGAGCCCCTAGCGCCTGCTGCTTTCTCTCACCCACTTCATCCCCGTGTCTATTCACACCTTTTCGAAACAATCCACACTCCAGTGACTTGTCATTTACACATGACTGCATGCAATGCAGAAACGACCAATGCAAATCTACAGAGTTTACCTCGGCTGTTCCTGTGCAATCCTCACTTTATCTCATTCTACCACAGGCAAGGGCACATATGCCTGACCCGTTGAAGGTCTCACCCCCCACCTCTGTGCGAGTCAAGAACGGTCAGTTTCTCCTTGGTCTCCAGATAGATGTAGTCCTGCCAAGGAAGCCACCGCCAAACTGAGAGATTCTGGAGTTATCCCATCATTGTTAATCCGAGAGAACTCTGAGCCCTGGCCATCGCTCGGAATGAGACCCACTCCGCATCTCCGGAAAACAGTGAAAGTGAATGCAGAATGTGCGCCCAAATGAATGGCTCGACCGAAATTGGCGCGAAGGTAAAAAAGATTGCAACCATCACAGAAATGCAACTAAGTGAATGCTTTCACATCTCGGGGTGTAAATTCAACAGTGTTGCTGCATTTTAATTTTAGACAGACATTTGGAGTGGAGCAAAGGACAGGGTAACAGAAAGGGGTGTTGGGGGGGGATTTTCCCCCTGCCTGTGTAATGTATCTCTGGATGATTTATCCTCCTGTTTTAAATTTAATTCTCTCTCCAGCACGTCATCCGATCAGAAACTCCGACTGTGTCAGTGGTTAAATGTGGTGACGTAGCGAGTCCCAGCTTCAACCTCGCCTGGACCCTCCTGGCAACTTGTTGGAGATGAGAAGCCAGGCTGGGAGCAGAGGACCTGAAGCCGCGACACAGGGCGAGGAGACACCGAGTTTGGGTCAAGTTGCTACCGATTAAAGAGCAGGGATATGAGCAGCGGCGCGGCCGCTTGGAGCTTATGTCAGTCAAACTCCCCAGGAACAATGTTATCCGGCGGAGCCGCCTCAACCTGTCCGGACCTTGCCCGCAACTTGGCGACGAGCGTCACACCTCTACTTACACCGGCACTGAATCCCAGGATCTAGACCCACACGGCGACGACCGAGGCTTGGAAGAGCAGCGTATGTAAGTAATGGTGTGTGTGACTTAAATGTGTGAGACTGAAATGTGTGTGAGTGAAAAATGTGCATGAAACTGAAATATGCGTGTGATTGAATTGTGTGTATGTGACTGAATAATGTGAGTCAGACTGAAATGTGTGTGTCAGACTGAAATGTGTGTGGCTGAATTATGTGAGACTGAAATGTGTGTGTCAGACTGAAATGTGTGTGGCTGAATTATGTGAGACTGAAATGTGTGTGGCTGAAATGTGTGTGTGTTTGTATTGTGTGTGTCAGACTGAAATGTGTGTGGCTGAATTACGTGAGACTGAAATGTGTGTGGCTGAAATGTGTGTTTGTATTGTGTGTGTCAGACTGAAATGTGTGTGTCAGACTGAAATGTGTATGTTTGAGCGTTTCCATTAATGGCAGCACAGACCGAGCTTAGACTGTGAAGCATTGTTAAAGTTTGTTATCTCGGTTGCAAGCTGATTCGATAGTCACTGTCAGGTTTTGTACCAGAATCGAAACAAGCCGTATAAAATTCACTAAAATCAGGGGCAAGCAGAACTGTTGGGTTTCACGTGAAGCTTTTTCTCCCTAAAGAAAGTTGGAATATCTAGACAGGCGCCACTTAAAACAATTAAACTTGTTGGACACAGTCTGTCTGCCCCTTAAAATGATGCTGACATCAAGGGCACACAGTAGCATCATAAATGAGTACAGTGATGTGAAGAAAATGCCTGTGATCACTGACCTGTTACTGTCGCAGAATCTACATCTACCTCCCCGCAGTGTTTCCGTTCCACCGGATTACAAGGGTCGTGTCTTATCTTTCCCTGAAAATTGTATGATTAAAATGATTCTAAAGTAATAAGTGTTACAATTGGTTTTCTGGGGTGAATTTCGTTCAGTTCCAGTTACTGACAAGAGAAAGGTAAAACAACCGCCCTCTGCTGGCAACAAGTCTTGTCATTAGGTTTGATCAGAGAAGAACATCACCTCCTCAAATTCCCCCTCCGCCTCCCAGCGAAACTCAAATACAGCCACAGTAAAGATCCTGGTCTCCTGGGGCGTGAGTGTGAACGCGCATTTGGGATAGCTATGAGAAATTAAATTACTTTTCCAGCTCAAATACAAATTGGTCACCATGGCTCTGTGTAAAGCTCTGTTTATGACTATATAAACATTGTCTCCACGGATTGTCCATTGAACAATCGGAAACTACACGGCCATGTAATAAACAATGTCGCTGTGCAATATTGAGAAGAGCAGGACTTAAGTTTGGACCTACACATCAGGAGGACATATGGTGAGCGGGGGGGAAGGGTAGGGCGCCGTCTTGCCAAACTGCAAGCCCAGGTTAAAAGACTTGTTGGCCGTGTGAAGGATGTGAGCGAGTTTCTCTCCCGTGTGAGATTACAGAGTATTTTGTGGATGTTTTAACCGCCTTTACCGGGTTGCCGAGAATAAAGGAAGGTCTGGGGGGAACCGTACCTCCCAACAAATTAAGCTATGTCACAGGGAGCGGGGATAAACATTTAACTGAAATTAATTAAACTAGACGCATAAATAGTGTAACATTTATCAACTGTATGATGCAGCCGTTTCCACTGGGAATGGCCCTGGATTGATAGCGAATTGGTAGCTTCAGGCGGACACCGCACTGGAATTAAACCCGGTCCGCTGCTGTGACATTTTCATTTACCACACTTGTTGCTTTTGTGATTTCCCCTGAAGGAAGGTTAAGGACGAGAGCCAGCAAGTTTTAGATTTGATCATTTTCCCACATGTTTACATACAAAATCTGGCCGCTGTGAACGCTGCCCTAGGATTCCAATTTCTCACATTCAGCCACTACAGAAAATCCACACCAACAGTTTGGCAATCATTTAAACATTTGAATAGAAATGCTAAGCCCCCAAACTATAACACGCTGGAGTTGGATTTCAATTAGACTTCATTTCAAATGTTCGCTTTATGGCTGTCTCTGCACCCCCCACCCCACCCCGCGCCCCCGCCGTCTCCTTTATTCCTCTGCAGTAATGTTTGCCTCAAAAAATGCTCTTTCTGTTAGCTGACTAGTGCGATCTGAATCGGGGCAAATGTCAATGACGTGTAATATATTTAGTTTTCATCATATTTAATATCATCTTATGATCAGATATTGACACGTGCGCTTGGATCAGGGCAAGCGACCTAACTTCTGTCCCCTGATCGCCAAAATGTAACATCTGGTCACATGATCTCAAATCTTAGTAAAACATGGGGCTAAAGGATGATTTCTTTTTGGAGACACAATGGCTTAAAAGCCATATACCGTACCTTTCCCCAATTGGCCGATGCATATCTCCATAAGCAACTTGTGAAAACTGTAATCTTTGCTATAAAGCAATAGCTGAGAGAGAGTAGAGATAAACAAGACAGGGTGATGAGGAAAGAGTACTAACTTGAACATTTGGTGCAAAGGGTGGATGCTACTTTTTATACCATTTCCGGCCTCTATGAACGCTCAAAGGTATTAGTAAGGCGAGCAGGTGGGTGATTGGTTGGTGAGTTCTAAGATTTTATTCTTTTAAACAGATGCAGTAGTTTAAATCAGTATTGAATCATATTTATCGATTAACTAGCTAAACTACTTAGGGGCAGCATGGTGACACAATAGTTAGCTCTGCTGCCTCACAGTACCACGGGCCTAGGTTTAATTCCTGGCCTGGGTCACTGTCTATGTGGAGTCTGCACGTTCACCCTTGTGTCCGCGTGGGTTTCCTCTGGGTCCTCCAGTTTCCTCTTACAGTCTGAAAGATGTGCAGATTAGGTGCATTGGTCATGGTAAATTCTCGCTCAGTGTACGCAAACAGGCGCCAGAGTGTGGCGACTAGGGGATTTTTCACAGTAACTTCATTGCAATGTTAATGTGAGCTTACTTGTGACACTAATAAATAAAACATAACTCAGTATAACTTCATATTACAGCTGAGTTATATTTCAAAATTTGAAACCTAATTAATTAATTGCACTGCCAGTGTAACATGTGGGAACTGGTGGATATCACATCTGTAGTAAGTGTCTGCAGCAAGAGGAACATTGATGAGTTGGAGTCTTGAGCTTCGAGCTGTGATGCATGAGGCTGGGGGAAAGTTATCCAGACACTTTGTTCCAGGAGGCAGTCATACCCCCTTTGCTAGACAGTTCGGATTTGGGCCATAATCAGGGATAGGAGGTTGTGACTGTGACTGAGGCATGTATGGGGACCAATAAAGCAGCAATTTTCAGTCAATCCCTGCAATTTTCCAGAAAGGTTTGAGGTTCTTGCATCTTGTGTAGCTGAGCGCAGGCACTGATGAGCAAATGGACCGTGGCACCTTGATGCAGAAAAACATTCAAGTGGTGGGGGGGGGGGATAGTTAAAAGAAATGTAGCTGTAGTGGGGACACTAAAATTATTAACTTGGTTTCCTGCAGCCAAGAATGTGAATTCCAAAGAATATGTTGCCTGCCCTGTTAAGAACATTTCCTTGGGACTGGAGAGGAATTTGTATTGGGAGGGGAATGATCTAATTGTTATGGTGCATACATATGTGTACCAATGATATGGGAAGGACCCTAAAAAAAGCTCAGTTGAGAAAGCAAGAGGCTTTAATAAAAACTAGAAACACAAAGATGGATGTCTTTGGACTACTTAAACCATAGGCAAAATGGCATTGAGAGATAGAGGCATAGCCCAAAGATTAGAAAGGGGGAAATGGGTTTCAATCCACATGGCACTGTCCAGGGCATAGAGAGAGCTATGCTGTTTGGATGGTCTTCATCTGAGCTGTGATTAGTGAACTGGCAAATCATTACCTAGGGATGGAGCAAGAGCTTTAAGTTAAATAAAGGGGCAGGAATATTCACATGAGGAGATTTTAGGAAAGTTAAAGAGAAAGGACAAGGCAATAGTGCAGGGGAGCATTATGGCAAATGAGAACCAGAGTGTGAGAGGAAGGGAAGGAACGTACAAACGTAAGAATGAACCAGCAAATATAGACAGATTATGGAAAAATAGCTTTAACCTAACAGAGGGGGAGAAGGGGTTGGATAAAGGGAGATTTAGAAATCCAAAAATAGAAATAAAGCAAGATAAACATTTATTGATGTGGGTAAAGATAAGTTACATGGGAAGGAAGAGACAGAGAGTTTAGCAGTAATAGTGCATCAGAGGGCAAGGTTCGTGCAAGGAATAGTAGTTAAAAATAAAATGCCAGTCACTTTATCTGTTGTGTGGAGCATCTGCAATAAGATATATGAATTAGTGACAGGATGTCTCTCAGTTCACCCGCAGATCGAGGCACCCTGCGCAATGGCACCCAAGTGCTCCAAAGCCAGTTTCACTGGCATATGTAAGCTCTGCCCCCCACCCCTCCTCACAAACCCCACCTCCCCTTTCATACTAGCATCAAGCACAGAGTGGTGGAAGATTGCAGTGCAGAACTCACCGAAAAGACCAGCATGGAGGATTCCTGTTTTCAGAAAATTAATCTTTGGAATTCTGTACCTGAGAGGGTTGAGGGTGCACCATCATTATCTAAGGCTGGAATGGCCTCTCGGGGAATCAAGGGAGATAGAGAGCAGGAAAGTGGAATGGAAGCTCAAGATCAACCAGGATCACATTGGAAGGTGGATGAGGCTCAACAGGCCACATAGTGTTTCCCTGCTCCTGTTCCTCATTTTTTTGCACAGCTTTACCAGAGAACGTCTTTTGAAAAATTATAGTAGTGAGTGCAGCATCACTTCATATTCCCAAGGAGGATCCAGCCTCACATGGTATGCTTTGCTGAAACCTTTACGGGGAAGCTGGATTGGTATTGAATAGCCCAGGTGTTTGGATTTGGAAATTGAGGATATCTGAAATGTAAAGTTGACTGGCACATTACAGCTTATCTGTCAGAGTTATTTTCTCTACGTTAAAGGCGGTTACATCTCCGTGCAGACTTTGAACAACAGGTATTGCTTGGTGAGGTCAGGATTGGAAGCACACATTGTGTGTCATTATCAAAAATCAAGGCTGACACGCCAGTGCGGTACTGAGAGAGCACTGTATTGTCAGAGGTACAATCTTTTGGGTAATTTGCTTAGAATTACAGAAACCCTACAGTACAGAAGGAGGCCATTTGGCCCATCAAGCCTGAACTGACAACCATCCCACCCAGGCCCTATCCCCATAAACTTTACCCGCTAACCTCTCTAACCTATGCATCCCAGGACACTAAGGGACAATTTAGCATGGCCACTCAAGCTAACCTGCCCATCCTTGGAGTGTGGGGGGAAACCAGAGCACCCAGAAGAAACCCATACAGACACGGAGAAAATGTGCAAATTCCACACAGACCTGAAGCAGGAATCGAACCCAGGTCCCCAGAGCTGTGAAGCAGCAGTGCTAACCACTGTGCCACCGTGCTGCCCTTGGCTGGAAGAAAGAAATCCCATGATGTTATTTTGAAGCAGAGGATGGAGTTATTGCGTGTGTCCTGAGCAATATGTATCCCTTCATCAACATCTCAAAAACAGATTATCTGCTCATTATCACATTGCTGTTGTAGAGTTTGCTGTATGCAAATTGGCTGTCATGTTCCCAAAATTCAACTGTCACTGCGCATAAGTACTTCATTAGTTTTATTTCTTTTCATTCATTGGCTTGACTTATCCCTTAATTGGATTGCAAAGAATAAAATAGTTGTTGCTAAAATTTAGCAGTTGAAACTGGTAGTTTATATTTGATTGAGATGTTGTCTGTCAGCATACTGTGCTCAGTAATAGGGTAGGAGTGCAAGTCGCGTGTTTTACAGCGAATTGTACTACTTCCTATCTTGCTCATGAGGATTTCCTCATGCTTGCTGTCTACTGAGTGAGGGTTCAGATCAATGCTTGCTAGTTGTCTAACCACTAATCAGGGACTACTCGTTTGGTTGAGATGCATAGAATTGTTTTGTAGTCAAGTTGACCCCAAGATGACACCGAGGATTAAAATTTGGTCTGTCCTCTGTGAAGGAAATCAGAAACTTGGGGTGGAATTTACAACCCCTCCCATCGACAGGATTTTCCAGTCCTGCTGAAGTTAGTGGACCTTTGAATAGCTCTTCATATTTTCAAGCTCTTGATATGTGTTGAGGTTAGATCTACTCTGTTCCAGGACACCATTGATAATTGAGTGATACGTAGCGATAGTTACATCTGAGAGATGGAACTCTCCTCACTTAGTCAGACAACCCTTCAATCCAATACATCAATTTAATGCAAAATTCTGGCCCAAGCTGAATAAGCAGTGGGAAGCTCACTAGAGATCTGAATCGTAACTTGTGTAACTTTAGTTGGTTAAATTTCAGCAATTGTTTGCATACACTTGGAAGTCTTTCAAACCTTAACTTGAGGGAAATTTCCTTAGAGCTTTCTGAGCTGTGACAACTGGGGCTTTCCCTACAAGCAAGATAAACAAAAAGCTCCCAAACTACAATAAACAGGAGTTGGATTTCAAGTAGACTTCATGGCAAATATTTGCTTTATGATTTTTATTATCTTTTTTTTGCAGCAATTGGTTGCCTTTGAGAGCGCCTTTCCTGTAAATTGGGTGGTGTGTTCAGTATCAAGTCAAACTGAATTGTATGTAATGTATTTAATATTTAACATATTTAACATCATCCTCTGGAAGGTCTTAGTGTCGCCGTGATAACATCTGTGCCTATGAGCCAGGAGTTTCAGGTTCAAGTCTCACTCCGAAAATTGATGGTTCAAGAAGGTACATTCATAATGTAGCTTAGCAGGTTGAGTGTCAACTTGTAATTCCTTCCAATATATGCCAACAGCAGGCAGTAAAGAGCAGGAGAGATTCATGGACAGCCATCTGATGGAAAGAAATTGGAGCTTCTACCATCACTTGCCCACTGCTTCAGGCTACAACGCGCATGTTAAACTCTTACATTACCATGGCAACTCAGACTCTTTGGGGTGCCAGTTGGCACAGCTGGCAGGATGGCTAGTGTGGATCAGACTGGTGCCAGCAGCACGGCGTTTGATCTTAGTTCTGGGCTGGGGTGGATTTGAGTCGTTGTCTCCTTACCTATGGTGGAGAGCATGATACTGTGGGGAAGACTTACCTTCTGGCAGAGAACTCAAGAAGACAATGAGTATCCTCCTGTGGTCAGTTGGCAGATGTACTGGCTTCAGGGTAAGCAAGGTATTGTGATAACAAAATTTTCTGACGCAGGTTTTTCAGTCATGAAGGTTCAGACAGGATAATAAACTTCCACACATGTTAAACAATTTGCTGACTGAGAACCAACAGGACACGGGAACAGAGTTCATGAAGTTGTTCAGATTTTTAAATTTAGAAGTTGCCTCAGCATACTTATTTTAAAATTCATTAGTGCCTTCACAAAAACAATAGAGGGAGAATGTTAAAATAAATCCATTGAGCGTTCTCACCCCGGCCTTCCACAGTGTTGTTAAAACATGCTTTGATTTTCCAATAATGCTAAGACCCAGAATTTCCTGGAACCTTTTGGCATAACTCAGTGTAAAAGTGAAGTTTTGTCTTTCATTTCTTGGGAAAACTTGAGTAAATGATGTACACCAGTTTCATGTTAATGCACCACGACACATGAATCTCCTTCAGTGTTTGCACTAGTTGTGAAAAATAACAACCAAAACCCATTGCCGCTCCTTTACCTAACTCCATTCTTATGTAAAAGACAAGCTCATGCAAGCTTCTTGAATTTATATGAACAAGCACTGACATTGACCCATGCCCAAATATTTAGCAATACACAGACTCAAGCACTTGGGTGGCATGATGACACAGTGGTTAGCACTGCTGCCTCACATTTCCAGGAATCTAGGTTCAATTCCTGGCTTGGGTCACTGTGCGAAATTTGCACATTCTCCCCACGTCTTTATGGGTTTCCTTTGGGTGCTCCAGTTTCCTCCCACAATCCAAAAGATGTGCATTGCCTGTGCTAAATTCTCCCTCAGTGTACCTGAAGAGGTGCCAGAGTGTGGCAACTAGGGGATTTTCACAGTAATTTCATTCCAGTGTTAATGTAAGCCTACTTGTGACAATAATAAATAAACTTTATAATTGAGATTACTGGAGTTTAGTTGTGATTATCTCAGTGATTCGTTTGTCTTTTTTCCTTCTCGAGGGCAGCTAGGGATGGGCAATAAATGCTCGGCTCGACAACAGTGCGCACAATCCATGAATGAGTAAAAAATATTCTGATTGAGATCTACTTAATCAAAGTCAGCCGCAGATCCCCCTGATTAGTTTTAGATCAAAGCAAAATACTGCGGATGCTGAAATCTGAAACAAAAACAGAAAATGCTGGAAAATCTCAGCAGGTCTGACAGCATATGTGGGGAGGGAACGTTTCAAGTTTGGATGACCCTTTCTCAGAGTGTTAGATCAATGTGCCCCCGCCAGTCAGAAGGACTAAATAATTGGCAATGCTTTCCCACAAGGCAGATGGTTGTGCCGCACATTAATGGAAGAACAGCAACATAGCCAAGAAGCTCTGAGAGTGAAGTGCCATGGTCAAAGACAACAACTCATCCCGTATTACCAGCACACCCCCCCACCCCACCCAAAGCTACATTCCCACTTATTTTACACCAGTTCTTAACATGACGTAAGCAAATGGGCTCTGCGAGAATTGCTGCAGTAATTCCTGTTAGCTGGTTCTGCGCAGAAACTGGTGCTAATTCCAGTATCGTTTCTGTGCAAGTGTACTTGGAACATTCAGAATCTATTTATACCTTCAATTTCGGCTGGAAAATTGCATTTAATGGTGCGCCAAGCTTTGATGTTGCAGCTTAATAAGTTTCGAGCAAGAACATTACTTAAAAATAATCAACGTGTTTGACTCTAAAAGGCTGTTCTGTCGTGACAATTGTTAATTATTATTTCAGCAAATCTGATCGTCCAAAACTATAGCAGCTGAAAAATTATTTCATAATCATTGTAACATTTATTATTAATCTGCAGTAAGTGCTGGTTATGAAATGAAAAAATCTCATGCCACAAGATGGTATCATCACCCAGCTGCTTTCAGTTTCTCGTTATTATGTTAATTAAATTGAAATTTTGAAAATAGGCTTCATCAAGTAATGAGTAAATATATTGTGGGTGATTCATTTGAGTGTTTAAAACGTTTGTAAAATTACATTCCGTTTTCAGTATGGACAGCTCTTGCCCTCAGTGATCTATCGGTCACCTAAACTAAAATCTACTGCAATAATATTTTTACACAATGGCGAGAATCTCACCAAAAAAATGGCACAGGCTGGAATTTTCTGTCGGCAGGATTCTCTGGTCCCGCTGCAGTAAGCGGTGATTTAGCTGAGCACTAAATTCTCTGCCCTCACTTGCAGCAGTGGAGCTCGAATAGCCGGTGAGTCCAGCCAAAATATCAGGATCTGACTGAAAACCGGTGTGCTTCTCTCCAGCGAAACAGGCAGGTTTTCTCTTCAGATCTTATGGCACTTTGCCAAAAAAAGAACGGAGGTGGGGGGGCGCATGTTTCACACCATCATTTTAGGGGGCAAGGCTTAAACATGACAATAAAGCTGGCTGCACTTAGATCCAGTAGGGGGGCTGGGGGGACACGTTTAAAGGGTGCCCCAATCAGTCTGAGAAATACCCTATCCCCAGTCCACCATGGAGGCTTAAGGGCGCACCTCCCCCCTGATCAAAGCTAGCACAAACTGCCCCCCCACACACATAAGTTGATATTTGCCCCCCACCCACATGATCAAAGCTAGCGTCCTCCCCCACAATCAAAGCCAATATCCGCTCCCCCCAGAATGCAAACCCCACGTGTTCAACGCCGACATCTCCTCTCCACTAACGGTCATCACCGGCGTCACCCTTTCTGTCCACACATCCACCCCCTCACACACACCATTGGTCATCGCCAATATCACCCCTCCACTCTCTCTCCATGTCTCCCACTCAGCCTCTCCCCCGAAACAGTCATCACCAGCAGCACCCTCTCTCTCTTCCACTACCCCTCCCCCACCACCAGCCATCGCCAGCATCTCCCTTTCTCTTCCCCACCACACACAAGCCCTACATCAACCTGTGCCAGGCTGGCTATGACCCACTTCCCCAGGGAATATATTCACTGGGAATTTCCACAACAGGTTCACATGGTTCGAAAATATGGTGAGGGGAATCATGTGGCGAGGGAAGACTTTAATTGTATTCAAATATATTTAAATATATTGTAATCAGGTGCACACTCATTATGGGCTTGAACCTGATTACATCAGCAACGAGAAGCATCAAAAATCGGAAGGTGCAATCTCGCCAGCGAGATTTGCAATGTTGAGTTCCATCAGATTTTGAGACCCCACTGCCAATCCTGTGGACAGAGAGGGTGGGCTGAAGATTGCTCTCAAAGTCTTTGGTAAATAACATTCAAGAAGTAAATTTAAAACTTGTATTCCAATCTCAACTGTGCCACACATACCAGTGACATCAGCTCCCCACATTTTATTTGCACACCACACCTTTTCTTTGAGTTTGTCAATGTGACCCTGACAGCAATATTAGAATGACCTCAAATATACACTTTGTACAGTCTGAAGGATCCAAACATTAAATGTTATTGTGTACCAACAGTGTACTCTATCGATCTAACCCCCTCCATCTCAATCCCCAACCTCTCATTCCCCACACTCTCAAAGAAACACAGTTTCATTGGTCCCAAGGGAATAAGACCATAAGACATAGGAGTAGAATTCGGCCACTCAGCCCATTGAGTCTGCTCTGCCATTCAATCATGGTTGATTTTTTTCTCATCCCCATTCTCCTGCCTTTTTCCCATAACCCCTGATCCCCTTATTAATCAAGAACCTATCTATCTCTGTCTTAAAGACACTCAATGACCTGGCCTCCACAGCCGTCCGCAGCAAAGAGTTCCACAGATTCACTACTCTTTGGCTGAAGAAATTCTTCCTCATCTCTGTTTTAAAGGATCATCCCTTTAGTCTGTGTTTGTTCCCTCTGGTTCTAGTTTTTCCTACTAGTGGAAACATCGTCTCCACATCCACTCTATCCAGGCCTTGCAGTATCCTGTAAGTTTCAATAAGATCCCTCCACATTCTTCTAAACTCCAACGAGTACAGACCTAGAATCCTCAACCATTCCTCGTACGGCAAGCTCTTCATTCCAGGAATCAATCTTGTGAACCTCCTCTGGACCCTTTCTGAGACCAGCACACCCTTTCTTAGATATGGGGCCCAAAAACTGCTCAAAATACTCCAAATGGGGTCTGACCAGGGCCTTATACAGCCTCAGAAGTACATCCTTGCTCTTGTATTCTAGCCCTCTTGACATTACTCAGAATTACTTTAAAGAGTCAAAAACCGAGGGCTCATCCCTCATCAAGAATGTCTCACACATATTTGCAAGTCACACCCTTACATTAATCAACAGTGGGTTACAAAGCTAGGATTAATCGTAATTCTGAAATTTGTAGAGAAGCTTCACCACTAACTCCACCACCTCGTCCACTGTCCCATTCATGGGAAGCATTTTTGCTGAGCTGAATGGATGGAATTAATAAACCAGTATGCCCCTTCTGTTTCAGACGCTGCGGGTCATGTTCCCATTGCAGCAGCTCTGAGACATTGACAGGTACATCTCTCAGCTGCTGCACACAGTCAGTGACCTGAAAAATCCCTTGAGCAGCTGCAATTCTCCAGACATGGAGGAGCACTCAGTCTGCCCAGTCTCAGGCATTACCGTCTCCCTGAAATTGATGCCTGGAATTTAACCTGCCACATGACCCAACCAAAACAATCCTTGACACAATATGTCCTCCGTTAGTCATTTGCAAAGGCTGACAAGGACTTTGAAACATCCTGTGAAAGCAGTGATACATAAGGAACCTTCAAAAACATCCGTTGATCCTGTCCCTGACCTGATGCAATTGCTAACATCCAGACAACAACAGTAACAACAATAACTTGCATTTTAAGTGCTTTTAGCGTAAAGAAATATCACAGAATCGCAGGATGGGTGTTTCACAGATTGTGGATAGACATTAGGAAATGGACATTGGCTCAGGCAGGAAAACTTTAGGAGAAATGGGCAGTGCCAGCCTGGCAGTGCAGGGTGGCACAGTGGTATAGTGCTTAGCACTGCTGCCTCACAGCGCCAGGGACCCAGATTCAATTCCAGCCTCAGGTGATTGCCTGTCCTGGAGTTTGCACTTTCTCCCCTTATCTGCATGAGTTTCTTCCAGGTGCTTCGGTTTCCTCCCACAATCCAAACTGTGTAGGTTAGGTTGATTGGCCATGTTAAATTGACCCTAGTGTCAGGGGGATCAGCAGGGTAAATGAGGGTTATGGGAATAGGGCCTGTGTGGGATTGTGGTCAATACAGATTCGATGGACCGAATGGCCCCCTTCTGTTCTTCGTGATCCATGATTCTATTCTATGAAGTGACCAAATACAGGGCTGCAAAGAGTAGTTTTGAGAAGGTTTTTACATATGCTGAGAGAGAGAAAGAGGTGGAATACATTAAAGTTTGGGGCTTGACTTATATATAATAGAATGAAACAGTTTGAAGGTTCTGCCACAATTGGTGAGACAGAACCAATTGTTAGGCAAAGCCCTTTGCATTTTTTAATTCAAGCTACCTGCCTCAATAACAAAAATCCAGCCCTAAGTGTTCATGAGGGGATACAGAGCTGCAGGAGATTTTTAAAGTAGGAAGTTCAAAGTCAAGAATGAATCTAAATAGAGGAATGTGAATTTTAAATTTGATAGTTTGGGAGAGGCAACCATGTAATTTAACAGGGGCAGAACTTGTGCAACAAGTTTTCATCAGGTGAGGAATTTATGAAGGGCATTAGTGGAAGGACACTAGGAAATCATTGGAATAGGTGAGTGTGGAATGGCAAATGCACAGATAAATCTAGATTCACAAGTCCTACCCCCATTTCCAACGGATCCCATTTTTGCCAGCAGGAAGGAGGAGGTGTTAGAGTAATGCAAGCAGGAAAGCTGAACTTAGCAAAACCTTTTGAAATTAATGTGCAGTCAAACAAATTTCAACATGTAGTGCAGATGTCACAAATCTATGGAGGATGTGTAAACACTATTGAAGGTGGATCAGGTTTGTTTAAGTTTCATGTTCTGAAGTTATTTAAATCTCCAGCCCTTTAAAAACAATAAAAAGGTTAAAACTGTAAAAAAAGTGACATGGCATCTGATGTATGTGAGAGAAATTAGGGGGTGGGAGGTGTTTCAGAGGTGGATGGCTAAGGCTATCAGTAGAAGCAGCAACTTTACACAGACAGAAATAATCTGAATGTGCACTTGAATCTTAGCTCAAGATGGAATAGCACGCTTAGGTTTATAAATGATCTCGCCAAGCCTGAGGCATTGACTAGGTGCAGTAATATGGCAAAACAAAATAATTTGAATGGATGATGGGGGGTACAGTGGTTAGAACTACTGCCTTGGGTGATTGTCTATTGGAGTTTGCACGTTGTCCCCGTGTCTGCATGGGTTTCCTCCGAGTGCTCCGGTTTCCTCCCACAGTTCAAAGATATGCAAGTTAGGTACACTGGTCATGCGAAATTGCTCCTTAGTGTCCCCAGGATGTGTGGGTTAGGGAGGTTAGCAGGGTAAGTGCATGGGGTTTTGGGGAAAAGGCCTGGTAAGATGCTTTATCAGAGAGTCGGTGCAGCCTCAATCAAGCAAATGGCCTCCTTCTGAACTGGAGGGATTTTATGATTCTGTGATTTCGGGTTATTCAATGTTGAGCTGGAAAAGGACAACTTTAGACAGTCTGACAGTAGTGTGATTGAGACTGGTGGTAGAAAGATAAAACTTGATGCCATCAGCATTTATGTGGAACATGACCTCATGTCTAGATATAAGGCGGAACTCTCTGGCCGCGTTAGCCTAAAAGCAGGAAATTCCCGCCTGACCGGCATTTCACATTCTCTGCAACCTGCCTGCTGAAATTCCAGTTGTGGGCGGGATGGGAGAACTCCTGTCATAGTATAACAAAGGGGTTTTTTATTTGATTTATTATTGTCACATATATTGGTTGTGCCTTGTGTGCTATACAAACAAAGGAAAAGAGAATGTAGGGTTACAGTCATAGTTAGGATGTAGTGAAAAATCAACTTAATATAAGATAGGTGCATTCAAAAGTCTGATGTCAGCAGGAAAGAAGCTGCTCTTGATGATACATGACCTCAGACCTTTGTACCTTTCCTGATAGAAGAAGGTAGAAGAGAGAACGTCTGGGATGTGTGGGGTACTTGATATGTTGGCTGCTTTTCTGAGGCAGCGGGAAGTGTAGACAGAGTCAATGGATGGGAGGCTGGCTTGAGTGATGGACTGGGCTTCGTTCACAATGCTTTGTAGTTTCTTGTGGTCTATATCAGAACAGGAGCCATACCAAGCTTTGATACATCCGTAAAAGATGCTTTCTAAGGTGCATCTCTAAATGTTGGTGTGAGTCATAGCAGACATGCCAATTTCCTTAGCCTCCTGTGAAAGTTGAGGCATGGTGGGCTTTCTTAACTAAAGAGTCAGTGTGATGGGATCAGGACAGGTTATTGGTGATTTGGAAAGGTGGAAACATGAAGCTCTAGACCATTCCATCCCTATTGATGTAGACAGAGGCATGTACTCTATTATGCTTCCTGAAGTCAATGACTATCTCCTTCATTTTGTTGACGTTGAGGGGCAGATTATTGTCATCACACCAATTCACCAGATTCTCTATCTCTTTCCTGTACTCCGTCCCATCATTGTTTGAGATCCAACGCTCCACAGTGATGTCATCAGTAAATTTGAAAATGAAGTTGATGGGGAATTTAGCCACACAGTCATAGGTGTATAAGGAGTATAGTAATGGGCTGAGGACACAGCCCTGTGGGACACCAGTGTTGAGGATGATCGTGGAGGAGGTATTGTTGCCTATCCTTACTGTTTGCAGTCTGTGGGTGCCATGTAGATAAGAAAAAGGAGTGAGATTTAGATAGATCTTGGGAGATTATGGAACTATGGAAAGTTGTCCCACAGAGCTGAATGATAGAGAAGTGTTGGAGATGACAAACTGATGATGCAGTCAAGTTACAGAGGATATTATGCACAACTTTGGATAAAGCAATTCCAGTACCATAGGGAATGCACACACCAAACGGGTATGATTCACACAGGGAGTTGAGAGAGGCATACATTCATGATGTGAAGATCTCAAACCTGGCAAAAAAAAAATGTATCACTGGGGCAAATCCATAGCTTAACCCAGATAAATCCTCCTAGTTTCTATCAAACAAATTTCACCACATTTAGCATAACCAGTGCAGCTGTACTGCCTCAAAAGGAAACCCTGCCTCAAGGTCTCAGCCACACTGAACAAGACATGGTGAAAGCTGAGGACCTGGGTCCAGTACCTCCACCTCCCAACAGAGCCTTGAATCCACATCTTTACAATTACAGAATTCCAGATCAGAAGACAGAGTAAGATCCTGATACAGTTGTGGGAGTAAAGCCAAGGGGACCAGGGAGGAAATTAAGAATGGAGGCAGAATGAGAAGTAAACCCTCACTTGCTGCAGAATTCACCAGAGCCAACTTCAGCCATGATAGGCAAGGCCTAAGGGGAGGGAGTAGAGGGGAGGAGCTGTGCACTCTGTAACCAGACATTGGCTAGGGCAGCAATCGACTGGGTCGGGGAGCAATGAGGGTGTGATCAGCCAGGAAGGGAGGGGTACTGGAGTTGCGATCAGCCAGGGTGGGGGAGTCGGGGTGGCGGTGAGCAGCTGGGGGAGGGGAGTATTAGGATGATATCTGTGTGTGGAGGTGGGGGGTTTGGATGAGGGGGGTAATCAGCAGGGGAGGCCAGCAATCAGGGGGTTAGTGGGAGATATCTGGAGGTGGGGGGGGCAGTGGTAATTGACCTGGAAGGTCAGCAATCAGAAGGGTGGGGGATGATATCCAGTAGGGTGGGGGACTGACAGATCTCTCTGTTCTATTGCACAGGACACTGAGAGGTCTGCGCATGTGCAACATCGCCCTCTAGCAGTGAACAGCCAGCTTTCTGGCGTGAATAGATTCCATCCACTCCCCTAACTGGCGTTAATCATACTTGGCCTTTATTTTGCACTAAGTGGCAAAAGATCATGTCTGAAAGCTCACTGAAAAATTAGCATGATTCTTACATTTTCACACTCATTTGACACTGAGAATTCTTTGTAAGATTGCCCCCAATGTTTCAGGTCAGTGACCTTTCTGATGAAACCTGAACTCTGTTTCTCCGTCCATAAATGCACTCTGACTTGTTGAGTATTTCCAGTAATTGCTGTATTTATTATTGAAAGATCTTTTCCATTTGACCAGATAACAATCTAATCAGAAAGACTCTCTTATGCAGAAAAGTTATACAAAAGGCCATCCTGATCTAAGAGAGGCAAAGGAATATCAGCTGGTTACCTTGACTCCAACATGTGCTGAGTTACATCAAACAATCCCAAAGCGAAAATGTCCTCCCCTGCAAGTGTCATGTAGAAAAACTAGAGTCATTTCAATTTGCTTTTATTTTTCTGCATTAAGTGAAATTTCTGAAGTATACAGCATTGTTTTCAAATATGTTAATAAACCATTTGATTTGAAAATAGCTATAAACTAGGCTATGTATAATTGAGTGCAGTACAGCCACAGAAAAGCAAATAATGCTGTTTACAGTCCTTAGCTTCATGAATATATTCCATTAAATCATATGGCCAGGTCCACAAATTTTCACCAATACCAAGAACTTTTTACAATGAGGAACACTGGAAGGTGGACTTTCCGGCAATTTTGAAAGGAGTTGGTGGTTGGATCTAGCCCATATTGGAAGAGTATAGCTAGCAACCTATTGGAAAAGCATTGGCCAATATGCCAAGTGAAAGGAGGCATACCTGCCACTGTTATAGAATCATAAAATCGCTACAGTGCAGAAAGAGGCCATTCAGCCCATCGAGCCTGCACCAACAATTATCCCACCAAGGTCTACCCCATAACGCCACATATTCACTTTGCTAATTCCACTAACCTATACATCCCAGGACACTATGGGGCAATTTAGCATGGCCATTGCACCTAACCTGCACATCATTGGAATATGGGGGGTACACAGTAAGAAGTCTGACAACACCAGGTTTAAGTCCAACCGATTTATTTGATAGTAAACTCACTAGCTTTCGAGGGGTTTCCCTCTTCTTCAGGCGAATGGAGAGTTCTGGCCTCAGACAGAGCATATAAAGCACAGACAGTTTACAGATTACTGATTAGAATGCAAATCTTTACACCTAACCTCTGTTCAAGTCCTAAAGTGGCCAACAATGTGAGTGGAAGGAGCACTGATCACAGGTTAAAGAGATGTGTATTGTCAGTAAGTGAGGTTTTGCAAACCCAGGCAAGTCATGGGGGTTACAGATTGTGCGACATGAACCCAAGATCCTTGTTGAGACCGTCCTAATGTGTGCGGAACTTGGCTATCAGTCTCTGCTCAGCGACTCTGCACTGTTGTGTGTCGTGAAGGCCGCCTTGGAGAATGCTTACCCGAAGGTCAGAGGCTGAATGCCCGTGACCACTGAAGTGCTCGCCAACAGGAAGGGAACAGTCTTGCCTGGTGATTGTCGAGTGATGTTCATTCATCTGTTGTCATAGCGTCTGCATGGTCTCCCCTATGTACCGTGCTTCGGGACATCCTTTCTTGCAACGTATCAGGTGGACAATGTTGGCCGAGTTGCAAGAGTATTTACCGTGTACCTGGTGGATGGTATTCTCACGTGTGATGATGGTATCCATATCGATGATCCAGCATGTCTTGCAGAGGTTGCTGTGGCAAGGTTGTGTGGTATTGTGGTCACTGTTCTCCTGAAGACTGGGTAGTTTGCTGTGAACAATGGTCTGTTTGAGGTTGCGTGGTTGTCTGAAGGCAAGAAGTGGGGGTGGGGGGATAGCCCTGGCGAGATGTTCGTCTTCATCAATAATATGTTGAAGACTCCGGAGAAGATGTCGTAGCTTCTCCGCTCCGGGGAAGTACTGGACGATGAAGGGTAGTCTGTCCGCCATGTCCCGTGTTTGTCTTCTGAGGAGATCGGTGCAGTTTTTCGCTGTGGCGCATCGGAACTGTCGATCTATGAGTCAAGCGCCATATCCTGTTCTTATGAGGGCATCTTTCAGCGTCTGGAGGTGTCTGTCACGATCCTCCTCATCTGAGCAAATCCTGTGTATATGGAGGGCTTGTCCTTAGGGGATGGCTTCTTTAACATGTTTAGGGTGGAAGCTGGAGAAGTGGAGCATTGTGAGATTGTCTGTGGGCTTGCGGTACAGTGAGGTGCTGAGGTGACCATCCTTGATGGAGATGCGTGTGTCCAAGAATGCAACTGATTCTGGGGAATAGTCCATGGTGAGTCTGATGGTGGGGTGGAATTTGTTGATACCATCATATAGTTGCTTCAGTGATTGTTCACCATGAGGCCAAAGGAAGAAAATGTCATCGATGTATCTAGTGTATAGCATCGGTTGAAGATTCTGTGCAGTAAAGAAGTCTTGTTCGAACCTGTGCATGAAGACGTTGGCATATTGAGGTGCAAATCTGGTCCCCATGGCTGTTCCGTGTGTCTGGATGAAAAACTGGTTGTGGAAGGTGAAGACATTGTGGTCCAGGATAAAGCGGATGAGTTGTAAAATTGCATCTGGAAACTGGCAGTTGTCAGCATTGAGTACTGAGGCAGTCGCAGCAATGCCATCGATGTGGCGGTGTAGAGCGCCGAGACATCCATTGTGACGAGGAGTGTCCCTGGTTCAACTGCTCCACGTGTGCTGAGTTTCTGTAGGAAGTCCGTAGTGTCACAACAAAAGCTGGGGGCTCTTTGTACAATAGGTTTCAGGATGCCCTCGACGTAGCCGGAGAGGTTCTCACACAGAGTCCCATTGCCCGATACAATGGGTTGGCCGGGTGTGCTTGCCTTGTGTATCTTTGGGAGGCAGTAGAGATCTCCAATGCGGGGTGTACGTGGAATGAGAGCACGGAGGGTGCTCTGAAGGTCCGGACCAAAGATCTTGATCAGATTGTTGAGTTGACGAGTGTGTTCTTTGGTCAGATCTGTGGGTAACTGTCTGTAGTTTTCCTCATTGTTTCGTTGTCGGTATACTTCTTTACAGTAATCCATTCTGTTCAGTATGACGATGGCCCCTCCTTTGTCTGCTGGTTTGATGACAATGTTGCGGTTTGTCTTGAGAGCATGGATGGCGTTGCGTTGTGCTCGGGTGATGGTCGGGGCTGTCTTGTGAGTGCGGCTGATGAATCTGGTGTTAACGCACCTCCTGATGGTTTGGGCATACAAGTCCAGTCGAGGGCAGCGGCCTTCCGGAGGAGTCCAATTGGACTCCTTCCTCTTAGGTTGTTGCACTGCGGATCTCTCTGTCGGCTGTTCTGGTTCATCGGCTGTCTCATTGTGTTCGCTGTAGGCCTCTTGGCATCCTGAAACCCATTGTACAAAGAACCCCCAGCTTTTGTCGTGACACTACGGACTTCCTAAACTATCAAATAAATCGGTTGGACTTAAACCTGGTGTTGTCAGACTTTTTACTGTGTTTACCCCAGTTCAACGCCGGCATATCCACATCTGTGGGGAGAAACCAGAGCACCCAGAGGAAACCCATGCAGGGGAGAACATGCAAAGTCCACACAGACAGTAATCCAAGCCAGGAATTGAACCCAGATCCCTGGCGTTGTGAAGCAGCAGTGCTAACCACTGTGCCACCATGTCGCTCCATAGAGTACGGACTGTTTCGTGGCCACCACTATCTTGTGGATGGATGAGCTGTAGCCCTACTGTCGGAACTAAAATCAGGAAAAACAAACCTTACACACCCACCACCACCGCCCCCCCCCACCCCCGGGTCCACCACCACCACTCCCTCACCCCCTCTCAACCACTTTGATCCTGATGTGCTGCGATTGTCCATTAGTCTCATTCTGGGATAAAGCCTGTAAGTTTCTGTCAATCAAAGTCCCAAGTCTACCTTTATCCTTAAAATTTAATAGGATATTGATTTGATAGCAGCTTTCACAAGCAATAATACTTCACCAAAAGTACTTCTTTTTTCAATTCTTCACCAAAAATACTTCTCTGCTGTTTGGCCATTCGCACCTTCTATTATCCCTCTGGCCATTCACACCTTCTATTATCCCTCTGGCCATTCACACCTTCTATTATCTGTATGGCCATTCACACCTTCTATTATCCCTCTGGCCATTCACACCTTATATTATCTGTATGGGCCATTCACACCTTCTATTATTCCTCTGGCCATTCACACCTTCTATTATCCCTCTGGCCATTCACACCTTCTATTATCTGTATGGGCCATTCACACCTTCTATTATCCCTCTGGCCATTCACACCTTCTATTATCCCTATGGCCATTCACACCTTCTATTATCTGTATGGGCCATTCACACCTTCTATTATCTGTATGGGCCATTCACACCTTCTACTATCCCTATGGCCATTCACACCTCCTATTATCCCTATGGCCATTCACACCTTCTATTATCTCTATGGCCATTCACACCTCCTATTATCCCTATGGCCATTCACACTTTCTATCATCTCTATGGGCTGCCATCAGCACCTCTTATCTTTGTGGCTATGACTCAAAACACCCCTTGTCTTTGTGGCTATGACTCATCTTTCATTCCCTCACCTCCACAGTATAACTATCTCCCATTTTCAATGCCTTTTAGCTTTGACAAAGGGTCATCTGGACTCGAAACATCAGCTCTTTTCTCTCTTTACAGACTCAAAACATTGGCTCTATTTTCCTCTCCTTACAGATGCTGCCAGACCTGCTGAGATTTTCCAGCATTTTCTCTTTTGGTTTCAGATTCCAGCTTCAGCAGTAATTTGCCTTTATAATACTTCACCAGTTCATTCTGAGAATAATATATTTTGACTGGTCCCAAAAAAATATTGTTGCAAGTATCTGGTTCAATATTCATATGTTTAAGAATGTCAGGTGGGATTCTCCAATCGTTCATGCTGACAGGATTCTCTGGTTCCATTGATATTGCGTCGCACCCCTTCCCATGGGTTTCCAGGCAGTGAGGGATGGCTTCAGTGGGAAATCTCATTGACAGGATTGGTACCAGAGAATCCCGCATCCAGCGAATGGCACACTGCTCCCCGCCAACAAGAAACACACACCTGGGTGGCCTGAGAGTCCCGCCTATAAATTTTAGCTTTCGGAATTAAAGCGTTAAATGCAAGGCAAATGGAAACACTTGGTTAAGAAACAGTGCATCAAACATTAATTACTTTTAAAAGGTAACTTGTGTTTATTTAGAATGCCTACAGGGCAGGAGACCATTTGGCCTGGACTGACAACAACCCACCCAGGCCCTATCCCCATGCCCCCATGTATTTACCCTGCTAATCTCCCTTACACTAAGGGTCAATTTAGCATGGCTAATCAACCTAACCCACACATTTTTGGACTGTGGGAGGAAACCGGAGCCACCCGGAGGAAACCCACACAGACACGGGGAGAATGTGCAAACTCCACACAGACAACCACCCAAGACTGAAATCAAATCCAGAGTCCCTGACGCTGTGAGGCAGCAGTACTAACAACTATGCTGCTGTAATCACAAGGCCACAGGCAGCATTGTAAACTGTAAACAACGATTAACTCATCCCTAGGCTTGTAATGGAGCCAGAAGGTCTACTTTTACTTTAATAACAATAAACCCTTCTGCAATTAAGGAGATTACACAAATGAACAATTTCATTTAAAGGAATGGTAGGTCAGTGTCCTTTCGTAATTCTGTATTAGAAAAATGTACTTCTTTGAATTTGGCTTGTGATTCCTGAATAATCTATGGCAAAACTGAAATAATATAGAATATCAGTCTTCCATTAATTTGAATGCTTTAACCCTGAAATTGCTGCTGTTGATATTCACAAACATTCTTGATCCTCATGGCTGAAGAGAAGGGGAGGGTTTCAGATTCCTGGGACATTAGACCTGTTCTGGGGAAGGTGGGACCAGTACAAACTGAACAGGTTGTTCCTGGGCAGGACCAGGACTGATGTCCCAGGGAGTGTATTTGTCATACTGGTCGGGGAGGGTTTAAACTAAAATCGCAGGAGGACAGGAACCAGAAGAGGGGGAGGAGGATAAAAACAAAAAAGAGAAAGGGGAATAAGAAAAGTGCCAGAATCAAACTGCCACGGTGAAAAATAATGGGAACTTGACAAAGAATATTAAAAAGACTAGCCTTAAGGCTTTGTGCCTTAATACACAGGGCATTCGCAATAAAGTGGTTGAATTAATCGTGTGAATAGGTGTAAACGGTTAGTCAGGATGACAGAGACATGGCTGTAGGGTGATCAGGGATGGGAACTGAACATCTTAGGGGTTTTCAGTACTTAGGAAAAGGACAGTCAAAAAAGAAAAGGTAGTGGGATTGCATTTCTAGTTAAAGAGGAAATTAACACAATAGTGAGGAAGGTTATTAGCTCCAATGGTGTAGAATCTTTATGGGCAGAGCTGAGAAACACCAAGGGGCAAAAAACTTTAGTGGTGGTTGTTAGTAGTTGTATATACGGTAGGTCACAGACACCCAGACTTTAGTGGTGTTGTTGGGAATGGCATTAAACAGGAAATTAGAGACACATGCAATAAAGGACCATCTGCAAAAACCAGTGGCTTTAATCTGCGTATAAACTGGACTAATCGAATTAGTAACAATACCATACAGGAGGAATTCCTGGAGTGTATACGGTATGGTTTTCTGAACCAATACATTGAGGAACCAACAATGGAACAGGCCATCCGAGACTAGGTATTGTGTAATGATACAGGAATAATTGGCAAACTATTTGTGCAAGGCCCCTTGGGGATAAGCGATCATAATATCGTAGAATTTTTCACCAAGATGAAGAGTGATGTTGTTGATTCTGAGACTCAGGTCGTGAATCTACAGAAAGGAAACTACAATGGTCTGAGGCACGAGTTGGCTCTGATGGATTGGGGAACATTACTTAAAGCAATGATGGTGAAAAGGCAATGGCAAACATTTAACGAGTGCATGGCTGAACTGCAACAATTGTTAATTTCTGTTTAGTGCAAAAATAAAAAGAGAAACAGGGCGGTTTAGAACGGAGTTGAGGAGGAACTTCTTCACTCAAAGGGTGGTGAATCTCTGGAATTCTCTGCCCGTTGAGGTGGTGGAGGCTGCCTCGCTAAATATTTTTAAGACGCGGGTTGATGGGTTTTTGATAAGTGAGGGGATTAAGGGTTATGGGGAGAGGGCGGGAATGTGGAACTGAGACACGACAGATCAGCCATGATCTTATTGAATGGCGGGGCAGGCTCGAAGGGCTGGATGGCCTACTCCTGCTCCTATTTCTTATGTTCTTATGTTCAAACTGTGGTGTACAAGGGAAATCAGAGATAGTATTAGATCCAAGGAAGGGGCATACAAATTGGCAGAAAAAATAGCACACCTGAGGATTGGGAGCAGCTTAGAAGTCAGCAAAGGAGGACAAAGGATTGATTGAGAAGGGGAAAATAAAGTACGAGAGTAAGCTTGCGGGAAACATAAAAACTGACTGTGAAAGCTTCTTTCAGTGTGTGAAAAGAAAAAGATTGGTGAAGGCAAATGTACGTACGTTACAGTCAGAAACATGATGGGAACAAAGAAATGGCTGACCAACTAAATACATATTTTGGCTCTGTCTTCACAAAGTGGGACACAAATAACGCATCAGAAATTTTGGAGAACACAGAGTTTAATGAAAGAAAGGAACTGAATGAAATCAGTATTAGGGAAATAGTGTTGGGGAAATTAATCAGATTGAAGGCCAATAAATTCCTAGGGTCTGATAACCTACATCCCAGAGTAGTTAAGGAAGTAGCCTGGAGATAGTGGATGCTTTGGTCATCATCTTCCAAGATTCAGTAGCCTCTGGAATAGTTCCTACAGATTGGAGGGGAGCTAATTGCAACCTTACTATTTAAAAAGGGAGGTCAAGAAAAAACATAATTATAGACCAGTCAGCCTGATGCCGGTTATGGGGCTAGATCCAATATAAAAGATTTAATAGCAGGGCACTTGAAAACAGTGGCAGGACCCAACAGAATCAGCATGGATTTATGAAAGGAAAATCATGCTTGGCAAATCTATTGGAATTCTTTGAGGATGGCCTTGGAGGGAGTACAGACAAGGTTCACCAGGTTGATACTGAAGATGAGGGGGTTAGTTTATGAGGAGAGATTGAGTAGATTGGGTGTGTACTCGTTGGAGTTTAGAAGGCTGAGGGGTGATTTTATAGAGACATATGAGATAATGAAGGGGCTAGATTGAGTAGAGGTAGGGAGATTCTCTCCTATTAGAAAGGAAACCAGAACTAGAGGGCACAGCCTCAAAATAAGGGGGGGTCAGTTTAGAACAGAGTTGAGGAGGAACTTCTTCTCTCAGAGGGTGGTGAATCTCTGGAATTCTCTGCCCATTGAAGTGGTGGAGGCTACCTCGTTGAATATGTTTAAGTCATGGGTAGATAGATTTCTGATAGATAAGGGAATTAAGGGTTAAGGGGAGCAGGCGGATAAGTGGAACTGATCCACTTCAGATCAGCCATGATCTTATTGAATGGTAGGACAGGCTCGAGGGGATAGATGGCCTACTCCTGCTCCTATTCCTTATGTTCTTATGTAACTAGTAGCGTTGTTGAAGGGGACCGACTGAATGTGGCTTATTTGGACTTTCAGAAAGCTTTCAACAAGATCCAACATAAAAGATTAGGGTGTAAAATTAAAACACGTGATTGGGGGTAGTGTATTGCGATGGATAGAAGACAAGTTGTCAGACAGGAAACAAAAAGTAAGAATAAACAGGTCTTTTTACAAGTGGCTGACTGTGACTAGTGAGATACCACAGGAATCAGTTCTAGGACCCCGACTGTTCATAATGTATATTAATGATTTAGATGAGGGAATTAAATGTAATATCTCCAAGTTTGCAGATAACACCTAGCTGGATGACACAGTATTGAGCTGTGTGGAAGATGCAGAGATGCTACAGTTTGATTTGAAAAAGCTGAGTGAGCGAGCAAATGCATGGGAGATGCAGTATAATTTTCAGGGGCGGCACGGTGGCACAATGGCAAGCACTGCTGCCTCACAGCGCCAGGGACCCGGGTTCAATTTCCGGCCTTGGGTCACTGTCTATGTGGAGTTTGCACGTTCTCCTCGTGTCTGCATGAGTTTCCTCCAGGTGCTCCGATTTCCTCCCACAGTCCAGAGATGTGCGCGTTAGTTGATTGGCCATGCTAAATTGTCCCCGTTGTCAGGTGATTAGCAGGGTAAATATGTGGGGTTACGGGGATAGGGCTTGGGTAAGATTGTGGTCAGCCAAACGGCCTCCTTCTGCACAGTAGGGATTCTATGATTCTATGATGTGGATAAATGTGAAGTTATCTACTTAGGCAACAAAAACAAGAAGGCAGATTATTATCTGAATGCCTATAGATTTTGTGAGAGGGGAATATGCAATGAGACCTGGGTGTCCTTTTACACCAGTTACTGAAAGTAAGCATGAAAGTGCAGCAGATGGCAGAGAAGGCAAATGGTATATTGGTGAAGCAAATTATTGCGGATGCTGGAATCTGAAACAAAAGCAGAAAATGATGGAATATCTCAGCAGGTTTGACAGCACCTGGAGAGCAAATGTGGAGAGAGAATGACCCTTTGTCAGAGGGATTAGTTTTATCGTATATTGGCCTTCATTACGAGAGCATTCGAATACAGGAGCAGGGATGTCTTGCTGTAGTTATACAGGCCTTGGTGAGGCTGTACCTGGAATATTGTGTTTAGTTTTGAACTCCTTAACTGAAGAAGGATGTTTTTGCTCTGGAGGGAGTGAAGCAAAGGTTTACCAGACTAATTCCAGGAATGACGGGACTGACATGTGAGGAAAGATTGAATCGGTTAGAATTACATGAGCTGGAGTTTAAAAGAATGAGGGGAACTCAGAAAGGCCTTGCACCATAATGGCTATAGGCAGTGCTCCAGACAGGCCTAGAGGGCCTCCCAACTTGCCAGCCCAAATCAGCGGGACCAGCCACAGGACATCCTGCAGAGGGTTCTCCTTCTTCATACTCGTGGCCTGAATTAAAGATCCATTTTTCAATTTGAAGTTTAAAAATGTTAGAGAGAGCATGCCTTTATTTTGAATCACTCTCTCCTTTCAAGTTGGAAGGCCTCTGATTGGCCCTCCAGCTTTATGGGTTTGCCCATCATCCTTAATTGGACAACGAGCCCATTGCCAACTCAATTAAAGGGACGCACCCACAAAAATCCAGTCTGTAATTGTTTCCCACTGAGGATGGATTCAGGAACCAGAAGTGGTGCCAAACTATTTCTCATCCACCCTAGAGGGAAAATCATGGCTCTGGTCCCAGATACCAAAAAAAGGTCTTTTGATCTATGAGTTATAGCTGCTAATCAAATTGTACGTGGTCAAAATATTTGCAGATATGGGAGACATGCAAAAAGTTCAAATACTCTCGTTCATCAGCTTCCATCACTGGAGCTCATTTTCATCAGAGCTTTATCCAAAGATGCAATTACCGTACCAGGACAGGACAAGCTCTGAGGAAATTCACCTTCATTGTATCTTTGACGTGATTAACTGATATCTATATTCAAAGGTCTTTGAATCCAGCATTTCTTCAGTACAGAAGTGAATGGATCATCAGGCTGAGAATCAACCTATCAATTGCACCACCCACATACAACATTATGTTAAAAGACCTGTAAAAAATACTTTCAAACATCTCGATCATTTTCGCACCAAGCAAAGAATACATTAATCTTTGTCACTGTACATACTGTCGTTTTAGTTTCTTGCTGTGCCTTCTAATGACATCCCATTTAGGAGTATCAGAATCTTTCCTTTCCCAATTTCGTCCATCAGCCATTTCCTGTCTTGCAAATAGCAACCTTAAAAAAAAAACATATTCATAACAAGAGGAATAGAAAAGCAGCATATTATTAAAACGGGGAGAGATTGCAGAACTCCAAGGTACAGGCAGATCTGGATGTCCTGATTTGATCTGATTTATTATTGTCACGTGTATTAATATACAGTGAAAAGAATTGTTTCTAGCGTGCTATACAAATACCATACATGTCAGTCTTCACAGTGGAAGACACAAATAACATGTCAAAAAGTGATGATAGGAAGACTATGGCGGGTGAGAACCTAGAAACTATCATCACGAAAGAGGTATTGTTGGGCAAGTTAATGGGCTAAAGATAGACATGTCTCCTAGTCCTGATGGAATGCAGCCCAGAGTACTAAAAGAGATAGTGTGAGAAATAGTAAATGCACTAGTGGTAATTTACCAAAATTCGCTGGGCTCTGGAACGGTTCCTGCAGATTGGAAAACAGCAAGTGTGACGCCACTGCTTAAAAAAGGAGGTAGGCAAAAGGCAGGTAACTATAGGCCGGTTAGCTTAACTTCTGTAGTAGGGAAAATGCTTGAAACTATTATCAAGAAAGGAATAGTGAGACATCTGGATATAAATTGTCCCATTGGTAAGACACAGCATGGGTTCATGAAGGACAGGTCATGTTTGACTAATTTGGTGGAATTCTTTGAGAATATTTCATGTGCAGTGGACAATGGGGAACCTGTGGATATGATGTATCTGAATTTCCAGAAGGCATTTGACAAGGTGCCGCACCAAAGACTGCTACATAAGATAAAGGCGCACAGTGTTCCAGGTAACATGGATAGAGGATTGGTTACCAAACAGAAAGCAAAGAGTGGGAGTAAGTGGGTGTTTTTCTGCTTGGCAATCAGTGACTAGTGGTGTGCCTCAGGGATCAGTGTTGGGACTGCAATTGTTTACGAATTACATAGATGATTTGGAATTGGGGACCAAGTGTGGTGTGTCAAAATTCGCAGATGATACTAAGATGAGTGGAAGAACAAAGCGTGCAGAGGACATTGAAAGTCTGCAAAGGGATATAGATCTCTAAGTGAGTGGGCGAGGGTCTGGCAGATGGAGTACAATGTTGGTAAATGTGAGGTCATCCATTTTGGTAGAAATAACAGCAAAATGGACTATTATTTCAATGGTAAAAAATTGCCACATGCTGCCATGCAGAGGGACCTGGGTGTCCTTGTGCATGAATCACAAAAAGTTGGTTTGCGGGTGCAGCAGCTAAGTAAAAAGGCAAATGGAATTTTGTCCCTCATTGCTAGAGAGATGAAGTTTAGAAACAGGGAAGCTATACAAGGTGCTGGTGAGGCCACACCTGGAGTACTGTATACAGTTTTGGTCTCCTTACTTGAAAAAGGATATACTGGCACTGGAGGGGGTGCAGAGGAGTTTCAATAGGTTGATTCCGGATTTGAGAGGGTTGACTTATGAGGAAAGACTGAGTAGACTGAGGCTATACTCATTGGAATTCAGAAGAATGAAGGGAGATCTTATAGAAGCATATAAGATTATGAAGGGAATAGATAAGATAGAAGCAGGGAAGTTGTTTCCTCTGGCAGGTGAAATTAGAACAAGGGAGCATAATTTCAAATAAGGGGAAGCAGATTTACGACTGAGTTAAGGATGAACTTCTTCACACAAAGGGTTGTGAATCTGTGGAATTCCCTGCCCAATGAAGCAGTTGAGGCTACCTCATTGAATGTTGTTAAGGCAAGAATAGATAAACTTTTGACCAGGAAAGGAATTAAGGGTTATGGTGAGTGGGCGGGTAAGTGGAGCTGAGTCCGCAAAAAGATCAGCCATGATCTTATTGAATGGCAGAGCAGGCTTGAGGGGCCAGATGGCCTACTCCTGCTCCTAGTTCTTATGTGCTTAAGTTCTTATATGATTTGATTTATTATTGTCACATGTATTAGCGTACAGTGAAAAGTATTGTTTCTTGTACATTATACTGGCAAAGGATACCGTTCATAGAGAAAGAAAGGAGAGAGTGCAGAATGTAATGTTACAGTCATAGCTAGGGTATAAAGAAAGATCAACTTAATGTGACGTAGGTCCATTCAAAAGTCTGATGGCAGCACGGAAGAAGCTGTTTTTGAGTTGATTGGTACATGATCTTAGACTTTTGTGTCTTTTTCCTGATGGAAGAAGGTGGAAGAGAGTGTATCTGGGGTGCATGGGGTCCTTAATTATGCTGGCTGCTTTTCCAAGGCAATGGGAAGCGTAGACAGAATCAATGGATGGGAAGTTGGTTTGCGTGATGGACTGACTTCATTCATGACTCTTTTAGTTTCTTGCTGTCTTGGGCAGAACAGGAGCCATTCTAATCTGTGATACAACCAGAAAGAATGCTTTCTATGGTGCATTTGTAATAACTGCTGAGATTCGTAGTGGACATGCCAAATTTTCTTAGTCTTCTGAAAAAGTAGTGTTGGTGGGCTTTTCTTAACTATAGTGTTTGGCATGGGGGGACCAGGACAGATTGTTGGTGATCTGGAACCTAAAAACCCTGAAGCTTTCAATCATTTCTACTTCATCCCCGCTGATGTGGACAGGGGCATGTTCTCCACTACACTTCCTGAAGTCAATGACTGCCTCCTTCGTTTTGTTGACACTGAGGGAGATTATTGTCGTCGCATCTGTTCACCAGATTCTCTATCTCACCATTGTTTGTGATCTGACCCACTGCAGTGATATCATCAGCAAACTTGAAAATGGAGTTGGAGGGGAATTTGGCCGCACAGTCATAGGTGTATAAGGGTGGGGGGGCTGAGGACACAGCCTTGTGGGGCACTGGTGTCCTAGTACAAGACAAGTGGACTGATCAGTGGGAAAGAGGACTGGGGCAGACACCGCACAGTAGCTTTGTTTGGCACTGCCCCCCACATTGCCCCCTGGCAATCTCCCCTGGGTAGGAGGGGTGGGGTGGTCCGTTCTAATTTTTGTGTGCCAGGGCAGCCGATGGCTCCCGCTCTTTTACAAGTGAAGTTGCTGGCAGGGCGGACTCAGTCAGAACTCGGCCTGCCAACATGACGTTGTGGGACCGGCCTTTCAAGTTTTTTGAACTAAGTTTCAAGCAATATGGCAGAGAAAGTCACCATTGGGACCAGCAGCTTCTCCCAGCTTTTCCATCCGCTGTCAAACTCGGCATAAAATGGGGAACATTTACTAAGGTGCTGCAGGGAACTTGACAGAGTGGTTGCTGAAAGTATGTTTCCCCTTGTAGCAGAGGTGAGAATTAGGAGACATAGTTTAAAAATAAGGGGTGGGCTTCTCTCAAAACAATTCTAAGTATCGAATTTGTGTGAAAAATGGAGTAAATCATACTGTTTTCTTTCAGTAGGATTTCAAAATGAATCTCTCACACTCTGTGCACTGCAGAGTGGTTCAGGGAGATTCATGCAAAAAAATCTGGGGACAGAGCCTATTCCAGCTGGAGAGGCCAACAGCATAGCGCTGAGTGGGCCACTGCACATGCACAGTGGAGATCAGCACATGCCTGAAAGTTCGCACTGCTGGCATCCCAGTGGCTGGCCAACTCAATCACTGACCTGTCTGGTGACCCTGCAACATTGCCCCACTGCCACAAACCCCCCCTCCACCAATCACCGGCCTCACAGACATGTCCAGGCCAGCTTCAAGCAATCCCCACTGGCCCGCCTTGATCTCCCCACCCCCCGGCAGTCCTGATCTCCCCTCTCCCCACCAGCAGCCCCAACCCCATTGCAGTTCCCACCCCCCCCACCACAGCCCTTAACCCCCCGACCAGCAGGCTAACCCCCATCTGATGTCCAGCCCTGACCACTGTCCTCTGTCTCTCTAAGCCCAAGTGGCAATGGGACCCTCCACTCCCACTGATCTCCCCCTAAAAGGTTCCCTATTAGGCCCTGCCTCCTTGGCACTGCCCAATGCTTGGTGGACAGTGCCAAGGTGACCCTTTGGGTATCGCTGTTTCATCCCCTTGGGCAGTGCCAGGATACCAAGCTGGCATTGCCAAACTGGCAATGCTGGGGGGCACTTCCTTACCCCTGGGGGGTCTCCATGGCTCCGCTTCACTCCAATGAGATCAGGCCACCAACTCTCCACAGGTGGGGAGCTATTGTAAACCCACTGGACTGAAACACTCCGACAGGAGGTGGGGGGGAGGTTAGTGGGTTCAGTGACTTCAGTAAGGACATGGGATTACAGGGATGGGGCCTCGGTGGGAATTATTGTTGGTGCAGACTCGATGGGCCAAATGGCCTCTGCATTTAGAGTAAAGACTGTTTGTAGAACTTGCCGACCTGCATCAGCAGGTTTCTGTGAATTGAAGAGATGGATTGTTTTCTCATCCAGCAAGGATTTTCTGTTTTTTTCTCAAAAGACTTTGAAACAAACTGGACTCTACACTATTAAAATTTCATTTGAAAATGTTAGTAACTATTTCCTCTCTGATTATAAAAGGCTTGATTGTTAACTTCATGGGCCAGAATTGAACCCAGGTCCCGGTGAAGCAGCAGTGCTAATCACTGTGCCGACATGCTGCTACTAAAGTCTAGTCTTTTAAAAATAGGCTCTGAAGTAAAGCCTTCATTAAGTTATTAAATGTAAAACACAATTCACTTTAGGCTGAAGAGGGTTAGTAGTGTTGATACCTGTTGGTTTTTGGCCGAAAGATTTCTTCGGTGGTGTAAATGAAGAGTTTTCAGTAGGAAACGTAATCATAAGTTTAAAATTATTTATTATTGTCACAAGTAGGCTTACATTAACACTGCAATGAAGTTACTGTGAAAACCCCCTACTCGCCACACTCCAGCACCCATTCAGGCACACAGAGGGAGAATTTAGCATGGCCAATGTACCTAACCCCAGCAACGCCCTTTGGATTGCGGGAAGAAACCAGAGCACCTGGAGGAAACACATGCAGGTAGGGGGAGAATGTGCAGACTCAGCATGGACAGTGACCCAAGCCAGGAATTGAACCCTGGTCCTTGGTGCTGTGAGGCACAGTGCGAACCATTTTGAAACATACTTTTTTTTTGGTTTATTTAAAGCCATATATTTAAAGAACATAGAGGTTTTCCCGAGGGAAAAGTAACAGTCACATTTTTCTCAAAAAATATTTCAAGCTTTTTCATTGACTCACTTTTCTCTTACTGATGGGTGATCCTAACTAGGCTTTCATGATTGGTTACTTTCTTATCATTTTCCACCTATAGTCATCTCGCCATTTTCTTCACATTTAAAGCCAAAAGAGAAAATGCTGGAAAATCTCAGCAGGTCTGGCAGCATCTATAAGGAGGGAAAAGAGCTGATGTGTTGTAAGCTTGAGTCATCTGGACTCGAAATGTCAGCTCTTTTCTCTATTTTCAGATGCTGCCAGATCTGCTGAGGTTTTCCAGCATTTTCTCTGTTGGTTTCAGATTCCAGCACCTGCAGTAATTTGTTTTTTTTTCACATTTAAATCATATACCTTCAGTTTCACTGTTGAACATAGAATCATAGAACCCTACAGTACAGAAAGAGGCCCTTCGGCCCATCGAGTCTGCACCGAACACAATCCCACCCAGGCCCCACCCCCATATCCCTACATATTTACTCACTAATCCATCTAACCTACGCATCTCAGGACACTGAGGGGCAATTTTAGCACGGCCAATCAACCTAACCCGCACATCTTAGGACTGTGGGAGGAAACCAGAGCACCCGGAGAAAACCCACGCAGACACGACAAGAATGTGCAAACTCCACACAGACAGCGACCCGAGCCGGGAATCGAACCCAGGTCCCTGGAGCTGTGAAGCAGCAGTGGTAACCACTGTGCTACCACTTGCTGCCCCGATTTAGTTCAAGCCAATCATTAAATCGTGATAGTAAATCGTAACAATGTAAAATTGCAATGTTAGAAATTCAGCTGTCGCAGAAATTACGGCAGCTACAGGAAAAGTTTCCAACAGGGAAAAGTCAGATTTTTCAGCACACAGCCAAATTAACGGCACCCGCTCAGGATCTCAAAAAGCGGTACCCACAAAGATATAGCAATCTGGCAATCTACCAAAATGGGATTAGGATAGATGGGTACTTGATGGCTGGCACTGGCACAATGGGCCACGTTCTGAACAGTAAAACTCTATTAAATCTGGCACCAATGGTGAATCTCCTGGTGCCAAGGAATAGTGATGTCATGAAGCAGGGTAATCAGCCAATCACACTGAAAAATTATCCTCGACAGCAAACCAGGATATTAAAAATACCGATTAACTTTCACTATTCAGTATTATTTTGCCAAAATCAAAATAAAGATGCACATGGGACTAAAGTAGAAATTGAAATATAAACATACACTTCATAATGAATAAATTTAACATTCATCAAGTATAAAATTAGGTTTTCAGGGCCAGAAAGATTGTTCAACAGTAATAAATAACTTAGTATGTTATTAAAAGCCCAGTTAATCTCATTAACAAATCTCCATTTTGGGGGGATGGCTGAGGTGGGTTGTTTAATAGCTATAATTTTGATATTTGCCGGCCCATCCACTGCAGTGATCCAGAAACAGGTTCGCTGACCAATTAAAGATGGCGGCTCCAAAAGCTGACGGACCTGAGGCCTACCAGCTTAAAAGGAGCATCAGACTGTAATGGAGGGTAAGTAAGCAAGAGGGTGCTTCAAGGTGAAGACACCAACTCCTCAACATTTTTAAATCTAAATTTTAAAAATGACTTTTAGAACCAGGCCGCCACTGTTGGAAAAGAATCCTCCATAGCGTGGCCTGTGAATCCATGCTGGCATGGAGAACTTCCATGCCTGCCTAGCGCACTTGCCTTTCAGCTTATAGCTGAGAGGTCACTTCAGAGCACCTAAACTAGCCCTCACCACTTGAAGAATGAAGGAAGTCAACTCTTCACAAACTGTGACAGCTACATGCTTTATGCAGCCAGGTACCCCTGCCACCCCTTGCAACCTTTCCCCACACTCTGTCCCCGCACACCACCCCCCCCACCCCGCCCCACCCCTGTGCAAGATATATGCACCCTATGGGAAAAATCACTGACTTAGGCCCTGATTTTACCAGTACAGCTGCCCCAAATTTGGGGTGGGCAAGGCTCACAAAGTGGCATTCCCCATTGGCCTCAGGCACAACCTTACAAACTTCAGGTAGCGTTGCCGGTAAAATCAGGGCCTCTGTCAGCGATTTAAATGCACATATCCCATGCGTAGACTCCCAAAGGTTGACAGTTGTTGACACAAATAATGACAGTTTTGCCGTCATTACTACCACAAAATCTCGATCAAAGATTTACAAATGCCCATTTTAAAATATACAATATTGATACAACATCTCTCTAAAATAAAATACCACCAGAAGAACACACAAAGCATTTTTACATTGCACACTGCAAATCAATTCAAGAAATAAAAACAGAGATTATGTCTTTCAAAGGGGAATTGGATAAACTTCTGAAGATATACCGTTTGTAGGGCAGTGGGAAATGGCATGGAAGTGGGACAAACAGAGAGAGAGCCGGCATGGATGCAATGTGCCCAATGGCTTCCCTCTGTGTTATACTCAGCTGGTTAGGAAATATCGCTAGATTGAGAAACATCGACAATGCGTGGGATTTTCTGGCCTTTTCCGCTGGCAGGATTTCCTGGTCCTACCACAAATGATCCCTCACAGCAGGAGCAGTGCAAAATGCCATAGACATGGATGGGACCAGATGACCCTGCCCGGGACCAATGGTGAGTTATCTCCTCTTCAGGAAAACACGCCACAGCAGGGGAGAGCGGGGGTGGGGGAGGGGGTGGCCAGAGAAACCACCCAATGTTTCAGGTCAATGACCTTTTGTCAGAACTGGAAAATGTTAGTGACAAAATTTAAACGTTTACAGAGGCAGAGAAGCAGGGCAAGGGGTGAGAAAAGAAGGAAAGAAGCCAGAAGAGATTAAATAACAAGAATAATGAGAGTGCAAGGCAAAACGTTCTTTGGTAATGAGAAAGAAAAGGAACAAAAGATGGATTTTGACGAGGTGTAAATGGAGATAGCAGAGCCATTATCGTCAACTGCTTTCTGCAAAAGTTGGGAAACATATTATGATTTGAAATCTTGAACTCAAGAAACTTGAGGAACAGCACTTCAGAATTCAATAAGCTTTAATAGCTTCTGGACTCAACATCGAGTTCAACAATTTCAGAACATATTTATTCCTTTTCTGCCAGTTTATTGAAAAATTAATTGCCCCTCAGTTCATTCAGCATATCAGTCAATAATGAAATATAAATATAGATGCATATATAAAAAAAATAAAAGTTAGATGGTGTGAAGGAAATCAATTTGTGCGTAAAGTAATGGTTAGAGAACTCAAGGACTCATTAGAATGACACAGGGTAAGTCGTGTTGAGCTACACCGATAGCTATCCATTGCTGTCAGGCAAAGCAAAAAACTCAATGACATTCAGTTAAACTCTTTGTTCAGTGAGAATTGTGTTCATTATAGTAATTTAAATTTTAATTGCACTTGCATTAAAAAAATCTAGCTTGCCAATCACCATATCATTTAGAGAATGTATAAGTATAATAAGGAGAAAGATTTCACTTTTCAAGTGGAAGCGATTTGGCTAAGATGGAATTTCAATCTAAAAATAATTAATGAATAGATAATGGTTTCACATGAAATAAAAATGTAGCTAGCTTTGAAACCACCAATAACTCTTCTGAGGCTCTGGCTGATTACAGTTTTTTTCACACTAATTGTTTTCATAACTCACTACCTGGAGAGAGCGATGGAAAGTCAGCAGGGGCAAGTCGCATTGATGGCTTTGTTGCTGTTCTCATCCATTGACAGTGATAGCCTTTGTCTGTGGACCTGAGTTTGGCCCACATGCAACGTTTAATTAAGAAAAAAATCAGGGGAGTGCAGAGCTCTTAAAATATTCAAAATTACTTTTTAAAATTGGGTTCACACAGTACACTAATTTAGTTCAATAGATCTGAAACTAACAGCTATCTCTTGAATTAGTCTCACTGTTCTTTCTTTTTAGTCCATTCTCATATTCAAATAACTCCTGAGATTCATGAATTAAACTACTAGAGTTCCATCAATGTTCACCCTGAAGTACCTTTCACTGAGGCGAAAACATTTGAATAACTGGCCAATTATATGACTACTGCTGGTCAACAGACTTCTTGTCATTAGCTCTTCTATTCAATTCCCTTGGATCAATGGTTAAAAGAGTCGGATCATGAATTCAAAAAGACAGTTTAGGTGGATGTTTTTGTTTGGAATGCATGTTGGAAATTAATTGTAATTTATACTTCGTGAAATTTATGTGTGCAGAGAACAAAGTGAGAGCAGTAAAAGTAGTTTGAGCAATTAGCCTCAATAGGAGGCAAAAATAGGAACAGAAGGAGGCCATTCGTCCCCTGGAGCCTGCTCCGCCATTCAATAAGAATATGGCTGATCTGTCGGTGTTGCCATTTCCACATTCCCCATCTTCCCCTAAAAAGTTTGGTTCCTCACCGAACAAGAATCTGTTGACATCCACCTTATTCAATGATCCTGCCTTCACCTCCTTCTGAGGCAGCAGTCCAAAGTCGCACAACTCTCAGGAGAGAAAAAAATTTCTCCTCATCTCTGCCTTAAAAGGGTGACCCCTAATTTTAAAACAGTGCCTTCCCAGTTCTAGAGTCTCGCACAAGAGGAAACATCCTTTCCACGTCCACTTTGTCGAGACCATTCAGGATACTTCAATCAAATCACCACTCACTTTTCTCAACTACAGCAGGCTTTAAGTCCAGTCTGCCCAACCATCCTCATAAGATGCCCTGCTCATTTCCAGGTATCTACCTAGTAAACCTTCTCAAACTGCCTCCAGCGCAACCCCTCTAAATACTGGGGGAAAAGGAGATACTTTGGTGCAGGTAACTATTGAATGGCCAAAGTTCATATCTAGTGGTACACAGTTTGCTAATTTTTTTGTGTAAGTGGACATGCTTTTAATTGAAAATTACCTATTTTGTGCATACTGTTTTTATTGCCCTGAGTGAATCACTGCATGGCATTATCAGTGAGTTAAGAATTGAGGGGTCAGATATGTTATTTAAATTCAAACTGGTGCCTTTGTTGCATTGGCCTCAGAAGCAAGTGATCTGAAAACTTGGTAGTGCCTGATTGTTCATATTAAATGGTTTGCTATAACTTGGGAGGCAGAAAGCTGATGTGCATCCAAAGAAGTAAGAAGTCTCACAAGCCCTGATGACTCACCTGATGAAGGAGCAGCATTTTGAAAGCTTGTGTTTCCAAATAAACCTGTTGGGCTTTAACCTGATGTTGTGAGACTTCTTACTGTGCCCACCCCAGTCCAACGCCGGCATCTCCACCCCATGGCATCCAAAGAAGGCATTTGAAATAGACATTATGAATTACTCCGTAGAGCTCTGAGCAAAAATGCCTCCCCCCACCCCCCTGCAGAGTGCAACAACTTAACTATGGTTGGCAGTTGCATGGGCCAGATGACTTCTCAGCACTGTTCAAGATTGCAACAGAATCAGGTGTATTGTCATCTTGAGAAAGGGCAGAATGTGCCTCTCTCACATGCCATTGCAATGTAGCAGTTATTTGGGGTTTGGAGGCTCCTGTCCACACTCCTTCAAATTTAGGAGATAGTGGACCTCTGAGTCTGTACAGCAACTGAACAGCCTGAGTATCCATCAGAACTGTTTTTGCCACAATCACTGTAATCAAGAGAATCATTGCAGTCTGCATGGAAGTGACCACAGTGCATGGATAAAATTTGCAAGGACTCCATATAAGTTGAGGGTCAGTTCCTCCGCACTGTATAGGCAAGCGCCTGGCAGGTAGTCCAATGTATTAAACATTTGCCAGTTTGCAGCTCTGTCATTCTTCTCTTATTGGAAAGATTTCATCTGTGCATCTGCAGTAGGGTTAGGATGCAAACTTGTCCTACGTAATGCTGGTAGTTGAGAATACCTTTCCACCTCCTTTGCTCCTGCTCAGTTATTGTTCCAATGCTGACACCTTCAACAAACCCTCTAAAGAACCAGACATCATGATTTCTGTACAGGTGGTTCCATATCTGAGACTGAGGAGCTGTCTATCTTCCAGAGAACAGGCCTCCATATTTTCATTTTATGGGGCACAGATTCATGATGTGTCTGGAAGGAGGAGAGGGAGAGAGAAAGAAATAGATAAGGCTTTGTACTGAGTGCCAAAGGCAAACAGTGGCAATTGAGTTTATAGCGCCAGGTTATCATGCAGAGTATGTGATGGAGGAAGTTCAATAAGAACAAAAAAGTGGGGTAAGATAAATTACAGAACCTATCCTCAAGAGTTGCTATTTGCTATGCTCCTGGCTCACCTTCCTGCCATTACGTACAGCTTAAAACCTGTGTTAGAACCCAGGTCAGGGAATTGGAAAGGAAACCACTAAATACTTGAACTCTGCTCACTGTTTCTGAATCTTAAGTAAGTTAAGTAAGAACCTGGGGAGCAGAACTCTCTTAAGTTTAAAATGTCATTTTGAATATTTTAAATGTTAAGTCTGCATAAGACATCAGTTCAATGCAATAGATCTGAAACCTGTAGCAACCTTCTGGAATTGGTTGCTGAAACTCATGAATACAAAATAAGCTTTGAATAAATGTTCATCAAAGTACTTTTCACTGATGTAAAAGCAGTTATCTAACTCCTTCTCAACCTAACCAAATTATAGTACTTATGCATTTATCATCACTGGCTTATCCTATTGTTTTTTTCTCCCCCAAAATACTAATTGCCAATTTGACTTTTTATTCACACCTTCTTGTAATTAGCAAATTCAATAGCTGTGTATAATTTTATATATTTCTTTTCCTTGTGTAGGTTGGATAACAGCGACAGTCAAGCCATGCACCGGAGACACACAACACTCCGTGAGAAAGGAAGGAGGCAGGCTGTCCGGGGTCCAGCTTACATGTTCAATGAGAGGGGTAAAAACTTGACAGCTGAAGAGGAACGCTTTCTGGACGCAGCGGAATATGGAAATATACCCGTGGTGCGCAAGATGCTGGAGGAGTCAAAGACTTTGAATTTCAACTGCGTTGACTACATGGGACAGAATGCTTTGCAACTTGCAGTGGGGAATGAGCATTTGGAAGTGACTGAGCTCCTTCTGAAAAAAGAGAATCTCGCAAGGATTGGCGATGGGCTACTGCTGGCAATTAGCAAAGGTTACGTGAGGATAGTAGAAGCAATTTTAAATCATCCAGCCTTCGCCCACGGACAACGGCTGGCCATCAGCCCACTTGAACAAGAACTTCGGGATGATGACTTCTACGCCTATGACGAGGATGGTACACGTTTCTCCCAAGACATCACTCCCGTTATCCTTGCTTCTCATTGCCAGGAGTACGAGATTGTACACATACTTCTACTGAAGGGTGCACGGATTGAGAAACCCCATGACTATTTTTGCAAATGCAGCGAGTGTACGGAGAAGCAAAAACGAGATTCTTTTAGCCATTCCAGGTCCAGGATGAATGCGTACAAGGGATTAGCAAGTGCTGCTCATTTGTCTCTATCGAGTGAAGACCCGGTCCTTACATCTTTGGAACTAAGTAATGAACTAGCACAATTAGCCAATATTGAGACAGAGTTTAAGGTAAACCATTTTAGTCCTTTTAAGCATCCTTCATATGTCCCATTTTGCTGCTAAATACAAAGATTAAAAATACTAATTGGAACATGCTTGTTCATGAGAAGTTCCATTATTGTCAATGTGTGTTGAACCTGCTGCGGCTGTAATTTAGACCTTGATTTTCGTTGAGTTGGGATGACTTGGGAGCCCTTTAAAAATGGCAGGCAGGTCTCGATTCCAGGATTCCCAACCCCATTCTATGCTTTCCGATTTTCACTCTTTCAAGCGTGCAGGCTAGTTGGCATCAAAAGCCCACACCCAGCATCCCAACATTTCACAGATAGGCCTGTCCTAATTCCCCACAATTTTCCTGGAGTCGGGCCAGCTTTTTAAAGAGTTGGACTCACAGTACCTCTGAGGTGTCATCAGTCATAGCCTGCATGGGGGAACCTTTTGAAAAATAAGTTCAATGCCTCCTATGCCAAGCTATGACACCCCCTCCCCCGCTCCCCCACACTCCCATGACTCCTCATGCACCCCATGCCAAGCTGTGGCACTCCCTTTCCATTGGCCCACTGTACAATGTATAGAACCAATGAACCCTATTGTGACAATTGCAGGTGTAAAAAAAACTTTTAAAAAGTCACTCATTCAGAACATTCCACTTCGTTTAAAAAAAACTCCTTTTATATGGGGCAATTAAAGTGTCAAATCACCCAGACCTTTAAAGTTTCAATAGCTGAAACTACAAGCACTTGAAACCTGCATAAATAAACATTGTACAATTCACAGCAGAGTCAGAGAGCCAGAGGTGTCAATCAACCAGTGTTTTCTCTGGGGCTGAGGTGTATCATGATGTAGCGATGCCAGCGTTAGACTGGGGTAAACACAGTAAGAAGTCTCACAACACCAGGTTAGATCTAACCCTTCTTGCTTAGGTGTATCACCAGACTGCTGAGTTTGTTAGCCAAGCCACATTATGTATTCTTGGCTAAGAAATTCTGAAGCTTGTTACAGTTTGAAATTCTAGAGCCCAGTGAGCTTATTGGCGTTATTAACTGTTTGAGGGGGAAATGAACTCGGACCATGCCCCAGTTAGAATAAGTTTTGTCCCTTTTGCATTTGTTTTGAATGTCTTGAATGCCTTAAAGAACAAACAACAGTACAACACAGGAACAGGCCCTTCGGCCCTCCTAGCGTTATCCTATCTAGACCAACTGCTTGTGTCCCTTTATTCCCCATCTGTTCACTTGTCTATCCAGATAAGTCCTAAATGTTGCTAACATATCTGTCTCAACCATCTCACTTGGCAGTGAATTCTGGGCTCCCACTACCCTCTGTGTAAAAAAACCTCCCCCCTACATCTCCACTAAACCTTCCCCTCTTTATCTTAAACTTGTGCCCCCTTGTAACTATCATTTCTGCCCTGGGAAAAAGCTTCCAACTGTTCACCCTATCTATACCTCTCATAATTTTTGAAACTTCTATCAGGTCGCCCTTCAGCTTCCGTCTTTCCAGGGAGAATAATACCAGTTCATTCAATCTCTCCTCATAGCTAATACCATCCATACCAGGCAACATCCTAGTAAACCTTATCTGTACTCTCTCCTAAGCCTCCATGTCCTTTTGGTAGTGTGGTGACCAGAATTGGACACAGTATTCTGAATGTGGTCTAACATTTTATATAACTGACATAATTTGCCAACTTTTGTACTCAATGTCCCATTCAATGAAGGCAAGCATGCCACATACTTTCTTCACTATCTTTTCCACCTGTGCTGCCACCTTTAAGGTGTATCTGTGCTCCTGATGGTTCTGCCATTTATTTTATCGCTCCCACCTGAATTGGATCTACTAAAATGTATCATCTCACATTTGTCCGGATTAAATTCCATCTGCCATTTCTCCGCCCAATTTTCCAGCCTATCTAAATCCTACTATATTCTCTGCCAATCTTCCATCATTATCCACAACTCCGCCAATCTTCATGTCATCCGCCAACTTGCTAATCAGACCAGCTACGTTTTCTCCCAAGTCTTTTGTATATATTACAGACAGCAGAGGTCCCAGCACTGATTCCTGCGGAACACCACTAGTTACTAGACCTCCATTCAGAAAAAACACCCTTCCACCGCTACACTCTAAAGTTCCACAGCAAATAGATATTTCTTTCTCTTCATCAACTTGCACAAAATCTCACTTACACAATGGAAAGCTGTTGTAGCAATGTCCTTTCCACACATTTCCCAAACATTTGAGAAGTGGTACAGCTGCCTGCCCTAAATATATCGCTATCCTGACACATGGAGTCAAGGTCAAATGCATTTGGCAGAAGTCCAAAATCCAATGTTGACGTCACTCTTTAGTTCCTTCTCACCCAGCTAACATTGTTGGTCAAATCCTGTACATAAATTGTTTCCTTTTTATGGTGGTTTAGAATTCAGAGTTTAGTACTAATAGTTCAATCTCACTTAGCAATGCTCTGTACCCCTTCCCTTAACATTTGTCTATAGTGGTTACTGGTGACGTATCTTCTAACTGTGTCAAATACTTTGATCCATTAGTATAGTAACTTGTGTTTTGGCTGTTTTTGCAGGATTTTGTAGCTTTGGTAATGAAGATACTTTACTAAAGGAAGGTGCAGCAAACATGTTTTCCAAGTGTCATTGTGGATTTGGCAGGGAGATCTTTATTTTAAATTTTCTTTGAATTCTCTCCTGTAAATGTGACCAAAAATTTATTGTTGTAAATGTGATACCCGCCATATTGGATATCGCTCCTCTGTAGGGATCCAGAGCACATGCCAAAATAATTCAAGACATCTGTAAAATTTTCAAGTGAAGTCCTACATTTGTAAGATATTTGAAAATGTAATTGGGCTGCCTCAGTATGTGACTCATCACATGAAAAATTTGCTCAGCAATTTGTAACAAGGACTCTCCAACAATGCCAATTAGAGTCTCATTGACAGGTCAGTTTGCTGATTTGTCCTTTTGTGATCTGGGTGTTTTTTGCCCTATTTTCTGACTTCTAGAATTGATTTCTGCTACAGACATTTGGACAGGCTGACTGCTTTTGTTTGGCTTCAAAATGGTTTCCCTGGAGGCCTGGGTGCCTTTTGGGCTGAAGGGGCAGGCGAGCAGCCAAGACCACAGGATGGAGTGGGAGCAGTTGGCAAAAAATGGGCAAACAGTTCACTGTGCAGGAAGTCATGCCCACATCAATTCTTTAAGGAGCATTTTCCTACCCTAATTTTACCGAGGAGAAATGTCACAAAGGAGGCTATCATCCAGCTCTGTCACCTGCTGCAGCCACAACTCCAACTTTGAACCAGGCTATAGACCGTACTGCCAAGTGGCTGTCAAGTTACCTCAACCTTTATGCAACATATTCCTTCCAAGCACATCAGTGGCATAGAATCATAGAATCCCTACAGTGCAGAAAGAGGCCATTTGGCCCATCGAGTCTGCACTGACCACAATCCCACCCCATATCCCTACATATTTACCCACTAATCCCTCTAACCTATGCATCTCAGGACACTAAGGGGCAATTTTAGCATGGCCAATCAACCTAACCCGCACATCTCTGGACTGTGGGAAAGAACCAGAGCACCCAGAGGAAACCCATGCAGACATGAGGAGAATGTGCAAACTCGAGCCGGGAATCGAACCCAGGTCCCTGGAGCTGTGAAGCAGCAGTGCTAACCACTGTGCTACCGTGCCACCCCTTCCAATCTTCCAGTTTGCACTCATCATTGTATCAGGGTTTTCAGTGCCAGGAGGACTATAGCTACATGGAGTTTGCACATTATCCCAGTGTCTGCGTGGGTTTCCTCCAGATGATCCTGATTTCTCCCACAGTCCAAAATTTGCAGATTAGGTGGATTGGCCACAAATCCAAAATTGCTGCTTAGTATCCAAAGATGTTAGATGGATTGGTCATGATAAATGCCTAGGGTTTAGGAGATAGGATGGGGATGTGGGCCTGGGTAGGATGCTCCTTTGGAGAGTTGGTGCAGACTTGATGGGCCAAATGGCCTCCTTCTGCACTGTAGGGATTCTATGGATTTCTTTGCCAACTTGGAGTAAAATTGAATAAGAGAGCTGTTCCTGTATTGCAGGCTTCGCCAGGTTACAATGCACTACACCCACATTGAATTTGGTGCTCCCTCTCATCATCCTGACATTATTTTGAATAGTAAGTGTTTCTCCTCCTTCAACGTCCAGTCTGTTTTTGACTAAATGCGGCACACTATACCATGCCTGGTTTCCTGGCAATAGTCATATTTAATTTATCACACGCCAGTCCTCTGCCACCTTTATAACAACAAAGTCAGCAGGTCCCAGGTAGGCCATTGCACACCAAGGACCAGCTTCATCAGACATGTGTCACAGCTCCTGTCAAAACCCCAGACTCAACTGCAGGGATGGCCTACATTGAGACCAGTTATCGAGAAAACAGTTAATGTGTTCAAGCAACACTTTGGCTGCCTGGATTATTCAGGAGCAGCTTGGTGCAATCCTAAACTCGTGTCTAAACTTGTGGTTGTCTGCTGAATGCTGCATAATTTTCTGATAATGAGGGATTAACCATTACCATAGGGGATCTCATAGAGACTTATAAAATTCTAACAGGACTAGATAGGGTAGATATAGGGACGATGTTCCCTCTGGTGGGGTCCAGAACCAGAGGTCACATTCTGAGGATTCAGGGTAGACCACTTAGGACGGAGGTGAGGAGACATTTCTTCACCCAAAGAATACCACAGGAAGTAGTTGATGCCAAAACAATGAATGTATTCAAGAGGCAGCTGGATATAGCACTTGGGGCGAATGGAATCAAAGGTATGGGGAAAAAGTAGGATTAGGCTATTGAATTGGATGATCAGTCATGATTGTAATGAGCAGTGGAACTGGTTCAAAGGGCCACATGGCTTCCTCCTGCTCTTATCTTCAATATTTCTATGTAGGAAGAAAAGTAGGAAGAATAGTATGAAGGAAGAAGATCAGAAGGAATGTTGACCATCAGTATCCCTTGCAGCCACAGCAGCTTATCTAAGATGGCTTTAAGTGAACCATCCCTCTCTTTATGAGACATCCACTTCCCACAGTTCTTAGCATCACCATACTTACTACCACCAGCCAATTGCCTTTCTTCATTCAGTCCAGTTTTATGAGCTTTGTCCACACTTCAACACAAGTAATCACACCAAGTCAAAGTCCAGAACAAAACAGATATTGCCTAACACCTCAATTCAATCTTTATGTGATATTTAACAGCGATAATTTATAATCACTCTTCACGAGTATAGTACTCAACTTCTGTGCATGACTTACACTCTGTCAGAAGGCAAGGATATGCCAAATGCCTACAGCTTTGATGATGGGAGGCTGTTAAGCATCCATTGAGAACAGAGGTTGTTGCTGGGTGTGCAGCTCTGAACATTGAGAGCTTGACTATAGAATGCAGCATCTCAGTCAGGGCCAGAGTGTGTAATCCACTTGGTCCTGTGATACCAACAAAGGCACTGAGGGGGCAGACATGCTGTTATCCAGAGAGCGGATAACAGCTGCCACTCCCATATCACCTTAGCATCCATATAAATCTACATTAGGGTGTGGACATGATGTGACACTTTGAAAGCTTCTGTCAATGCTGGAATTGTGTGAGCTACCAGCTCCACCATAGTGGATACACCTGTCACGTTTGTGGAGCAGACCACTTGCTCTGTGTTGAACGGAATGATCTGCATGCTCTGTGCTAAGATCTAACACAGATTGAAACTGGATGCCGTCACCTTCTGAACTATTGTATGTGAGCTCATTGGTAAGCAATGTGATATACTCTTCCTGTATTCTCATCAACCCTTCCCCGCATGGATCCTCAATATCAGAACTTGAGTCTTCATCAGCAGAGCTGAGACATGTTCTTGTCCATTGGTGCACTGACCCCTGTAGCATCCTATCCACCTAGCTCCTCTGGTCACTTTTTTGGCCAGCGATTTATCAGGTGAAGACCCTTTCTCTAGTCTACCAGATAAGGCGGTCTTGGTATTATCTGAGCTGAAGGAGAACAGTTATCTTTAAGGTGAGGGAGTACAGAGAGAAGAGTGGCTTGTGAAAGTCACAGCAATGCATCCCCTCCATCCCGCATGACTGTATTTAATCAGATTTGTTGGCCACTGTCTCACTTCAGCCTTTAGTTCATTGATCCTCCAGCTTCTCACCATAGCTAAGGTGGAAACTTAGACCGTAGTTTGTCAAGCTGTTTGCACAAAGGAGCCATCACAGATCATGGGGATCTTGTGTTGACCTGACTTCTATTCATGATGTCTACAGGGATCACAGGGTAAAAATCAGGAATGGGATTCCTTGGTGACCTCCCTTACCCAAAGTTTCTAAGGTCAACTTTAGCATTTCCACTGAGATCAGGACATGGATTGAACCTGCATTATTGTTGGTCTGTGTGGCTTAACACCATATATATGGAGAACTTACACATAAGACATTAGAGGAGATTGCATTTTACATCAAATGCCAATCTGCCTGACTACCCTATGCCAGTGTTTGTCGTCCACCCAAACCTCCTCCCATTGTAATTCATCTAACCCTACCATCATATTCTTCCCTTCCTTTCCCTGGCATGTGCATACTTAGCTTCCCCTTCAATGTATTTTACATTCTCTGCTGTGAAATCAGCAATTTCAAATTAAATAAAATTAGTACATGGAGCAATATCCACGCTGAGGTCTGTGAAAAATGGTTAAACATTCCGTCAAATTTAAAGTAGTTTTTATTTACTTTATTCAAAACCCAAAAGGTATTTTGGAAGCGCCCCGTGATCTCATGGCAGTAATGAGCTTCAAATTGGTTTAGGACTTGGCTTTGCCTCATGTCTGGGACAATCAAACCCTAATGTGTACGTAGCTCAATAAATTACAGAAATGCAGGGCATAATCATACAATGACAGGGCCATCAAATCGCAACAACAGAATTGATGTGCTTGTAAATATAACCAAGTGACTGCTGTATTTGGCAGAATCAAAATTACAATTTAAAAATGTGATTAATATATTGGATTTTGCGATAGCTTAGCCACTCAAACCAAATACTTTTTATGTGTTGCTCGAATGAGTTATTTCAACCTATCTTCCTTCAATGAAAAGTGGAAACAAGCAAGTGCAGTTTGACATTTGTACTTAAGTGCAATCATTTGACAAAACAATTGTATTGTTACCAATACATATGAATCTTGCAGAATACCATGAGGCAACGCAAATCAAATTTGGTTTTAGTATGAGGCAAATTAATTTTCAGAAATGGCAGTTCACGCTATTGTCAGCCAAATAATTTTAAAGAATGGAACCCTCCAGAAGAGCCTTACTCCACGTAGAGGTTTGGATTTCCACAGAAGTTCCTCATATTGCCCGCTGTTACTTTGCCTAAAGATTAGCACAAACCTGAAAGCAAAAGGTGATTCGTTTCTGTGAATTTCTTTCTTTATTCATTCATGGGACATGGGAGTTGCTGGCTTACCAGCATTTATTGCCCGTCCCTAATCGTCCTTGAACTGAGTGGCTTGTTAGACCATTTCTGAAGGCAGTTGAGAGTCAACCTCATTGTAGAGGCTCTGGAGTCACACGTAGACCAGACCAGGTAAGTTGGCAGATTTTCTTCCCTGAAGGACATTAGTGAACTACCAAAGGCATAGGGGACAATTAGAAGAATTCCTTGCAGTGCTTTAGAGTCATCCACACCTTTAGAAATTTACGTGGGAACCTTTACCTTAAAATTGGGTACGTTTAGGTCGTGTTAGAGGCCAAAGGTTAAAAACTCAAGGCACAACTGAAATCCAGCTCCAACACATCCACTTCCAGTTTTAACAAAGGCAGATGATGGTTGGGCAATCCATGGAGACAGTTGGCTCTTTACATATTATAATGAGACTGCAAGCCAGGCAGCACGGTGGCACAGTGGTCAGCGCTGCTGCTTCAAAGTGGCAGGGACCTGGGTTCGATTCCCGGCTTGAGTCACTGTCTGTGTGCAGTTTGCACGTTCTCCCCTTGTCTGCATGGGTTTCCTCTGGATGCAATGGATTCCTCCCACACCCTGAAAGACGTGATAGTTTGGTGAATTGACCCGAACAGGCATTGGAGTGTGGCGACAAGAAGAATTTCACAGTAACTTCATTGAAGTGTTAATGTAAGCCTTACTTGCAATGAATAAATAAACTTTTTTATTCCCCATTTTGAAGTTAAGTTTGGACGGACAGGTTTCCTGAGGCTCGGGAAAGGTGGCAGCTAAACCCTTGGTCAGGACTGTCAGGTCCAGAAGTGAGTGCCTTTTCATTCACTTGCTGAATCCATGTCTGCCTGGGAAAACCCATGCAATCGAGCACAGGTCTTTTCTTCTGACCTTTACCCAGTTACAGTTCACACCAACTGGAAGCCAAGTCGGTAAACCAGGCTTCCTGACAGGGAGCATTTCAGTGAAACCCCACAGTGTGTGAGAGGGCCTCAACTTCTGGATTCCCAATGTTTTATCAACACCACCTTTCCCACATTCCCCCACTGGTGAGCTAAATTAAATTAAATCAAATTTCTCTTTAATTACTTGTATCTGAGGTTAAAAGACAAATTCAATTCCATGGTGCAAAACCAGTTTTGACTTAACTTTAAGTATAAATCATGATTCATATTGGAGATACATTTTGCCTGTACTAAAGACATTTTTCATCATCATCCATTATGACAGCCTACAATCATTTTGCAGCAAATCAAAGACAACAGACAATGAAAGAATCATGCACACTTCCCTTGTGATTAAATACAGCAAGAGGTGTTGGACAAGAAATCAACTCATCTCTTAAATATTAATAAAAATTCTTAAGTTAGTTCTGCAGCTGTCCCACGAGAGTGCTTCAAAACAGTCATCCAGGGAAGATATCGGAATGGGATAACAAATAGATAAATTGAAAATGGGTATAGATTTACTGCCAAAAGTTGCAATCCAGAAAGAAAACATAAGAGAATAAAATCTCTCCATAAGTTCTTAAGTATCCTTAAACAGGTTTAGCAAATGGTAAATATTGGCAACATGATCATCATCCAATCTGAACACTGAATATCAAAGGACAAATGATTATGCATTAATTATGTTCTGCTTTTGGGGTGATGATGTGAAATTATACAACACAGGTAAAGAGGTCATGTGACCCCAGTGGGCAATGCCCCGCATCTGAGTGAGAAACTCCAGGTTTGAGTCCCATGACCTCAGGACTTGATAACCAAAGGAGGCGTGTTTATAACATGACCAAACAGGTCGCATATCCTTCTGTCACATGGCAGGCAGCCAGAGTGCAGGAGATTCCTGGTCAACCATGTGATGGAAGAAGAGTTCGAGCTTCTACCATCATGATCCATAGCTCAAGACTAAGGCATTCATGTAACAAGTGCATGTTGTCACAGCAACTCAGACCTCCTGAGGGACCTGGGACACACCACGTTACAGCACAAATACCAGCCATTCAGCCCAACATGCCCTATGTCACTGTTTACATGAGTCTCTACACATCTACTTCATTTCACCTCAACCAAATAACCTTTTGCACTCAAGCACATAGCAAGCTTCCTCTTAAATGCATCTATTCTGATTGCTTCATTCCATGTGGTTATGAAGAATGTGGCCACATTCTCACCACTCTCTGAGTAAAGAAGCTCCTCTTCAGATCTTTTTCAGATTAATTTGTGACTGCCTTATATTTATGATTCCTACTTTTGAACTGCTTCTCCACCAAACCCCTCAATCAGGTCACCTCTCAGTTTTTTGCCTTTCTAGAGAAAAGAGCTCTAGCCTCTTGAATCTTGCTTGATAGTTACACCCTTGTAATTCTGGTTTCTGCCTTGTAAAGTTTTATTGTAATTTCTCCAGTGCTTCTATTTATCTTTTGTAGTATAAAACGAAGGAATGTGCATAGTACTTGGGGTATATCTAAGGTACTATAACTTCTCTACTTTTCAAATATATTCCTTAAGAAATAAACTTTGTTTGTGGTTTTTCTGGCTTTGTAAACCTGCACAGGAATTAATGTTGTAATCGGTCTTGCTCACCAGTTAAGGGAAAAACAAAATGTTTACGTGCAGGTAGAGGCCTGTGGCCTCCTGCATGCAGCCATTTCCCAAGATGGTTCTGGAACAGAAACCCCTGCTTGCCGGAGTGAACCCCAACCTGGGCCCTGATTGGTTTCCTGGGGCATGTGACCTTTCGAAGGGATTACCACCACATCCCTCCCCCTCAAAGTTCTTTGATTAAATTGACAATAATCAATTTACTTAGTCCCCAATAATTGAACATTTAAGACATGAATTCTGTCCATTATAAATTAAGTCTTTCAGGGGTTTCCAATTCCTAATTGGAGCAGCACAGGTCTTGGATGCTTCCACTGACGTGCTGTCAGTAGAAACCACAACCACAGCTGCCCCTTCAGGCACAGACATCTCAGTTCCATCTGTATCCATGGGGACGTTAATTGCGCCTGTAACAGGATGTTCTGGTACTTCAATGCTTAGGTAGTCAACAACGTTCCCAGATAACTCCTGATGTCTGTATTAGTTGCTGGGGCAACATTTGCTCTCTCAAATGGTTCATGAGTTCCCCGGTGATCTTTCCTTCTACGGCCAATTCAGAAGACAGGGGTCCAGTTTTGTATACAATGACTCCAGGATCCAATGTGACCTACTACCAAAATTCTTCACGTACACTGGATTCTTGGAAACACAAGGCTCAGTCTCATTCTGATACTTCATTAATAACTCTGCTAGCTGGACACTCATTGTTACATGCGGAGTTGTCCCATAGCAAAGAAGGGACCATGAGATCCTGGTCCCCAGGGTCCTTCCAGCATGCTTCCTGAGGACAGATTTAAAGGTTTGGACAGTTTGTTCAGCTAGTCCTTTGGATGCTGCATGGTAAGGCACTGTCCTAATGTGCTTGATACCATCGAGGGTGATGAACTTCTGAAACTTGGCACCCGATTTCTTGCCTCTCGCAATCTTACCAGCTCCAATCTGCCAGTGTAAACAGCCTCACACTCTTTCCAGACGCAAGGCTCGGGTGGGCAATGCCCCTTGCATGCTCAATGGCACTCTCTACTATAAGCAGTCGGCTTCCCAGCGTGAGTAGACTCTGTCCAGTCCTCCTACTGGTGAGAATTACACATTGCTTCATTTTGTTGTCTAAGTGGCATAAGATTTGAGTTTTTCTTTCACCAAAAAATTGGTCTGAAACTCTCCCATTTTCATGCTCGTTTGGCACTTAGAATTTTTTGGTACAATTGACCTCTATGACTGCAGCTATTCCATCGGTGGAAAAACATGGGCGCAATTTCTGAATTGCAGTGCGTGAGCTTGGATACTTCATCTCAAACACTTCCATTCGCTTTAAATGTGCAGTGACAAGGAGCAAAGGCCCAGAATTGTCATGATTCTGCTACACGGTGCCTGGATTGAAGGTTTCTTTAATTGTTTTACTCGCCTATCTGTTTATCTCTTCACGTAATTGGTCATATATGATCTTCCCTTTGGAAATCCATACTAACTACTCTTTATGATATTTTTGGTTTTATACTGAAACCTGGTGTGTTACAACAGAGTCTTATTCTTCCATTAAATTATTTCTTCAATTCAAGAATCCCATATGGATAATATTTGTGAATTTGCAGACATTTCAGTCCCCACAGTTCCCAAACAGTTTTTTAAGGCATTATTACACCGACAGTAAAATATACTACTTTGCAAATATGCATATTTTTAAATCTCCTATTTATGAAGATGTAGCAACAAGCTTAGCAAATCTATTAGTAGCAAATCATTACTGATAAAAAAAATTCTGGAACAAATGAGATACAATCAAATATTTAATTAAGGTCAATTATAATTCTGTTAGTTACACGGTGTATGATGGCTCTTTCAGTCTCAGAGTCTTTTATATTGTACAAATGTTGTGTATCTTGAATAGAAGTTGTTTATCTCCTGTGGAATTAAGTGAACATTCCTTCGTGAATTCCGTTTTTACAATGTACACAGGACATAATTTTAGTCACCATTGATTTATTCCTCTCTACAGATATCATATCGGCGACTCCTACAAAATTCTCCCAGAAAAATTCTAAGCATCAAATTTGCATAAAAGCTGGAGTAAATCACACTGGTTTTTTTCAGCGAGAGTTTCAGAATGAATCTCCCACGCTCTGTGCACAGCTGAGTGCCTCAGCATGAAGCACGCTCAAATTCAGTGAACAGGGGCTATTCCCGCTGGAGAGGCCTGCAGCATAGCGCTGAGCAGGCCACTGTGCATGTGCTGATCTGTTAGAGTGGAGATTGGCACATGTGCAGTAGCACTGCCGGCCTCCCAAACACTGGCTGGACCTGCAAACCCCGCATCAGCTGTGCATGCGACCCCCCCCTCAAAAATGCCCAGGCCAGGCTCAACCTCTCCTCCCCCCCAACAATGCCTTCAGCCTACCTTAATGTCTATTACCACCCCCCACCCCACCCAACAAAGCCCCGACGTCCTGACCGCTGACCTCCCTCTGTCACTCAGTCCCAACGCAGAGTAGCAGTGGAAACCCCCCCACCCCAACCAGTCACCCCTCCAGTCCAGTTCCTCCCCACAGGCCCAGTTTCCATTAGGCCTGTCTCCTTGGCACTGCTCTATGCTTGGTGGGCAGTGCCAAGGAACCCTCTGGACATCGGCATTTTGTCCCTTAGGCAGTGTCAGGGGGCCCAATGTCCAGGGAGTAACCGTGCCCCCCCCCTCAGCGCCCGACCCTTTGTGGGGCCTCAATGATGAGGTCAGGCCACTCGCTCCCCATAAGAAATTCGCATTGTAAGGAGGATGTGGAGGCATTGGAAAGGGTGCAGAGGAGGTTTACCAGGATGTTGCCTGGTATGGTGGGAAGGTCTTATGAGGAAAGGCTGAGGGACTTGAGGTTATTTTCATTGGAGAGAAGAAGGTTACAAGGTGACCTAATTGAGGCATACAAGATGATCAAAGGATTGGATAGGGTGGACAGTGAGAGCCTTTTACCTCGGATGGTGATGGCTAACACAAGGGGGCATAGCTTTAAATTAAGGGGTGGTAATTATAGGACGGATGTCAGAGGTAGGTTCTTTACTCAGAGGGTAGTAAGGGCGTGGAATGCCCTGCCTGCAGCAGTTGTGGACTCGCCAACTTTAAGGGCGTTCAAATGGTCAGTGGATAGGCATATGGATAACATTGGAATAGTTTAGGTCAGAGGGTCGTTAGATTGGTTCCACTGGTTGGCACAACATTGAGGGCCGAAGGGCCTGTACTGCGCTGTAATGTTCAATGTTCTCTAAGTGTGAAGCAAATGCTGCTGGAGTGAACCACTCCTGGCAGCAGGGGGAGACCCAGGCCCACTGGTGGCATTTAAAATACATGCAAATTATGTATTATTCAGCCCTGCACCAGACTCAACTCCGCACCACACTTAGGTCCTTGCCAGAAATCAGGAATCCAGCCACAGGAGTCATGTGGAGGCCTCCAGAGGCTCACCATCTGACTGGATCTCAGCAGATTCCTGGCCTCCAGCAATCCTCTGAGTGCCTGCACCCTGGGACATGCCTGCCTCCGCCTGCTGTGGCCCTGAGAGTGATATGCTCACCAGATTGTGACCCCGAGGCTAGTCCAGAACTAGGTCTCACCAAGGATGTCCCTGCACTGCTGCAGGGTGTGGGTGAGTGCTGTTATTGTTCTTCTATATCAGGGTCCGTGAATCCCTCCTTTCTGGTAGTGTTGCGGCTGGAGTCACAGACCTGGCTGATGGACCCCCTGGGCTGCTTCCCAGATGTGCCTGCAACAGAAAGGAGAGATCGTTAGTGCACAGTGGGGCTTTTTAGAAACAGGAGACATGACTCACTGCATTGCTGTCTGATGGATGTTTCAGTGCTGGATCCTCACTTGGTTTTTCGCCACTGACATCATCCTCAGCACAGGAATGGTCAATGCCCTCCCCAGCCATCTGGATGGCTCTGTTCTCAAAGCCTGTGAGGATCTTGGGTTCTGGCGTCCCTCCACCTGTCTGGGATCTCTCGCTGTTGTTGGGAGCCAACCTTTCCTGCATGAAAACAGATGGAGAGAGTGTAAGCAGGACATGTGCCAGAGCAAATGATAAGGATGCCTGGCGTGTGTGGATGGTGAGTGGGAGCAGCGAGATGATGCAGACACGATCTGCAAGGGAGGTGAAGATGTGAGTGGGAGAGTGAGCGGTGGTGTCCCTTGAGCTGGTACTGAGTGCGATCCTTGCAGGTGTGTGATGGGTGTGTGAGTTGAGAGTGATGAGAAGAGCGAGTTACCCTAGCAGAACGGAGGAGATCATTCTGCCTCTTCCTGTATTGGATGGCTGTCCCGTTCTGCTGGGCATTGACAGTGACCACTGCTGCCCTGCCCCCCATGCTGGATTGGTGATCTTGCTGCTAGGTTTCCATATTGAGCATGGGTAGATTATGTCACGCTGGTCTGAACAGCATCCAGGAGTCTCCAGGTAGGCATTGGAGAATTTGGGGACAGATTTCCTGGCAGCCATCACATCCCAGTGACCTGCAAAGTATATGATTTGATTTGTTATTGTCACATGTATTGGGGTATAATGAAGGGTGTTGTTCTTGTGCGCTATACAGAGTACATCAGGGAGAAGGAAAGGAGAGGATGCAGAATATAGCATAGAGAAAGATCAGTTTAATGTGTGGTAGATTCATCCAATAGTCTGATGGCAGCAGGGAAGAAGCTTTTCTTAAGTCAGCAAGTATGTGTCCTCAGATTTTTGTATCTTTTTTCCCGACAGAAGAATTGGAAGAGAGTATGTCTGGGGTGCATGGGGTCCTTGATTATGCTGGCTGCTTTTCCAATGCAGCAGGAAGTGTAGACAGTGTCAATGGATGAGAGGCTGGATGTGTGATGGACTGGTCTATGTTACACAACCCTTTGTAGTTTCTTATGGTCTTGGTCAGAGCAGGGGCCATACCAAGCTGTGACACATCTGGAAAGGATGCGTTCCATGGTGCATCTGCAAAAATTGTGACAGTTGTAGAGGACCTGCCGAACTTCCTTAGCCTCCGAAGAAACTAGAAGCATTGCTGGGCTGTCTTAACTGTAGTGTCAGCAAGGAGGGACCAGAACAGGTTGTTGGTGATCTAGACACCTAAAAACTTGAAGCTCTTGACCATTTCCACTTCAACACCATTGATGTAGACAGGGGCATGCCCGCCACAATGCTTTCTGAAGTCAATGACTATCTCCTTCATTTTACTAACATCGAGGGAGAGATTATTGTCATCGCACCATTTCACCAAATTCACTATCTCTTTCCTGTGCTCTGTCTAACCATTGTTTGATATCCGACTGGCTGCTGTGTGCTGGGGCAACCTTGAAATATGGTGCCCCAATGATTGCTGAACTGAGGTGATGGCAGGGGGGAAGAAACAGAGGCTCCCCTGCTAACAGTGCGGCGTGTAGCCGGTGGCAGAAAACTTTTGGCACCAAGAGCATTTTTTGACGCTTTCAGAAAAGTCGCCATTGCCACCAGCAAGCTCAGCGCTGCTTTTCTCACCCACCAGCAGCCTTTGCCGATTTCCAATAACCAATGCCTCACAACTAACTGTCAATAACGTAGAACAAAAAACAAAGAACAAAGAAAATTAGTGCACAGGAACAGGCCTTTCGGCCCTCCAAGCCTGCAACGACCATGCTGCCCAACAGAATTAAAACCCCCTACCCTTCCGGGGACCATATCTCTCTATTCCCATCCTATTCATGTATTTGTCCAGGCATCCCTTAAAAGTCACTATCTGCTTCGACTACCTCCCCCAGCAGCAAGTTCCAGGCACCCTCCAAAAGCTCTGTAAAAAAATTTGCCTCATACATCTCCTTTAAACCTTGCCCTTTGCACCTTAAAAACTATGTCCCCTAGTAATTGATTCTTCCACCCTGGGAAAAATTTTGGGATGGTCAGGAAAGGTGCTACATAAATGTAAGTCATTCTTTCTTCTTTATTTTCCCCTTACGCTCAGCCACACAAATTCTGGGTGATGGCAGCATTCAAATTATCCACGCAGCTATGACACATTTGGGACGTTATGTTTTGAATTCAGCTCTTAACATGAAGCATTTCTCCAGATCTAAACGGGAGGGATAGAATCCATGTTCTCCCAGAAGCCAACTGAGCTAAGAAACGGAGACAAACTAACAGGGCCAAGCCTTGAAATTCATGACGGGAATGTTACCACTGTTCAGCCAGGAGGATTTTCCCATCCTTGCTGCAGTGAGCGGAGATGTGGCTGGGCCCAAATTCTCTGACTTGCAGCAGCGAGAACGTGGCATGAACGGCCGGTGAGATCATTCCCCATATCTTTTCTTCGACTGCTGACGGAGGTCAAAGACTCAAGATTGGATCAAAACTTTGTACATCAAGTTGATCATCTCAATTCAGACAAAAAAGAAATGGCGACTCAAAGTAATGCATACTTCATCCTAAATCATTTCATTGTTTTTGTTTCATTGAAGTGATTGCCACAGCCTCCAAGTGATTTGCTTGAGATTTTAGGTTACTTTAGAATTATACCAAGAAATGTTTCTGATATATTTTTACTGTTTCACTAGTCTGCTAAAATCAGAAACAGTGCATCAGGGTGAGCCAATATTTAAGAGCAGTGCTCCCGATCTGTTCCAACTGTCAAGTCAATTGAAGATACTGAGGCACGCTTTTTCTGGTAACAGAACTGAAGCAGCCAATATTTGTGTTGGCACAATGGTTAACACTGCTGCCCCTCAGTGCCAGGGATTGGGTTCGATTACTGGCTTAGGTGACTGCCTGTACACAGCCTGCACATTCTCCCCGTATTTGCATGAGTTTCCTCCCTCAGTCCGAAAGACGTGCTGGTTAGATGCATTGGCCATGCTAAATTCTCCCTCAATGTCCCCGAACAGGCACCAGAGTGTGGCAACTAGAGGATTTTCACAGTAACTTCAACAGTGTTAATGTAAACCTATTTGCGACACTAATAAATTAACTTTAAACTTAAGTAGCTAACGTGACCTTTTGACTATCTTCCACTGAAAGATTTTGGAAGTGCTGCTTTTTATGTTGTGCTTTAAGCGTAGAGAGAGAACAGAAGCAGGAAGCAAAGAGTATGCATGCAAGTTTAAAAAAAGACTTTTGATGGGTAGTTGAGATGTTAACTTTCATGTTGTTTCTTCATAGATAATCAATCCATTTGTTAATATGTCAAACCCATTGTATTGAAAAATGGTCAATCCCTCTTTGGGAAGGAGTCTAGGGAGGAAATTAAAAGAGATACAAACTGTCTGGAAAATGCTGCTAAGAGCAGTCATATTTTTAAAGGAAAAGCTGTGAAGGTTGAGATGGTGGAAAAGGTTCAATAATGATGGCAGATGGTTAAAAATCCTCTTGTTTAAATGAAGCCCATTCACATGGGGGAACATTGCATGAATTGTTTTTGTACAGATTGGATTTGAATCCAAATATAATTTTTATTCTAAATGCAAAGCATTACTGTCAAAGAAAGCGAATTCTCAATTTATATCTGGCTTTATATTGCCAAGAATTTGCTTGATCAGCCTTCAGAAGGATTTAAGAAATCCTTCATTCACGTTGCAAGGGTGCATTATTGTAACAGGTAGATTAGGGCAACGTGAGCCAATTTCCACAAACATTTCACATTCACACTGTGCAGTAAGTATCAACATGGGAAAGAATGTAAGGCAGAGCCAGATTTGTAACGGTGATACTATTATACTCCTTTCCTTTAATCTATTTTACAAATGCACACTCGATGATGGGCAGAATCTTGTCATGACGTCAGGGGTCTCACTTGCCAACGGGAGAGCTGGCGAAAGATGCCCATTGCTTCTTTTCAGGAAGGCTTACAAAACCACACAACAATTAAGCAGCTGCAGAATAACAGGTTACTCAGTATACATTTGTGCAGGTAAATTTAAAGATATGCATTCATAGTTGCGCATTAGCTTTGTCCAATAAGTAATCAACAGTACAACAAAATTGTCCTTCAGTAAATGATTCACATTTTATTGAAAGCCAAATTCAGACTTTACAGGACTAAGCGCGATCTAAGAAAAATAATTACTGGTTATAACACCCTTCTCCCAATGGGGGTATGTGGACCCAAGATATTTCTGACAAGATTCCTTTCAACTAACTCCATGGAAATTCGCTCAAGTTTGACATGTGTTAGTGTCACATAAACCATACTGAGCAACACTGCTCAGATAATCGGAAAGTATTATTCAAAAACTGTCAGCAATGTAGCAGGACCTGCACACATTGTTCAGCTCAGATTTAAAGGAATCTTGAGTTCTGACATAAAAGAATAACTTTTCCCTTGACAAATCTGTTGGATTTTTTGAGGCTGTAATTTATAGGCTGGTTAAGGGGGAACCAGTGGATGTGATGTGTTTGGATTTTCAAAAAGGCATCCAACTAGGTGCCACATAAGAGATTGCTATTCAAAAACTTTGGACTCATGAGATTGCCGTCATGTATCAGTATGGATTGAGGATTGGTTAATGGCAGAAAACAGAGCAGGAGTATACGAGACATTTTCAGGTTGATAGTCTGTAACTAGCAGGGTCCCTGGGACTCAGCTATTTACAATCTATAGTGGTTAGCACTGCTGTCTCACAGCGCCAGGAACCCGGGTTCGATTCCCAACTTAGGTCACTATGTGTTTGGAGTTGGCACATTCTCCCTGAGTCTGCGTGGATTTCCTCTGGGTGCTCTGGTTTCCTCCCACACAAAGAAATCCCACAACACCAGTTTGCTACAAATAAACCTGTTTGGACTTTAAACTGGCGTTGTGAGATTTCTTTGTGTTTTACCTCAGTCCAATGCCGGCATCTCCATATCATTCCTCCCACACCCCAAAAATGTGTGGGTTAGTTGATTGGCCATATTAAATTGCCCCATAGTGTCAGGGGGTTAGTAGGATAAATAAGTAGGGTTATGGGGATGGAGCCTGGCTAGGATTGTGGTCAGTGCAGACTCAGAATGGCCTCCTTCTGCACTGTAGAGATTCTTTAACTTAGCCGAGAGGACTGAATGTAACCTATCTGATTTGCTAATGATACAAAATCAGGTTGGAAAGTAAGTAGTACAGATAATACAAAGAGGCTGCAGAGTGATTTTATAAAATTAGGTGTGTGGGTTATAAAAATGGCAGAGGGTGTACAATGTGGCAATGTGTAAAGTTGCTAAAGATAAAAATAAAATATTTTTGAATGGTAAGAGTTGAGCAAATGTTTGTAAATAGAAGAAGCTGGCTGTCCTTGTACATGAATCATAGACATTTAATATTCAGGAAAGGCAAGCAAATAAGAAGGGAAATAGTATGTTATCCTATATTCCCTGACATTTAAGAAGAAGAGGTGATCTAATTGAACTTGTAAAGTTATAGAGGGCCTTGACAGGGCTGATGCAGCGATTGTGTTTTGCCTGGCTGCAGAACATAGAACACAGGGTCACAATCTCAGAATAAAAGATCAGCCATTTGAGACAGAGATGAGGAGAAATTTCTTTGCCGAATGATTGTGTATCCTTGGAATTCTTAACCTCAGAATCATAGAGTGTCTACAGTACAGAAGGAGGCCATTTGGCCCATCAAGGCTGCACAATCCCAATCAGGCCCTATCCCCATAATTTCATGGGGTAGCATGGTAGCACAGTGGTTAGCATTGCTGCCTGTCAGCTCCGGAGACCTGGGTCCAATTCCCAGCTTGGGTCACCATCCGCATGGAGTTTGCAGTTCCTCCTGAGTTTGCATGGGTTTCCTCCAAGTGCTCTGGTTTCCTCCCACTGTCCAAAAGACATGTTGGTTAAATGCATTGGCCATGCTAAATTCTCCCCCAGTGTAGCCAAACAGGCGCTGGAGTGTGGCAACTAGGGGATTTTCACAGTAACTTCTTTGCAGTGTTAATGTAAGCCTACTTATGACACAAATAAATATTAAAAAACATGTATTTACCCTGCTACTGCCCCTAACACTAAAGGGCAATTTAGCATGGCCACTTAACCTAACCTGCACATCTTTGGAGTGTGGAAGGAAACTGGAGCACCCAGAGGCAATCCACACAGACACAGGGAGAATGTGCAAACTTCACAAAGACAGTCACCCGAGGCTTCAATCACGCCCAGTTCCCCTAACACTGTGAGGCAGTAGTGCTAACCTCACAAGAGGTTACTGCAGAAGGTCAGAGGACATGGAGTTGGGGGTAGGGTGTTAGCGTGGATAGAGGATTGGTTGTCAAATAGGAGGCAGAGAGTGGGGGTCAATGGGTGCTATTCGGATTGGCGGTTGGTGACTAGTGGGGTGCCCCAGGGGTCGGTGCTGGGGCCTCAGCTATTTACCATTTATATAGATGATCTGGAGGAGGGAACCGAGTGTAGGGTGTCGAAATTTGCTGATGACACCAAGATTGGGGGAAAGGCAAATTGTGCGGAGGGTGTGGAGAGTCTGCAGAAGGATCTGGATAGGCTGGGCGAATGGGCCAGGAAATGGCAAATGGAATTTAATGTTGGCAAGTGTGAGGTGGTCCACTTTGGTAGGAAGAATGGTAGGAAGGACTATTACTTACGTGGCGAAAAACTGCAGCAGGCGACGGTGCAGAGGGACCTCGGGGTCCTTGTGCATGAGTCGCAAAAACCCAGCCTGCAGGTGCAGCAGGTGGTCAGGAAGGCGAATGGGATGCTGGCCTTCATAGCGAGGGGGATTGAATATAAAAGTAGGGAGGTCTTGCTGCAGCTGTATAGGGCATTGGTGAGGCCGCAGCTGGAGTACTGTGTGCAGTTTTGGGCGCCGCACCTGCGCAAGGATATTTTGGCCTTGGAGGGAGTGCAGAGGAGGTTTACTAGGCTGATACCGGAGTTGAGGGGGTTGAGCTATGAGGAGAGGCTGAATAAACTAGGCTTGTACTCGTTTAGAAGAGTTTAGAAGAATGAGGGGAGATCTCATTGAGACGTATAAGATGATGAATGGGATGGATAGGATAGAGGTGGAGAGACTCTTCCCGCTCAAAAAAGACAGTAGGACTAGGGGGCACAGCCTCAAGATAAAGGGGGGGCGGTTTAGAACGGAGTTGAGGAGGAACTTCTTCACTCAAAGGGTGGTGAATCTCTGGAATTCTCTGCCTGTTGAAGTGGTGGAGGCTGCCTCGCTAAATATTTTTAAGACGCGGGTTGATGGGTTTTTGATAAGAGAGGGGATTAAGGGTTATGGGGAGAGGGCGGGAATGTGGAACTGAGCCACGACAGATCAGCCATGATCTTATTGAATGGTGGGGCAGGCTCGAAGGGCTAGATGGCCTACTCCTGCTCCTATTTCTTATGTTCTTATGTTCTTAACCACTGCGGGATGCTACTGCTCAATGAACTGTGGATTCTCAGATATTGGAAATTTTTAAGACAAAGGTCAATAGATTTCTGGATGCTAGGGGAATTAAGGGAAAGACGGATAATGATGGAGAGTAGAGTTGAGATAGAATATCAACCATGATCTTGTTGAAAAGCAGAGCGGGCTGCAAGGGCCAAATGGCACACTTCAGCTTCTGGTTTATGTTATGTTCCTCCGGTGTACCTTGTGAGAATTAAGCCAGTAATTATTGATTGATATGTCCCCCATACCATTAATGCTGCTGTGACAGAAAAGTCTATCCACTTGAGTGCATTCAAGAATTTACTTCCTGTCTGCATTTCAGTTGCAAAAATTGTAATTTCTACCATTTTGTGTTGTTTCTTTCTCCCCTGAAGTTACGATTCCTTCTTGTTGTCCAGATTTTGAGGGAAAGATATGGAAGATCCATCTGTGGAGATATAAGGAAGACATGATTTTGTTTAATTCAGGTTTGATCATACATAAACTGAAGGGCTACACGATAACAAAGCTTTGCAAGAAAACTGAACATCAATAATTGAGCGTGACAGAGCAACTGATCATAGACCAAAAATATTTCACGGTGCTTTAAGACCTGGATTCTATATTATTGCAATGTATATCACACCATTAATAATGTCAATGGTCCAAACTGTTATAATTGAAGTAACATAAATGGTTTCATAAAATAATAGAAAGATACGGAAAAGTCAATTATTCCACAAAGCTGATCATTAAGAAAAGACGTGTTTCTCCCCATTTCATTTTTTTCCCCTTCTGGAGCCATTTTAAGGACCAGTCTGCTTTGATTGAATTCTTATCCAGCCTCTTGACAGTCAACGAATCACTTTCTGACAACTTTTGAATTTTTTTTTCCTAGTTATAGCAAGCTGACCACATCAACAGCAGGCACTTTGTAAACTGCACAATGACCACTTTAGTTTTCAGATATTTTTATGTTGGTGTTACAATAAGACCTGTCGAAAAATCCTAGACTTTGAGCCTGTAGCCAACAACATTAATTTTTCACTTTGCTTACACTCTACGAGGTGAAAAATAAGTTATTTACCCCTGCCAAATTGTTAATTTGCAGTAGAGATTTCTAATTATTAAAAACTATTATTTTTTTAAATTGAGAATCATGGTTGATGGCCAAGACCTATGGACTAGAAATCTAGAAATAGAAGTTTAGTGATGCAGAACCTGGGGCTTAAAACGCTCCAAATTGTGAGGGGAGACAAGACTGAGGGAAGTAACTGATTCCACAGTCTTTAAAATCCTGGGAAAGATTTCAGGATAGTAATGAAGCAGAGAAAGAAAAGCTGAGAGGGTTGCATATTTAGTGCTTGGGAAGACACCAAAGGAAAATTCATTCATGGCCATAATAGTGTAGAATGGATAGAATTAAGAGTTATAATAAAGATTTACAAAGAGAGAAAGGTTGGAGATTCTAAGTGAGATCAGCAGCAGGAGGACCCAGTCCTCTGTTGTAACTTGGGCAGAAAACCTGTTTATGGGTTGGACAAATTCCAAGGAAATTCCTGGTACAGATATATATTTATATGTATAATACCAGCTGCTAATTTTCCCAACTGAAACTCATCAGTTCCTCCAGTAATGCAATGAGTGAATTGCCAATAGATAGGCATGAACTCCACTGAGTTGGGATTTTTATTGAAATGTATCATGAAAACTAGCAACTGGACCTGCAGAAATTGCACCTTTCTTTTTCTTTCCTCGGCTTTTTTTCCCAGTGTTCTCCCAATCTATCCTAAATGGGTTGACTGAGCTCCACAGTACTATTGGTCCTGCAGCCCTGCAACTGGGTGGTTCACTCTTGGACTTAGGCAATTCTTTTCAGGGCATTCAGCCTTTAGTGACATTACAGTCAAGCCCAATGCCATCACCCCTGGCACAGATGTGCACTAGCACTCCAAAAGAAGGACAACAAACTAAAGTTTGCTTCGTTCATAGATAACAAGGCCCTACTTCCCAGTCAGCTAATGCAATACAGAGCAGGGACCAAAGCACTACTTACCTAGACTTGTAGGTCAATATCATGCTAAAATGATTTCTTCCTCATTTTAAGTAGCTAGGACCGTAAGAGCAGAGTAGGAAATTATTAAACTACAAACAGCAGAAAAGGTTTACTAGGATGCTACTGGGACTTGATGGTTTGAATTATAAGAAGAGGCTGGATAGACTCTTTTCCCTGGAGCATAGAAGACTTATGGGTGATCGTAGAGAGGTCTATAAGATAATGAGAGGCATAGATCAGTTAGATAGTAAACATCTTTTCCCAAAGGTAGGGGAGCCTAATACTAGAGGACATAGGTTTAAAGTGAGAGGGGAGAGATACAAAAGGGTCCAGAGGGGCAATTTTTTCACACACAGGGTGGTGAGTGTCTGAAACATGCTGCCAGAGGTAGTAGTAGAGGCAGGTACAATTTTATCTTTTAAAAAGCATTTAGATAGTTACATGGGTATGATGGGTATAGAGGGATATGGGCCAAATGGGACGAGCTTAGTGGTTGAAAAAAAGAACGGCATGGATAAGTTGGGCCAAAGAGCCTGTTTCCATGCTGTAAACATCTATGAATCTATGATTCTAAATAAAAATTTACCAAATCCGGCAATAATTTACATGGAATTAAAATACAGGGCTTGAATTGGGGTAGCAACTGATTGCAAAACAAAGTTAATGTATGGTCTAAAGTTACATGCAGTACTGAAGACTGAAAGCTGGACTGAAGGGAATGACAGGGCACTATCTCAAAATACTCTTAACATCATATCAAATTAAATTCAATGAGAATTCTCCACAAAATCACACATTTCTTTTTGTTATCTATAAACAAAGACACGTTAAATGGTTTTGGAAAACAATTCAAACTATTATCAACACTTTGTTGACCTTCGGCCTAAGGCAAGGTCTGCACACAGGAAAAGCACCAAAAACAAGAGAACAATAGTGCATCCAAAAAGAGAAATACATAGCATTCGCTAAAGCAAAGGGAGGTGGTAATATTCCCCTTTCTGAAACAGTGCTCTGATATCTGATTATGGTGAATACTCAATATTAGATATTTTATGAAACCATGTTCCATTACTTTGATACAACATATCTGAAATTCGGCATTGTGCAATATGCATTGCAATAAAATATAATCAAGCTCTTAAAACATAAAAGTTTTGGTCCATAATCATTTGCTTTTTATCTGTTCAATAAGTCATAATTGATGTTCAAAGTGTTTGTAAAGTCAGTGTGATATTGCCTTCAGTTTATGCACAATGACCATGAATTCAACAACTTTTCCCCTCATCTCTCCACAGATTATTATTCCATCCTTGGAGTCAACTCAATAGGACACAGTCTTAATCTTGGAGGTGACAGCTAACCAAGAACCAAAAACTGTTCAGGCTGAAGAATGTGGCCATACCTAAAACCAAGAGCAAAACACAGGCAGAGAAATGGCCTTGGACTATGCAATTGCACAGCAATTGCCGATCTATCATGTGGGAATATTTTAAACATGACTTTTACAGGTTGAAGGTTCAAAGTGCGTAGGTTTTGTCCCTGGTCTCTTCAAAACAATGCAGATATGAAAGTACTCAATCCCATTTGCAGAGATTCAGAGAAACAGATGGAGCTTTTTAGTGTGTTTTAAAACAAACGCATAGATATTTAGTGCATTTTAAAATGGTTTTAGTATCTTAAAGGTGCAGTTGTCACAACAGATTCTCTCTCTCTCCAATGTGACATATGCAGTTGTACAAAGCAGACAAAGTGTTGAGGAAAATGACAGGTCTCCAGCCTGTGGCACTCCAGATGGTGCACTGCTCCATGTGGAGTAAGATTGCTGTAAAAAAAAAATCAGCATCACCAACTAGAATCAATGAAAGCTAATTCTGTTAACTGCTTTAACTAAACCATGATCAATGCAAGATTCAAATACAGTAGTTATGTACCGCAAAATTTTCACTTTGTATATCAAAATAGCACCACATATCCTAGAAGAGGGGAAAGTGGGGAATGATTATTACAAAAACATTTCATTTTAACTCATGTAAGCCTTCAGCTAGAATAACACATTTCCTAGGCTTAATCAAATCGCTTCCACAGCTCTTTCTGATGGACAGCCTGAATGCCTGAACTGGTTTACAATCACAGAATACATTTATGTGCATGCAATATGTAAATAAGTACATGTCAAATGTAACTGTACAAATGTAATTTATCATTATCAAAGCACTCGATGGTTGTTAAGCACAAAATACTGCAGATGCTGGAATCTGAACCAAAAACAGAAAAATGCTGGAAAATCTTATGTGGGCTGTCCTGCCACATGTCCATCCTTGGCCGTTTGCAACATTCTAGTGAACCACAATGCAAACTGAAGGAGCAGCACCTCATCTTCTGATTGGGCACTTTACAGTCTTCTGGACTGAACATTCAGTTCAACCACTTCTGAGCCTGCACTCATCCCTCTATCCCATTTCCATTTATTTTATTGTTTCATCTCATTCTCCATTTTATCGCTCTCCTTTCCACCCTCCACCCCACCACCTCCCCTCCTGTCCCTTCTCAGCTCTGATGAAGGGTCATCCAGACTCGAAACGCTGGTTCTGTTCTCCCTCCACAGGTGCTGTCAGACCTGCTGAGATTTTTCAGCATTTTTCTGTTTTTGCACCAGATGTTTATTTATATAGGTTGATGCGAAGACTTACAGATTTATGCAGTGAGTTTGCATTTGAAAAACTTTACACCGACCAGATTTGTTGTCATTCTGCACTTGTTTAAGGATCGAAGCTGTAAAATGAATTGGTTTTAATTTTTATGATATTTAGGGTAAGTATTTATATTTGCCTTTGAATAAAAGGGTAGTTTCTGCTTTATTAACAAAATGACGGTATTTTCGTAGTAACAAGGCAACCTCAATGAAGCATTGCAACCTGTTTTATTTGTATATTTTTTGGAATTATCCATCACATTCAGCCTTGATTAAAACTATAGGTCATGCTCTAAATAATGTCATGTGAAGCAGGTAATTTAAATTGTACCATTCCACAAAAATAAATCATTTGTGACACCCAACTTTCCACATGCACATTTTTCAAAAATTAGTTGAATATTGTAAGGTAGTGTTATAATAACATTGACAAGTTATGAAAAATTGATTTTCAGTAATGTATTAAAAGGTCATTAGTTTTTCATGGAATGGAAAAATAACTCGAACATATACAATATATACTTTCCTTTTACAAGCTGTGCCTTTTAAAACTGATCTGCCTAAAGGGTATTGAAGATTTAGGGCAAGTATTAACTCTGAGAAGGATTCCGTCATTGCAGTCTGGAAAATTTATTTATCTGCCTATTATTCATTGAAATTGAGTTGTTTTTCAGACTTGGCAGAGATCCACCTTTTTAATTCTCCTTAGAGCCATATCTTTGAAATGAGGAGGTGGCTACCTGTGCCCAGAGCAGCTCGGAATTAGAGTCAGGGAAGTGTTATAGCACACAAGGTGGCCATTTGGCCCATCATGTTTTAGTTTAGCTTGTTTGTTAGGGTCACAAGTAGGCTTACATTAACACTGCAATGAAGTTACAGTGAAAATCCCCGAGTTGCCACACTCCAGCACCTGTTCGGGTACACTGAGGAAGAATTTAGCACGGCCAATGCACGTAACCAGCATGTCTTTCAGACTGTGGGAGGAAACCCAGAAGGAACCCATGCAGACATGGGATGAACGTGCAGATTCCGCATAGAAAGAGACCCAAGCCAGGAATCGAACCTGAGTCCCTGGCACTGTGGGACAGCAGTACTAACCACTGTGCCACTGTGCCACCGTGCCACTCCACATCTGCTTCGGCCATCCAACTGAGAAATGCACCTAGTGTTATTCTCCTACTTCTCCCCATAGCCCTGCACATTCGTTCTTTTCAGATAATAATCCAATTCCCTTTTGAATGCCTCGATTGAGCTTACCTCCATCGCACTCTCAAGCATTTTCCACACGCTTCCATTGCTTCTTTTGCCAATTTCCTTAAACCTGTGCCCTGTCATTCTCAATTCTTCCACCAGAGAGAACAGCTTTTCCATATTCACTGTCCAGACCCCTCATGATTTTGAATACATCTATCAAATCTCTTGTCATACTTCTCTCCTCCAGGGGAAAGAGTCCCAACTTTTCCAGTCTATCTACTTGACACAAGTTGCCCATCCCTGAGACCATTCTCATTAATCTTCTCTGTGCTCTCGCTTATGCTTTTACATCTTTCCTGAAGTGTGCACCCAGTCCTAGACACAATACTCCAATTAAGGATGAGCCAATGTTTTATGCAGATTTAATATAACTTCCTTGGTCTTGTAATTAATAAAGCCCAGAATACTGTATCCTCTATTAACTGCCCTCTCAAACTGTCCTGTCACCTACATTGACTTGTGCACCTGTACACACTGGTCTCTCTGTTCCTCTACCTCCTTTTGATTTGCACCCTTTAATTTGTATTGTCTCTATCCATTCCAGGAAGAATCAACATATTAGACCAGCCTGGTGGCCAATCCAGAACTAGCCAATGAGTAACTATTTTGCTAGCTAGCCACTGTTGTATGCTTAGATGGTATTTAGGGCTTGAGTAGATCCAGAATAACAAGCAGATCGCTACAGAATGCCAGCCTCCATTGAGTACTATGAAGCCCTTCTAGGATGCCCACTGACCTCCCAATAAAGTTCTTCAGATGCGTATCCAGTCCCTCTGGTGACAATAGCACAGACTGTCTCCACGCCCAAACATGGCATTTCCCATTTTTGCGGGGCCGGGAGGGGTATTGGGGGGTAGCACAGTGGCACAGTGGTTAGCACTGTTGCCTCACAGTGCCAGACACCCAGGTTCAGTTCCCAGCTTGGGCCACTATCTGTGCAGAGTTTGCACGTTCTTCCCCCTATCTGCGTGGGTTTCTTCCGGGTAGTCCGGTTTCCTCCCGCAGTCTGAAAGATGTGCTGGTTAGATGCATTGATCCGAGCAGGCACCGTAGTGTGACGACTAGGGGAACTTCACAGTGACTTCATTGCAGTATTAATATAAACCTTACTTGTGACGAATAAATAAACTTTACTTTAGTAGGTGTGGGGAGGGGGATTGGAAGCGAGAATGGGATGGGGTTCGTTTTGCACACCTGCATTTTAATTGGTAATTGGCCAGTTAAGTCATCAGCTGTCCCCATTGAAGTTGGAATTGTGTAGGCCAGAGTGTAAAAGCAGATTAGGCCTGGTAATAGCAGGTCTAAACTTTGTTGATTGGTTTGGATAGGCAGGGTATCCTTTGGGTTTGGTCCCGGCTAGAAATATTGAGAGTAGGCATAAATGTGCGTAAACTGGATTGATTAGTAAGTTTGCGAACGCCACAAAGGTTGGTGGATTTGCAGATAGTGATGAGGACCATCAGAGGATACAGCAGGATATAGATCAGTTGGAGACTTGGGCTGAGAGATGGCAGATGGAGTTTAATCCGGACAAGTGTGAGGTAATGCATTTTGGAAGGCCTAATACAGATAGGAAGTATACAGTAAATGGCAGAACCCTTAAAATAGACAAAAGGATCTGGGTGTACAGGTACACAGGTCACTGAAAATGGCAATGCAGGTGGAGAAGGTAGTCAAGAAGGCAAACGGCATGCTGCCTTTGTCGGCTGGGGTATTGAGTTTAAAAATTGGCAAGTCATGTTGCAGCTTTATAGAACCTTAGTTAGGCCGCACTTGGAATATAGTGTTCAATCCTGGTCGCCACACTACCAGAAGGATGTGGAGGCTTTGGAGAGGGTACAGAAAAGATTTACCAGGATGTTGCCTGGTATAGAGGGCATTAGCTATGAGGGGAGGTTGGAGAAACTTGGTTTGTTCTCACTGGAGCAAAGGAGGTTGAGGGGAGACCTGATGGAAGTCTACAAGATTATGAGAGGCATGAACAGAGTGGATAGTCAGAAGCTTTTTCCCAGGGTGGAATAATTAATTATTAGGGGGCACAGGTTTAAGGTGTGAGAATCAATGTTTAAAGGCAGATTTTTTTACACAGTGAGTAGTGGGTGCCTGGAACTCGTTGCTGGGAGAGGTAGTGGAAGCGGATACGATAGTGACTTTTAAGGGGCATCTTGACAAGTACATGACTAGGATGGGAATAGAGGGATATGGTCCCTTGAAGAGTAGGCGGTTTTAGTTAAGTCAGTCGGCATGGTCGTTGCAGGCTTGGAGGGCCAAATGGCCTGTTCCTGTGCTGTAATTTTCTTTGTTCTTTGTTCTAAATGTGCATAAACTCATCACTGTCTTGCTCAGTGATTCAGTCAAAATCAACTGCTTGAAGCGCCTGTCAAAGTGAACTGGTAGTAGCATCTGTCAAAAGTATCAAAAGAACATGCCAAAGTGAGCTGTCAAAATTACCTGCAAAAATTGTCAACAAGCCTATCAAATAGCGATGTCAAAAGCACCTGTCAAGGAGAGTTGTCAAGCTGTCAGGGAATTTAAAAGCCCAGCCCTTTAAACCTTTGAGGAAAAAAATGTCTACCATGTTAATAAAAATCACTGCTATTTCATAATCTCTGTTGAAATAAGCCTGAGGGCTTCCATTAGTGGATTTGTGTTCCATGACTGATTTTGCAACCATCCATTATCACAGTAGGGTACCTGCCATATCACAGTTTAGCTAACCAAATGGGGTTCAGTTTAGCTCAGTTAGCTGGCCTAGCTGGTTAGTGATGCAGAGATGATGCTAATAGCATAGGTTCAATTCCCATACAGGCTGAAGTTATTCATGAAGGCCTGCCTTTTCAACCTTGTCCCTCACTTGAAGTGTGGTGATCCTCAGGTTAAATCACCACTTGTCAGAGTAGCCCATGGTCATCTGGGATTAGGGCAACTTTAGCTTCATCTGACTGTTACAACTGGTTATGGACTCTTTAATGTCGCTTGTTGCTATAAAGCATTGTGCACTTGAATTAAATGCTTGTTGTTATAAGCCTTTATTTAGTTGAAGGAACACAAACATATTAAATTGGTTTCATGCATTTTTTTTGATATGGTGAAGCTTACAGTCGACATTTAGAATTTTATTTTATGGAATTTTCTTTTCTGTTTTGTCCTGGTGTCAGCCGATGGTGGACAGTACGTGAGTTGGCATGGTAGGTGTAAGAGCAAAGGGTAGCATGGACACAAGTTGGCATGGAGGCTATAAAAGGTTAAAAAGGTAGGCAGTGGGACATAGGTTGGCAAAATGGTTTATAAAACATAATGAGATGCGAGAGGGCAGAATTTGGCATGGGAAATGAGGAGTCATGGGGATTGTTTGTGGGTATATCTTGGCACAGAGGGTATGAGGGACAATAGTGGGTGTGGGATATAAGGTGTCATGGGATGCCATGCATGGGAAAGGTGCGGGGGTGAGGGGGAGCGAGGAGTCAGGGCTGAAGGGATGTTTTGTGTGTTTTTCATGCCTCAGGGCATGCCTTTCCAACCACGTATATAACGGGCCTACACTCAATTTGTACTCTAGCTATGGTATTGATCATCAGCTGGGCCTGAGATCAGGTCCAGATCTGAACCAAAATGGTTATGATGTTAGGGGCTCTGCAATCAACAGGCAGCGCTTAAATACTTTTCTAACTTTGTTAAAAATCCAATTTTAATTCATCTTTATGGGATGTGAGTTCACTTGCTGGGTCAGCATTTATTGACCATCCCTAACTGCCCTCCATTTCAAAAAAACATTTAAGTCAACCATATTGCTATGAGTCTGAAGTCACACATGGGCCAGGCAAGGACAGCAGATTTCCTACTCTTAAGGGCATTATTGAACCAGATGGTTTTATGGTCACCACAAGACTTTTAATTTGAGATTTTTATTGAATTCAAATTTCACCATCTGCCTTGGTAGGATTGTGAACCCAGGTCCTTCAGATCTTGTTCTGGATTACTGGTGACAATACCACTGCACCACAGCCTCCCCACCTGACTGTTGGTCAATATGATTAAAGGAGCTCAATTTTTCATCCACATTTGTGCTCCTTAAATGACATCATAGAAAAACATACTGTGCTGACAATCAGATGTACTTATAAGCATCATCACACAAACATTCTTGCTCTATGCACGTCTATCAAATCAATAGTTTTCAAGGCACCAAAGCTTTAACTCAGCTGGAGGACAGTGTCACCCCAAGACATCGGATTGTTGCGTACCTAGTGGTTAGTAGGTGCAGTGAAACACCAAACAAAATGTGAAAACATAAGTGAAATTAAAAGCATACTTGCACATTCTATAAATGTTTAATTACATTAGACATCAGCAAAAATTATGACAGATTAACAGGCCAGTTATACAAATATTAAGTTATCGTGTACTTTCGTGTTTATTTAAATAAAGTATCTTTTCTTTAATAAGAATGATTGAGGAGGAAAAAATAGTGAACTATTTCTCATTTATTCTGTGCTTCATAGATCACAGTAGTGATACTTTTACTTCAGTTCTGGGCTGGCTATATGTTTTGTGCAGCTGATTTATGACTGATTCCAATTTACAATTTCATTATCTGTACAAAATATTGAAGATAGTTTTAAACCTCAATAAAAGGCAGCTGTAAAAGCTATTAACTTGGCGAAAGGTGGGCTTGCTCATGGAGTTTTGAGCCTCATTAACAAACTTTTCTTTTCCAACGTGATTCATGTCATGCTCATGACAACCTCCCTCTGAGTCAATCACCTTGGGTCCACTTAATCTTTGCAATCAGTGGGGAGCTTCATATAAACATGCTCCCCAGCACTTGTTCCAGATCCATTAGAGAGGATGGCTGCCATGATTCTCAAGGGAGCCCTGATCAGACTCCTGGATAGTGTGCAGCAGAGGTGGGTTGACCTCCATCCACAGTCACATAGACGTCTTTACAGCAAGGTGACTATCCTGCCTAAGAGGCTGTGGCAGCCTTAGTGAGTGCTAACTCACTACAGAAGGGTGGGGTGGGGGGTTGGTGGCGAGCAGCAGTGCTGCAAGGGAATGAATGATCTCCAAGAGGACCGGATAAGTCTGCCTCCTCCAGTCTCCCGCTGGACCCCCTCACTTCCCCTCGCACCTCCAGGTCAATCTCTCACCCAGGCATCTCACGAATTGCCAAGACCTATAACAAGGCCCTCTTCCCCCCACTAATCCCCATGCTTCTCCCCCATTAACTCCAGCTCCCATTAAAGTCCCACCAATGCCACGCCTCATCACCATCTGAACTGGCAGGAATCCCACCTACATTCTCCACATCTGTCTCATTGCAGCACAAAGTTCACCATAACAGACATGAGCATTGCGGACTCATGTGAGAGCTCAGAACCCTCACATGCTTTGAGGAGAGAACCCTTGAGCTGTCCAGGGAGGAGGAAGACCCTTTGTTGGTAATGTATCCCACAAGGCCCCAGCACCCGTGGTGCTGTTCCTGCAATAGCTATTAGCCCAGCCTCTCCCCTCATCTGCAGAGTGCTGGTCCTGGCCACATGCAGCAGCACATTGGTGTCTCTGCTGCTGCTCTATCGCGATGAGTAGCATTGCCAACTTCTCTAGAATCACGCACTGAAAAGGAGAGAACAGCACAGTGAACTCTGAGATTTCCAGACAGAGCCCTGACCCTAATCCCTCAACACCTCTGGGCCTTCCACCCAAGCACTTCCCACTTAATGAATGCCTCACTGCCATCCTCACTCTCTCCCCTCTCACATTATAGTCACATCCCTACATTGGTCTCTCTCAACTCCATTAGGATAAACGCATGGACCCCCCAGATTCTTAGTGGCATCTAACCCTCAAATTCTCCACATCTGCCCCCCAAACCTTATAGTACATAAAAGGACAGTTGAGTGGATGCGTGAGACCAATGTCCCCCATCCGTGATGGGATACCTCAAAGACCACCCCCATTAAGACATTGAATGGGCTGGGTGGTGATAGGCATCACCATCATGCCTCACATAAGGCTTCACATCAGTGTAATCTGTGTCATGTTGCTTGGGACCTAGTGTTCCAAATAGTTAGGGAGCTTCGTTCTAATCAGTGACACTGATGTTTAGCTCTGGAGCTTTAGTTAGTAGGATTGGCTAGTCTAGGGAGGGCAAGGTCGTTATTCTGGCAATTGACTTCCTCTTATGGCTGATTCCTGATAAGATTGCAGTTAGCTCATTCCGAGAGGGAACCCGTATTCTCCCAGGTCACAGGGGCTGTAGAGTTGTACTGCCTTCCATCAGCCACAGCCATGCTCACCCAGGCTAATTCCTGACACTCACACTTCCCTGAGAAGTGGATTTGAACTTCCATGCAGATTTACCACTTTGGCCTCACTCTGTTGTTTGAGCGTGGGTTTAGACCATACTGCAGTCGCCCTCCCCCAAGTGAGAGCATCTTCATGCGTCAAGAGACAGGAAAGCACCCTATTCGTGAGAATCCCCACCCTACCTTCGCAGTCTGGCCTCTCGCAGAATTACACCCAGCAAACTCATAGTCACCCTCTGTACAATCTCCTCCCAGCCACTATCAAACTCCTCCCAAGGAAGAGCACACGCCCAGCGACAATTTGGACACAAACCTAACAAGGAGGACTAGCATACAAGATGATCAGAGGGTTAGATAGGGTGGACAGTGAGAGCCTTTTTCCTCGGATGGTGATGGCTAACATGAGGGGACATAGCTTTAAATTAAGGGGTGGTAATTCTTGGACGGATGTCAGAGGTAGGTTCTTTACTCAGAGGGTAGTAAGGGCATGGAATGCCCTGCCTGCAGCAGTTGTGGACTCGCCAACTTTAAGGGCGTTCAAATGGTCAGTGGATAGGCATATGGATAACATTGGAATAGGTTAGGTTAGAGGGTCATTAGATTGGTTCCACTGGTGCGCAACATCGAGGGCCGAAGGGCCTGCACTGCGCTGTAATGTTCTATGTTCTAGGGAAGCACTGCCTGCATGTCAGTCAAACAAACCTCTTTAAAGCAAGGGCCTCCCTAATGAAGAGAAGATAAAATAGAGGAGGAGTGACTCCTCCCTGTGAGATTTCAAGACTGAACCCCACCTCCGGCCCCGAATTTAACTCATCTGGGTCCCCTACGTCCTCTCTGATGCCGCTGAGAATTGTATACCCTGGCGGGTGATGGTTGCCTGAGCTCTCGCCTCTGATGTCCCCCTCTGAAGGTGAATCCTCCAGTTTTACATTCATGTGAAGCTGCTGTAAATGGCACCAGTGTGAAGTCATGCTGCTGAGCATTCACTGAGGGGGTGGGGGAGGGGGAGTTCTGGAGTGAGTGCTGGCTAATGACATGCTAATGTATTTAAACAAGGCTCCCTGACTCCAACGGGGTGTTTCCCGTCGCTCTGCCAGCAGCGCAGGTGGAAAATCAGAAAACTCCGGAGAGAATCGTGTTTACCAATTCCTGCCAAATTTTCCGCTCATGCTGCCGTTCTCACTTACAACTGACGTCAGCTCAAAATCAAGCCCCACTCCGTGAAGGAGAGTTTCTGATGGGCATGATGCTTCATTTCATAAATATTGATGAGGTTAGAATTCCACTTTTTAACACATCCATTCAAAAAGATTTTTAACAATATAATTTTTTATTACATCTCTCTGTACTCTATAAAGTGGTTAGCAATGCGCCTCTTGTCCTCTGGGCAGAGGTCCTTCAAAGTGGACCAGGATAAGCATCAATTCTTAATATTCCCTGAGAATCAAAGGAAGTTGCAGAAGGAGTCATCCAGAGCATCAGGTCTGGCTCTTTGAAAGATCTTAGTCACCTCTTGTCATTAATCTTATGATATAAAGGCACCAAATGCACATAAGGGATTGTGCAACATGTGGGTTCATTTATTTTGAACAGGCACGGGTGAACATATACATGGATAGAAAACTTGAAGACTTCAGAGCTGCAGATTACCTTTAGTAAGTGTAGGGGGGTGTACCTATGAGCCTCTCTAGCTCAGAGGTAATCCACTGGAATGTGCAGATCTTATAATGGTAACCTTGTCTGGAGGTTTCTTCAATTCCTCACCGTGATTTGTAGGATTAACATTCTTAGATGGTGTTCTTGACACATTTCTTGGATTTGTCTGGCAACAAAAGTCATGTTGGAGGTTCCTTTGGAGGGTCTAAATCGTCCAAGTTCGAAGTGACATCTATATCACCCAATCCATGTGGGGACTGATGCCTGCTAGACAGATGAACATGCAACTAGCGTGAATTCATTGCAAGGCTGAAAGGTCCAAGAGGAAGAGGATCAATGTCTCAGCCCTAACACAGCCCGACCAAACAGAGGAATTCCAGTTTTAGCCCACAACCCATCTGGAAAATATTCACACATCCAAATCGATTCCTGAACAATGGGATCAGATAAAGTCAGTTGTACCAAACTCCTATGTTCAGGGCATTGGGTTCGAGATCTGCCTTGACAAACATAATGCTCAAATATATTTAGGGGGGGAGGCAACGGCCTAGTGGTGTTATCGCTGGACTATTAATCCAGAAACTCAACTAATCTTCTGGGGACCCGGGTTTGAATCCTACCACAGCAGGTGGTGGAATTTGAATTCAATAAAAAATATTTGGAATTAAGAATCTACTGATGACCATGAAACCATGTTGATTGTCAGGAAAAGCCCACCTGGTTCACTAATGACCTTTAGGGAAGGAAATCTGCCGTCCTTATCTGGTATAGCCTGCATGTGACTCCAGAGCCACAGCAATATGGTTAATTCTCAACTGGGATGGGGGCAATACTGCCAGCCATCAGCAGCACCCATGTCCCATGAATGAATAAAAATAAACAAATCTTTTTTGAACTTACTCATGCCATTAAATGGACGAAGCAAACTCCCAACTTCAGAAATACGACAATTGTGATTATCGTAAAGAAGGGAGCCAAATCATGTTGAAGGAATTCTTTGCTATTTTGCTTTTGTCCATAGCAGGAAAAATCCTGACAAGCATTCTTCTGAATCGTCTACAATGTTGCAAACATCATACCTGAAGAGTTTCTCCCCTGTATCAGTCCTTTGGTGTCCCAGGAGGATTGAAGACATCATAAAAGCTTTCTCAAAAACTGTACACTTGAAGGGTTATTCCCCAGTGCGGATCCTCTGATGGAGCAGGAGGTCCCATGACCATGAGAACAATTTGCTGCACACCTCACACGTAAATGCTTTCTTCCCTTAGTGGTTGCATTGGTGTGCGTAGTGGTTCAGTGACGATAGGAATGATATTCTCTGCAGCCACCATGCTGTGATTTCAACACTCTCCAGCTCTACAACTTCTTGTATCCTGATCAAAAGTCGAGGGTCACTTCATGCCATATAGCATGGTTGGAGAATCACATAGGACTTATACTTATTTGGCTGCTAGGCCAAGCATTGTGTCATTTAGAATGAACCACCACTGCCACCATATCGTGTGCGTTATAATCATACAGGATTGTGCAAACACATTGTGGGGCTCATTTATTAAGAAAAGGCACATGTGATTATATACATGGATAGAAAACTTGAAGAACATCAGAGCTGTCCAAGCTGGAATACTCTTTCTTGGCTGCACTCAACTGAATGGTCTCCTTCGATGCTGTATATTTCTATGATTTGGTGTTACACAATATAGAGTTAGAGTTAGAAATCCTACAGTGCAGAAAGAGGCCATTCAGCCCATCGAGTCTGCACCGACCACAATTCCACCCATAACCCTAACCCCATATCCCTTCATATTTACCCATTAATCCCTTTAACCTGTGCAGGACACTAAGGGGCAATTTTAGCACAGTCAATCAACCTAACCCGCACATCTTTGGAGTGTGGGAGGAAACCAGATCACTTGGAGGAAACCCACGCAGACACAAGGAGAATGTGCAAACTCCTCACAGACAGTGACCAAGCCAGGAATCGAGCCCAGGTCCCTGTACCTGTAAAGCAGCAGTACTAACCACTGTGCTACCATGGTAGAACTTAATTTTAATACAGTTTACATAAGGTAATTTCATCAAATTTCTCAGAGGTATTTCAGTAAAATATAAACACGGTTGCATTAAGTATTTCTATGATTGCGTCACCAATAGTAGTTTCGGCCTTTCTCTGTTTAACTTATCTCAATGACAACATGATCATTAAAAATTGAAATCTAATTTCATGTTCTGCTTTTCCTCCAATGTTGACGATATAGAACATAAAAAAAACACCATCCTAAATGCCTTGAGGAAACCTGCACTCGTAGCTCCTGAAGAACAGATCCGCTAGTTGTATGCAATAAAGCAAATGGGGATTATTTTTCTTTCAAGAGAAATGGAAAGCAATCAATGTGAGCATAATTAGACCAGTGCCGCCAAGCTTGTTTGACTTCCGTTATTAGAAAACTCCTTCCCTGAAGCATACCTCACTGAAGCAAAATTTAGAATATTTGTTATTCTTTCAGCAGTTGTGACTTTTATAATATTTTATATTTTCAGGCTGGGAATTACATTTTTTGAAATATTTTGGCGTTACTCTTTAGTGAAATGCTAATTGAAGTTGTAACATATAAATACTAAATTTGATGTGTGCAAGTTCCTGATGAAAATAAACGTGAATCAAGTCCCGTTTGTTCTCCACCAAACACCCAAGAAGATTAACTTTTACATCTAAAATTTTTCATATAACGGAACAACACCTGAAAATTGAATGCAGCATGGATCAAAATGTTCATTCATTAAAAACGTTGGTTAGAAATTTCTAAATTTGGAAATGGGTCACTGAGCTGTGAATTTTACCGACACGCAGAACGGCATTCTCCGTTGGTGCCAGGCAGGATCTTATGAGTCTTGGGTGGATGAGGTGGTAAAGTGGTGGGGCAGGGATGAGGGGAAAAGAGCGAGTTCCGGTTAATTTGGAAGCAAATATTTGAATGCCTGAGGACATGTGGCCTTTAAGACCATCTCAAGGTAAGGCCAGGCACACTTACCCAGTTAAAATGCCTACCACCCATGAAAAACATTGTGTTGATTTCTTTGTTAAGATTATAAGACACAAAGGCTCAGATTTTCTATTAAGGATAATGGTCAGCCTCGAAACACCCATTGTTTAAATGGAACAAACCAGACAGCAACTTCCGAATCCTCATATGCTCAATTAAATGCGGAAATCCAAATGGTGCTGTGCAGTATACCCAGTTCCTCCACAAACTCTGTTATCCCAGTATCTTGACATGGAATTAAAATCCCTGCAAGAGTGTGAATTTGTAGTACAGTTAGGACTGGTGTATTCAGGTGTAAGTGAATTTCTAATAGTATACATCTCAATGACCATCTGGCAACCTCTCTGGCACTGAAAGTTTAATTTTTCAAGTAGGGAGCCTTATTTCATCTGAATTTAACAACTGTTGAGATGTAAAATAATTTTTAATTTTATTTTGCTTTTTTCACTTCTCTTTTATCTGTGTCACTTAATTCCAACCTTCCTTCTCTGTCTTTAATTTATGTACATGATTTTACAATTTATTCTAATTTATACTTCTTAGTTTAGCATCCAAGGCTAAAAAGTTCTGCTCTATAGCACTTAGAACTTCAAAAATGTGAGCTGGACCACTTCCTGCCACTCCTGGTATAGTAAAAAGTCTGACAACACCAGGTTTTAGTCCAACCTATTTATTTGATAATATACTCACAAGCTCTCGGGGTTAGTCCCTTCGTCAGGTGAATGGAACTCTCCATTCACCTGACGAAGGGACTAACCCCGAAAGCTTGTGAGTATATTATCAAATAAATAGGTTGGACTAAAACCTGGTGTTGTCAGACTTTTTACTGTGTTTACGCCAGTCCAACGCCGGCATACCCACATCATGACTCCTGGTATAGCCTGTGCATCATAATCTGATTATAAGTGTTAGGGTAGGTGAACTTGCATACGCCAGAAACATGCAAAGTGGATAACTGTGATATCAAACTGCACATAACATTAATTTGCCACCCAAACATCCAATTGTAAACCACACAGGTTCTGTTAGTGTCCTTCTTTGTTCATGCTTAGCTGCATGAGCAATACCCCCTTCCCCCTTAGTTCAATTTAAAGAGACTCATTCAGCATCCAGGGAGGTGCTTTTGACTTCCTTTTGCTCCTGCAGTGTTAATGGAAATAACAAAGAGTTAAAAGCAGTTTGTGGTTGCATGCCTGCTTTCAATAACGGGGGTTATTATTGCTCCTGCTAGGCTGCATCATAGTGGAGAGTGAGCACAAGCAACAGAGAGAGAAAGCCACTGAAGAAAAGGGGTCTTCATAATTCCTTGTGGGTGGCACAGTGGTTCGCTCTGCTGCCTCACAGCTCCAGGGATCCATGTTCAATTCCTGGCTTGGGTCACTATCTGTTTGGAATTTGCACATCCTCCCCATGTCTGTGTGGGTTTCCTCTGGGTGCTGCTGCTTTCTCCCACAGTCCAAAGATGTGCAGGTTAGATGTATTGGCCATGCTAAATTCTCCCAGGATGTATCCCAGGATGCGTAGGTTAGAGGGATTAGCAGGTAAAGATGTGGGGTTACAGGGATAGGGCCTAGGTGGGATTGTTGTCAGTGCAGACTCGCTGGTCTTAATGGCCTCCTTCTGCGCTGCAGGGTTTCCATGATTCTTTCTAACCTCTTTTATTGGGGAAAAGAAAGAGAAAGAGAAAGAAAAAAGAATGCAGAGCATGATGCCCTCGTGATGACAAAGTGGCAAGAAGTTTGTACCCTGCTTGCCTCAATGGAAGAGGGTGCAGAGTAACAGTTAATATAGATCTCTTCACCCAATAATGGGCCTAAACAAACTGTTCTCCCATTTGAGAATCTTTGGTTTGATTGTTTGGAAAGACGCTCTGTTGCTTGCCCACTTCCCACATGCCCCTGAGGGAGGTTTGCATTGAGAAAGATTTCTAAATATGATAAATCGTTGCTCAAAAGCCCATGGAAAGTTTGTGTCTCACTGATGACCATAAAACCTGGGCCAAGAATCATCCAGCATGACTAAGTCTGTCTTTCTCCCTTTCCCATACCTACAACCTTTTGCAATAAATAAACTTACCATTATCCTGTGTCTTCACTTAAGTCAGTGCTAAAGAAGGAATACAAACAAAGCTGACAATTTATACAAATGTGAAGCTCCTGTATACATTTCTCCACCAATGCAAATCAGATACTAAGAACATAATAAGAACATAAGAAATAGGAGCAGGAGTAGGCCATCCAGCCCTTCGAGCCTGCCCCGCCATTCAATAAGATCATGGCTGATCTGTCGCTGCTCAGTTCCACTTTCCCGCCCTCTCACCATAACCCTTAATCCCCTCTCCTATCAAAAACCCATCAACCCGCGTCTTAAAAATATTTAGCGAGGCAGCCTCCACCACTTCAACGGGCAGAGAATTCCAGAGATTCACCACCCTTTGAGTGAAGAAGTTCCTCCTCAACTCCGTTCTAAACCGCCCCCCTTTTATCTTGAGGCTGTGCCCCCTAGTCCTACTGTCTTTTTTGAGCGGGAAGAGTCTTTCCACCTCTATCCTATCCATCCCATTCATCATCTTATACATCTCAATGAGATCTCCCCTCATTCTTCTAAACTCTAATGAGTACAAGCCCAGTTTATTCAGCCTCTCCTCATAGCTCAACCCCCTCAACTCTGGTATCAGCCTAGTAAACCTCCTCTGCACTCCCTCCAAGGCCAAAATATCTTTGCGCAGGTGCGGCGCCCAAAACTGCACACAGTACTCCAGCTGTGGCCTCACCAATGCCCTATACAGCTGCAGCAAGACCTCCCTACTTTTATATTCAATCCCCCTCGCTATGAATTTACTCACTCTAAGAATTTTTGCATGTTATGTTTTGGGATCTCTTATGGAGAGGACTTAAGGAAAGTTTCTATGACTGGATGATGCCTTTTCGGGGAACCTGTGGTGTGAATTTTCCCCAGAGCAAATGGCTGTCAGGACATCAGTCTAAGAACCAGTTACCATTAGAAATATGTGCGATTCTGCTTTCTACCTAAATGAAATGGAAGATAATTTTTTTTAATTTTTATCCCACTGACTTCTGTACTTTTATCATAGAGACCCAATTCACTTCCATTGAGTCCGCACAACAACAATTCCACTCAGACCCTATCCCTAAAACCCCATCTGTTTACCTGCTAGTCCCCCTGACACTAAGGGGCAATTTAGAATGATCAATCCACCTAACCTGCACATCTTTGGACTGCAGGAGGAAACCCGGCACCCGGAGGAAACCCACGCAGATATGGGGAGAATGTGCAAACTCCACACATATAGTTACCTGAGGCCTGGTGCTGTGGGGCAGCAGTGCTAACCATTGTGCCACTGTGCCACCCCTGAAACTCAGTACTGAGAAGGTGTTCAGTCTGACTTTTGAGTTATAGCTTCATCAGGACAGATGGAGGAAGTAGTTGTGTACTCCATTGGTGGAATATCAGAGTGCAAGATGTTTTATAATGTGACTGTTGAAGATATGGAGAAGAATGGGCAAAAGAAACTTTGGCCTCAATTCACTTTGGTGATATATAGGTTCAATCTTCCTTCTAACATTGATTTTGGAGCCAGATAATATCCAATATTTGGCCTAGTACATGATAGGGTAATGGTGATGTCACTGTGGTGGTAATGTAGAGGTCCAGGCAAATACTTTGGGGACATAGAGTGGGATGTTCTGACTCTTGCTGCTGACAGTATCCTCCAGTCATGTTGAGGCCGACCCCTGCACCACCCTCCCCCCCACCCGCACCCCCCCCATGGTGTGTTCCTTGGCGGCAGGGTGGGCCATAGGCTTCGGTAGGGCGGCAAGATCTCAACAGTGGCCAGTGGCTCGCTGCTCCCGGCAGGGGCAAACCCACCATGTGAGGAGGGCCAGAAAATTCCCTCCGTAGTTTCATGGTCACCATTACTGAAACAAACTTTCAATTCTAGATCTTTGTTTTCAATTAATTGAAGTTTGTGTATTAATTGATTGATTTAATTAATTAACAAAAATCAATTAGTTTTTAAAAATCTGGAATGGAAAGCTGGGGGTGGCACGGTGGCAAAGTGGTTAGCACTGCTGCCTCTCAGTGCTAGGGACCCAGGTTCAATTCCCAGCTTGGGCCACTGTCTATCTGGAGTTTGCACATTCTCCTTGTGTCTGCGTGGGTATCCTCCAGGTGCTCCACTTTCCTCCCACAGTCCAAAGATGTGAGCGTTAGATGGATTGCAAATTTGATGCAGAATTGCCCTTTAGTGTCAGGGGGACTAGCTAGGGTAAATGCATGAGATTATGGGGATAGGGCCTGTGTGGGATTGTGGTTAGTACAGACTTGATGGGTCAAATGGCCTCCTTCTGCATTGTAAGATTCTATGATTCTAGTTTCAATAACAGTGACTATGAAACTATCATTGGAAAAATCCATCTGATTTGCTAATGATTTTTAGGGAAAAAAATATTGTCATTCTTACCTGGTCTGACCTATTCCAGACCCACAGCAATATTGTTGACATTTAACTGCTCACATGGATAATTAGACATGGGCAACAAATACTAGCCTTTCCAGCAATGCTTACATCCCATTGAAAGAGTAAAAAATATAACTTACAGATTCATTGTGAGACATTAGATCAAATGCCTTACAAAATTGATGAAAGCAGTTGAAGTGAGGGTTCCCCTGGGCCTTTCAATATGTAGCAATCTTATATAAAGTCACAACTTCTCCAATATATTTTTTCCAAGCATAAAATACTGCCTATTAATTTCTGATTGCGCTGTTGTGCTCTAAGGCATACAATAGTGATGCCATTACAACCTAACAAAAGACTAATATCAGCAAGATGTCTATACTTTACACTGAATATGTTTACTGCTTGAAATTTCACTATTTTTTGCAGATCGGAATACAAGAACAAGGAAGTCTTGCTATTATTGTACAGGGCTTTGATGGATGTAGATGCCTATCGAGTAGGCCTCTCTGACCTGGATGGTGTCAAGCTTCTTGAGTGTTGTTGGAGTTGTACTTATCCGAGTTAATGTAGAGTATTCTATCACAATCCTTGGCAAAAATTTTACCAGCACACCTGCCCCGATTCTGGGGCAGGTGAGGCTCACAGAACAGAATTCTCCATTGACTTCAGGTGGGATTTTACGAGTCTTGCCCGAGCGAGGTCATAAAATCACAGCCCTTGTGTGTAGTTGATGGTGGAAAGGTTTTGGGAAGTCAGGATGTGGGGTTTTTTTGCCATCGAATACCCAACCACGAGTGTCCTCTTGTAGTGTCGAATTTATGTGGTTGGTACAGTTTTCTTCTCAATAATAGCTTGTTGTCCATTCCTCATTGGTGTTGCAAACCTGTTCCCCTTCTCCCTACATTCCGATCTTTTATTCCATTTCCTTGACTGTGGTGCCCCGTCTCCCATTACTTCTCTCCCTGCTTTCTAATCTCTGATTGCCGTCACTGCAGTCCCAGATTTCTCAACTTTCTTTCCCTGATTCCTAACCTGCCTTTCCCCTTCTTTGGGAATGAAGACATTGAGGTCAGCTATTTTAAATATGGCAATATTGTCCATAATGTGAAACACATATGGACTATTAGAAACTGCAAAGCAAACTAGAAGTTGCATGACTTTGGAACATATGAGATGGCCAATGGAAAAGAAAATTAAGCACTTTTTGATTAACTCACAACACCTTCCCAACTGTAAGATGGTTTACTCCTCTGGGATAATGCAGAAATGAAAGTCAAGGGGTGCGATCTTACCAGTCATTCACGCCATGCTCCCACTGCAGCAAGGTCAGAGAATTTGGTGCCAAGATATGCAGAGTTTTTGCAAGCTAACATGAGGAAACTACCTCGGAAGAGGGAGATATTTCTAATTTCAGGAGATCTTGACAAATTTCTCACACAAAGGAAATGAAAGTTATTCAAATCTTGTTTTAAAAGCGTGGCATATTATTGCCCAAATGGAAGAAGGATTGTGAAGGTAGGTAGTTGAAATGCTAGTGAGCTAGCCTTGATGTTGTTCCATCATAATTAAATAGTTCAAAATTCACTGGCATGTCTTTTTAGTTGATAAGGACTTCATACTAACTGTGCTGAAAGGTTTTTGATCTCTGAATGTGAACAGTCAAGAATAGCAGAATGTTAGACCTGTTAAAAATTCTCCAACTTTTCCTACAGAGGCCTGAGGCCAAATAACTTCAGAAAAGGAAGCCTCAAAAAAATTAGAGAGTACAGAGTTTGGTCAGTTTATGACAGTAAGATGATCCAGTGAAGTGAACTAGAGTAGCATGTTCAATGTTTTCATTTTGTTATGTGGAAATAACAAATACTAATTGAAGAAAGTGAATTCAATCCTAACTATTACTCTGTAGATCCTACTTCTCTAGAATAAAGCAGCTTAAAGATTCAAACTAAGTCTCTTCTCATCTATGATGTGGAGATGCAGGCGTTGGACTGGGATGGGCACAGTAAGAAGTCTCACAACACCAGATTAAAGTCCTAGAGGTTTATTTTGTAGCACGAGCTTTCAGAGCATTGCCTCTTCATCAGGTGAGTGGAGAGTTGGGTTCACAAACAGGATATATATAGATACAGACTCAATTACAAGATAATGCTTGAAATGCGAGTCTCAACAGGTAATCAAGTCTTTACAGGTATTTACAGACAATGTGAGTGGAGAAAGGGTTAAGCACAAGTTAAAGAGGTGTGAATTGTCTCAAGTAAGATTTTGTAAGCCCATGCATATCATTGTGATAGCATCTGCATGGTCTCACCAATGCACCATGCCTCGAGATATCCTTTCCTGTAGTGTATCAGGTAGACAACGTTGACCGAGTCACAAGGATATGTACAGTGTACCTGGTGGTTTGTGTTCTCACATGAGATGATGGCATCCATGTCGATGATCCGACACGTCTTGCAGAGGTTGTGTTGTGTGGTGTCGTGGTCATTGTTCTCCTGAAGGTTGGGTAGTTTGCTGCGAACATTGGTCTGTTTGAAGTTGCGCGGTTGTTTGGAGGCAAGAAGTGGGACTGTAGGGATGGCCTTGGCGAGATGTTCATCTTCATCAATGACATGTTGAAGGCTCCAAAGAAGATGTTGTAGCTTCTCCGCTGCGGGGAAGTACTGGACAATGAAGGGTACTCTGTCCACTGTGTCCTGTGTTTGTCTTCTGAAAAGGTCGGCACGGTTTTTCGTTGTGGCCCCTGGAACTGTTGATCAATATCCTGTTCTTACAAGGGCATCTTTCAGCATCTGTAGGTGTCTTTTGCATTCCTCCTCATCTGAGCAGATTCTGTGTCTATAGAGGGCTTGTCCATAGAGGATGGCTAGTCTGACGTGTTTAGAATGGAAGGTGCAGAAGTGGAGCATCGTGAGGTTATCCATGGGCTTGCAGTACAGTGAAGTGCTGAAGTGATGGAAATGCATGTGTCCAAGAATGCAACCGATTCTGGAGAGTAGTCCATGGTGAGTTTGATGGCGGGATGGAACTTGTTGATATCATCATGTCGTTGTTTCAGTGATTGTTTGTAGTGAGTCCAATGGAAGAAAATATCATCAGTGTACCTAGTGTATAGCGTCGGTTGAAGGTTCTGTGCGGTGAAGAGGTCTTGTTCGAACTTGTGCATTCAGCAACCTCTGCAAGACGTGCCGGAACATCGATACAGATGCCATCATCTTGAGTGAGAACACCATCCACCAGGTATATGGTACACACTCTTGCAACTCAGCCACCGTTGTCTACCTCATACACTGCAGGAAAGGATGTCCCGAGGCATGGTAGAGCGGCAAGTCCATGCAGATGCTATGACAACAGATGAATGAACACCACTTGACAATCACGAGGCAAGATTCTTCCCTTCCAGTCGTGGAACACTTCAGCAATCAAGGGCATTCAGCCTCTGATCTACGGGTAAGCATTCTCCAAGGTGGCCTTCAAGTCACGTGACAACACAGAATCACCGAGCTTAAACTGATAGCCAAGTTCCACACACATGAGGACAGCCTCAACCGGGATCTTGGGTTCATGTCACACTACCTGTAACCCCCATGATTTGCCTGGGCTTGCAATATCTCACTAACTGTCCTGGCTTGAGACAATACACCTGTGCTTAACCCTCTCTCCACTTGCATTAGCTGTATCTGTAAAGACTTGATTACCTGTTAAAACTCGTATTCCAAGCATTATCTTGTAATTGTGTCTATATACACCCTGTTTGAGAACCCAACTCTCCACTCACCCGATGAAGGGGCAGCACTCCAAAAGCTCGCACTACCAAAACCTGTTGGACTTTGACTTGGTGTTGTGAGACTTCTTACTGTGCTTTCTCATCTAGTGTTACATTGCCCAACCTCTGAAAGACTGAAGTAGTACACGGTGAATTGGCACAGCTCACATTGTGAGGGGTTCCATTTTTATACCCTTCTAATTCTTGTATCATACAATTAAACATGGAGCAGGTTAATCAGCTCCCATAAGTACAAGACATCCAGTCTTCTTACAGGAACAAGTGATGTCGCTGAATGCAAGATATATGGTAGATCCACATTTGCAACCTCAATCTTTACAGTTAGACCTTTGTATCACATAACTTAAAGTTCTAACTGAGGCTCCGAAGGGGAATGTACCATGACCATGACTCATTGAGTAGCACTCACCTCTCAATCAGGAGGACCTGGGTTCACAAACCATTCCAGAAATTTGAGCACAAAATTCTTAGCTGCCACCCCATTGAGGGAGTGCTACACTGTCAGAAGTGCCACCAGTCAGTTGAGATGTTGAACTGAAGACTTGGCTTTCCTCAGATGGGAACAAAAGATTCCATGGCATTATTTCAAAGAACGGCAGGACTGTTACCCACCTCACCTGACCCCCAGGCAATATTTATCCCTGGACCAACGTCACTGAAACTGTAAACTGGTCTGTGCATCAACTGGCTGCTGTGTTTCCCACATTAAACAATGGCTACACCTCAAAAATATTTACTTGCCAGTAAAGTATTTTGAGGGAACCTGGCTTCATTAATGTTGCTAGTGTTAATCTTTCTTTCACATCATGTGTCATGACGATGATGATGATAATGGAAACTAAATCATTTAACACAATACAAATGTATTTTTGTCTGCATATGCTGCCTGCATATTCCTCCTCAGGGAAGAGTAAATATTAGGCTTGTGTTGATCCAATTGTCAGTTGACTCATTTCTAAAGCCACTCTATGGACCCATAGTTTTTCTTTTATTCATTTGTGGGATGTGGGTGATACTGGCTGACCAGTATTTATTACCCATTCCTAATTGTTATAGTTCTGGAGTCACATTAGGCCAGACCAGGTAAGGATGGCAGGCTTCCTTCCCTAAAGGACATTAGTGAACCAGATGGGTTTTTCCAACAATCAACAATGGTCATCCATAGGTTCTTAATTCCAGATTTTTTTTATTGAATTCAATTTCCACCATCTGCTGTGGCACAATTCGAACACTGGTCTCCAGAACATTTACTAAGTACCACTAAGCCATTGCCTCCCCACATTGAAAGTGGATTTGCATCCTAAAGAACTCTGATTGACCTCACCCTTGCTAAACTATTAATATCTGGTTGACCTGAAGATTTATTTACCTTGTACTTATAGAACACAAAAGTTGTACTTAACTTTTACAACTCCATAAAATCTTTCATAGAAGGTTGCACAAACTGTTACCAATTTCACAGCCTTATTTCTTTCTGTCAGTTGCTCTTCTGTCCAGTATTTTAACGAGATGGATTAATGACTGCAGTAACTCTCAGCAAATGTCATTTTCTTCCATTTAGAACGATTATAGGAAGTTATCTATGCAATGCAAGGATTTCGCTGTTGGTGTGCTTGACCTGTGCCGGGACACGGAGGAAGTGGAAGCCATTCTTAATGGAGATGTGGATTTTGAGCCTCAGTATGATCATCATAGGCCATCTCTGAGCAGAGTGAAACTTGCCATTAAGTACGAAGTTAAAAAGGTAAATATACCTGTTGATTTACAATGCTGGTGGATTTAAGTTAATAGTGCATAGTGTTTCAAAAGCAACATGCAAACACAGTTTTTACTCAACCTTGTGGAATTCTGTCTTGAGTGTAACATATTGAAATTTCTTAATATTCTAATAAAGACTGTCCAAATTGACCTCAGTGGATAAGACGTCATGTTTTTTTAATGAAGTCCCTATATAATGCAGTGCAGTATTCCATTCAGGGGTAGAATGTAGCATTGCTTTCATGTCCTCTCAGATGGTGAGTTGCTGCTCACAACTGGGTGGACAGGAAAACCGCCAAAGAGAGGTGAGGCACATCTCTAGAAATAAAACAGAAGTATATAGGCAAGAGTAACCGTCATTTCCTCAATGACCGTATAGCTGAAGCCTGGAAACAAGTAACTGGCCCGTTCTCTCAATCAAGTACTGGCATGTGACATGTAGCTATTAAAAGAGATACATCTCGGGAATGGGGTCAGGAAGTGAATTATGCGAGAGATACTTGATAAATTAATGTAAACATTTTTAAAATTCTAGAAAATACAAGTGGGTGAATTTTAGCATCCCGTCCACCTTGGGAATCGGAGTGGGTGAGAGGCGGGCTATGCAAAGGCCCATTGACCTCGGGTGGGATTTTCTGGCCTTGGGGGCGAGCAAGGCCAGAAAATCGCACCATAAAATTTTGTTTCAAAACTACAGAAATTTATTTCAATCGCATTGAAATGTGAGTTTGGACAGAAATGAACGGTGCCGTTAGATTATCATTTATATAAAGGTTTCATCCAAATAGAGCACCATTGTGTCACAGTTCAATGGAGCACAAATGCAGAGTTAATCCACCGTACTGATCAGATCTGAACCCCAGCCAGGAGTTTGCAATGATAGCCATTTAATAGGTTTTGATGTCGAAAAGGAATTGAGACACAAGGAAAATGTAATAAGCAAGTAATTCAACGTAAAGTGGAACATTTTCAGTTCTCTCATATCATGTCCAATATAAGCAATGTGTTTGCTTTTCTCTGCATATCATATCCAGAAGGAATGATAGAGAAGTTTCAAAGTGCTGACTTTAAAAATGTGTTTGCTTTTTAATTATGAATAAATGTACACACAAGAAACTAATTAATAGAATCCCTACAGTGCAGAACGAGGCCATTCAGCACATTGAGCCAGCACCGACTACAATCCCACACAGACCCTATTCCCATAACCCCACATGTCACCTGCTTGTCACCCTGACACTAGGGTCAGTTTGGCCAATCAACCTAACCCGCACATCTTTGGACTGTTAGAGTAAACCAGAGCACCCGGAGGAAATCCATGCAGACACGGGAAGAACATGCAAACTCCACACAGTGACCCAAGCCAGGTATCGAACCCTGGTCCCTGGCGCTGTGAGGTAGCAGTGCTAACCACTGAGCAGAAAATGTGCAGTGAATTAATGTCGCTTTCCTCACCACAATTGCTGCTTAAATAAATCTGTTCTTACTAAAATTGCAAACTCTCCAGAACGTTAGTAAGTTCGAATCACATAATTATAGATAGAAAACAATTGTGCAAAAAGTCTACAATTCCATGAAATAAGGAAATTATTATTGTTCTAAATAAATTACTTTATTCCTGTTGCTGTTAAGGTCCAAAATCATTTGCTATGATGTCGGGTCTGAGTCCTCATTCAGCAGCCTTATACTGGACAACTATCTACAACATCTGAATCCAAAGATGTGCAGGTTAGATTGACTGGCCATGCTAAATTGCCTCTTGGTGTCAGGGGTTAGCAGGGTAGATAAATGGGGTTATGAGCTGGGAGGAATTGTGATCTTTGCAGACTCGACGGGCCAAATGGCCTCCTTCTGCACTGCAAGGATTCTACGATTCTAAGATGCAAACTCCACACAGACAGTCACCCAAGGTTAGAATCAAATAGGGGTCCCTGGTACTGTAAGGCAGCAGTGCTAACCACTGTGCCACTGTGCTGTGAAAGCAAGTGAGATGCTGCTCAGGTGAAATCCCTTCCAAGGAGCTGAAACTTACCTGTCACAGATTGATAGAACCCTCTGACGGAAGGAGTGTTTTCCAGAACAGCCTTTTACCTGATCATGTCTGCATCCCTGCAGTGTAACCGTTCAAAGCCTTCACAACTTATGAGTTGCATTGAAGCAATCCTTCCCACTGTGCTCCCACCTTCTCCAGCCTGCCAAGGATGGACTGATTTCTTGCTGGAAAAAATGGAATATGGGTGCAAAATTCCTTTTCATTGTTTAGCAACTTTAATTCTGTTTTTGCCTCAGTCATAGTTTTCCCTAATTCACGCTCTGCCTACTCCAGGAAGATTTGAAGTAAGCAGGGCCACATTTCTGGAATTTTGATAACCCCCTACTTGTTGTCCCCTAATCCATCTCCATTGCCATGGGAATATTCTCCCAATGGTCCTATTCCTAAATAAGATTCATCAGAATTTATAACTTTGAAACAAGTATATAAGACACACAAACATTCATCTGGAAATTACCTTTCACAACAGTGTATCAAATTCTTCTCTTTGCTATTTTAACTGAGGCTTCAACACATTTCATATGAAAGGTCATAGTTAATGATTGTACAATAGCATGGCTCATGGTAGTTACCAGGCTATACAGATAAAATTAAATTATATCTTTAATTGTCTCCTCTATAAAAGAGACAATACTGGAACAACTGGCCACTTCTCCAATCAGCTGAAGTGTTGAAGTTGGAGATCCCACACACACAGTGGTCTGGCCAACCTTCTGGTGATGGATTGGGAGGCAGTAAAACCTGGAAAATGGGGAGGGAAAGCAGAGAGGAGTGCCTGGTCATATGCCAGCTGCTGTATAATTTTACCAGGAGCAGACATGTGGAAAACAGACCCCCTGCCCAGAGACCAATTAAGGACCTCTTCCTGTCACCCACTGGCACTTTACCAGAAGTCCCCCAGTGGGCTCGAGGGAGGCCCTCCTTTTTAGGCACTTTTTGGACTACAGAGTGGTGCCCCAGTGGCTATAATTCTGCCTGCACTCACATACTCCCCTCCCCTTTACCATCACCTAAATAACTAGCCCAGCGCCCAACCCTCTCCCCACCACTGCCAGGCCCCACTTACTGGCTGGGAAGGAAATATCGATCCATGGCATTCTGTTCTTCTAGGTACAGTTCCAGACATGGGCACCATTCCTGGGGGTGGGTGGCTGTCCTTTACAGGGACTGAAGTCCAGATGGCAACTACTTAGTTGCCTCACCCATCGTAAAATGTGGCCAAGGGTCTTGCAAACAGTCAAGGTGGGATTATCCTCAGCTTTTGTACACATCGCCAACCCAGTGAGAAAGTCCGTGCTGTGTCTTCGAAATGGTTTTTCAATCATTTACCTCTTCTTCAATTTTATCTCGACTTTGTGATTAAAATTGAGGCAAACTCATTATTCATACGCTTTTAATAATATTTGAAACACGTATTACACTCTTTTTTCTTCATTATTTTTCACTGCTTTGCAAATTCATTTTTTTAAATACAGAACCTCACTCAGAGCTGCTGTAACTCCTCTGCTGTAACCTGTGCCACCATAGGTCACTGCCCTCAGGTGATTGGCAGTCCTGATTCCCTCCTGGGCATGGCCATTTTGTCTCATTGTATTGTGCTGTTGTTTGGCGACTGCATTCAAAGTTTGACGTTTTCACCTCAGCACCATTTGTACTGTTGTGCCAATCTGAAAGCAAACAAAGCACACTGACGTCAAAGCAAGTAAGTTTTAAATTCCTTTCACGCACGAAAATGAAGTTTTCGCTATACCCCAGTGAAGTTATGACAAAAGAGTGGGAACAGCTTACAGACTGTTTTCTGAAGGAAATCAGAAAATGCATTTACTGATCTCAATCAAACTATTTTCTTTGAAATGCTGTTTTTTTTCCACCCAATAGCCCTGCCTAATGCATTGAAAACAAGAGACTGACTGTGAAATGTTTATTTTATTTCTACTAGTTTGTTGCTCATCCTAACTGCCAGCAGCAGTTGCTTACAATTTGGTACGAAAATCTCTCAGGCTTACGTCAGCGATCAATAGCTGTGAAGTGTTTGGCTGTGTTTGGGGTCACCCTAGGCCTTCCATTCCTTGCAATTGGATACTGGTTTGCTCCATGCAGCAAGGTACAGATTCTTCATTCAAGTCTTTAAGAGCTGTTACATTGATTTGTACAATCGATACCGGCATGGATTGTTAAGTAGAGCTTCTTCCATTTTGAAATTTGTGCCTATTACCGAGGAAATTTTATACCCAAAAGATGGATGGGTTTTGGCTCATTTATGTCCACCAATTAAAATGTAGTGTGAAATGGGCCTATTTCCTGGCCTTCAGTTAAACGGAGGTGATGGGCTGCTAAATTAGGAGCTTTAGCGCCTGGATCCAACGTCCCTGCCTGGCTATGATTGTACACACTCCCCAAAACCCATTCCATACGAGGCCTCCAACATCCCCTCCAATCCCACCACCCATCTTCCAAAGATCTCTGATATCCCTCCCCTATTCCCCTCCACAAGATCTCCAACCTCCTCCAAGGCCTCTGACCTTCCTCACAGACTTCAGATCCCACCCTTCCCCCCACAAGGTTTCTAGCTAACCATTCATTACTCCCCCCACCCCAGACCCGGATATTGTTCAAATAATTCTTATAGCTGTTTGATGAACGTGGTTTCATTTTGATTATCCAATTAATGAGGAGAAAGTGTTAAAATGTCAATTTAAGGAGCATATTTGCAACCTACAGGCTTAGAACAAAGATCTCTGAGTAAACACCGTTTGAAGGCTGGCAGCCAAAGTGATAATGGAGGTGTATATTAGACTAGTAATTCAAAGATCACTTGTGAGTCTGCACTCAGGCACCGGAAAACTGACCAAGAAAATTGCTGGATTCTTGTAAGAACCCAATTGGCATTGATGCCTTCCCAATCTGATATAACCAACACATAACTCCAGTTCAACACCTAACTGTCTCTTTTAAGAAAGCCACTCAATTAAAACAGGAGTAGCTTGGGGCAGCCACTAAATGGTGCCTTGCCAACGTTGCCCACATTCAGAGGATAAAATAAATATTGACTCTGGTGGAAGGGGATCAGGGGTTATGGGCAAAAGGCAGGAGAATGGGAATGAGAAAAAGATCAGCCATAATTGAATGATGGAGCAGACTCAATGGACAGAGTGGCCTAAGTCTGCTCCTATGTCCCATGGTCTTATGGTCTAAACACCAGATTACATATTGTACTGACACTACTTGTGCAACATGGAGTATTCCTGCTCAAAATGCAAGTAAAACGTGGAAAGAAAAAGCAAAAAGAAGTTCAATAAGACATAAGAAACATGAGTTAATCTGTGTTGAGAAGCAGCCTCCTCACATTTATAGATGTATTGAGTAAACTGCCAACAGAGCAGAACAAGTACAAAACTCTGATCATTTGAAAGATGGTTGTAAATTCTTGGAAAAGGTGAAAAAAAGATTGTCATTGTTAGTGATATCGTTCGATGTGGAAAGTTTGTCTGGAGTCCAAATACAGACAAACAAACTGGTGGACCCATCATGAGTTCTGATACAATTTTGAATTGACTGGTTTTACTGTTAAAATAAATCAAAACTGTTGAATTTCTTTTTACAACATGAAGCTTGATAGATATAATATAGATATAATACTTGATAGATTTTCTCTGTGCTATGACATTTTTGGTAATTTTATCTTTTTCATCCATTTCCTATTTCTTCTCTTAAGTAATAAATTAGTTCTGTTTTTGTTTTATCTAAGCAGTTTAACTCAAGGTAAAAACCAAGGGAAGACCCTCCAATTGCTGGTAGTCTGTATCAGGGCTGAAGGCCAGACAACTGGTAGCTGAAGGTTTGGTAGGAAACTAGGAGCAGGAGTAGATCATCTGGCCCCTCGAGCCTGCTCCGCCATTCTGTAAGATCATAGAAACCATAGAACCATAGGACATTACAGCACAGAAACAGGCCTTTTGGCCCTTCTTGGCTGTGCTGAACCATATTTCTGCCTAGTCCCACTGACCTGCACCTGGACCATATCCCTCCACACCCCTCTCATCCATGTACCTGTCCAAATTTTTCTTAAATGTTACAAGTGAGCCCGCTTTTACCACTTCATCTGGCAGCACATTCCACACTCTCACCACTCTCTGCGTGAAGAAGCGCCCCCCCCCCCCGCCTAATATTCCCTTTAAACTTTTCCTTCTTCATCCTTAACCCATGTCCTCTAGTTTTTTTCTCCCCTAGCCTCAGTGGAAAAAGCCTGCTTGCATTCACTCTATCTATACCCATCATAATTTTATATACCTCCATCAAATCTCCCCTCGGGAATAAAGTCCTAACCTATTCAACCTTTCTCTGTAACTCAATTTCTCAAGTCCCGGCAACATCCTTGTAAACCTTCTCTGCACTCTTTCAACCTTATTAATATCCTTCCTGTACTTAGATGACCAAAACTGCACACAATACTCTAAATTCGGCCTCACCAATGTCTTATACAACCTCGCCATAACATTCCAACTCTTATACTCAATACTTTGATTTATAAAGGCCAATGTTCCAAAAGCGCTCTTTACGACCCTATCTACCTGTGACACCACTTTTAGGGAATTATGTATCTGTATTCCCAGATCCCTCTGTTCTACAACACTCTTCAGTGTTCTACCATTTACCTTATATGTTCTACCTTGGTTTGTCCTTCCAAAGTGCAATACCTCACACTTGTCTGCATTAAACTCCATCCGCCATTTTTCAGCCCATTTTTCTAGCTGGTCCAAGTCCCTCTGCAAGCTTTGAAAACCTTCCTCAATGTCCACTACACTGCCAATCTTAGTGTCATCAGCAAATCTGCTGATCCAATTTACCACATTATCATCCAGATCATTGATACAGATAAGAAATAACAATGGACTCAGCACTGATCCCTGTGACACACCACTAGTCACAGGCCTCCACTCAGAGAAGCAATCCTCCACTACCACTCTCTGGCCTCTTCCATTGAGCCAATGTCTAATCCAATTTACTATCTCTCCATGTATACTTAGCGACTGAACCTTCCTAACTAACCTCCCATGCGGGACCTTGTCAAAGGCCTTACTGAAGTCCATGTAGACAACATTCACTGCCTTCCCTTCATCCACATTCCTGGTAACCTCCTCAAAAAACTCCAATAGATTGGTCGAACATGACCTACCATGCACAAAGCCATGTTGACTCTCCCTAATAAGTCCCTGTCCATCCAAGCATTTGTAGATCCTATCTCTTAGTACTCCTTCCAATAATTTACCTACTGCTGATGTCAAACTTACCAGCCTATAATTTCCTGGATTACTTTTTGAGCCTTTTCTAAGCAACGGAACAGCATGAGCTATCCTCCAATCATCCAGCACCTCACCCGTGGACACCGACATTTTAAATATATCTGCCAGGGCCCCTGCAATTTCAACACTAGTCTCCTTCAAGGTCCGAGGCAATACCCTGTCTGGTCCTGGGGATTTATCTACTCTGATTTGCCTCAAGACAGCAAGCACCTCCTTCCCTTTAATCTATATAGGTTTCATGACCTCCCTACTTGTTTGGCTTATTACCATAGACTCCATGCCAGTTTCCTCAGTAAATATAGATGCAAAAAACCCATTTACTATCTCCCCCATTTCTTTTGGTTCCATACAAAGCTGACAACTCTGATCTTCAATAGGACCAATTTTATCCCTTGCTATCCTTTTGCTCTTAATATACCTGTTGAAGTTCTTAGGATTAGCCTTCACCTTGACTGCCAAAGCAACCTCATGTCTTCTTTTAGCCCTCCTGATTTCCTTCTTAAGCAGTTTCTTGCACTTTTTATATTCCTCAAGCATCTTATTTGTTCCCTATTGCTTATACGTGTCATACATCTCTCCCTTCTTCTTTATCAGACTTGCAATATCCCTCAAGAACCAAGGTTACTTATTCTTATTCAGTTTGCCTTTAATCCTGACAGACACATTCAAACTCTGCACTCTCAAAATTTCTCCTTTGAAGGCCTCCCACTTACCAATCACATACTTGCCAGAGAACAGCCTATCCCAATCTATGCTTTTTAGATCCTTTCTCATTTCTTCAAATTTGGCCTGTTTCCAGTTTAGAACCTCAACCCGAGGACCAGACCCATGATCAAGTTGAAACTGATGACGTTATGATCACTGGAACCAAAGTATTCCCCTACACAAACTTCCGTCACTTGTCCTAATTGTCATGGCTGATCTTTTCATGGACTCAGCTCCACTTACCCGCCTGCTCACTATGACCCTTAATTCTTTTACTGTCCAAAAATTTATCTATCCTTGCCTTAAAAACATTAAATGAGGTAGCCTCAAATGCTTCACTGGGCAGGGAATTCCACAGATTCACAAACCTTTGGATGAAGAAGTTCCTCCTCAACTCAATCCTAAATCTGCATCCCCTTATTTTGAGGCCATGCCCCCTAGTTCTAGTTTCACCGGCCAGTGGTAAAAACCTCCCTTCTTCCATCTGATCTAGTCCCTTCGTGATCTTATATGTTTCTGTAAGATCTCCCCTCATTCTTCTGAATTCCAATGAGTACAGTCCCAGTTTACTCAGTCTCTCCTCATAAACCAATCATCTCAACTCTGGAATCAACCTAGTGAATCTCCTCTGCATCCCCTCCACTGCCGGTATATCCTTTCTCAAGTAAGGAGACTATCTGGAGGTGGGGCGGGCTGTTAACACGCAAATAAGTGCGGCGTGCAGGAATGGGACGGCAGTAGTTATGGGAGATTTCAATCTGCATATTGATTGGTCGACCCATGTTGGACGAGGTGGGCTCGAGGAGGAGTTCTTGGAATGCTGCCGGGATAATTTCCTTGAACAGTGTGTGTTGGAGCCGACGAGGGAGCAAGCTATCTTGGATCTGGTGCTATGTAATGAGGCGGGTAGAATTAGGGACCTTGCGGTGAAGGATCCTCTTGGAGAGAGTGATCATTGTATGGTGGAGTTTCTGGTGCAGATGGAGGAGGAGAAAGTGGGTTCCCGGACACGCGTCCTTTGTTTGAATAGAGGGGAGTATGGTAGGATGAGAGAAGAATTGGCGAATGTGGACTGGGGGAATGTGTTGGAAGGTAGGTCTGCTGAGGAGCAGTGGAGGATCTTTAAGGAGATCTTTCTTGGTGCTCAGCAGAAATTTATTCCGATGGTTAAAAAGGACAGTAGGAAGAGAGGTAATAAGCCGTGGATAACGAAGGAGGTGAAGGAAAGTGTTAAATTAAAAGTGGAGGAATTTAGAGTAGCTAAGAGCAGTGGGCGAGAAGAGGATTGGGAAAGGTTTAAATGTCAACAAAGATTGACAAAGAAGTTGATAAAGGAGGGTAGGAGAAGCTATGAGGCTGGGCTAGCACTTAATATAAAAAAGGATAGCAAGAGTTTTTATAAATATATAAAAAGGAAGAGGCTGGCTAGGGTGAACGTTGGTCCTTTAGAGGATGAGAAAGGGGAGCTAGTGGTAGGGGATGGGGATATGGCGAAGGTCTTGAATAACTTTTTTGTTTCTGTCTTCACGGAGGAGGACGTGAATAATTTGCCGGGTGTTAGCGATGGAAAGGTGGTAGGAATGGAGGGTCTTAATGACATTACTGTTACTAGAGAGGTGGTGCTCGACAGACTGGAGGGGCTGATTGTGGACAAGTCCCCAGGACCGGATGGAATGCATCCGAGGGTTCTGAAAGAAATGGCGGAGGTGATAGTGGATGCCTTGGTGGTTATTTTCCAGACGTCGCTGGATTCCGGGGAAGTGCCGGAAGATTGGAAAACGGCTAATGTTACGCCGTTGTTTAAGAAGGGTGCCAGGCAAAAGGCGGGGAATTATAGGCCGGTTAGTTTAACGTCTGTGGTAGGTAAAATGTTAGAATCCATCATTAAGCAGGAAATTGCGAGGCATCTTGAAGGGAATTGCTTGATAGGGCGGACGCAACACGGTTTCATTAAAGGGAAGTCGTGTCTGACAAATTTACTGGAGTTCTATGAGGATGTGTCTAGGGCAGTGGATAGAGGAGAGCCGGTGGATGTGGTCTTTCTGGATTTTCAGAAGGCGTTTGACAAGGTACCTCACAAGAGGTTATTGCAGAAGGTCAGGGGACATGGAGTTGGGGGTAGGGTGTTAGCGTGGATAGAGGATTGGTTGTCAAATAGGAGGCAGAGAGTGGGGGTCAATGGGTGCTATTCGGATTGGCGGATGGTGACTAGTGGGGTGCCCCAGGGGTCGGTGCTGGGGCCTCAGCTATTTACCATTTATATAGATGATCTGGAGGAGGGAACCGAGTGCAGGGTGTCGAAATTTGCTGATGACACCAAGATTGGGGGAACGGCAAATTGTGCGGAGGGTGTGGAGAGTCTGCAGAAGGATCTAGATAGGCTGGGCGAATGGGCCAGGAAATGGCAAATGGAATTTAATGTTGGCAAGTGTGAGGTGGTCCACTTTGGTAGGAAGAATGGTAGGAAGGACTATTACTTACGTGGCGAAAAACTGCAGCAGGCGACGGTGCAGAGGGACCTCGGGGTCCTTGTGCATGAATCGCAAAAACCCAGCTTGCAGGTGCAGCAGGTGGTCAGGAAGGCGAATGGGATGCTGGCCTTCATAGCGAGGGGGATTGAATATAAAAGTAGGGAGGTCTTGCTGCAGCTGTATAGGGCATTGGTGAGGCCGCAGCTGGAGTACTGTGTGCAGTTTTGGGCGCCGCACCTGCGCAAGGATATTTTGGCCCTGGAGGGAGTGCAGAGGAGGTTTACTAGGCTGATACCGGAGTTGAGGGGATTGAGCTATGAGGAGAGGCTGAATAAACTAGGCTTGTACTCGTTAGAGTTTAGAAGAATGAGGGGAGATCTCATTGAGACGTATAAGATGATGAATGGGATGGATAGGATAGAGGTGGAGAGACTCTTCCCGCTCAAAAAAGACAGTAGGACTAGGGGGCACAGCCTCAAGATAAAGGGGAGGCGGTTTAGAACGGAGTTGAGGAGGAACTTCTTCACTCAAAGGGTGGTGAATCTCTGGAATTCTCTGCCCGTTGAAGTGGTGGAGGCTGCCTCGCTAAATATTTTTAAGAAGCGGGTTGATGGGTTTTTGATAAGAGAAGGGATTAAGGGTTATGGGGAGAGGGCGGGAAAGTGGAACTGAGCCACGACAGATCAGCCATGATCTTATTGAATGGCGGGGCAGGCTCGAAGGGCTAGATGGCCTACTCCTGCTCCTATTTCTTATGTTCTTATGTTCTTATGTTCTTAAAGCTGTACACAGTATCCCAAGTGTGGCCTCACCAGCACCTTGTATAACTGCAACATAACTTCCCTGTTGCTAAACTTCATCCCTCTGGCAATGAAGGACAAAATTCTGTTTGCCTTCTTAATTACTCACTGCACCTGCGAACCAACTTTTTGTGATTCATGCACAAGGACACCCATGTTCCTCTGCAGAGCAGCATGCTGCATTTTTTACCATTTAAATAATAGTCCATTTTGCTGTTGTTCCTACCAAAATGGATGATCTCACATTTACCAACATTGTACTCTATCTGCCAGACCCTCGCTCACTCACTTAGACTATCTATATCCATTTGCAGACTTTCAGTGTCCTCTGCACACTTTGTTTTGCCAGTCATCTTAGTGTCATCTGTGAATTTTGACACACTGCATTTGGTCCCCAACTCCAAATCATCTATGTAAATCTAAACAATTGTGGTCCCAACGCTGATGCCCTGAGGCACACCATTAGTCACTGAACGCCAATCAGAAAAACACCCATTTACCCCTACTCATTGCTTTCTGTTAGTTAACCAAACCTCTATCCATGCTAATACATTACTTGTAACACCGTGCACCTTTATATTTTGCAGCAGCCTTTAGTGCAGCACCTTATCAAATGCTTTCTGGAAATCCAGATACACCACATCCACAGGTTCTCCATTGTACACCGCACATGTAATGTTCTCAAAAAATTCCACCAAATTAGTCAAACATGCCCTGCCCTTGTGCATCGGTGGTCCAGTAGATGGTACAAAAAAGCCAAGTCCTTCCCTCTACTCAAAAATAACTCAGCGCCTGATGTCAGGAAGCATGTGTTGCTTTCCCTTTGCATTTTTTTTTCCTATTTTAGATTTAGAGTAAAACTAATTTCCATTGTAAAACAAAGGAAATCCATCTCACTGCTTCTTTAACATGCCTAATTTCTTTAAATGTAAGTTATAACTAGTGTAGTTCAAATGTCAGCTAGTTAGGGAACTGGAGTGGCTCAGTGGATAGTTATCCTGCCTGCTTTCAAGTCTCAGCCCAGGACTTGCTGACTCTGAAAGAACCCAGTCGCTGGAGCAGGCAAGCTAGTGTGCATCGGTGCCAATCCCCAGCCTGAATAGATGGGGGAATGGTTTTGGGCAGGAAGGACATCTGACTGTAAAGCCACATGCCAAATCCATTAAAAGAAATGATTGATTAAGAAGTTGATCAAGTAACATTGTGGCCTGGCAGGGGGGAAATTATGATCATACAGGTGGTTCACGCAGGCTAGGGTAGATTCAATGATCAGAGTACCATTGAGGTTCGATCGAGGCATCGTCTGAAGCAATTTTTCAAAGCCATCTTGGTCTTTTGGCTAAGATCAAGCATTAGTCCAAGCCCAGGATGGGGTGCAATGCCTCATCTTGTCAGCTTAGATCTTGTTTGTCCCTCTCTTGGGGACCATGAATTGGAAATCAATTTGAATTTGGTTTTATGGATGGAATAAAAATAAAATCAAGCAGCATTGTGGCAATACCATGTCACATGGGAAACACTGTCTTTGAATTAATTTGTGAATGTGATTCCAAAGGATTCAATCCCTTGATGCTTTACCATCTTACCTTCTTGATGTTTCTTTGGTTTCAGCTGGGACAAATTTTAAGGAGTCCATTTATGAAGTTTGTAGCACACGCAGTTTCATTCACCATCTTTCTAGGACTACTGGTGCTAAATGCATCAGACAGATTTGAGGGTGTAAAGACTTTGCCCAATGAAACAGTCACAGATAATCCAAGACAGATCTTCAGAGTGAAAACGTCAAAATTTACATGGACCGAATTATTGATAATGAAATGGATACTGGGTAAGGACCTGTACTTATTTATATACGAAAAATACAAATTGCCATGATTAAAATATTTCCCGTCAGCTTTTACATTTAATTTCCCTTGTGTGCACACATTGTTAATATGTATATTCTACAAGTGACAGGTGCATTCATTTATTCAGACATGTATTAGCATTGTAATAAAACTGTGCAAGATATACGGAATCTGAAATGACACAAAATATTAAATAGAAATATAAGAACACTGTATAAGCCAGTAAAGTTGCATTGACCTGTCACATGACATTTTATGGATTCAGGTCTTATGTCATGCTGCCTAAGTTTCACAGTCACCCACTCAGGGCAGCCAGTGCAAAATGGCAACAAAGTTAAGGTCATGCTAAATGTACTTTGTTGAATTATATAACATGACAAATACCTGAATGCAAGTTTAGAGCTGTAATCTGGTTTTGCCATTTAAGTGACGTTCGTAGTAGGCTGCTCAGCCTTTACACTAATGATTACTCGTATCATTCAGGTTCCTTGATTGAATTAGAGTCAGTGCTGTGAACATGCTGCTTTATAACAGATGGTCAAGGTTGATAGTTTATCTTCTATTATTCCAGTGCCAAATCACATTGATTAAACCCAGAAATTGATCTTTTTAATAACAAGTCTGTCCCTGTCCCTGTCCAAATAACCTTTGGTGTTATTATTGAGGTTTTAAACTCCACCAGCAAGAAGTTGAATGGTTTAAATTATGCTCAAAGGTGACCTGATGGTACCATGTTCTCTTCAGGCCTATTGTAATCAAGTGTTATTTTTCTTTTGACGCACAGTACTGGGAGGAATGGTTAGTTCATGTGGATTGTCCATGACGCTAACAAATAATTTTCTTTTCAACATGTTTTGATAATATTTAAACCAGCTATATTATTTCAGTTTAAAGAGACTGACAGGATCGGAAAGCCAGCACCTGAGTTCATCATAGGCCAGTCAGCGGATGAGGTTCCCTGCCAGTGTGGCATACTTAAAAAGCTATCCCTTAGATGCCATTGGCCTGTTATCATCATTGTGTGTCTTAGATGAATTGTGTGCAGTCTGAATTTATAGATACAGCTGGAGGCAAGGCTGTGTTCAACATTGAATATCACACTAACCACATACACAAAGCTCTACATAGAAGTATTCTATTCTATTCTATTGTCATGTGATCTCATACCATTGATGACATAGACTATGGATGGAATATCCGACTGGATCTTCTGGTCCCAGATCTTCTGGTCCCGCCAATGGCGCATCCCTGCCACGTGTTTCTCAGAGGCGAGGGGTGCATTCAACAGGAAACCAGAAGATCCCTCCACCGGCCAATGGCAAGCCGCCTCTGCCACCATGAAGCACACATCGGGTTGCGTGAAAAGTCCCACCCACTACATTTACTTATTTAATATTAACTCTTTATACTATAATTGAGTTAGCCTGACTGTGTGTGTTCACCCAGGTATGTGAAAGAAATCTCAACATTTTTTTACTGTAACTTCCACATCATTCTTCATTTATTCCTTTTTTTCCTGCCTGGCACTTAGGTTTTCATGAGCCTTTGTGCTAATGGATGCATTTTCCACTTCATGAAGAAAGTGCCCAGGGCCACATTTGCCATGAGAATAGGGACCAGTTGCTGGCCTGATCTTGGGAAGCAAGTATCAGGATGTGTCCTTGAAAATTGTTGGAATCATCCAACTGGAAGTTGGGAAACTCTGTGGACGTTTTACATGGTGACTGGGAACTAACTCCAGGCTTCCTGACCCCATTCCTGCTTCCCAATTCTTGCCAGTGCAGGTTAAGGGTGCGGGCTGGTGCAGGTCAGGAACCTTCCCTCTATACTCCCTATCTGGCTGAGCCATTGCAGCGATAGGCATATCCTAACCCTCTGCAATTTTCATAGAGTCAGCCCAAAGGACACGTGGTTCACAGCACCTTAGAGATGTGGTGGACATAGACTGAAATGAAAGAAACTTTTGAAAGGTAAGTTCAAAGGATCTTATTGATGCTGCCCCACATGACAAGAAATCTCCCTACAGCCATCCCCTTGCAGCCAACCACCTGCCTCTGTTTATTCAAAGCAAACTATGTATAGAGGATAACAACAAAGACTTCCTGACTGTTCACCTCCCGAGGGTCAGCTGCCCTTCTCCAACTGCCCCCCTCCAACCGCACTCTCCAACCGCCGCTCTCCAACCACCGCTCTCTAATCACTGCAGCGCGGGTTTGGACTCACGTTCAATTACCACTCCACACTCTCAGGCCCGCACTTAATCGCCATTCCGCCCTCTCAAGCTCACGCTCAACCATTGCCCATCACATCTCCTCAATGGGAGTTTCACTGCCTGTGTTTGATTGACAGCTTTATGAGAATGAAGGAGGGGAAATATATTTCAAAATTGTTGAATGTTTTCTCTTCCTCCTATGCGTTTCAAAGACTGTCCAGTATTATTATATGATTCACTGGTTGAGTACTGAGTGCATACTGGGTGACTGGACATGGAAAGGCCATGGGGGGATATGGGGGGGTGCGAGGGACATATGAGATGTGAAAGTCCATGGGGAGCAGGTGGGTGAGAGGCATAGGGGATATGGAAGTGCAAGGGGGGTGGCACAGGGATGAGGGATAGAAGGCTTAACGACTATAATTACAATTTGACTGTCATCTCAGTGAGTGGAAGAGTGCCTTTTAACTTTCTATCCCAGCCTTTACATTAACAGGATTATTTAATATTTTAGACATGGTGGAATTTTTGTTCTTATACAAAAGTGACATCTTTGAGGGCCTGATTGGCATTGTTACTATGCATTAATAGATAGCATAAGTAATCCTATGTCCATGACAAGCTAAAGTCAGTTATTAAAAATTCATACTTTATAGCATATTATAATATATCATGCATATCACAGTAATTCATTGCTTAGAATATGCTGACATTACTAAATTCTAATGTTGGAATTGAAGTTACCTAACAGCATTCAATAAGATTTATTGTTGCAATATTCTTACCCTTACTTTAAATTATGTCAAACTGCCTTTCTTAAGTTTAGCTTGTTTGATGAATTATAGTTTAAACCATAACTGCAGAGAGAATGGGGATGAATGGACAGGATAGTGATGGGGGCCCTTAATGTGCAGAGTTCAGTCTTACTACCCTCCTTCATGCTATATTTGCACTGACCGCTATTCTATCAATGCAGCTGGGTGGTTGAGATGCCCACCACTAATCAATTATACACATTTTGCAAATTAGCGCCTGCTTTTAGTCAATTAGACCTGACCTGGACCTGGGTGGGAATCATAGAATCCCTACAGTGCAGAAGGAGGCCATTCAGCCCATCGAGTATCCACCAACAAAGCATCTTACCCAAGCCCACCTCCCTACCCAATTCGCTTAATCCCATGCATTTACCCAACTAATCCCCTTAGCCTACACATTCTAGAACATTTAGGGGCAATTTAGCATGCCACATTTTTAGACTGTTGGGAAAAACCAGAGTATCCGGAGGAAACCTACCCAGACATGGGGGTAAGTGTGCAAATTCCACACAGACAGTCACTAAGGCTGAAATCGAACCTGGGTCCATGGAGCTGTGAACAGGTAGTGCTGACTACTGTGCCACCGTGTTGCCATAGCTTTCCTGCTCAGCTGAAAGGGGCCAGCAGCTGACAAGTGGATCGGGAGGTGCTCCAAGGTAAGTATAAACCTTTCTTTTGTCGGGTGGCAGACGGAGCCGGAGTGATCCTGTGAGACCCATGAGGTAAGCTGTAACTTCCCAATGTCCAGGACTCCTCTGTTTGATCTCATGAGATCCCATTGAACGCCTCCCCCCCACCTTCTGATAAAACACCTGTTGCCTGGTACTACTTCCATTCTTGCATCAGTTTTTCACTAATAAGGCCGAAATTTTCCAGCCATTCACGGTCCGCCATCGCTGCAGCGAGGACGGAGAACTTGGCGCTCAGCCAAATCTTCGTTCACTGCAGCAGGACTGGAAAATCTGGCCGCTGTGAATGGCCATAAGATTCCATCCACAGCATCCCCTCAGTGCAGCAGCAGAGTTATTTGATGATTTAGCAAATGTTACCACTTTTAGCTTGATACCAGCTTCGTACTTCATTCACTTTGTTGGACTCATTTCTCTCTGCCATTTGGCACATGGAGTCTGCCCTGTGTCAGTGTGTTTAAACACCCAGGCATCTTCGCAACACAACCAGTATAACCTGCTTGATCCTTTGTGCCCAGTTATAATGGCCCCAGTAATTAACACATGCATAATGTGGGGTGAAAAATTGAGGCTGACTACCAATGGGAGTACAGCTTGTAATGACTGAAAAGGGGGAGCCGACTTATGTGCTGAGTAAATGCAAAGTAGTCAGAAACGTTGAGTCATGTTATGGACGTGTCATGGCCTTGTATGTTGCAATCTGTGGTACTTAGCTTTTGTCAGAGTCTCCTAATAAAGAGAAATTTCTTGCTCGCAGGTATGATATGGACAGAATGCAAAGAAATATGGGCAGAAGGGCCCAAAGAATATGTCATGCATCTGTGGAACATTCTAGATTTCGGGATGTTGTCAATCTTTGTTGCCTCATTCACTGCAAGGTTTATGGCTTTCCTAAAAGCTTCTGAAGCGCAACTGTATGTAGATATGTACGTGAAGACCAGCGATCTCTCCAAGGCATCCCTGCCTCCAGAGGTTGCATACTTCACTTATGGTGAGTTGAGCTTCTGGTTTCTTTTACTTGCTGCAGTCCATTGGCAGGAAGTATTAAATGTTCCACTTCAAATTCTTTGATTTGTCTGAAAACTCACAATTATATAAAATAATTTATTCCCATGATTCAACGATAATTCATTTCCATATGAAACAGCCGAGTATCACTTATCTCCCACCTCCAGTGATCTGCAGACCATACAAGCTTATAGAGTGCCACCTTGTGGTATAAACCATTCTTGTGCTGACACATTAAACTAAAACTCTGCTCCACCAACATTAAAGAGTCCATAACACTGTTCAAAGAAGAATAGGGATTTCTTCTGGTGGCCGAACCCACATTCTCTGTAAACCATTACCAACACAAACACAGTGTCTAACCATCTCACAAGAGCAACGGTAGAGCGGATGCAAGAAATCTGAAGTGAAACCAGAACGTCTTGCAAATAGTCAGGTCTGGCAGCACCTGTGAAGACCAGAAAAAGAGCTAGCGTTTCTCATTTTGTAATAAGAGATGAGAGAGTCATTGACCTTAAACGCTAACTCCATCTGGTTGGTCGTTCATTTGCTAAGCTTTAGTGTGTACAAACTGGCTGCTGCATTTACCTACTGTACTAAGAGCAGCAGGTTGAGAATAAACAACACATATACTCGATGAGCCTTGTAGAAATAGCAATGGATGGAATAGAACAAGACATAAGACATAAAAGCATCAAGCTCAATGCTTTTTCAACAAATGCAAAGTAGCAATCAACCATGTCAGTAGAATGCTTAGCCTGGGATGTGCCAGGGAAAATCGTCATGCTATACTGCCTAATGGTCAGAATACAGTTTGAATACTATGTCTCATTCTGCTCAACAAGTAGGATGGCACGGTGGCACTGTGGTTAGCACTGCTGCCTCATAGCGCCGGGGATCTGAGTTCAATTCCGGCCTTGGATGACTGTGTGGAGTTTGTACATTCTTCCCATATCTGTGTGGGTTTCCTCCAGGTGCTCCTGTTTCCTCCCACTGTCCAAAGGTGTGCGGGATAGGTGGATTGGCCACGCTAAATTGTCCCTTAGTTTCCCGAGATGTTTGGTTAGGGGGATCTGCTGATTAAATACATGGGGCTACAAGGATAGAGCCTGCGTGGGATGTTCTGTTGGAAAGTCAGTGTAGACTTGATAGGCTCAATGGCCTCCTTCTGCACTGTAGCGATGATTCTAAGAAACAAGAGGGACATTCAGGCGCTGGAGGCTATGCACAGCAAAGTCATGAAGCTGATCCCAAATGTCAGGGTCTGAATTATGAGAAAATATTTACAAGATGTAGGCTCTTCAAACCAGAAGACAGCATCCAGGAGGTGATTTTGGGCCCCTACTTCATTCATGCAATACTATTTTTAAATTCAAAAGCTCAAATTGGGCAGCGGTGATCTCAGTGCCAAGTTAGTGGTGCTGAGTACCTCCAGGAGATGGGAGCCACCTGCCTGACACCAGCAGCAAAAGCAAGCAGCAAGAATGCTACCATATCGGGGGCTAATGCTGCCACAGCAGGCAGTTCATCAGAAGATGAGGAGCTGGATGTGGAGGAAAGTGGCCAGACAAACAGAGAAAAGGTGCAGTCCTACACCCTGCCTCTAGTTGGCCCATCAAAATTTAATCTTACATAAAGTCAAATCAACTTTCCCACATCCCCACAATGAACCCAACAGCAAGGCACTAACATGCACCAAACTGTTCATATTCATTGAATTAAGGATTAAAAATCACACCCTGCACCATATAATAAGCTCCTTAAGCAGCTGCTGAGCCATTATTTGGTAGCAAGCAGGTTTCCCATTCCCATTCCCCCTTTGAAAATTCCAAACCATCTCCAAGGTGTCGGGATCTTCAACCTCATGAGCCATGATTTTGAAATCGCATCTGCACCGGGTCCAAATCTGTGCTCATTTAAAACTGCAGCCTGTCACATCAGTTTAAAGAATAATTTCTGGTACAGAATTGGTATACAAAGAATGTTACTTTCAATCAAATTGTGGCAATAGGACATATTCAAACTATTAAAAGATAACCTTAGTGTTACACTCCAGAAAACCAGCTGGTGAAGGATGGAACCAGATCGAATATTCACACCCTTTTATAAATATTTATTTATCAAGTTACACATTATAAGCATGTACCTCCAAACAACCACAGTTCAGTTTGTGTATCATTCGATCAAGTTATGGCCCATTTTAACACAAGGTTATCCACCGACCCATTATGATTGCTCTAAGTGACATTTCATAAAATCTTGTTGCTAATATTCTTTCAAATGTATTCAAATAATGGTCAACAGCACAATTTCCTGTAACATAACAGCAGTACACGTAACAGCTGAAAAAAAGACTATCCTCCAGTCAGTAAATTTGATTTTCCAGCACATGGGATATACTTCATAAATCAAGCAAATCTCTTTCATGATTAAATATCAAGATGTTAATAATAGTTCAATATATATTTACTGAAAAGAAATGGATTCAGAAACAGCTTTACCATGCTGCTGATCTTTTCCACGTTAATAATGAAAGTGGAAGACACTTTGGTCAGTTGCATAACTTTGTCTAACCTGTACATCTGTTTCTTTGTCAGCTCCGGAGTTTATTTCTCAGGAGATATGTATTTTCTCCCTCACTTTCTCCCAGCTAGGAACAAGTGGCTTCCATCTGATCCACAAATCATTTCAGAAGGACTTTATGCAATCGCTGTTGTGTTAAGTTTCTCCCGAATTGCTTACATTCTACCAGCAAATGAAAGCTTTGGTCCTCTGCAGATCTCCCTTGGAAGGACGGTGAAAGACATCTTCAAGTTCATGGTCATATTCATTATGGTATTTGTTGCGTTCATGATTGGAATGTTCAATCTTTATTCCTACTATCTGGGAGCAAAGTATAATCCGGCCTTCACAACGTAAGTAAACACAGAGTTCTGACTTTTATAATATCAATATTCATATTTTATACAGTAGGAATTGATTTGATTGCATGATATGATAAACACTTGCATAAGCATTTTTAGCTATTTTCAATGCAAATCTGTTCCACTAAAAATGTGGCAAATATTTCAATAATGGAAATTAAATTCTAGTTAATCTAATTCAGACATTGTTGTTTATTAGTCAATGGTATTCATTAAACCACATATTATTGTACGAATTATTGTTGTGGGCATCAGCAAGTGTAATGAAAAGATCTCTAGATACAGCCAAAGTTTCTAACTGCTGACTGATCCCAGTTCTGTAAACTAGGGAAAATTATGTCCCTCTTCTCCAAATCTAAAAATAATTACTATGTTAGTAAAGTACTAACACTACCTTAAAAACAAAACGTTACAAATCTCTTGCTGGACACATTATTTTACTGTTAAGAAAATTCAGTGACTATAACATCGATTAGGGGTAGGAAAATATGAAACAAGAAAAAGCCATTCAGCACCTAAACACATATTATTATTGACTATGAACACTTCATTCTGAAAAAGCATTCCACAAGGATTCCCCATGTTCCACAAGCTAAATTGAGGAACACTCTGGAATACTGATCTAACTATGCATCATCATCATGTATCATTCATCTTGTTGCCTTCTTTATTAGGTCTTTTCCATAGTTGCAGTAGCTGAGGGGCCATCAGGGTCAACACAAGACTTAAACATCTCCATCTGCAACCAATTTTTTAATCCTCATTCACATTCATAACCAGATATCCATTTAGCATTTTTTGCCGTGAGCCTATTCCATTTCATCATTATCTCTGTTAAAAATTTCTTTCAATTTGAAATTATTCTTGAGATCTCTCAATTTTATACAGTCAGATTCCCTAATTTTGTGCTCACAGTCAATGTTACATAGTCTACTTTTAGCTACATTATCATTCCTATCAACATTTACAAAATTTTAATTATCACCCTTGATCTTTGTTTTTCATTGAAAATAAATAAGCTTACATGCAACTTTCTTTAATACATAGGGCCCTATTTTACCATTTTGATTCTAAGTGCTGGGCAGATTGAAACTGGGAATGTTTCAGATCCGATTTTTAGACCCGTTCTCAGGCGCCTCCATACACAGTCTGCCTGAAAAAATATCAGCGATTCCAAATCGCGCTGTACAAGCCTGTGGGCGGGGCCTAACGTGCCCAAAACCCTGCAGCTCTGATCAACGCCTTGAACCGAGCAAGAGCAAAAAAAAATGATAGCATGTGGCTCCCCTGCCGCATCGGTCCCGGGCCAGAAAATGCCTCCCCTGGCCCCCACTGACATTGTCCACCCCCACAACATTACTGAACCCCTTATCCCCCCCCACACCATCCACCATCCAAACCAATCATGGGCCCCTGTCCGCCTTACCCCCCATTGATCTCAGGCAAAGTGATAGCGGACTTCCCTTCCCCCTCACTGATCTCAGGCAGAGTGGCTATGGACCCCCCCCCCCCACTTCCCCCTCACTGATCTCAGGCAGAGTGGCAATGGACCCCCCCCCCACTTCCCCCTCACTGATCTCAGGCAGAGTGGCAATGGACCCCCCCCCCACTTCCCCCTCACTGATCTCAGGCAGAGTGGCAATGGACCCCCCCCCCACTTCCCCCTCACTGATCTCAGGCAGAGTGGCAATGGACCCCCCCCCCACTTCCCCCTCACTGATCTCAGGCAGAGTGGCAATGGACCCCCCCCCCACTTCCCCCTCACTGATCTCAGGCAGAGTGGCAATGGACCCCCCCCCCACTTCCCCCTCACTGATCTCAGGCAGAGTGGCAATGGACCCCCCCCCCACTTCCCCCTCACTGATCTCAGGCAGAGTGGCAATGGACCCCCCCCCCCCACTTCCCCCTCACTGATCTCAGGCAGAGTGGCAATGGACCCCCCCCCCTTCCCCCTCACTGATCTCAGGCAGAGTGGCAGTGGGCCCCCCCCCCACCTCCTCACTGATCTCAGGCAGAGTGGCAGTGGCCCCCCCCCCCACCTCCTCACTGATCTCAGGCAGAGTGGCAGTGGGCCCCCCCCCCCACCTCCTCACTGATCTCAGGCAGAGTGGCAGGGGACACCCCCCCTTCCCCCTCACTGATCTCAGGCACAGTGGCAGGGGACACCCCCACCCCCTCACTGATCTCAGGCAGAGTGGCAATGGACCCCCCCCCCACTTCCCCCTCACTGATCTCAGGCAGAGTGGCAGTGGACCCCCCCCACCCCCTTATTGATCTCAGGCAGAGTGGCAATGGACCCCCCCCCCTTCCCCCTCACTGATCTCAGGCAGAGTGGCAGTGGACCCCCCCTTCCCCCTCACTGATCTCAGGCAGAGTGGCAGTGGACCCCCCCCACCTCCTTATTGATCTCAGGCAGAGTGGCAATGGACCCCCCCCCCACCTCCTCACTGATCTCAGGCAGAGTGGCAATGGACCCCCCCCCCTTCCCCCTCACTGATCTCAGGCAGAGTGGCGATGGACCCCCCCCCCACCCCCTCATTGATCTCAGGCAGAGTGGCAATGGACCCCCCCCCCACCTCCTCACTGATCTCAGGCAGAGTGGCAATGGACGCCCCCCACCTCCTCACTGATCTCAGGCAGAGTGGCAATGGACCCCCCCACCCCCTCACTGATCTCAGGCAGAGTGGCAGTGGACCCCCCCCACCTCCTTATTGATCTCAGGCAGAGTGGCAATGGACGCCCCCCACCTCCTCACTGATCTCAGGCAGAGTGGCAATGGACCCCCTCCCCTTCCCCCTCACTGATCTCAGGCAGAGTGGCAATGGACCCCCCCCACCTCCTCACTGATCTCAGGCAGAGTGGCAATGGACCCCCCCCACCTCCTCACTGATCTCAGGCAGAGTGGCAATGGACCCCCCCCCTTCCCCCTCACTGATCTCAGGCAGAGTGGCAATGGACCCCCCCCTTCCCCCTCACTGATCTCAGGCAGAGTGGCAATGGACCCCCCCCCACCTCCTCACTGATCTCAGGCAGAGTGGCAGTGGGCCCCCCCCCCCACCTCCTCACTGATCTCAGGCAGAGTGGCAGTGGGCCCCCCCCCCCCCACCTCCTCACTGATCTCAGGCACAGTGGCAGGGGACACCCCCCCTTCCCCCTCACTGATCTCAGGCAGAGTGGCAGTGGACCCCCCCCCACCTCCTCACTGATCTCAGGCAGAGAGCTGTCGGATGCTTGGCACTTACCTCCTCACTAACTGGAGGGCCCCAATTGGACTTTTGTGGGGCATGTCTGTCTCACACCGATTCCGGACAGGCGAACGAGGTGGTAAAAGGGGAATTGCCAATAAGGTTGGGCATGAAGCGCATTAAGTCAATTTAAATGCATGCAAATGCAATTAAATGGCCGACATGCCCGTTTCGGGCATGCTCCCAATCGTGGCCATTTTTGGGCCTTGGTAAAGGGGGGAATCGCTTCACCAAGTCTACTCCACTCACATCCAACTTTACCAAGCTTTTGCGCCCTAAAACTGGTGCAACTTGATGGTAAAATCAGGCCTGTAGGGTCCAAGTCATGAAATCACATTTTCATTCTTGTCTTGAAATATTTCCTATTGATCACAGCATTGTCATAATATTCCAAGTGTAGGCTTACCAATGTTCTCTACAAAATCAGATAATTAACAATTAAGCCTTGAAGAATTACTCAGCTGCCGTGTAAAATATCACATTATTGAAAATGGGAAGGTGAAATACAAACGTAGCTTCCACTCTTTCCGAGCTTTAGAACAGCTGAACCATATCAGTCTGACATCAACAATATTGTTTTGCAACTTTTTGTTATATTGAAGTAAATTAGACCATTCAACTCATACCATCATCTGTAAAGCATGCAAAAATCGCTCTAGGTTCTGTGCTCAGCCAAAGATTGAATTGAATTACGTGCTATGTGTCTTCTGATTCTAAGAACAGAATGTGCTATGGTGTATATCATTTGACGAATAACAACTTTTAAGAAATATACAGTGTGCAACCACCATGGTTCCTACTTGATATTTCTTAAAATTTCACTCTTACAAGCACCAGTACTGTACTAATTTTAACAGTGCAAATTCAAATTGTTCATCTCTTTATTTGCTACAAGTTAGTAGAATTCTTCCCTGACCAAGAAACTTAATAACGATTTAAGGATGATTAAATGCAGATAGTTGGAGGCAAAGGAGTTGCTGGGTTGGGAGTGGAGGGGTGTGGGGTTTGATGGAAGAATAAGTTTAAAAAGCAGTCTAAAGGTTTGAAACAAACACAACAATTAAAAAATAATTAGGATGTTTAATTCCCTTCTTTCTGAAACTCTGCATATGCCACAAGGAATAGCGTTTAGATTGGAATACTTCGGACTGTTAACATCAGAATGGATAGTAAATACACTGGGACTGAAAATCCACAACCCTTCTATAACTACAGTAAGACTGCAACAGAAGTCCCACAAATTAGGTGGAACATCAATATACAGGATCTCAGCTTTTTGTCTGTTTTCTGAATGGCCTAAGGTTTACGGTGGCACAGTGGTTAGCATTGCTGCCTCACAGTGCCAGGGACCCAGGTTTGATTTCCGGCTTGGGTCACTGTCTTTGGGGAGTCTGCACGTTCTCCCCATGTTTGCATGGGTTTCCTCCAGTTTCCTCTCGCAGTCTGAAAGATGTGCTAGTTAGGTACATTGGCTGTGCTAAGTTCTCCCTCAGTGTGCCTGAACAGGCGCCAGAGTGAGGCGACCTGGGGATTTTCATAGTAACTTAATAAGCTTTATAATAAAAAAAAGGCTCAAGGCTTCTCTCCACTCCAAATATGTAGAAGGGCATGGGGAACTTAGCTTTGGCTTTCATGTTTCCCCCCCAGCATGATGTTGAATAGTTGGCCAGTAGGCTGAGTGAAAGCAACCATTCTGGCCTGCCAAATCATAGACGTGGGATCCATCCAAGAATCCAGATCCATTCACTCCTTGGGACTTTTGGCTGCCTTTGGAAGATTGATTGATAAGATGTACTCTTAGTTTATGTGGGCATCAGCTCAAGGTGTTAAGGGTAAAAGGGTATCCCAACCCCTGTGTCTTTTGTAGGGACAGTGCCTGAAGCCTTAGACAGCCATATCCTGTTTTGGAATGTCAGCCTGTGGGATTTCAGCTGCATTTAATACAGAAGCTTAAAGTAATTCAAATGCCCATGTAACACCTTAATAATGTTGCTGACTGCTCTATTTCAATACTGCACAGATTTTCACACATTGCCAGTTGATTAAAATAATAAAGACAATACTTTATTGTTTCATGATTCACTCACCAAAATGCTGTGCTCTGATTCTAACAAAATATCACATACGGGCTTTCTGTTCTAATTGTGCAATCCAGTTCTTATGTTAGAAAGCTGTAATATAACAATCATGCTTTCAAAGACAGAAGGTATAATTTCCTGAAAGCTGCGCAGTCTTTGAAATGATTTAAATTAATATTGAATCATCTGTTCAATGTTCTCTTCCATTCTTTTAGTGTTGAAGAGAGTTTCAAAACCTTATTCTGGTCGATATTTGGCTTGTCAGAAGTGGTATCTGTTGTTCTCAAATACGATCACAAGTTCATTGAGAACATAGGATATATTTTGTATGGAGTATACAATGTTACGATGGTGGTGGTGCTGCTTAATATGCTAATAGCCATGATCAACAGTTCATATCAAGAAATCGAGGTATGGTTTTTACAGCCTTTTCTTTAGAAGATAAAGTTATGGGAATGTTTAGAAACGAAACTCAAATGTCAGTGTGCATGTGCTTAAATTCAGTAAGAAATGTACAGTACAACAAATGGATTGCTCCCAATCATATAATGTGTAACTGAAACAAATAGCTGTTTTGAGTATTGCTGAAAAAAGACACATGTTGGTGAAGTTTTTGCTCTTGCACTTATCAAGACAATTTGCAAGATTACCAAATATAAAGGGAGCAACAATTTATACTTCATGAGAAGAGAGTACTGATTGATTGGCTGTCCCTCTTCCATGCCAGGGGTTCCTGGAAATGGAGTACACAGTACCCGCGTGTCCTATTGAGGCCTTCCTTGTGGGCACCACATGGACTGGGTGTTTTATGAGCCCCTTCAATCACATTTTGTTTTGATGTTTTAAGTTGCCTTTGAAATTCTGTTTACTTTGATGCAGTATCCCTTTAAGGAGCTGAATTTTAATGTAACTCTCAATTTGTTCTCACTTTATTGATTTGTTGAAAATGGGATTAGAATAGAAGAGATGGTGGGCTGAAGGGCCTCTTTTTGTACTGTAAAACTCTATGAATCTTTGTAGAGGCGTGGCCAAATGCTTAGACAACATGACCTGAATTTTAGACATGTCAGACCAAAGCAATTGACAGGGTTGGAAATGGATGTGAAGTCCATTCCCACCCACAATCAGTGATTATACGGTACCAGGCTAATTAATGTGCCCCAAGAAAGGCTTAGCATTGCTGGTGGCATGGCTGCAGGAAGAGGACAGGTGCTGGAACAAGTGTAACCGTGGGTGGGAAGTTTAAAAGGAGCTCCCTGAGGCTGATAAGTGCTGAGGATCAGCGTCAGAGAGGAGTTGACATTTTCAAAGGCGCAGACAGCAGTGTTGATACCCTGCGCAAGAAAGTGTGCCTGCAAGCGTGGTAATGTTTTCCAGACCTGGAGCCCATGCTAGGCAGGATGGAAATGGCTGGAAATCCTCATTTTTCCAGATGAGTGCCGATGGATTCTCCTGGAGAGTGAGAGTATACGTCCAGTGGCAAAAGGAGGCCTCCAAACTTAATTACCAAGGCATGGACAGAGGTGGCAACTCTAGTCATGATGTTTTCCAAAGGACAAATGCTGCAGCATGCTACAGTGCAGAGGGACCTGGGGGTCCTTGTGCATGAGTCGCAAAAACCCATTCTGCAGGTGCAGCAGGTGATCAAGAAGGCGAATGGGATGCTGGCCTTTATAGCGAGGGGGATAGAATATAAAAGCAGGGAGGTCTTGCTGCAACTGTACAGGGCACTGGTGAGGCCGCAGCTGGAATACTGTGTACAGTTTTGGTCGCCATACTTGCGCAAGGATATTTTGGCCTTGGAAGGAGTGCAGAGGAGGTTCACTAGGCTAATACCGGAGATGAGTGGGTTGGACTATGAGGAGAGGCTGAATAGACTGGGTCTGTACTCGTTGGAGTTTAGAAGGATGAGGGGGGATCTTATAGAGATGTATAAGAAAATGAAAGGGATGGATAGGGTAGAGGTAGAGAGATTCTTCCCGCTCAGAAAGGACAGCAGGACTAGAGGGCACAGCCTCAAGATAAGGGGGGGCAGTTTAGAACAGAGTTGAGGAGGAACTTCTTCACTCAAAGGGTGGTGAATCCCTGGAATTCTCTGCCTGTTGAAGTGGTGGAGGCTACCTCGCTAAATATATTTAAGACGTGGGTAGATAGGTTTTTGGAAGGCAAGGGAATTAAGGGTTATGGGGAGAAAGCGGGAATGTGGAACTGAGCCACTTTAGATCAGCCGTGATCTTATTGAATGGCGGGGCAGGCTCGAAGGGCTAGATGGCCTACTCCTGCTCCTACTACTTACGTTATGTTCTTATGTTCTTATGACCTGGATGAAGTACAGGAAGAGATTCAGTGACCTCCTGTGCTCTGCCAGTGCGTATATTGAGTCCCCACAGAACTTTGAAGAGATGTTTGTGTGTGACAGCACTTGTTGGGGCTCCAGGGTGTGAAGCACCAAGCTTAATTTGGCAGATCTCCCTGTGCCCTTAAAGGCTGCATGTGAGTGGCCAGGACAGCTGATAGATATGCAAGGGTGTAAGTGCCACAATGCGTTGAGCATTTAAACCCACATCTTCTGGGCATGGGAGAGGATGGTAGGTTCTGACAGAAAGAGCGGGGACTAATGGAAGGACTATTGCCACTACAGCAGAAAAGGAACCACAATGGACAGGAACCAAAACAAACAGGTGGTGGTATCCCTAATCTGTTGACCCCAAGTTTGACAGAGGAGTAGGTCTTTGTGAACATGGAGCTGGATCCACTGGTTTGAGGTTTCAGACAATGCTAAGAGTCCACTGGGGACAAAGAAGAGATTGAGAGTGGGTACACGAGATGTAAGACAGCTGTCGTAAGACAGACAAGTGAATTCTACTAATCTGCTTTGCTCATCCCTTCAGAAGTCTTTCTCAGTCAGATGTCCATTCGGAGAAGCTGCAAGAGTTCATGCACTCCCGAGTTGTTAATGCCACTCAAGACTCCCTCATCCCTCAGGTGAAACATCCTCCAGCCTGCAAAATGACCCAAAGACATCAGAGGGAGGTCTGCAGCCAGATGCACCCAGATCACATCCTCTCTCTGCACCATGCACCAACATAGATGCAGATTGCCATGACCATTTTAGATCAGATGGTAGTGCGCACTTGGGAAGGCACACTCTCACTTGAGGAGGCGGCTTAGACAGAGAATCCGTAAGGTGCCAGCAGTCGGAGGATTGCTGGAGACCATGACTAGGCAGACGATGAGCCTCTGCAGTCATCTTTAGGCAGAAAATACTGGATGCCCAGCGGAATGCACATGAAGATCTGGCAGAGATTGTCGAGGTCTTGTTCTCTGTACTGGAGGAGTCCATGCAGAATGTGAGCACCACGTTAACCCAGATCTCTGAACGCACAGCCTCCTCTATCGAGGGTGGTGACTCTCATGGAGAGGCAGCTCCAAGATGCCATTCGGTTGGGTTCAGATTTGCAAGCCCACACACCCAGTGACCTCGGCAGAGGTGAGAGATGGAGAAAGTGACTCTGCAGGCATCCAGTCCATCTCTTGTAAGCAAGGTTGGTGGATAACCTGCAGCTCCATGCATCTTGATGATCCTCTTAGGCCTCAGCTGATAATGGCAGCAACTCCTCTGCCCCTTTGCCAGTGATGTCTGAGGAGATGGTGCCAACTGAGAAGTGTCCAGCCGTGCCGCTGGACTCTCCCTCCCCTCAACCATTCATCAGGGCACACAGACCGCAGAGGGCATCAGATAACCACCGGAGGCATCATGGGCAATGGGGCATCAGTCAGCAACCTGCTTTCAATGCAGCTGTCAGCGAGAGGGCAGCGCCCAAGCAGGACTTGTAAGTGGAAATTTAAGTCACTAGAATCACAGCAGGGGTTTCACAAGTGAATCACTTCCCAGTGACCCTTGTGTAATAGTGTTTGTATATGTTACAGTTCACTGATAAATTGTGAGATCATGTCAAATGACTTTATTGTACTTTACGTAATATATAGGGATGAGGCCTGGAATTCGTGCGTGGGTTGTAAAATTTATTTCAGAAGGAGGGATAGGCTGACAGGAGGGCCTCACAAGCAGTAAGAGGTGAGGTGGCGGGCAGTGCGCTTATGATCATTTGACTCTTAGCTTCGGAGTCCGAGCAGAAGGTTCTTTGGCTTAGGACCTCCCTCGTCTCTCTGGTTCTCATAAGCATCCTCAATGCTGGATCTTGTTCGTCACCCTGGAGCTGATTAGGCTCCTCCTCATATTCCACACAATAGATTCATCGTTTGTGCCTTCTGGAATAACATTAGTGTCTTCATATACTCCCCGCATTGAGATTGCCAGATTGTGTAGACTACTACAACAAGGGAGATGCATTGTGGAGGATGTTGCTATGATTCCCCTGAGTGGTCCAGGCAGCAAAACCTCATTTTGATTGGGCCTCTTGTCCTCTCAAATGATTGCCTTTGTGGAGGCATAACTCCAGTTGTTGCTGTTGTCCTCAGATGTCTTTGGGTGTCTGAATAGGGTCATCAGCCACCTTTTCAGCATTTGTGCCCTGGCAATGCAATCTTGCACATCTCACTCCTGTGGTCACACACTGTTTGAACATTGAGAGAATGGACCCCCTTTTTATTTGTAAATGCCCTGCCCCCGCGGGCCTTGATGGGCACATGTGCAGTCAATGGCTCCATGCATCCCTGGAAATCCTGCTACTATAATGAAACCTCTGGCTCACTCTGCCTGGCAAGTCTCACCTGTCTTGTATTAAATGAAGGCGTTCATCCTTCAGAATAGTGCATTTGTCTCCAACTTGATGCAGCTGTGTGCAGCGGATTGCAACACTCTTTGGCAATCTCCCATAGAACACTGGAACCATCCCAAGACCACTGGCATAAGGTGGCCACGTACAAAGTTTGAGGCCAACACAGAGCCATTCATGTCACATATTGAGGTGTCTGTTTCACTGGAGAGATGGAGCCTTCAGTGTGGCACTGTACCTCAATCATGTGCAGGTAGTTGGATTGCAGTTGGTATACTCTACTGGCTGGGTATTGGCATTTTCTGTTGATTCTTCTTTCTTGCAATGCTTGCTGGCCCACCACTTCCTGCTGTCTCTATGGCAGGTGATGCCTATGGGCAATATTCCTCCTCTCCCGCCTTGCCCTCTCCTCTCCTATTGAGGTGGTGCCTCTGGCTGAATATACAATCCCCATATCAAACCCGATGCATCAAAAGCTTTCAGCAATGAAAGGGCCTGTCTGCAGAAAGCTTTGCAAAGATTTAACCCTCCAAGAACGATCCAAAGGAGCAAAACTATTTCACAAATGAACTGTATTCTACACACCACCACCTCACTACAATGCTCCTACCTCCCCATCCCTCCAGAATCTTTTATCCCACATTGGATGTAGAATGTTTGAAAAGTGTGAAGACTACCTGCCTAATTGGCCAAAAGGACTTTATGTCTTTCACACAAATTAATACTGTGGTATATGAATTTCAATGTTAGTGTAATGCTAGATATGTAGGCCATATCTCCCAAAGACTGGAGACCATATCAAACAGCATGTCTCAACCACTGTTTGCAATTGCTAAGGTACAGATCCTATCCAACCAGTCTTTCCTTGCAAAACTCAAAACACAATATCCAATATTAGATGGGATTTTGCGATTGGACAACATTTGTTAAACAATCCTCAATATGCTAAGAATTATGTTGACAACCAATTGAAGATAATCAGTCAGGCTCATAGTATGATGCATGTGTGTGTACTGGAAGCTACATACATTAATACAAAGGGTTCCATTCTGCACAGACAGAAAGAACACATACACACATTGCATCTGTTTCAGCTAAACAAAATAAGTGAGAGTCATTTGCTGATTCTCTCAAGTCAATACCTGACTAATCAGGTTCAAACCATCAAATGTAAAAGTGAACGAGCCACTGAAAACTGTGGTGTATTTGGACTTTTAATGGCCTTAATTTGACCTTGAATTTCCGTCTGAGCGCACCAACCAAAATATTGTGATGCAGTGCAATGACACCGCAATACCATCATGCCCGATTTCACATTGCTTCCTGACCCTCGTATACCCGTTCAAAAGAAGTCAAATTACAGCCCATGTGACTTTTTTCAGCAATACTCAAGTTCTGAAATGTGAAATTATCATAAGTATCATTCCAGTTATTTTCCCAGTTGCATTAAAAAGTTGGCAATACATAACAGGTCATTTCAGTGTCTATAAGAGAAACAGAAGGTCAGAAAATCTATCAAGTCCCAAAATGAAATGAAGACTCCATCCAAAACAAAAAGACTGACCAGATGCAAATAAAGGAATTTTTAGGTAATTCTCCCACCCAGGTTCGTTAGCAAAACCAGTGCATTGACTGATCCAGACCAGAACATCCCAGATTTAATTACCCGTCTCTGTTAATGTAGTTGATCACTTCTGGGAGTAGCTGTAGAGATACTAATAGTAACTTAGGTCTTGATGAGTGAAATACAGAAGCGTTACACTGCTGTTTTCTTGTTTCAATTATAGAAACCTGGCATCCATGCATCAGATCCCAAAGTTCATAGGATCATAAAAATGAAGGGACACATTGAAGCTTTTCACCTTGCCCTCATCAGGACACTTGATTATTGATATAAAGGGGAAAACATTTTATATTGTATGAGAAGTGCTGATTGGCTGGCACATAGAGGCATTGATTGGTAGAGGCATTGCCATGGAGAATGCACCAGTTGACTGACAGTTAACTGCCAAGCATTATCTGAAATTTTAACCGGGTAAGTTGACCCTGATTGGTCAAGGCATTGCCTTAAGGAATGAGTCAGTGAATGTCAGTCAACTATATTGTTTTGCTGAAACAGGTGCAATGTGTGTGCAGTTCTGTCTGCAAAGAACAGGATTCCCATCAAGCCAAAAAGACGTTCTGCCTATCACACAAATGAATACTGTGGTATATGAATTTCAGTGCCAGTGTGATGCTAGCTATGTAGGCCATACATCCCAAGAACTGGGACCATATCAAACAACATTTTAAAAAATTAATAATATAATAAATAACATAGTCAAATAACTGTGAAGCAACAGAAGCTGTTTGTTTATAGCGGTTTCAAACATGCAAGACATTGAGAAGGTTTCTAACATGTCCCAGCCATTGTTCGCAATGACTGTACCCAACCAGTCCCTGCTTGCAAAACTCAAAACGCAGTGTCCAACATTAGATGTGATTTTGTGATTGGATAACATTTGTTAAATAGTCCTCAATGTGCCAAGAATTATGCTGACAACCAATTGAAGATCAGTCAGACTCAGTGTGGTGCATTTGTGTGCACTGGAAGCTAATATATTCATACAAAGAGTTCCATTCTGCATCTGTTTCAGCTAAACAAAATAAGTGACAGTCATTTGCTGATTCTCTCCTCAGATCAATGCCTTGACCAAGCAGGTTCAAATTGCCTAGTTTAAATTTAAAATAGTGCTTGGCAGTTAACTGTCAGTTACCTGGTCCATGCCAATGCCTCTACCACAGTATATTTGCTAACTAAACAGCACTTTCCTCTCATACAATTTAAATTATTTTTCCCTATATCAGTATTCTTACAAAGTGTCCTGATGAGTACAAGGTGAAAAGCTTCAACATGTCTCTTCTTTTTACAGCAATACTTAAAGTAGTACTTTCTGTACTACCAAACAAATATTTGACAGGATGAAATGTGGCTCTGCTGTTCCAGCCACAGAATGGTAGAACAAATGCAAACACAGACCTCCCGTGGTCCATATTGAACAACGAACAGCATAAAAGCTTAAAATGTCCCAAGGTTTCTGCTTCTGATGATTGTCCAGCAGTGCAGATTAACATCAGGCAGTGTATGAAGGTTGGAATCAGTCTTGTCAATGACATTTTGATCGAGAAATGATCTGCAAGACTCACTGTTAAGCTCAGATGATTTCTGTGGCAAGCAAAATAAATCAGCCTACGTTGCTTTAAGCAAAAGTACTGCACTAAATGAAAGACAAGATGGACATACAGAGCTGAGTATTATATTTATTCACCATAACTAGAGCCAGTGCTTGTACCTAGTGATCGGAAAGTTGAGAAATAATGCAGTTAATTCACTGCGTCACCTTTGACTGAACTGCGGAATATTTATCAACCTGCCACTTTTTATTCGCACAGGAGGATGCAGATGTTGAGTGGAAATTTGCTCGAGCTAAGCTCTGGCTGTCTTATTTCGATGAAGGAAGAACTTTACCTGCTCCGTTTAATCTTGTGCCAAGCCCAAAATCAGTTTACTACTTTATATTAAAAATAAAAACCTGCCTTATAAATTTGTGCAAATCCAAGGTGCAAAAATCTGAGGGTGACCTTGAAATGGGCATGCTGAATTCTAAGGTAATATCTGCAATCCTTTCACGTATTTGAAAATATTTGTAAATGATGGAAAATGATGTGCTTTTTAAATTGGTTCCTTTTCACAAGTTGGAAGTATTGCTACTCAATCTATTTACAAAATATTTTAATTCCAAACCTACTTCTGATTTTCTGTTCTAAATAAATTATGGAAAACTTGTATTTCTTGGTGCCCTTACCATGCGATTAAGGACATCTCAAAGTTCTCGACCTCCAACTCGTCATTTTTTGTTTGACATGTAGACACTTTGGCTTTATAAGCAAAATAACGTAATGACAAAACAAATTTACATTCAATTCCATTCCAGCCAGGTCACCATTTTAAATCTAATGCTAGAGGTTCAGAAGTTTGCGGTCTGAAAAAGCCTATTAGCAATCCGACAAGATATCAGGTTAGTGACTGTTGTATTGTACCGCAGATTTACCCAATTGTATTACACTGCTCGCGCTTACCTCAAGAGGGAGACATTAGATTGGATTTCACATTTCAGTCTGTACAATACAAGAATGAAAAACAAGCATTTGAAATTATTTAAACCAGCTAATGCACGACCTGGCGCGGTAGCACAGTGGTTAGCACTGCTGCCTCGCAGTGCCAGGGTCCCAGGTTCACTTCTGGCCTCTGCTGACTGTCACTGTGAAGTTTGCACATTCTCCCTGTGTCTGTGTGGGTTTCCTCCGGTTTCATAGAATCACACAATCCCTACATTTCAGCCCATCGAGTCTGCACCGACCACAATTCCACCCCTATTCCTGTAACTGCACATATTAACCCCGCCAATCTCCTGACGCTAGGATCAATTTAGCATGGCCAATCAACTTAACCTGCGCATCTTTGGAGTGTGGAAAGAAACCAGAGCACCTGAAGGAAATCCACACAGACATGGGAAGAACATGCAAACTCCACGCAGACAGTGATCCGAGGCCAGAAGTGAACCTGGTGTCTGGTGCTGTGAAGCAGCAGTGCTAACCACTGTGCCACCATTTCCTCCCACAGTCCAAAGATGTGCATCTAAGGTTGATTGGCCATGCTAAATTGCCCCTTAGTGTCAGGGAGATTGGTGGGGTAAACGTGTGGGGTTACAGGGTTAGGGCTTGGGTGGGATTTCTGTTGGTATAGGCTCAATGGGCTGAATGACCTCTTTCTGCACTGTAGGGATTTTATGAATCCCTTTGCATTAAATGGAATCGTAAACACAATGACCACACTTGAATTTGCCATATCCTTTCGTTTTGAAATAAATACTTGCATTTATTAAACACCTTATTACACTTCACATTGTCTCAAAGCTATGTGTAATAACTTTGAAGTGTAGTGACAGTGATTGTATCGGCTAATACAGCTGTAAAGTGAGATTCGTAATTAGATGAGTGATTGGTTAATTTGGTTTTGTTTTGTTTGTGTTGAAGGATATTGCCTCGGACACTTAGAGAACAAATCTCTAAGTGGTGTCACAAGATCTTTAGCAAATGCTTGATGCACAGCTGGCAGCCAGGAGCCTCAGTTTTAGTGGCTTATCCAAAAAAATGCCAGCTGTGAAAGTGTGTCACTTTTTCAGTACTGCTAAAATTGTCTGCTTAATTTTGCATGTTTATCTGTTTGAGCGGGACTTTGATTCTTCACCTTCTGCCTGGTGATGGAGCTTCCAATTGCACTTTGTTAGGCAACGTCATTTAACTGTTCCACGCAGATAGCCTCTCTAATTCTGCCAAGTCCCTCCATAACTCTGGCCAAAGGCTAGCAAAACTCCCACAGAATTTCAGAGCCAAAAGGCACGCCTGAAAATCTGAACTATTTCTCAATCTGGTTGTTTGGGGTTTGCCAAGAACTTGAAAAGTAGATCTCTTAATCACAACTCAGTGAGACCTATGGGAAGCATACCCCAGTCCAGGGCATGTACGCCCTTTCTTAACATGAGATAGACAGAAATATTGCAGCATGTAACTGCCATGATAATAATATGGCAACTAACTATATGACTGAATGCACCCATGGGTGGGAAGGCCCGAGGCCACGTTCATGGCTGAAATGAGGTGTGATCACTTCACTAAGCTCTTCTTATCATTTAAATACCATGTCGTTTTGAACTTATGTGCTCATCCAGGGTTCAGTGCCAGGAAATGTAAATTTTCTTCCCCATTTTGGGGCAGCACAGTGGTTAGCACTGCTGCCTCACAGCACCAGGGACACGGGTTCAATTTCCATCTTGGGTCAGTGTCTGTGTAGAGTCTGCACGTTCTCCCCATGTCTGCGTGGTTTTCTCTGGGTGCTCCGGTTTCCTGCCACTGTCCGAAAGATGTGCTAAGTTCTCCCTCAGTGTACCCGAGCAGGCAGCGGAGTGTGGTGGCTTGGGGATTTTCACAGTAACTTCATTGCAGTGTTAAGATAAGCCTACTTTTGACACTAATAAATAAACTTTAAAAACCATGCCAGCAAAAACGCAATTTATAAATCAGATGCAACAAGGTCAGAATCAAAGTAAACTTGCAACCCATCTGCAGAACTTGAAGAGACCATTTCATCTAACAGCAAGAAAAAACCTTTTCATTTCTTACACCATTATTCTACCCAACACGAAATTGTCAATCTTGACCAGATAACAGTCAATTTTGTGTGGTAGGCCCAGGACCAGAAGACACCTCATTTAGCAAAATAACAGAAAATGCTGATCCGGCAGCATCTACGGAGAGAGAGAGAGAGAGAGTTGATACTCAAAGTTGTGACCTTGCATTGGAACTAATCAAAATTCACGACCTGAAACTCCACAGATGCTGCCAACCATGCTGAGTATTTCAAGTACTTTCTGTTTTGAGTTCAGATTTCCAATGTTCAGCAGTATTTTGCTTCTCATAGAATCCCTACAATGCAGAAGGAGACCATTTGGCCCATCGAGCCTATACCAACAACAATTCCACCGAGGCCCTACCCCACATATTTACCATGCTAAACACCCTGACACTAAGGGTCAATTTTGCATGGCCAATCAACCTAACCCTTTGGAGTGTGGGAGGAAACTGGGGCATCCAGAGGAAACCCACATAGACACGGTGAGGATGTGCAAACTCCACAGAGACAGACAGTCACCTGAGGCTGGAGTTAAACCTGGGTCCCTGGCATTGTGAGGCAGCAGTGCTAACCATTGGGCGACCCCTCATGATTCTTTAGATCTCCTTGAACTTAACATAATTATTTTACCTCAATTTTATGTAGGGACTTGCTGTTTAATAAAGATATTATTAAAACAACTCAGCTGAGATATTTCACAAGTATTGGCATGTGCATATAATTAAACTTGGAATTGTACGTAAAGATTGCCATCAGAAGTTATAATCAAGTATTTATCAACTGTAATTTGATAAGAATATGTTAAACTGTCAGCCACTCGCAGGTCTGTAGATGTACATTCCTAGGAAGCTCAAAGTGGCATCGTAGCATGCTGTATATCAAAAATATCTTCTTTAACATTTTGCAGAGAATTATGAAACGATTGATAAAGCGATATGTGCTCAAAGCACAGGTGGATAGAGGAAATGATGAAGTCAACGAAGGCAAGTTGTTCTAAATGCTTCAGAGTAAAATCAGAACTGTGTGCCTGCTTTCAGTATGCATTTATGGGATGAGGGCATCACTGACTGGACCAGCATTTATTGCCTATCACTAGCTGCCCTCCATTTCAGGGAGTATTTGAAACATGCTGTAAAACATATTGCTGTGATCTGGAGTCACAAGTAGGCCAGACCAAATAAAGACTTCCTTCCCTAAAGGACATAGGTAAACCAGGTGGGATTTTGTTTTATGACAATCCACAATGGTTTCATGGTCATCATTAGATTTCTAATTCCAAATTTTTACTGAATTCACATTTCACCATTTGCTATGGTGGGATTTGAACCTGGGACCCTGGGTCTCTGAATTACTAGCCCACTGACAACACCACTGCGCCACTGCCTCCCCTTTACCCTTACTGTGCCTTTCCACTAATGAAGTGACATCAAAACATAGAGACAACGTACAATAGATGTATACAACAGAAAATGTTTGTTTATTCTGGCATATATAAGTACCGATCACATTTAAATCTGCAAGAAAGTAGGCAACAAATACAAGAATTGACCCAACAAAGAATGATCCTATGGAGCCTAGAAATCATTAAACTATTAATCATTGTTTCTGGTTCAAGTGGTTTTAAATAATTTTATAATGAGCATACATGCTGGAATTTTACCAGCACACTTGCCCCAGAATTGGGGCAGGCAAGACTCGCAGAACGGCATTCTGTGTTGGCCTTGGGCAGGATCTTACGAGCCTCAGGCAGGCAAGGTGATATAATTTCATCTATAGTGGTTGGAGTAAATCCAAGTGTACCATTGAGAGCTGCTGGTAGGGAGCCTTGCCTAATGGCAGAGCAAACCAGACATCCGATTACTACACAATCATAAGACAACCTCTCTTAATCCCACACTTCAAAACTTAAAACAATAGGTTGCACATCTATAGTGACAGAAATTCCAAATAACAGAACGGCATTGTGTTCCTTTTCAAGGAGGTGCATTTCCTACACTTCTGCGCACATTCTGATACTGCTTTCCTAACATTTCATTTGTATTTCAGGGGAACTTAAGGAAATCAAACAGGACATTTCCAGTCTTCGTTATGAACTCCTAGAGGAAAAGTCACAAGCAACAGGGGAGTTAGCACAACTCATACAACAACTCAGTGACAAATTTGGCAAAAACTTGAAAAAGTAACTGGAATAAAGTAGAGAACGATTAATCTCAGTAAATTTTAAAGAAATGGGATGTTTAGCACATTTGCTTGAGAAAAGGCAAGAAGCAGATGACTTTCTACAATGGGATCTCATACGGGCAGTTTATTTCATTGTTCATCATGAGATGAACCTGAAAGATAAACCAGCAATGAAGGGTTGCGGAGGAGGGGGGGGAATGAAAATGGACCGAAATTCAACGAAAGAACAAGACAGTGTGAAGACTGAAGCAGGTAGAATGTGCAACACTAACTGGTATCCCAGAATCAGAATCTGATACATGCAGTTGAGCTCTGCATCCAATGCAAAATATTCAATAGCTATCAACATCCAAGTATTGTAGGCCTTTCTCAACAACTGCTGCTGGTCTCGTGCTCAAAAACATGCCATTACATGAAAACATGAGACTTTTAGCATGGGTTGGCAGCAAAGCCTGATCCACTGTATTTTGTTCCAAACTGGAAGAGAAATGTGTGCCCAACATGCTAAGAGTTAACTGGAAATTGGTAGCAAGCCAATAAATGTCACTGATGCCTAGGACTTCCATCAATTCCATTTTAGACTATAATGTTGAAATCTGTTCAAATATAGATCAAAAGTCCTCGTTTTAAAACAGAAATGATTTTTTTAACCACTTCAATCAGCAAATTACAACATGAAGCATATGTTACTAAGACTTTGAAAAAACTTTATTCAGCAAAGCAAACATTAGAACACAAACGATGATCCCAGCTTTGCCCTGCTTCTAACCCACCCTTTGTTCGGTTTTGGATTTGGCAAAAGGTACCAACTCGACTGATAATGCACTCATTGTTCAGTCTGTTTAAGTGCTGATTTAAATAATTCATGGTAGATCCATCATATTGAATTGGCTGCACAATCACCCAGGGCATCCTTTCGTTCATCTGATGCTGTTCAAAACTCATGATAGTTTATAAGCTCTATAAGGGTGTCACTATCCGAGAAAAATAGAATAACCTAAAAGTTATTTAGAGCACCAAAATCTAGGCTGATTTCTTTCCCCCAACTTTATAGCTGTTTCAATTGTAGTCATAAATACAAAAACTTGTACAAGTAGCTAGCCGAGTTTTTAAAAAAAAATTGTTTGAGTACACCAATAGTTAACTGGTTAATGTCGAAAGTCTCTTGTACACTGTATTATTTTTAATCCAAATAAAAGTAGCCTTTGGAGTGATTTTACCACCATCACTGAACATATCAACATGTACAATTCCTCAAATAAAAAACAACCTGTATTTATTTTAAAAGCACTCGCATTTATATAGAGCTTTTCACAGCTTTAGGCTATTGTAAAGCCAAAGAAATATTTTGGAGAGATAGTCACTATTGTAATGTAGAAAACACAACAGCATATCTGTGCACAGAAAATTCTACAAACAGCAATGTGATAATGACCAGTTAATATGTTCTTATGGCATTCATTAGGGAATAAATATTGGCCAGGACACCAGGGATAACTCATTATGGCATTCTGATACCACATGCTGTGGCATCTTTCATGAACATCTGATCTCAAAGATGGCACATTAGTGCTGCACTGATTTGATTAATTATTGTCATACACATCGACTCCAGGAAGCATAATGGAGCGTAATAGAGGACATGTCCCTGTCTACGTCAATGGTAATGACTTGATTCGATTTATTATTTTCACATGTATTAACATACAGTTCATAGAGAAGGAAACGAGAAAGTGCAGAATGTAGTGTTACAGTCATAGCTAGGGTGTACAGAAAGGTCACTATTAGAGAGTTTAAAAGTTAGAATGAAGTTTTAGAAGCATAGAACAAAAATAAAAAATAGAATTAGAAGTATGCTGGGCACACCTTGCAAGAAGTCACCTCGCTCCAGTGCCATTTTGGCAAATGAAGTAAAAATGGCTGAGAACTTCAAATTTCTAAGTTTTTTGATCAACAAGAACCTGTCCTTATGCCTCCACACTGATGCTATAGTTAAGAAAGCCACCGATGCCTCTACTTTCTCAGGGGGCTAAAAAAAATTTGGCATGTCAGCTACAACTTTCACCAATTTTTACAGAAGCATTTTTTCTGGATGTATCACAGTTTGGTATGCCTCCTGTTCTGACCAAGACCACAAGAAACTACAAACGGTTGTGAACGCAGTCCACACCATCACACAAACCAGCCTCCCATCCATTGACTCTGCCAAAACTTCCCGCTGCCTCAGAAGAGCAGCCAGCATAATTAAGGACCCCACGCACTCCAGACACATTCTCTTCCATCTTCTTCCCACGGGAAAAAGATACAAAAGTCTAAGGTCACATACCAACCGACTCAAGAACAACATCTTCCTTGCTGCTGTCAGACTTTTGAATGGACTTACCTTGCATTAAGTTGATCTTTCGCTACACCCTAGCTATGACTGTAACACTACATTTGCACTCCCTTGTTTCCTTCTCTATGAATGGTATTTTTTGTCTGTATAGCGCACAAGAAACAATACTTTTCACTACATGTTAATACATGTGATAATAATAAATTAAATCAAACCAATGAAGCACCCTGTGACATATGGGCCAGAATTCTGCCGGCCAGCCCACCACAGGAATCGCAGTGGGTGAGGGGTGGAGCATGGGAAGGTCCATTGATCTCAGTTGGGATTTTACTGAATCTGGACGAGAGAGGCTGTAAAATGTTGCCCATTATTACATTAGAGGTATTACCTCCTACTCCAGAGACTTGAGTACAAAATCTAGGCTGACACTTTTTTCATTGTATCCCAATTTGTGAAAGTTTCAGCCTCACCTTTTACACCGGTGTGGTAGGTTTCTCCATCATTGAAGACTGTGATATTTGTAGAGCCGCCTCCAACAAGTTGTTTAATTTTCCTCCCCCATTCACAGCTGGATGTGGCAGGATTGCAGAACTTAAATCTGATCTGTTGGTTGTGGAACAGCTTAGCTCTGCCTATTACTTGCTACTTATGCAGTTTGGCACACCAGTAGTCCTACGTTGTAGCTTCACCAGGTTGACACCTCATTTTTAGGTGTGCCTGGTGTTGCTCCTGGCATGACCTTCTGCACTCCTCATTGGACCAGAGTTGATCCCCAGGCTTGTGATAATAGTAGACTGGGGGATATTTTTCATAGAATCGCTACCGTGCAGAGAGAGACCATTTGGCCATCGAGCCTGCACCGACAACAATCCAGCTGAGACCCTGTCCCCGTAACCCCATGTATTTATCCTGCTAGCCTTCTAGACACCAAGGGCAATTTATCATAGCCAATCAACCTAACCTGCACATCTTTGGACTGTGGGAGGAAACCCTCGCAGAGACTGGGAGAATGCGCAAACTCCACATAGACAGTTACCCAAGACCAGAATTGAACCAAGGTCCCTGGTGCTGCGACGCAGCGTTACTAACCACTGTGCCATCATGCTACCCCTTTATGCCAGGCCATGAGGTTACAGATTGTGGTTGAGTTCAATTCTGCTGCTTCTGATGACCCACAATGCCTCATGGATGCCCAGTCTTGAGGTGTTCGATCTGTTAGAAGTCTCTCTCATTTTATACAGTGGGAGTGCTAACAAAACACAATGAAGGTATCCTCATGTGAAGATGTGACTTTGGCTCCACAAGGACCATGTGGTAGTTACTCCTACCAATATTGTTGTGGACAGATGCATCTGCAGCATGCAGGTTTGAGAAGATGAGGTCAAGTATGTTTTCCTCTCGTTGGTTCCTTCACTACCTGTCGCAGTCCCAGTTCTTTAGGGCCTGGCCAGCTCGGTCTGTGGTGATACGATTGAGCCACTCTGGGTGATAGACATTGGAGTCCACCACCCAGAGTTCTCTGTGCCCTTGCTCATTTTGGTGCTTCCTCCAAGTGGTTTTCAACATAAAGTACTGATTCATCAGCTGAGGGGGTGTGTGGCAATCAGCAGGAGATTTCTTTGCTCCTGTTTGACCTAGTGCAATGAGACCTCCTGGGGTGCAGAGTTGATGTTGTGGACTCCCAGCCCAACTCCCTACCACTGTGCTGCCGCCACTTCTCAGAATGATGATAGTGGCGTCTGGGATGTAGCCAGACTGAAATGCATGGTGATGAAAAATGGCCAACTCTGGAGGAATGGAGTGGCTCTAACCAAATATTGGCACACAAGCTATGAGCTCAACAGATAATATTTCATTGCAGGTAATTGCAGCTGCACCAGCAGACACAATCTCATTGTTCCAGTAAATCAGGTTATCTCCTGGTGTTTATCTCAACCGTCAAGATCTTGTTAATTCAATTACTAGGTTATCTGCTGTAACGATAGGATTTAGTAGCTTGCTGTATGCAGAAATGGAGACTGAGTCTCATGCCTCCTTTTAGAAGTAAGGCATAAATATACTGACGAACAGAAACTGACAGTGACAGCCTGGCAACAACTATCACAAGAGGGAGAAAGTTAAACCCTGAGCTTAAAGGCCCAAAGACAATGAACCAGAGCCCAGAGACTGCAGGAGCGATAGTCAAAGCCTGTTAGCACCTGGCCAGCATGACTCAGATTTTACTGATCTTATTTCAGAAGATAAGTATCACTTATTTGGCAAAGAGGTCTTATAATATTGTAAAATCAGGTCATAGTTATTTGAGCTTGTTAAATAAAGATTGATTGAATGACTTCTGTAAATCTTGTGCGTTTGTGTTCACCAAAAGATCAAGCAGCAGAATTTCGGTTAACAGGGCCATTAAAGGTACAATTTCATAATAATGACTATGACAGGTTGTTGCTTGATTAGAAGACATAGAACATAGAACATAGAACATTACAGCGCAGAACAGGCCCTTTGGCCCACGATGTTGCGCCGACCAGTTAAAAAACAATGACCCTCTAACCTAAACCAAACCCTTACCATCCATAAACCTATCCACGGATCTCTTAAACGCCCCCAAACTAGGCGCATTTACAACTGCAGCAGGCAGGGCATTCCAATCCCTCACCACCCTCTGGGTAAAGAACCTACCTCTGACATCCGTCCTATAACTACCACCCCTTAATTTAAAGCTATGCCCCCTCGTGCTAGCTTTCTCCATCCGAGGAAAAAGGCTATCACTGTCCACCCTATCTAAACCTCTAATCATCTTACATGTTTCAATAAGGTCCCCTCGTAGCCGCCTTCTTTCTAACGAAAACAACCTCAAATCCCTCAGTCTCTCCTCATAGGACCTCCCCTCCATACCAGGCAACATCCTGGTAAACCTCCTCTGCACCCTCTCCAAAGCCTCCACATCCTTCCTATAATGTGGGGCCAAGACTAGACAGCTCTCTCAATTTCAGCCTCCAGCTGTTTTTAAAGGAGGATTTTGCATAGCCAACAGGGCTGGGTTTGCCATTGTGGTTTCTAGTGCCTATGTCAATGACTGGTGGTCCTTTTTATTGACTTTGTAGTGGTTGCATACAATGGAGTGGTTTGCTGGGCCATTTCAGAGGGCATTTAAAGGTCAACCATATTGCTCTGGGTCTGGAATCACATGTAGGCCAGACCAAGTGTTTTTTTCCCCAAAGCACATCAAGATAAATTGACAATAGTTTCACAGTCATCAATAGACTTTTATTGCAGATGTTTCATCTGTTGTGGTGTGGTGGGTTTCAAAGTCCGTAAAGCATTACCTTGAGTCTCTGGATTACTAATCCAACGACAATACCACTGTACCACCATTTCCCACGATATGCCATATGTAGCCAATGATGTTTACCCTGTAGTGACAGTCAGAATCCTCTAAACTGCAAAACGTGTAATTTAGATTCGTCAACTGGCCTTCAACTGGCCTCACGTCCCTCCCATCTTCCTGGATTCTGATTTAGACACAGACTGAGTGCAGTGACAAACCTGTATTGGGAGCCTCAGTTAGTCCTGTGCTTGGACTCTAACTAACCTGAACTCAATGTCAGAATAAGAAATCAGCCATTTAAGACTAAGATTTTTTTCACTCAGTGTTGCAAATCACGGGAATTCTCTGCCCCAGAGAGATGGGGTAGCGAGGCGACACAGTGGTTAACACTGCTGCCTCACAGAGCCAAGAACCCAGGTTTGATTCCTGGCTTAGGTCACCATCTGCACATTCTCCCCATGTCTGCGTGGGTTTCCTCCTGGTGCTGCGGTTTCCTCCCACAATCTGAAAGACATGCAGGTTAGGTGCATTGGCCATGTTAAGTTCTCTCTCATTGTGCCAAAGAGGCACTGAGCATGGTGACTCGGGGACTTTCACAGTAACATCATTGCAGTATTAACGTAATCCTATTTCTGACAATAATAAACTTCAAAATAAAACTTTAAAAATGTTGACATTGAGTCATTGAATATTTAAGACAACATTGATAGATCTTGGGGATCAGGAATAGTGCAGATAAAGCTGGAGTTGAGGACAATCAACCATGACCATGTTCGATGACAGAGTGAACTCAAAGGGCCAAGTGGCCTCCTCCTATTTCTCATGTTCTTAACCAAATACAAGTTAGAAGAAATAACAGTACACACCAGGGGGAAAATACTGGCACAAAGGAAGATGGTCGTGGCAATTGGATATCAATCATCTCAGTTCCAGGACATCACTGCAGGGTAGTGGCTTAAGCTTCATCAATGATTTCCTACTATCATTAGTTTAGAAGTGGTGACGATCACACTATCAAGATCATTTGCAACTCCTCAGATACTGAATCAGTCTACGTCCAAATACAGCAAGACCTGGACAATATCCAGGCCTGTACTGACAGTTAGCAAATAAACTTTATGTCACAAGTGCAAAGCAATGAACATCTCCAACAAGAGAGGATCTAACCATCACCTTTTGACATTCAATGTATTAATCTCCCCACTATTAACATTTTAGGGTTGTCATTGACTAGGAACTGAGCTGGGCTAGCTATAAAAGTACTGTGACTAGAAGAACAGATCAAAGTATAAGAATTCTGCAGTGAATAACTCACTCCTAACTCCACAAAGCCTCTACACCATCTACAAGACAAGTCAGGAGTGTGATTTGATTTATTGTCATATATTAGTATACAAGGAAAAGTATTGTTTCTTGCACACTATACAGACCAAGCATACTGTTCATAGAGAAGAAAAGGAGAGAGTGTAAGATGTAGTGTTACAGCTAGGATGTAGAGAAAGATCAACTTAATGCAAGGTAGATCCATTCAAAATTCTGTGAAAGCAGAGAAGAAGCTGTTCTTGGGTCGATTGGTACGTGACCTCAGACTTTTGTGTCTTTTTCCCGATGGAAGAAGTTGGATTAGAATATACCCCGGGTGCATGGGATTCTTGATTATGCTGGCTGCTTTTCCGAGTCAGTGGGAAATGTAGAGAGAGAGTGTAAAAGGATGGGAGTCTGGTTTGCATGACGGACTGGGCTTCATTCACAATCCTTTGTATTTTATTGTGGTCTACAGCAGGAGCCAGACCAAGCAGTGATATAACTAGAAAGAATCCTTTCGATAGTACATCAGTAGAAGTTGGTGAGAGTTGCATTCGATGTAATGTGAGGTATTAATCGGCACTTGCCTGGATGAATGCAGTTCCAACAACACAAGAGGCTCATCCGGGACATGGCAGCCTGTTGGATTGCTACCCCTTCTATGAACAATCCCACCATCAAAGAACAGTGGCAATAGTGTGGACTATCTGCAAGAACAACAAGAGCAGCAGGTACCTGGGAACACCACCAGCGGGAGTTTCCTCTCCAAGTCACTCACAATCCTGATATGGAAATATATCACCATTCCTTCATTGTTGCTGGGTCAAAATCCTGCAATTCCTTCCATAGCAACACTGTGGATGTACCTGCACCATATGTACTGTGGTGGTTCAAACTGGCAACTCACTACCACCTTCTCTGAAGGGCAATTAGAGAGGCGCAATAAATTCTGACCTAGTCAGTGATGCCCACATCCTGTAAATGAACAAAAAACAAAGCTAACCCTTTTAGTTCACATTATCTTGAGTTTATTGTGAGGTTATTAATAAAGAACTGATCACACCAAAATTGAGGGGATGGGAAAATACGTCATCATATATAAAGGGGGGACATTAAAAAAATCAAAGCCGCTTTTCCATTTGCAGATAGGTGATAGGAGGAGAAATTGCTGTTTAAATTCAACGCCTTTACTGTCCGTAACAATAGTTATCTTTACCATTATTGTAGAAATTACAGTATGGGAGCTGACATATCTCCTGTAAGTCCATTCATCCCAGATCCTTATTTCCTTTCATATGAAATATCCATCCCATTTCCCAGTAGTCACTAATGGTGATGTTATCAGAGAGTGTTCAGGAACTCTCCATCTCATTTCTAGTGAGACCCCCTTCAGTCTCAGTCACTGTTTTCCCTCACCTATTGCAGCTCCTTCTCATTCAGCGTCACTCCCACTCACCGCTTCATTGCTGCTCCCAGCTCTTCAGAAAACGGTGCCTCATTTCCATCCTTGTCTGCTTCACTTAAGCTTCAATCACCCAATCTCCATTTTCAATCTGCTTCTCCCCCAAGCATGCATTCCAGTCTCCCTTCTGAACATCATTTCCCAGTTCCCTTCCCTACCAGACATCCATTCTCCCTTAGAAGTTGTTCCTCAGTCCCCTGTCCTTCAATTCCCATGGTGAAATCTTCCACCGCCCTTTATTCGTTTCAAATTTCCAATCATCCCTCAATCCCACTTCTAATCTCAAATTCCTACATGTCTTTGTCCTCGCCCCCAGGCCCAGTCACCAGCTCAATCAGTTACACACTTTACTGTCACATCCAGCTTCTGGTCACCCACTTCAGACCCTCAACTTCCAGTCCCGTGACCCACTCTATTCTCTTAGCTTCTGGTCACTGTACTCTAACTCGGTTCCACCCACTACTAACATCATCACCCATACTACGGATCCTAGGCATCCACCCTAACTTCCAGATGCCAGTGACCCACTTTGCCAACCTCCTGTTCCTACTAGCCTCTCCATTGATCCCAGCACAATTCCTCTGCCTTTTCATGAGAATCTCACATCAGACACGCCTCTTGAAGGTGGGGGCAGGGCAGGGATAATGACATCACAAGGCTGGCTGATTCTTTGCCCCGCCCAATGACATCACAGGATGAGGGGCAGGAAATTTTAAAAATGTAACAACTCTCCTGTCTGATAGTGTCCTGGGAAATCCGAGGGTTGTTACACTAACGGCACCATTCTAATTTAACATGAAGGACACTGTTTCAACTCTGTATAAGAAAGCACACCAATTTCTGACAGGTTTGTTAGAATGTAACAGCAATAGTGCCTTGATTGACTATATAAATAGATGTATAGTCTCAAAGAACTCCAACCTGCACAAAAGGGTACAACTTTTGCATTTTAGACAGGAAAAGTTTCAGAACTGTCATGTTAGTTTTTAACGAATGCATCCCATCTAAATAAACACAATAAATTGTAAGGGTAATTTACATACTTACACTTACATGACAATGATCGCACCCGTTCAGGAATCAGCCACTGAGAAGAATCTTGAGGAATTGGGAATGCCTGTGGTTCAGCATCAAAACCCTGGCCCCTCCTGTAAGGTGAACCTTCAATTGTTCTACAGTTTTTCCAGTATTCATGACTGCACTGATAATGCCTGTCTGTAAGTCTCCATGCATCAGGCCCGATATTCTCCTTTTGCTTTAAGTAGTTCTGCGACAACGTCTCGACCTCTGACCATTGTGAAAATTACAGTGTTTAGCATGAGGAATAGAAGAAAAACAGCTGTGAAAGTGTGATCTGTAACTTCTTTCCTTGGTTACTGTACTATTTACACTGGCCAACATGAGGAACATTGATTTGATTTATTATTGTCACATGTATTAGCAGACAGAAAAAATATTTTTCTTGTGCGCTATACAGACGGAGCCTACCATTCATAGAGAAGGAAACAAGAGCGTGTGGAATGTAGTGTTACAGTCATAGCTAGGGTGTAGAGAATGATCAACATAATGCAAGACACTATTTCCCTGGCCCCGCACTCAACCCTGGAACACCTAGATAACAAAGACTTCTATGACAGACATCTATTTACTGACTACAGCTCAATCTTCAACACCATTATTCCTCTGAAACTCAACTCCAAATTCCATGGCCTGGGCTTCAGCTCCTCCCTCTGCAACTGAATTCTGAAGTTTCTAACCCACAGACCACAATGAGTAAGGATAGGCAACAACACCTCCTCCATGATAGACCTAAACATTGAATTGCTAGGCTGTGCAGATGAGCTAAGCACCACTCAGCCTGAGGATGTCTATTTCCAACACCAATGTTTATAAAGTATTGCCAAAAGAAACACTATCTCCAAAAGGAACCCACAGAAACTAGACTTTTGATGGGTCTCAACCCTCCAAAGGAGTATGGTCAGTTTACGTCATACATAGGTGCCTGTCATTAGCGACAGTATCCTCCCACCTACGTGATGGACATGCAGCAAATCAAAAGCTTCACATGATGCATTGCTGCTGTTGACTGAGGAAATTAATCCATGAAAAGCAGTTTCTAGCAAAAGTTCCACATTTGAAGTGGTTATCCACTGTCATTGCATGTTGTTGTTTTGGTGTTGGCACCTGTTGTCTTGTCAGTAAAGCCACTGATGGTCATGGTGATGTACACCAGCCTACACTTGTCACCATTTTCTTCATCAACTAGTGACTTCCCAGGGGCTAGAAGCAATGGCTAGGATCTTCACGTCAAGCATCTCTGAAGTGGAACATTGGGCATTCGATCGGCCATCTGCCTCCAGCACTCTTTCAGTGCAGAAAATTCTTAGGTATACAGCTATCATCCATCATTGCTGAACTTGCCAAGTCGCCCCTGCTTGATGACTACCAACATACTTGGAAACTTGGCCTTTGAAATTCTGCTGCATTTTGCCCTTTCAAGGGATACTCAGAATGCATAGCAAAAGTGAAGATGGATGTTATTGATCATTTTATTTATGTCACAAGTAGGCTTACATTAACACTGCAATGAAGTTACTGTGAAAATCCCCTAGTCGCCATGTCCGGCACCTGTTTGGGTACACTGAGGGAGAATTTAGCACGGCCAATGCACCTAACCAGCACGTCTTTTGGATTGCAGGAGGAAACTGGAGCACCGAAAGAAACCCATGAAGACACAGGAAGAATGTGCAGACTCCACGTGCAGACAGTGACACGAGCCAAGAATTTGATGGCTGTGAGCTGTCTGTTTCACAACCATACAAGGTGCTGAGTAAGCAGGCCACAGAAACCTGCATTTTATGACGCATCAAACGTGATGCAACATGCAAAGTACTTTCTCTTTATCTAAACTAGGATAACCAAATTAGGAGGAGTCAGGAAGTTAATATTCAGTTGGGACTAGTAAAAAAATTAACCAGCATATAAAGACAGAGCAGATAAAGTACCAACCAGGAAAGGAGTTTTTTTAAACAAAAAACACAATGGATGGGCATCCAAGACTAGTTGTTTTTAATTCTGGTACTATTTGGGTACTCCAGGATGCTTCAGTTGTCTTGTGTGACCATGTGTTGGAAATATTTCCAGCAGCTACAACTCAGCATTTCTGAGCTTGAGGAGCAGCCAGAGTCACTGCAGAGCATCAGAATAGATGAGTGTTGCCTTGATTGAACATTTCAGGAGGTAGTCACCCTACAGACAGTGACAGGTCAGGATAGTAAACAGTTAGCCATCTGGAATAGTTGGAAGGGGCAGAAAGTACAGCAGAGTTCAGGGTATCTGTTGCTCTCAAACAGTTACTCAATATTAGAGGCTGCCATAAAAGTGATGATACACCAAAGGAGCACAACCTGACTGTGGTACCAAAAGGGAACAGCAAAAAAAGTGTAGAAATGCAGTTGTTATAGGAAATTCCACAGTTTGGAGGGTGGAGTTTAAAGTTTTAGTGTCACAAGTGGACTTACTTAACTCAGCAATGAAAATCCCTAGTCGCCACACTCCGGCACCTGTTTGGGTGCATGGAGGGAAAATTTAGCATGGCTAAATCACCTAACCTGCAAATCTTTGGACTGCGGGAGGAAACTGGAGCACCCAGAAGAAACCCATGCAAACTCGGAGAATGTGCAAATTCCACATAGACAGTGACCAACCGGGAATCAAACCCGAGTCCCTGCCACTGTGCTATTGTGTCCATCATTTGAGTCCTGTGTGCTGAATTACCTCTCTGATGCTGGGGTAAAGGAAATCAGAAGGATGCAACATATTCTGCAGGGGAAAGGGAGTGAGCCAGAAATTGTGACAAGTTTCTCCATCTTCAAAGATTGATGCACATTCACACCCTTTCTATTCTTGCACACAATAGTCTATCTTTTGTTCTCCCTTCTACCAAAATGCATCACTTCACATTTCTCTGCATTAAATTCCATTTGCCACTTGCCAGTCCATTCTGCTCACCTAGCTGTAGGTTGTTACAGACGATATGCCCCTTCGCCAAAAAGAACTGAATCAAAATTAAGGGATTCGATATAAATGAAATGCAAGTTATACAGAATCTGAAAGAACTTGAAACAAATAAATCCCAAGGAATAGATGACATTTACTCCAGGGAATTGCAAGATTCTGGAGAGATTAGTGAGGCATCAATATTCATCATGAGGAAGTTAACATACTGGGGAGTGACTCGTACTTTGAAAAAAAAACAATACTGTCCCAATACTCAAATAACCAGAGATAATAGCAGATCTATTAGAATTATTTCAATTCCATGTAAACCGATGGAATCAATTATCGGGAATTAACTTCCCGACCAAGTTAAATCGGGAAGTTAATTCCCGATTAATCAACGCATTTAGTAATTTGCAAATAGCAATCTGACAACTGGTAAACAAACACCAAATCAAATGGAAAGAGGAGAGAGATTTATTTGGGCAACAAGTAGGTGCTGCAATGTCATCCATTGTGACATTGTTGTGGTTTTCCAGTCCTCTCTGAAAGATCCTTATGGATATTTCAAGACCAAAGCCAAATACAACCCTTGTTCTCAAATCTCGCAAGTCCCTAAAGATCATTCCACAAAAATCAATCAATTCTAGCACGGAAACACACAACTGAGGCTGAGAAACTGTTTCCCATGGCTAGAGAGACTAGATCTAACCTAGTCATAATCTCGAGCTGGAGTTAGTTATTTAGGACTGAGGTGATGATAAATTTTCTTCAGAGTTGTGAATATTTAAAATGTTCTGCCTGTGAGGGTCGATCAGTTGATGAGCATATTCAAGAGCAAGAACTATAGTTAGCCATCTCCTTGTACAGAAGGCATACCACACATTTGGCAGGTTTGGCCTGACTCCAACCTATCAGTTTCTGCTGCTCAGTTATCCCCATTGGGATTGCATTTTAGTCAGGCTCCCTGATGTTGTTGCCTTTATTTTTTCTCTGCCATCTAACTTGGACAGATTGCTTGCTTCCTCCTATGGACCCACCCCTTTAAACAACAGGAATAATGACTTGCATATTGCTATTTTCCATGCTACTTAGCCACCAGTCCCCTACCTTTCTTGTCTGTTAAGCACACCTCGCCACATTTTATTGTGCCATGGCTCTCAATGGGTCTAGTTATTCATCGCTGTAGGACATCTCCAGCTTTGTCTAGCAACTTTTGTGCCAGGCCCTCAGATGATGTCCTTACATGTACAATCTTACAAGAATGTTGCACTATTTTCTTGCGAGTTTTTTTTTAATACTTCCAATGCAATTTAATTTTTTTTCTGCCTCTTCCTACATACAAGGAGCAGTTTCTATATACTTCTTTCAAAGTAGAATACCGTATTCGCTGCACACGATAACCTTCCCAATATGGAGAAGACTAAGTATAGATTGGGTGACCTCCCCTCAGTCCAGAAGCAGGACCCCGAGCTTCCATTTGTTTACCATTTTGATTCTCCTCCTCATTCATATGCGGAAATCTCCATCCTAGCTTGCTGCAGTGTTCCACTGAAGCTCAATGCAAGCTTGAATAACAGCACCTTCTTTCAATTGTGTACTCTGTAATCTTTGGACGCATTTGAATTCAATGATTACAGATTGTAAATTCTGTTTCTTTCCTCTTTCTCCTCCCAACCTTTTACTTTGTTTCTTATTTCTTTGTGTTTAATCTTGTTTTTCATTTTTCCAGATAACAGCTGTTCATTATTCACCTACTCTGAACAAATCTTTTGTTTACCACAACCCTTACCATTCAGTTCTGACGGAGGGTCATCTAGAATCAAAATGTTGGCTCTCTCCACAGATGCTGTCAGGCCTGCTGAGATTTTCCAGCATTTTCTGTTTTTGTTTCAGATTCCAGCATTTTGTTTCTGACTTACCATTCATTCCCTTTTGCAGCATGAAATCTTTTGTCGTACAACCTCTCTTGCCATCCATCTCACTACAACCCTTCTCTTTTGTTCTTCTGGTTCCGTTTCCTTCCCCCTCCCCGTTCGCTTGCACAAAACCGATTACTTCCATCTTCCTTCAGTTCAGAAGGTTCCTGGACCGAAAGGGGTTTTCTCTCTCCACAGAAGCTGCCAGACATTGCTGGAAATACTCATTGTTGTATTTAGCGAGCTTTTATTAATTGTGATTCTGCTTCATCAGTCGCATAAACATCCAAATAATTTTCAGGGATTGCCAAATGATAAGAATCCCTACAGTGCAGGAGGCCATTCAGCCCTTCGAGCCTGTACCAACAACAGCAACCTCACCCAGGCCCTATCCTGATAACCCCACAAATACACTGTTAGCCCCCATGACACTTGGGTCAATTTAGCATGACCAATTAACCTAACCTGCACGTCTTTGGACTGTGCTAGGAAACCGGAGCACCCAAAGGAAACCCACACAGAAATGGGGAGAATGTGCAGACTCCAGAAAGTCACCAGAGGGCGGAATTGAACCGGGATCCCTGGACTGAGGCAGCAGTTCTAACCACTGTGCCACCACTGTGAACTGACCAGGGTTTCATGCTATTTCATTCTATTGACCAAGACCTCTTAGCTCAGTTATTTGTGTGTTAAGTAAAATATTCAGCACGAATCACAACATAAATAAAACCTTTGGTGAACTGGTTCCTGAAAACAGCTGAACAATGAACAATTTAAAATGATCTCTAATAATCTGATCGTGCATGAGTATTCCGATTGATCCAAGATGGATTTCATGAACATTTTTGGAATTAGCCTTTCCAAAGTTAAAAAAAATCTTGTATCAAGGATGTTCTTTCCTTACATCGGTTCCCACACTAACCACAATGCAGTGCCAGTCAAATCTAGAAGGGGACTTGAACACAACCTTCGCTCAAGATTAGTGCAAATTGACCTTCAGTATAAACTCCTGAGCCTGTGACATCAGCAAGCATTACATTTAATGCTAACATGCTCCTGCGTGGTACATCGGACACTTTTGAAAAGTGAAAAAAAAAGTTACCACACTACCTTTATCAGCACAGTCTAACTACCACACCAAATGGCATGGTCTTCCAAACATTCTGGTCAAAGCAAGTGGATGGTGTTGTTGGCACTTCTGGTCAAGCTAATCTTTAATGCTGTTTAACTTCTGCGGCATAGCTTGCTTCTTGTTCTTCTATTAATCCTTCGATGGCCATTAGGTATTTCTAGCCTTCTGATCCATTTATCTGCTTTCGCTATTATTTAAGACCACTTTTCCTTCTGGCTTCATTCATTACTTCATTAATAGTTCTTTTCACCCTTAAAATCCTTCCTAAAGCACTGCATTTTGAAGCTGTTGATTTCCTATTCTTCCTCTTTCCTAATACTCCAAGCTTAACATCCGTAATTTGTACTGATCAAACACTGTTTCAGTGTGTGTATTCTTCAAGAGCAAAGCTGACATTTCTGAGAATGTTGCTTAATTTTGTAAAAAAGAAACTTTAATTTTGATTCCTTTTTCGGGTTTCAGTTCCCGTTTTTATCACTATAAATTGATTGGTGTATTCTAACCCGCTTCCATTTACTGTGATGATGCATACCGGAATGTCCTCTTTGTCGTTAACAGTGCATTCTTTCTTGGAGTTGAATGCAGGCTCATATCTATCACTTTCCTTTATGACTGCATCAATTAACTTTTGAGAGTCTTCTTCATTTGTTGTCAACCATAGTGGTGCAAATCTGAGCTTGGTAGGCAGTTCCCTAGCCATAACCCACCCCCCAATTCCAGATTTGCATGCTCAACTGCTTTCTGGTGAGTCCCTACTGTTGTTCGCATCCTTCAGCTGTTTCCCGAGCTCCACAATGTTTTGCCTGATGTGCTCACTAATTGGTTGTCCTGTGATAATATTCCCAGTAGCCTCATCACTAGAGTGTCACTTTTGGTGGCCAGAGGCACAAGTGGCAAAGGATTCAAACCACCGACTAAATTGGTCAGCTGCTATTAAGCAGCATTTTCTTCCTTGGACCTACAGCAGTGGCAGTGAAATAAATTTGGATCTTTTCCCAGAGAAGCCATTGGGGCAGTTCATTGCCTATTTACCAATCAGCAAAACCAGTGCATTCCGATTGGTTCCTCTCGCCCACGCATGCTAAATCCCCTGTGCCTTTGCATCCAGTCCATTGTGCAGGACTTTAAATTGCCACTTCCCATCCCTCTTATATTTCTGCCTGATACTTGACAACAGTGAATACTCACTGTTAACTCAGTCCAGATGACACTTAAGGCCTTCACCAAGAAACGGACAATTCTGCTGACCACATCGATTTGTCGTGAGGATTTCTCAGTTACGCTTCTTGAGGTCTATTAACTTGATGAGGGCTGCCTATCGAAATAGGGTGGCCAGTTTTTTATATAGTAAAACAGTTTCATTCATTGGCATGGCTAACAACAGTGAAAATAGTAAACAAACAATACAGGGAGATTGCTTCCTATCTCATTAACAATTGTACACAGTCAAGTTCACGTTACAATGCATCCAGAGGTCTACTCTATATACTGATAGCTTGTTAACAATCGGAGGTGAATGCCGATAGTCCATTGTTGTCTGCTCAGGCATTCATCTCTCTTTAACTGCCTTCCCATAGCAAGTTTATGGGTGTTGACAATGCTGAGACGATCCGACTATTTCAGACACACAAAATACGAGTACAACACACATCAACGTCTATCTGCATTTTACACAGATTTACATTATTAACCAGCTCAGTCTATTACTTTTGTTTTCAAGTGACCCAGGTTGGCTCATGAGCAGCAGTGACCCAAGTACCAGCATCATTTACTATTACTACTACTATTAGTGCTACTAATTACTATTAAAGGGCGATTACTATTTAAAGGGCAAAAAGCTGCAGCATGCTACAGTGCAAAGGGACCTGGGGGTCCTTGTGCATGAGTTGCAAAAACCCAGTCTGCAGGTGATCAAGAAGGCGAATGGAATGCTGGCCTTTATAGCGAGGGGGATAGAGTATAAAAGCAGGGAGGTCTTGCTGTAACTGTACAGGGCACTGGTGAGGCCGCAGCTGGAGTACTGTGTGCAGTTTTGGTCACCGCACTTGCACAAAGATATTTTGGCCTTGGAAGGAGTGCAGAGGAGGTTCACTCGGCTGATACTGGAGATGAGGGGGTTGGACTATGAAGACAGACTAAATAGACTGGGTCTGTACTCGGAGTTTAGAAGGATGAGGGGGGAATCTTATAGAGACGTATAGGATAATGAAGGGGATGGATAGGGTAGAGGTAGAGAGATTCTTTCCACTCAAAGGTCAGCAGGACTAGAGGGCACAGCCTCAAGATGGGGGGGGTGGTGGTGGCAGGGCAGGGGGCAGTTTAGAACGGAGTTGAGGAGGAACTTCTTCACTCAAAGGGTGGTGAATCTCTGGAATTCTCTGCCCGTTGAAGTGGTGGAGGCTACCTCGCTAAATATATTTAAGTCACGGGTAGATAGGTTTTTGACAGACAAGGGAATTAAGGGTTACGGGGAGAAAGCGGGAAAGTAGAACTGATCCACTTCAGATCAGCCATGGTCTTAATGAATGGCAGGGCAGGCTCGAAGGGCTAGATGGCCTACTCCTGCTCCTATTTCTTATGTTCTTATCATGGAGTTTTCCCTAGATACCTTTTCATTTAGTTAATTCAGGGGTAGCATCATACAGCACAAGAACCATGTTCCCTAACTGAAAGTTGCCCACAACAGAGATTGAGCCAGAACCTATAAATAAGCCGACAGTAAAATGATATTCTACATTAAATGTAAAAGTAATTCTTTGAGGTTTAAAAGTTAGTTATTTTTTCATACTTTGCTTTTGCATTTCAATTGTTGTTTATTTTAATATTTGTAAGAATATTGCTGTACATCAAACTTGTATTTACATTGGTGAGGTATCACAACATTCTCTCTTAGTCATTCAACTATCATTTAAATAATCATTTCCTACATGGTTTAGTATCCATTTTCTTGTCTATTTTAATTTTTGATGCCAGCTGGATCACGTATGTTATAGTACCATATAATGTAAATTGATGCAACAATAAATTAAGTCACTTAAAATATGTAGCTTGGCTAGTATCCACCACTTCACAGAAAAATGATAAAGATCCCATTCATAGACATTTGTCTTTATTTGAGAAATTTGGCAGTACACAGAAATATCCATGCTCTGTGGACTCAAACATGTTCAAACCTTCCCACTTTGTGCGCGTAACATAAAAGTAAGCAATGACAGATTCACAAATATAAAAATGTAGGTGTTCATGAACAGCAAAGCAATTACACTGCCAAACAAGTTCAGATATCAAACTAAGTTAGTAAAGTATGGCAAAATCCAATTTTAATTAGGATATGGTCAAATTCACTTATTCCCCTCCCTTCTTACAAATTGCAACTTATTCAGCGAGGGAGTGAGGAAGAAACTAAAAAGGTGCATTTAAAGACTTTAGCATTTACTTTCCAGCTATTAATGACCATTTTCCCCCGAATTTCCATCTTTAAACAAAAAAACTAATTTTTCAATAGAATATCACATCCTCCAAATTATCACACGAACAGTATTTTATATTTGTACTGTTATACCTTATTCAGCATTTGCATAACAAAAATGGATGTCCAAAAAAATGGAGAACACCCTAAGAGATAGATGGACAATTCCCAATATATTTCATAAAATTGCCAAATCCCTATTGAACTGTAACAATTTCTCCAAGAGTTGATGGTTTAGAAAGCATTTTGTTATTTCTGGACACAACCTAAACATACTTATTGAAACACAGTAAACAAAAATACAACTGCTACTATTTGTATATAAATACGCTGAATGCATAACCCCATTATGCAGGATTTGCCAGGTTACGTTATGCAGTTGGGAATTTTCACTGCCATTAATGCTGATAATTCAAGCACCTCAAAAAGGAAAAATAAAATACAGCAAAACATGATTCATTCAACGTTAAAAAGAGGTACTTCTGGTTCCACAATGACCCAAGCACCCAACAGAAACAAACTTTATGCTGAGTTCCTGCCTACAGCATTCATCTGCAAGAAATACTACTCAAGGAATGCCATAGCCTGTAACAAGATACTTTCCATTTCTTTTCTGCTGCTTTTTAGCGAAATATCTCTTCCAAATGTCAAAGTGATGAGTATTTATAATGCAGTCTTATTTCAGATTATTTTGACAATATATACATACCAGATTACAATCCCACTTTCCTAACCTACAGTTCATGTAAATATCAAGTACTCAAGCATTACAAAGAGAAGCAAATATTTTTGTCTTATTTGGTACAGAATGAACTCCAAATTAGATTGTCGCTCATTTAAGCTATCAATCTACACTAAAGTCAATTTTCTCTTATATTACTTATTATTAGAATAGATAGGTAAAGAAACGTATTAAAAAATAAAAGCTTTTAATGCATGCAAATTTGAAAGCTGGCTGCATCTGCACAGCAGCGGAAATGCTTGCATTTATAGATAGTCATGATGCAATGAAGACACACTGCATGATAAACTGTATTCTTAGGTCCACCAGCACTTTTTTTGCTCAAAGGATCAACTAAGTCCTACAGTAGCAAATGTTGATTATCATTAGCTACAGATAGTTTCAGTATGAAGCCTGTTGACCAATGAATTTCACTTATCATACAACCTGAAGAAAAACTCATGAGGAATATATAATACAAAACTTAAGACTTGTTCCAATACTTAATGCAATTTACATCTACAAGATGACAAATGGCAATGCTTTTCTACAAACACAAACAGCTCAATGTTTCAAAAACAATGCTCAGAACAGGTTCAGATTACTGTATTTCTGAGAAAATGGCCATGTTCAGTATGATAGAAGTGAGAAACTGTGTTCGGAACTGATAAGCTCGTTGATCAGAAACTCCACTAATGGTCAGTTTCCCTGGAATAGTAATGTTCATGACAGGAACAGTTTAAAAAATACATTTTTGCAAGATGCTAATATAATTGAAAAAAAGCGTCTTGTTAGTGTCACCATGCTACAACTCCACAATTAGCCACCTAAAAATGTTCATCACAGCTCATTCAATAGAGTTCATACCAAAGCAAAATGTTGGAAACATTCAAATCAGATTGAAAATATCAAAAGATTCTAAAGACATACATGAATAATTTTGAAATGTTAGCAATTACATATAAGCAGATGACAAAAAAAACTATAAATACCACTCAATACGTAATTCATGAGTATGGTAAAACAACCAAAATATAAAATCTGAAAGATTGCCATTTGAAGTTTATTTTTAAATTGTTCTTCGTCCAGTAGATCTTTCACAGTGTCCAGATTAAATAAAGTTCTCCCCTCTGGTGTTTTCCACAGCCTGTAGATCATATTTCACTGTTAAGATACAGAGGAGATAGGATTATGAGGAGAGCCCATCTGGGTAAGAACTTTGTCCAGCCACTGAAGTGGACCATGAAGATGAATTTCTATCCAACATGGTGTGCTAGTCACATCCTGTCGATGGTATTCTGCACCCCAACCCTGTGGAAATAAGGAATAAAATAGTAAATGATAACTTAGATTGACAAGAGTAGTCATCGGTTCCACAACTAATTATGAAGACTTAAGTATTCCACTAATATGCAACTTATCAAACCATATTCTTGGAAAGTTGCACAACAGGAAGGAAGAAATGTCCTGACTTAAACTCAAGTAACATCCCTGTATCTTTTAACACAAGCTTTGTGGATGAGGAGAGAATAGAACTTCACCTCTTTGTATGTCGTGCAGGTAGCATATACCCCAAGGTCAGATTCAAAGGAAAGCTGCCTCAACCTCAAAAAGGCAAACCAATTTGGGACCAGATGAAGTCTCTTGGCATCAAGTCAAACATGGGCAAGTAGAAGTCCTGCTGATTACCACATACGGTGCCTCCTCAGCTGATGAAACAGTAGTGTTGCACACTACTTGGAGGAGGAAGAACTTCTTAAAATTTGTTTATGGGATGTGGGCTTCAATGGCAAGGCCACCATATATTGCCCAGCCCAAAACAGCCATTGAGGAGTTACAGTAAGCTGCCTTCTTGAACTGTTGCAAGTACACCCACAATGCTACTGGGGAGGGACTTCTAGGTCCAGTGAAGTAACTGAAATACATTACCAAGTCAGGATGGTGAGTGGCTCAGAGGGAAACATTTAGGTGGTGGTGTTGCCAGATAACTGCTGTCTTTACCTTCCAACCCATGACCATTACCATCTAGAAGGACACTAAGGAGCCTTGGAGAGCTCCTGAAGTTCATCTTGCAGGTGGCACACCAGTGTACACCAATGATGGATGAAGTGAACTTTTGTAGATGGGGTGCCAATCATGTAGGCTGAATGTTGTTAGAGCTACACTCATCTTGGCAAGTGGAGAACATTCCATCACACTCCTGACTAATGCATGATAGATGGCGGACAGGTTTTAGGAAATCAGAAGATGAGATCCTCACTGATTCATAATCTCTGACTTGCTCTTGCAGCCACAGTATTTGTATGGCTACTCCAGTTGAGTTTCCGGTCAATGGCAAGCGCCAGGATGTTGGTAGTGGAGAATTCAGCGACAGTAATTCCAATGCACGTCATGGGGAAATGGTTAGATTCGCTCTTGCTGGAGATGGTCATTGCCTAGCATTTGTGGGGCATGAATGCCACTTTATAAAAGGAAATCTGCTGCACTGCCCTTGCACGGTTTTACCTTCATGTAATAGCAATGTGGTTGACTCTTGCAATAGCTGATTAAACAGTTTATATCAAACCTCTTAAAACAAACCCAGGAATGGAGATAGACAGACCACCTGGCATTAACATAGGCACCAGAAACTTCAACAGCAATCCCCATCAACCCTGTAACGTCCTTATTACCAACATCTGGGAGCTTGCATCAAAACTGCAAGACCTATCTCAGTCTACTCAAGCAACAGCCAGACACAAGTCATTCTCACAGAATCATACTTTACAGGTCATGTCCCTGCCTTTGATTTGATTTATTGTCACATGTATCAACAGTGAAATATATTGTTTCTTGCAACTAGGAGTAACAGATGTGTTCAGTATAGGGCTAACGGGAGGACTTTGAATAGTGTGGAGGAGCAGAGGGATCTAGGTGTATGTGTACATAGATCCCTGAAGGTTGGGAATCAAGTAGATAAGGTAGTTAAGAAGGCATACAGTGTCTTGGCGTTTATTGGTAGGGGGATTGAATTTAGGAGTCGCAGCGTCATGTTGCAACTGTACACAACTCTGGTGCGGCCGCACTTGGAGTACTATGTGCAGTTCTGGTCCCCACATTACAGGAAGGACGTTGAGGCTTTGGAGAGGGTGCAGAGGAGGTTTACCAGGATGTTGCCTGGTATGGAGGGGAGGTCATATGAGGAGAGACTGAGGGATTTGGGGTTGTTTTCGCTGGAAAGAAGGAGGCTAAGAGGGGATCTTATTGAAACATATAAGATGATTAGAGGTTTAGATAGGGTGGATAGTGATAGCCTTTTTCCTCGGATGGAGAATGCTAGCACGAGGGGGCATGGCTTTAAATTAAGGGGTGGTAGTTATAGGACGGATGTCAGGGGTAGGTTCTTTACCCAGAGGGTGGTGAGGGATTGGAATGCCCTGCCTGCTGCGGTTGTAAATGCGCCTAGTTTGGGGACGTTTAAGAGATCTGTGGATAGGTTTATGGACGAAAAGGGATTGGTTTAGATTAGTGGGTCAGTGTTTTTTTTTTAAAAAAACTGGTCGGCGCAACATCGTGGGCCGAAGGGCCTGTTCTGCGCTGTAATGTTCTATGTATACAGACAGAACATACCATTCATAGAGAAGGAAATAAGAGTGTTACAGTCCTAGCTAGAGTGTAGAGAAAGGTCAAATTAATGCAAGGTAAGTCCATTCAAAACTCTGACAGCAGCGGAGAAGAAGCTGTTCTTGAGTCAATTGGTACATGACCTCAGACTTTTATATCTTTTTCCCGATGGAAGAAGGTGGAAGAGAGAATGTCTGGGGTGCGTGGGGTCCTTGATTATGCTGGCTGCTTTTCCGAGGCAGCGGGAAGTGTAGAGAGTCAATGGATGGGAGGCTGGTTTGCATGATGGATTGGGTTACATTCACAACCTTTTATCGATCCTTGTGGCCTTAGGCAGAGCAGGAGCCATAACAAGCTGTGATACAGCCAGAAAAAACGCTTTCTATGGTGCATCTATAAAGTTGGAGAGAGTTGTAGCTGACATGCCATATTCCTTAATCTTCTGAGAAAGTAGAGGGATTGGTGAGTTTTCTAAACTATAGTGTGGCATAGGGGAACCAGGACAGGTTGTCGGTGATCTGGATTTCTAAAAACTGAAACTATTCACCCTTTCCACTTTGTCTTCATTAATGTAGAAAGGGGCATGTTCTCCTTTACGCTTCCTGAAGTCGATAACAATCTCCTTTGTTTTGTTGACATTTGAGGGAGAGATTATTGTTGCCACACCAGTTCACCAGCTTCTCTCTCATTCCTGTACTGTCTCATCATTGTTTGAGATCCGACCCATTACAGTGGTATCGTCAGCAAACTTGAAAATCAAACTGGAGGGGAATTTGGCCGCAGTCATAGCTGTATAAAGAGGGCTGAGAACACAGCCTTGTGGGGCACCTGTGTTGAGGATGATCGTGGAGGAGGTGTTATTGCCTACCCTTACTGATTGTGGTCTATGAGTTAGGAAGTTCAGGATCCAGTCTCAGAGGGAGGTGCTGAGGCCCAGGCCACAGAGTTTGGAAGTGAGTTTCACGGGAATAATAGTGTTGAAGGCTAAGCTGTAGTCAATAAATAGACGTCTAACATAGGTGCCCTTGTTATCTAGGTGTTTCAGAGTTGATTGCAGGGCCTGGGAATTGGTGCCTGCTGTGGACCTGTTGCAGCAGTATGCAAACTGAAGTGGATCCAGGTAGTTCGGGAGGCTGGAATTGATTCGAACCATGACTAACCTTTCAAAGCACTTCATAACGATGGATGTCGGAGCCACCAGCCAATAGTCATTAAGGCCACGGATTGGTTTTCCTTAGGTACAGGGATGATGGTCGTCTTCTTGAAGCAGTTAGTGAGCTCAGATTGTTGTAAAGAGAAGTTGAAGAAATCTGTGAATATCTCTGCCAGCTGATCCACTCAAGATCTGAGTGCACATCCGGGCACCCCATCCAGGCCAGTTGCTTTCTGTAGGGTGATCTTCAAGAAAGCTGCTCTGACATCTGCAATGATACAGATTCATCCAGGGCTTTCAGAGTGGAGGGCATGCTCTCGCTGATCTCTTGCTCAAAACAGGTGTAGAACGCATTCAGCTCATCAGGGAGGAGTGCATTGGAGCTGGCGATTTTACATGCCTTCATCTTGTAGCCTGTTCTGTCTTGCAGACCTATCCATAGTCGGCAGGGGTCGGTGTGGTTAGCCTGGGACTCCAGCTTGGTCCGATATTGTCTTTTGGCATCTTTGATAGATCTCCTTAGATCATATCGACACCAACACACCAACCAAGCCAGGGGATCAATCCTGGTTCGGTGAAGTATGCAGGAGGGCATGCTAGGAGCAACAACAGATATACCTAAAAATGAGATCAACTGATGAAGCCACGACTACTTGTGTGGCAAACAACATAGGCAGCAAGCAAAAGACAGAGCTAAGTGATTCCACAACCAGTAGACAAAATCTAAACCCTGCAGTCCTACTACATACAATTATGGAAGGTGATGGATAATTAAACAATTCACTGGAGTGGGAGGCTTCACAAATATCCCCATTCTCAATGATGGTGGAACCCATCACATCAGTAAGCCAATTGCAACAATCTTCAAGCAGAAGTGCCAAGCAGATGATCCACACTGGCTTCATCCAGAGGTCAGCATGGGCAGTGCCCAGCCCTGCCAGGCGGAAGCTCAAATCGACGAGGGCGTTAACGGAAGTGAGCCCGGATGATAGCTTCCGGAACAAACTAATAACATATTATCAAATATTTAAATTGGCTTCATGCATTTGCAACAAAACAGGGCCAGTAACATTGAGGGAGGCAAGAAACCAGATGCGAACCTGATTTTTCACCTCTCACCCAACAGTACCACCTTGCCAAATGATGGGTGGGATGAGGCTATAAAGGTCATGCCCAAAGACTCTGAAAGCAAGATGGGCAGGACGGAGCAGCATGAGATATTTAATGCATTTGGATAGGAAGAATAGTAAAGGGATAACCGGGTAAAGATGCTTTGGCGAAAGTGATGGAACTAAAGATCTTTTTAAAAAAACTTAAGTTTATTTATTAGTCACAAGTAAGCTTACATTAACACTGCAATGAAGTTACTATGAAATTCCCCTAGTCAGCACATCTGGCACCTTCTGGTCAATGCACCGAACCAACACACTTTTTAGAACGTGGGACTCAACTGGAGCACAGCAAACACACAGACATGGAGAGAAGGTGCAAACTCCACACAAACAGTGACCCAAGCCAGGAATTGAACCCTGGCGCTGTGAAGCAGCAGTGCTAACCATTGTGCTACCGTGCCACCCCAATTATCAGCAGTTAAGTCATGATTTGCTGAGTGTCTGACTGTTGACTGGTGCGTCTCAATAGCGATGCTTGACAGTTTCTTACAAATAGATAATTGTCATAACTATCAACTCCATTTTACTTTTAATGGAATTGAAAAGCAAAAGATGATAAAAAATGTTTACTGACCAGCAGTTGTCATTAACACCCCTTGTGAAAATCTATGATTCAACAGACCACATGAACTGAATTATTGTTGCTCCCAATCTAGCTCATACAAGGTACTGAACAGCAAAGTGATCTTAGCAAGAGTTGTCATCTTAATTTTCTCCCTCTGAGAAAGTCTCCCTTCAGGATTACAATGATTGCCTAGTTGATTTCAGGAGTACATTCTGTAGGGAGATGTGTCCAAAAACCTTGTAGCAATGTGCTTTAGCACCACTTTCTCAAATTCAGTAAATACAGTGTTGTCAAATAAAACATTGCTCAGCAGCATTAGATGATAGATTTCTCAATTTTAAAAACAGCAGCATATATGAGCTAATTTAAAATCCTTCCGAATTGGTGGTCAAACTTTTTGGCCTCTTTCCTCACCTTAACAAAGCTCATGCGAATGGTACACATCTTGGTGAGTTCGTAGACTGCTTCAAAGCCATGATTTACAGATTGAGCTAAGAGCTGGGCAAACTCTTGGTTGTTAAATATCTTTAAGCTGCAACCACTAGGTATCTTACAGACGGTGGTTGGGTGAAAGCCATGGTGATAATTGCAATTTCTACTCTGGACAAAAATGCTGCTGTCACTAAGGCATTCGGCATAGACTTCACCTCCCACATAGTATAGGTGGACACCTGCAAGATATGAAAGAATATTTAAGTTATCATTGCAATAATTATGATTTAAGTTTATTTATTATTGTCACAAACAGGCTTAATTAACACAGCAATGAAATTACTGTGGACGCCCCCCCCCGCCATGCCAAGTGCGTATAATGTAAAAAGTTCAGTCTTTACATACAAACTGGAACTGCTATTATCCCTTAGAGGTCAAAGTGAAGGTGTAGTGCGAGACTGACAGAGGTTGGGGGAGCGAGAGCACAGAGGAAAATTGCCACAGCAGAAGGGGGTGGGAGACATTCTTCCTTCGGTAAGATGCTAGTTGCACAGAAGTTTTAAATGTGAAAATTCAATGAGGAAGGGCATACCTTTATTGGCAATTAAACAATTTCAAGATTCATGGTCTTTTCAAACCAGTAGAACTGAAATTGATAGTGGAATCTCAAACGCAGAAGATGACTTGATTATCAGCCTGAACTCCTAAAGTATTTAATTGTGCTTCATGAGAACATAGTCGCAAAAACCCAGCTTGCAGGTGCAGCAGGTGGTCAGGAAGGCGAATGGGATGCTGGCCTTCATAGTGAGGGGGATTGAATATAAAAGTAGGGAGGTCTTGCTGCGGCTGTATAGGGCATTGGTGAGGCCGCAGCTGGAGTACTGTGTGCAGTTTTGGGCGCCGTACTTACGCAAGGATATTTTGGCCTTGGGGGGAGTGCAGAGGAGGTTTACTAGGCTGATACCGGAGTTGAGGGGATTGAGCTATGAGGAGAGGCTGAATAAACTAGGCTTGTACTCGTTAAGAGTTTAGAAGAATGAGGGGAGATCTCATTGAGACGTATATGATGATGAATGGGATGGATAGGATAGAGGTGGAGAGGCTCTTCCCGCTCAGAAAGGATAGTAGGACTAGGGGGCACAGCCTCAAGATAAAAGGGGGGCGGTTTAGAACGGAGTTGAGGAGGAACTTCTTCACTCAAAGGGTGGTGAATCTCTGGAATTCTCTGCCCGTTGAAGTGGTGGAGGCTGCCTCGCTAAATATTTTTAAGACGTGGGTTGATGGGTTTTTGATAAGAGAGGGGATTAAGGGTTATGGGGAGAGGGCGGGAATGTGGAACTGAGCCACGACAGATCAGCCATGATCTTATTGAATGGCGGGGCAGGCTCGAAGGGCTAGATGGCCTACTCCTGCTCCTATTTCTTATGTTCTTATACAAATTGTTCCAGGTATTTGCAATATAGACAGGATTGAAGGAAATTTGTAATATGCTTTTCAAGCTGTTGCCACAAAATGGGACTAGCCCCAATTTTTATGATGGATGTTGCCTTGCAAGTGAGCAAAATATGTCAACATATTCTCCAACTTCATTTCATCTTTTTTGGTCTAAAAATATTCAAGTATCTTATAAGGTAGGCAACAAATTATCTCTATTTTATCACAGGTGCTCATGTAAGGTAAAGATAAAATCGCCATAATCTCAGACGATCATAGGCTGCTCTCTCCTTTTGGGGGTGAGCTAACTGGTGGTCATTTAACCTGAAGATCACCACTCCTCAGGCAAGGGACAAGGTTGAGAAGGCAGGCCTTCAAGAATAACCTCAGCCAGTACGATAACTGAACACAGACTGTTGGCACTTCTCTGCATCATGAATCAGTCATCCAGACAATTGAATAATTGACCCCCAGATGCTTATAAACAATGCTATCTCCTGCCAATGCAAAATGCCAGCACATGCACCAAAATCTATTGATGTCATTCTGCTGTGCCCAGGTGTTCCTCGCATGTTTGTGCAGATTCGATAGGCCAAAGGACCTCTTCTGCATTGTACCTTTCTCTGTTACCCAAGTCACAACAGGTATATCTGCGTCTTGCTAACTATAACTTAGAGGGGTCTAATTCTATGAGGGAAATATTGCTTAATTAGAACTGAATAGTGACAAGTTAGAAGTTATTTCTTTTCATGTTTAAAGATGGTTCAACTGTTAATGAGTTAATCTATTTCATTTTATCAGAGTTACACTAAAACTGTGTTATGAATAAAGGTGGTTTTTACAAAAAGATCCCCAATTTGTCAACGAAATCACTCCTGAGGGGGAAGCACCTTTCCCTCACGTTAATGCCAAGATAGAAGAGTTGTTGGGGTCTTGTCTGGCTTCATAATATACCTTGGAGTTTCTGATCTGTCATCCCAACAGCATGCATAAATTTCAGTATTCAGTGGTTCCAACGAGTGCGTCAATAGGCATGGGAGTCAACCTCATCCCTTTCTCTCCCTAGGTAAACATGCTCAGGAAAAATCGCCTGTCAATGTCTGCTTATGTAATGGCTACTGTGATCAAGCATATGCAGCCATATGCTTTCTCTGGGCTTGATAGATGGTAGACAAGTTTTCATTGTGAAATCCAATGCCTTACTACCACCTCTTGACTCTCAAGCAACTGTGCAGTTATTCCTTGCAAAAATGCTATTTCCTTTTCAAGCTAACTAGCTGTATGCATTCTGGTTACAAGCAGCTGTGATATACACCAACAGCTGGTGTCCATGATGGAGAGAATGCAGCGTCATGCCATAAATCTTTGTCTTTTCTTTATGTACACTATAATTTAAGCAACCCCCAATACACAAGTACAAATTAATACAGTTTTGCATTTATTTCCCAATGCCTGTGATGATTTCAACAGCATCATCTTTGGTTCTGGTCACAGTCTACCTGGGCAGTTCAAATGACATCATGCTTGAACTGATCACGCTCAGAGCATGCAAAGCATTGGCAGGAAACACAGCATGTATACAAAGGCTTTGCACACGTTTGAGAACTAGAAACACTTCTCACTAATGACAACACAGGTTAATTCTGTAATATTTTGGTATCGCTGGTTCAGTTACTTTGAAAATTAAGCATACCTTTACCAATGTGCCGCCTGGTGTTCTCAATGGTGGAGTTGCGGTTTACATTGGAAAGAAGGCCAAGACAGAAACGGTTTTTGTTGTTGGATGGATCAGTAAAGCCATCCACTAAAACGCTGGTCGAGGAAGCATGGAAGGCCTCACCAACTCTATTATTTAACTCATAGTACACAATGGAACACCAGTGCTTAGGCTCCTCATAAGCAACAGGTTGAACATCTGAAATAAAAGGAAGTTACAGCATAGTAAATCAAGTTAATATGTTTTGCATGATATTTTCCCCTCTCTAAGAATAACTGCATGTGATCTTAAATTTGAATTATAGTGCATGGAAGAAGAGGAAATTAAAAATTCATAACTAGAAAATATTTAGGTATTATTTTTGAAGCATCTGTGGGATATATTCTAAAAATTATTTTTGCTTAACAAAACTAAGAAATTATTGCATCAAATTTAAAAATTGGTCTTGCTAAAAACATTCAAATTTATTACTTGCAGTCTCCAAAAAACTGCAAGCCCCAACCCATATCATTAATTACTTTCATGACTTTAAAGTATGTACCAGTAATCTTTACCAGATACTCCTGTAGCACCAATCAAGCAACATCTTGTCTAAAAAACAAAATAAAACTCCATTTGTCACAGATGTCTCGACTGTACCTATCTCCACCCCATTTTCAGATAGTGTATTTCAGATACTAATCACTTGTTGCACAAAAATCGTTTTTTAAAAAAAAAATCATGTCGCCATTGCTTCTTTTGCCAATTTATTTAAAACTAATACCCTCTTTGTTCTCAACCCTTCTACCAGGATAAACCTTTCTCCCCAACAACTCTGCCCAGGAACCTCATGATTTTTTTAAAGCACAGTAATTTCCTACAAATGTTGTTCTTGAGCACATTTGAAGTAATGTCAGTTTGTGGCTACGGGCATCTAACTTGTTGACAATGTTTTCAGCTATTAAATACATTACATCAAGCCACTTCATTTGATAAGTGGACGTCTTTTGCCTCCACAGGAATCAAATGGCTAACTTGAACAGAAAAATGATTTATAATATCCAGCACACAACTAAAGTTAGATTTGAACACTAGCCTGTTCTTTTAATACACTGCTGTTCCAAGAATCTAGTTTGCTGTCAGTGTGCAGTGCATCAGCAGAAAAGCATTGCTTTTGGATTGCTGATCATTACAAAGTAGTCACTCTATCCTGCGTTGTTTTCCTATCAACTTGGATACATTTAAAATTTGGAAATGAAAAAAAATGACAATTTGGAACTGTGTCCAATTTCTTATGTCAGATGCACTGGAAATGTTTGGATACAAAAATGTTTAATGGAAGATGGTCAAAACACAAACTGGGAAAAGAGAATGGAGGATACCCAACTGTGGTGGCTCAAGGTTTTGCTGCTCTTTTTGACTGTCAACTTTCAAGTTGAGGTAAATCAGCCATGAACCTTTGTTCTTACGATCTGCAAAATTGCTCTTAAAACCATCATCTGAACAAATATTCCCTTTGGTTTGTGGAGGAGAGCCGACAGTTATAGTTTATAATCAAACTCGATAACAATGACATTGTATTGAAAGTATCCATTTTAAAACAATATTGATGAAATTTTGGTTGATTACAAATAGAATCACAGAATATTCATTCCATCCCCCTTCTGGATCAAAAGAAGTCCTCTCATTTCAATTCTTTTTGCCAATTATTTAAAACCTGTGCTCTCTAGTTCATGACGCTCGAGTGGAGAAAATAGTTTCTATTTACCCTGAGCAAGATCCCTCAGGGTCTTGAGTACCTCTATCAAGTCTCCTCTCAGCCTTCTTCTCGTCAAGGATTAGGTCCAACCTCTTCAACCTATCCTGATAGCTACAGGTCTTTATCCCTGGAATCACTGGGAATATCCTCTATACACGCTCCAATGTCTTCATCATCCTTCCTCAAGTGGACGCAGTATTCTTGATGAGGCCTAACTAGTGTCTTATACAATTTCAGCATTACGTCCTTACTCTTGTACTCAATGCCCCCATTAAACCCAAGATACTATTTGCTTTACTAACTGCTCTCAACGCTTCAGCAACTTGCATCTAATACATAAATAATATGCAACATACATGTACATAAACAATCAAGCTGTATCTCAAAAGGTTATCCCAGCAGTCAGGAAGGTACAAAAGCAACCTTTCAACCAATGAATGGCAGTGAAATGAGATCAGCAACAGAATGTACAATTGCAACTGCTTATAATTTAACAGAATTATATTCCGAGTTAGGACCAGCAGTTTACACTTAACTAAATTTTGACTAAATTTTTTCTTTGAAATAGCTGAATGCAAATTTGATGTATATAGTGTTCAACATTATCCATCTTGGTGTAATCACATCAAGACAAACAAGGTGACATAAAATACATGTATTTTTTAAAAGAATATTTAATGTTTAAATGTGAGCTCTACAATGATATCCATTGTATTTCCACAGAAACTGCATGCTAGCATTAACAGGCTTAATTTTACTATACACTTAACATAGTTTTTCAGTTCTACATTGAGTGCTCAACCAGAAAATGGGGACTGCTTCATAAAGTGATAAATATTAGTCTGGATGAGTCACGATGCTAACTTTCAACGTCTATATAATCTCTAGCACAAGTAATTCCGTAAGACAAGCTTGATGCAATTGTTATGAAAACTTGTATTTATATAACACTTTTAACATAACATGTCCCAATACACTTCCCAAATGCATTGTGGAGTAAAACTCAACACTGAGTCACAGAAGGAGGTTGTAGGGCAAAATTATATCAATACATTAACATTTAGGGAACATCTTAAAGAAGCAAAGAGAGGTTGAGCAGTAGAGAGATTTAGATCATTAGAAATAGGAGTAGGCCATTTGGTGCCTCGAGCTCGCTGTCATTCAACAAAATCATGGTTGATATAATCGTGGCCTTAATTCCACTTTCCTGTTTGCCCTTCATAATACTTTTGTAGATTAAAAAAAATCCATCTAACTCAGCCTTGGAAATAATCAATGACCTAACCTCCACAGTTCTGTGGTAGAGAATTCCAAAGACAAAAGACACAGATAAAAAGTACCTCATCTCAGATTTAAACGGGAGGTCCAGTATTTTCTAACTGAGGCAACTTGCTCACCCCTGGAATCAGCCCCATTAATCTCGTCTGAATTATTTCCAAAGTAATTATATCCTAAGAGGCCTAACAGTATTTGATACTCCAGGTGCAGTCTCACTAAGGCCCTCTATAGATGTAGCACAACTTCTGTACTTTAATATTGCATTCCTACTGCAATGAAGCCAACATTCCATTTGCTTTCCCAATCATTTTCTGATCTGTCTGCTAGTTTGTTTTTGTGACTCATGCATGAGGACAACCAAATCCATTTGAACCACGGATTTCTACCACCTCTCCATTTAAATACTGTACTGCTTTACGTTTCACATTTTCCTACATTATACTCCATTTGCCAAATTTTTGTCCATTCATTTAACCCATTATATTCCTTTGCAGCTTTCTTACTTTTCTTCACAACTTGCTTGCCTACCCATCTGTGTCTCTATGCAAATTTAGCTACCATACTCAGTGACTTCATCCAAGTTATTAACACAGACTGTAAAATAGTTAGGCCCAGTACTAATTCCTGTGACAATTCACTAGTTAGAACTTGCCAACCCGAAAAAGGTCCATTTATTCCAACTCTCTAACCAATCCTTTATCAATGCAAATGTTACCACCAACACCATGAGCTCTTATTGTGTAACAACCTTTTATGCAACACCTTCTACAATGTCTTTTAGAAATCCAAGTACACCACACCTTTGGTTATCCACCTTGCTTGTTACTTCCTCAAATAAATTAGGCAAACACAATTTCTTTTTCATGAAACTATGTTGATGCTGTCTCAATATCCTGCTATTATCTCCTTACTAATTCATGGATTCAAAGCAATTCATAGAATGCTTAGAGGGGTTGCATAGAATGCAATTAAAATCAGGGGTGTTCAAGAGGTTACAATTAGATGAGCAGATACGTGTGGGTGGTGGGGTTGGAGATCACGGATGCAGAAAGACAAGGCCATGGAGGAACCTGAAAATCAAGATGACCAGGAACCAATATAGGTCAGGGAACACAGAGGTGATAGAAGATGATGATTTGGTGTAAGTAAGGACACAAAGCAGTTTTGTGTGATCTCAAGTGGGTAGAAGGCCAGACTGCCGAGGAACAGTCAAGCATAAATGTAACAAAGACATGGATGAAGGTTTCAGTGGAGTGAGTTATATAGATGGCATGAATAGGTAGTTAGTAACTCACCTCAGGGTTAAATATGGCACTAAAGTTATGAACAGTCTTGCTCAGCCTCAACTGTAAGGGAATGGGGCTAGAATTGGGAATTATGGTACAGAGTTTGTAGCAGGTACCAAATATTTTTAATGGTTCTGTATTCAAGTGGCAAGCTTCCATTTATAACAGAATAGGTGGTGTTCACTTTCACATCAGCAGATGTCTTTTTTTAAGAGGTTCACATCATAAATGCTCTGAGACCCCTCTCCAAAGGTGTCGAGTCTAGAACCAGCAGTTGCAATTTCAAAATAAAGTAGCAGCCATTAAAATGAGGAATAGAATCCCAAAATCCCTACAGTGCAGGACCATTTGGTCCATTGACCCTGCACGACAACAATCCCACCCAGCCGCTATCCCCGTAACCCCACATACATACCTTGGTAATCCCCCTAACCTACACACCTTGAGACACTGAGGGGCAATTTAACATCTTTAGATTGTTGGAGGAAATCCACGCAGATGCGGGGAGAACATGCAACTCCACACAGTGATCTTAGGCCAGAATTGAACCCAAGTACCTGGTGCTGTGAGGTAACAGTGCCACCATGCTGCTCTCTCCCCTCGACAGTTGAGAATCTTTGGAATTCTCTACCTCAAGGCTGGGGATGCATAGTTATTGAATATATTTAAAACACAAGTAGTTAGATTTTTGACTGTAAAGGGAATCAAGGAATGTGGGATAGCGTGGAAAGGCAAGAGATCAGCCATGACCTTGCTGAATGATGGAGCAGGTTTAAAAGGGCCATATGATCTATTCCAGCACCTTGTGTTCTTACAAACACTAGATTGGGAACAAAAGAAGTCGTCAGACTAGAAGAAATTTTTTTTCTAAAATCACAGAATTGTAGCACAGGATGACACAAGGTGTGTTTGCACTGGCCCTCCGAATAAGAAACTGCCGTGCACCATTCTGCACCTTTCCTTCTAACCTTGCACATTCTCTCTTTTGTTAACAATCTAATTCCATTTTGAATGTTTCAGTTGAAATTGCTTTTACTACTCTCGGATAATGTATTCCAAACCTGAACCACCCGTGGCATAAAACGGTTTCCCCTCATCAATTTTTCTTCTCTTACCAATTAATTTAAATCTATGCCCTCTTGCTCTCAGTTTCTCCAAATCTACTTCTGCACTGTAGAGATTCTATGATTCTCGGTCCAGTGCCCTCATGATTTTCAATATTATCAAATACCCTCTCAATATTCTGCAGGAAAACATTCCTAACTTTTCCAATCTGTCTTCATAACTGAAGTTCTTCATCCCTAAAATCATTCTACTGTGAATCTTTTCTCCACTCTATCTAATGCATCACAAAACTGGATGCAATACTCTACCAAGGCTGAGCTAGTGACTTAAATTCAGCATAACCTCCTGGCTCATGCTCTATTAATAAAGCCCAGGATACTGCATGCTTTATTTAACTTTTTTCCATTTTTCCAATCAAAATAGAAATTACTTCACATTTCTCAGCATTGCACTGAACTTTATCTGCCACCTGCCCATCCATTCCATCAACTTGTCTGCGTTCCTTTCAAGTTTTACATTACCCTCCTCACAGTTCAGCGCTTCCAAGTTTTGTATTATCTAAAAACTTTGAAACTGAGCCCTGTACAGTTTATATCAGGAAAAGCAAGGGTGCCAACAATGAATCCTGGGGAATTCCACTATTAACTTTCCTCCTGCCCAAACACATCCACTAACCAGATCTGTTCTTATCCTACTGAAGTTGGCTTTCCGCCATTATTTTTTCTTGTACTGGACAGTTCTTTGTCCTTTACCATAGTCAGCCTAAAACATATGACATAATGATCATTTGTACCCCAAATGTTCACATTTCAAATGTTCACAGACTGACACTTGACCTGCTTGGCCACCCCATTTCCAAGAACCAGGTCTATCTGCGCTTCCTTCCTCATTGAACTGGAAACATACCAAAGATTCCTGAACACACTGAACTCTTGACCCTTCGGCCCTTTACAATAAAGTATCCCATTGTAAGTGCTCTATAATTTTTGCAGCTTTCTGTAAATTCTTTGTACTTCTACATCTTTCCCATTAGTTGTTGGCCCACAGACTACGCCAAGCAATGTAATTGCACCATTTCTTTTCCTAGGCTCTAGCCAAATTTATTTGTTTCTGAACCCTCTGGGATAGCCTCTTTCCAGCACTGTAATGCTCACCTTTATCAATACTGCGACCCCTCTCCCTTTCTTTCTATTCCCATCATTTTGGGACATCTTTTATCCAGAGATATTTAATACGCAGTCCTGTCCTTCTTTGAGCCAGATCACTGTTATTACCACAATAACATATTTCCACGTAACAATCCACACCTGTAACTTACCAATATTATTATCAAGATCATCAAGTCTATGTTTAATTCACTGAATGACTACATTGTGTTTGATTATTCATTAGCTCTGGCATCTTACCTCTAGTGGAGATGATAGGCAGATTGGGTATATTGGAGGTCATCATGACATTCCCAGTATCCATAGGTTGTGTACTGTCCTGATTCATCTGCTCTTCTGGTGGCATGTAAGCAGGTGGGGGTGTATCAGCTGCGTGGAAGAAAGCGCATTTATGACTTAATTGCATACCAGGGCTCAAAATAAGCTCCAGAGCCACCAAGTCAGCACCAACTCAAAATTTACTGGCATTACTAAGTCGCAAGTCTTGTGTACATCTGTCACACCCCAGACAACTACTACAGATGCAAAGTAATTGTCAAAAAGCTATGCAATCCATTCTGGTCACGTCTGTAATTCAATTTTGTGGGTTGGCGTTGGAATTGAAGCAGTTAACATCAGATTTCCACAGTCACAGAAGACCCACTGTTTCACGTACTTCACAAATTACTTCAATAAATGCTCACGTGCTCAAAGATTCCAAACCAATGTCTAAGAATCAAATCATATTGCAACAGGCATGTCTTGAAATTTTGCTCCAAAGGAGCAATCACATATTACCATTGTACTGTACTGGCCTCTCCCTGCCATATGAATGTTTACTGAAGGCCCTGACATGGACAGCATGCCTGATCGATTGACAGAAATTCTAATTTAATTACTATAAAGCGATATTTCCCTTCAGCCAAATGTTTAATATGATTGCAGAGTTTTAATTTATGTTTAACAACTAATCAAAAAAAATCATCTTCATATTTCCCCATGGTACGTTGTTGAACACACATTGTAATGAATTTCTCAACAATTTATTTCCAAATAAAAAAAAGACGTGCTAAGCTATAGACTGAAATGTAGCTTTATCCCGACTGTAATGGTACATATTTATGTGTGCTTAGTTATGGTAATGGACAAACAAATATATTCCCATAATTTAAGCAAATATGATAATCACATTAGGAAATAAAATATGATAGGAACAGACAAGAATAACCCTTCAACTATAAAAACCATGGTAAAAGATGAAGGAAGATAGGAGAGAACAGTACAAAAGTTCATAACAGAGCAGCAGAAACAGAATTAAACCACAGTAATTAAGCAAATGATTGAGTATCAAGGATGGTTTTAAAACTCTCTCTAAAAGAACAAGGGAATTCCAGTTTCAGGATCCTGCCTGTTAGAACGTAACCAGTGACAACTTTGTATTGGATGCAATGTGACCAATGGTAACAAGAGGCAAGGATCAGCTAACCATGGAACCAATTACAGAATGATGTAATAGTCAGCTGACCCACTATAAATCAGAAACTGTTTGGCATTGTGGGGAACTTGGAATGGCCCAGGGCGTGGCCCCAAGTATGGAGTAATGATGTTTCTTTATTAAACCCTTCCTTTGATCTCTAAATTGGAGCAAGTTTTGTTCTTTTTTATTGTCTGCATTTGAAGAGTTACTTCTGATGAAACATTGGTAGCAGAGAAAAACCCATCATAGCTTGGTATTTGTTTTTGAAGTGCTATAACCATGACAGAAGGCAGAAATAAACCAGTAGGATTGGACTGCCCCCTGCTTTTCAGATGCTGAACTATATTAGCAATGGAAGGCAGAAATGGAAATGGGGAATCTTGTCACCACAATACTGGACAAAAATGTATAGCATAACCTTTGCCACTTACAATTAAAAGCAAGATAAGGAATGTTTGGACAGCAGATGCCCTAAATAAAGGAGAAAGGCTACAGCTCCTGCTACAATACTTAGGTAAGTTTTACAAAAAAGATGAGTTCTTAGAGAATTATGAAGGATGGGTGATGTTTGACAGGATTAGGAGACAAGATACTGAGGCCCTGGAAGAGTATATCATGGATTTTGATAGGGGCCATAACAGGCTAATGAAATTTAATTTGGAGATTCCAGATGCAGTATTGGCCTTTAAATTGTTGGACTGTGCATGTCAGTCGCAAATGGATACTCTTTTAGTAATGACTAGAATACAATTAAGGAGAACAAGCCCCTCTTTGATCAAATGGCAACATCATCGAAAAGGTTCTTCAGGAAACAATCCTTCCCCACCACCTCATCCAATACAGACTGGAGTGCCATAGGGCCCAGAACAGAGGAGTCAATGGTGACTCACTCACGTACCAGACCAAACAGTACACAAAGGCCTTTAAACAGTGACAGTTAGGTTAATAACAGACCTAGCGTTGAAAACAGCGACAATCAATTTGAAATGGGGAAAGAAGATGCACATGGGAAACTGATAAAAGATGTTTAAATCAAAGGAATGCTAGAGGCGTATCAAAGCAGCATTTCTGCAGGGCAAAACATTTGGGAGAAAAGTTCCTTTGAGGCCACTTAAAGAGGCAGGTCCCACAGGGACATTTATGGAAATTGAACAAATGTGTAAATAGGTTAAGTGATGCATCAAGGGTTTGGTATTTCTCTGTATGGCTGAAGACTGGCTGTGTCCAGTTAAAAGCAGATCCAGGTGTTTTACTGAAAGGCTAAAGGAAAACTGGCTGGAATTTTTATAATGCATGTGAAAGATTTCCTATGGGGTGCCACAGAAGAATTTGAAAAAAGGATAATTGAGAAGCTGAAAACAGAATTTAATGTAGGAGTCAAGCAGCTGGTGCTTTTTCATATCTTGGTCTTGATTCTTGACAAACTCTGGTGTAACATCCGGTGAAACAATGAGTCAACAGGGATATCTAAACAGCATTGATCTTATCC